>NC_048298.1:257096270-257696270 GCF_013100865.1 Trachemys scripta elegans | reverse complement strand
ATAAGAAGCTGTTTTGAATAATTTCACTAATATATCAGACACCCTCCTGTGCAACTTAGAAAATAGAGCAAGGCAAAACAGCATGTACAGTAGTAGCACTAATTAATTTTGAAATATAGAGCATCTCATGAAAAGAAACCCATTACAGTAGCATGTAATATAAAAGGTTTGTGCTCGTTTATAATGTTTTAAAGGAAGTCAAGCTAAGTTGTCTGATCTCAAAAGAAATTAACTGTAGACTTCAAATACATTTATTTTTAATAAAAATTGGTCTAGACCCTCTCATGAGAGGGTTAGATTAGTGGCTGGAGCATTGGCCTGCTAAACCTAGGGTTGTGAGCTCAATCCTTGAGGGGGCCATTTAAGGATCTGGGGCAAAAACTGGGTACTTTTTAAGGGGGAAGGGATAGCTCAGTGGTTTGAACACTGGCCTGCTAAATCTAAGGTTCAATCCTTGAGGGGGCCATTTAGGAATCTGGGGCATAATCAGTACTTGTCTTGCGAGTAAAGGCAGGGGGCTGGACTCAATGACCTTTCAGGATCCCTTCCAGTTCTATGAGATAGGTATATCTCCATATATATATATATATAGATATATATAGATATATATATATACACACCACATCTCTAGATCCAAACACCCCAACCTACTAAGCCATTAAGATCAAGACATAGATCTGTATCCAGGTTGTACAAATCTCCTTAACTTTTTAATGGATTGAAGCAAAAACTCTGATCTAAAGACCTCCAAGCTCTAGAGAATTCAAAATCTTGATCCAGATCTAAATGTGTGGGTTGAAACCGTTTTAACAGTCCATTTTGCAGGTAAATCATGGCTTTTCCAAGAGATTTATAGGTCTTATTGGTCAATATTCAGTTCTTAGACTCCCATTTATTAAAGTCAAATAATCTTTAGGCAGTTATGTCTATTGTCAAATGTGCTTCCCAGTCATGTGCATTAGAATTAAATATATCAAGTTATTAAGTAACTGCTCATTGAAAACAAAAGAGAAATTTCTCTTGGTATTGCAAAAGAAAGTACCACAAATTATTTAATGAAAATGAGATAAAATATTTGCAAATAACCACTGTTTAACCGTTAGCTGTTCTTAGTAGACTTAGCATGGGTTCATTTCATCACTGTCACCCTGGTATATAAGAAATATTGCAATGTGTTCATAGAATCATAGAATATCAGGGTTGGAAGGGATCTCAGGAGGTCATTTAGTCCAACCCCCTGCTCAAAGCAGGACCAATTTTCAACTAAATCAACCAATTCCCAACTAAATCAACCAATTCCCAACTAAATCAGTGCTACTGATAACAGAAAACGATTTCCCTGAACAGTACAGTAGTGAATGAGTTAAACAAAAAGCAAAAGAAAAGAATGCGTTAAAAGTGTGCTTTGCAGTGAAAAGTCCTAGGGAAAATAATCTGAAGCAATAAATAAACACTGACAGTCCTGCATTTATGAAGCTTGTGGAGAGACAGAAAAGTAGGGAGAAACACCTGTGGTGAATATAAACAGCTTTAAAAGCTTGCAAAGAAAACTGGTGCCCAATGTTATTTAGGAGACTGGAGAACCTTTGGGACAATCAAATGGGACCATTTTACAGATACTCAAGGAAAAAGATATGATACCAAAGTACCACAGCTATGACAGTGTCTTGGTTTGTACTGTTGGGTCTGTAATAATGTATCTTAGGAATTAGAAGCAGTATTAAGGAAGAAATTTGAAGTTCTTCACTTTTAAAAAGTGAGCAAAGAAACCAAAAGAATTGCCTTGAGGGAGTGAAATTGTGACAAGCTGCTTAATAACATTACAGTGAGCGATTTTTAGAAAGAGAAACTAATTTTATTTACTCAAGGGAGTAATATAAATAACAAATATTATTCATAGAGATGGGTCCAAGTTACAGTATTTGGCCCTCAATCTGGAACTGTTTCAGAGTTTGTGCTGGTTCAAATCTGTGGGTTTGATTTGGGCCTGCCTCAAATTATTTGTTGTGGATGAAAATGATGGAGAAGGCTTGGGATAAGCAGCACATGTTGTACAGGATATTGTGCTCTTCAGCCGAATATTAGAATGAGCTTTAAATCATAAATATTTCAGTTGTCAAATTCATGCAAACTTTAGTGTGAAAACCTTTCCAAAGCCCACCATACAGAAAGGTGTATTAGCACTAGTCCTATCCAGTCTGTACCTGTGACCTGGAGGTCCCAGGGAAGCGCTTTTGGATATTAAATTAGAGACTTCATAGATTTTCATAAATTGAATTTCCAAAGTTCAATAACAACCATATTACATCATAATGAGCCTTCCACCACACTTTGATTTGAAAACAAAATCCACATTTATTTATTTTTATGTAATAGAAATAAAGACACATTACCTTTCCCTTGTGCATAATTACTTAGCCTTTTATACATGCACTGGGTGGGAAAATCTAATATTTTGTACCCAAAGTCTTTCTGTCTCTAAAAAAAAGAGCTTCACCTTCCCTTCTTCTATTTGGTGATTTTAAGTCAGATGCCCCAGATATAGATTAGATGCCTTGAATAAAGGAAATTATTTATTATCTTATCTCCCAAACCCTGGCTGTCAACAAACCCTATTGGTATAAACTTTTCTCGTCAGACAGTATGTCTAACTCTTACTCTCCTCTGCTAAAATGAACATTCATGCCTTAATGAGCTCTCATCTTGCCTAATGCAAATTCCTCTAGTCTCAGTGACTCCCACCTCATTCTCCCCTATCCTGCCAACTTGCAGCCATGGAAAACATTCTTTTCCCCTCCAATTATTATCACTTCCCACACATTTCTCCATGGCTTTCCTGCCTCTTCTGTCCAAATCTTCTAGACACAATTCTTCCACTGCCTGCATCACTACTTTAATCTGTACCTACACTTTATCCTCCTTTTGCTTCTTTCGTCTCCTTCCATCAATTGCAAATCTACATGTACTTCCTTGCAATCTCCTATTCCTGAAAGATCCTGCTTCTTCTGTAGAAATGGATAGTAAACTCATTCTCTTCCTTCAAAATCTTCATGAAAAGCAAAAACATGAACTCTTGTATGGCTTTCACTCTACCAGACTGTAACTTTAGGGCTATGCTGCAGGGCAGGCTGCATGACTTCACAGTGGAGTGACCACTTCTCCTCCCCCGCCCCAAGTAGGAGAGCAGAGAATAATGAATCAGACAGCAGTATATTACTAGATTTTGATACAAAAGTGGATATATTAATTTATTCCTCCCTTGTTGGGATTCCCTCCAAGACCTTTTCCACTTGGCTTATCAAGAACACCTTGTCCAATTCTGGAAGAACACTTCATCCAGTTCTCTGGCATCCCAATAAACTCAGCTGGAGTCCAGATTTCATCACTTAGATTCCTTTATTAGGCATACAGCAAAACTACACTGAGTTGATCAGACTCAAATTTAGGGGGTAGATATAGGGCAGGGATCGGCAACCTTTGGCATGCGGCCCATCAGGGAAATCTGCTGGTGGGCCGTGATGGTTTGTTTACCTGCAGCGTCCGCAGGTTCAGCCGATCGCAGTTCCCACTGGCCATGGTTCACTGTTCCAGGACAACGGGGGCTGCGGAAAGCAGCGCAGGCCAAAGGATGTGCTGGCCGCCGCTTCCCGCAGCCCCCATTGGCCTGGAACAATGAACCATGGCCAGTGGGAACTGCGATTGGCTGAACCTGCAGACGCTGCAAGTAAACAAACTGTCCCGGCCCACCAGCGGATTTCCCTGACGGACCGCATGCCAAATGGTGCCGATTCCTGATATAGGGCATACCATACATTCAGAGTTACACAAAAATCTCTTCCTTCATATGCATTTACACATTGCATTGCATTTACTGTACATTGCATCATATATTTTTGGATTGGTTTGGTTACTTTGCTAGAACCAATCCCTGTGCAGCATGCTTTGTCCATGCTCAACTTACTGTTAAACTTTTCTCTACATTAATAACTTATCTTGTCCATTGTTAGCAAATGGTTCCCTGGAGTTCTCCCTCTTATCTTAGCTGGTTCAAACATTATCCTTTTAGCCTACAGACCTATTTACTTATCTTATTTAGCAGAAACATTCAGTTTAATGCCTAATGATCTGTTAACCTAATTCTATCCTCCGAGAAATTAGGCCTCCTTCTAGATGTTAATTACTCATGTCAGGCTAAGCCCTAGCTACATCACCAAGCTACAGTTCCTTCTCTCCACAGCTAGAGTGACACAATAATGCCCTGCTGCTTACTAAGGGTGATACCATAGCGACACAATCTATCCCTAAATGTTCAAACAGCAGCATCAATGATATAAAAATATATATGTTTTTGAGAGGGAGGAAAAGCAAAATAGAATGGATCTTCTATCAATCCAGAAGGATATCTCTGTTTTAAAAACAGCACCTGGGCATGAAGCCGTCACCTCTGAGGAAACTCCAGCAAGTACAGAGTACAGTACAAGTAATCTGCTCAGCAACATAGGCTTCCATGATCACTTCATATCTGTCCTCCAGTCTCTTCACTAGCTTCCCACAGAACATTAAATAAAGTGCAAGGTTTCAGTCCTCCTTTCAGGGTGCTCATTGGCCTGAGCTCAGAATATCTAAAAGACCACCCAAGCCTCTGAGATGAGAACTGTGGCTGACAACCTCTGGTACAATGGAAGTTTCTGCAATAAGGGTAAATATCATCTGTGCAGGAGACAGTTTCCTCAGGGGCCAGTCTGAGACTCTGGAACAAATTCCCCCAGGAAGTAAGGACCATCACAAACCTCATCACCGTCTGCTCCAAGTGCACAGCACACTTGTCTTCTTTTATGTAATATAAACTCATAACAGCATGTACATTAGAATAACAAAATACAAAAACAATACCTATCAAACCAAAATACTATACTTGCACACCCAATTCTCTGACTGGGGATAGGATGAGAAAGAATGAACCAAACCTAATAGATGTTACTCACATCACTAAGACATTACTGAAAGGTTCCCAAACACTCTGGTGATGAGGGAGTTATAAGAATCTCCAAGGAAAAAATAGAACATGTTCATAATCTTCGTCTGAATAAGTTATTAAATAAGGATAGAATAGGTTGCAGGAGTGTTGGAATTCAAGTATACACAATGTGAATGGTAAAACAGTATAAACATTTAAATATCTTAGTATGCAAACATTTCCCCAAGCATGTGAATTAGAGATGTAAAACCTTTAATTCTAAAAAGTCAGTGGATGAAGAAACCTCAGAGGAGAAAAATCAGAAGTTCAAGACAAATATGAAGTTTTTCTCTCTTTCCTTAATTTTGTATGAAGTATTGGGTTCTTCTGAGTCATTCCTTTTTTTCTTCCTGTAACAGAAAGAAAAATGGTGGATGTTACTGGTATTCAAAATAACTTAATTTTGATAGCAAACAATGTATTGTTATTTCTTTCATTATCTGTCGTGCTTTCAAAATGTGCTTTGAAAAATTAGGATCTAGTGCCAAGAGACTCTCAGTCTGAGA
The DNA here is from genome assembly GCF_013100865.1 of Trachemys scripta elegans. Taxonomy (NCBI): domain Eukaryota; kingdom Metazoa; phylum Chordata; order Testudines; family Emydidae; genus Trachemys; species Trachemys scripta. The sequence continues at coordinate 257,690,747 of NC_048298.1, read as the reverse complement.
TCTGATCTTGTAAGATTCCAAACACTAGGGTTTGCCAGAAAACAAGAATTCCATTTCACTACATTTTTTGAGGTTTCACAATTTGTTTTGATTTTGCATTGGAATGAAAATTAGAACTTTCTAAAATGTTTGCCAAAAACAAACAAAGCACCTTATTGAGACTAGCCATGCTTTGAGCCCCTGCTATGCCAAATGTGAACTCAGTTCTTTTCTGTTCCACAGGAAGGCTCTAACCACCAGATTATAGGGTCCATTCCTTTCTTTCTGCCCAAAGAATATTTAGTTATTTATACAAAGGAGACTAGTTCCAATAAATAGAGGGAGAGCCTGATTCAGAGCAGAAATGTGAATCTGGGTCTCCCATATCTCAGGTGAATGCCCTGGGCCATTCTGGAGAAGAGAAATCTTCCCAATTAAGTTTCAATGACCTGGCATTTTCCTAACAAAAAAAAAATCATCCAAAAGTTTTTGATCAGCTCTACCAAACATACTGAGCACGTCAGTTCCCAGTGAAATTCAGTTAGAAAAAGGACAGAAAGGATTATGGCATATGGCCCAAAAGGCTTAATAGTGATACAATAGGGCTTTTCAGCTTTAATTTCCATGATTGCTTCCATATTGGTTATGGAACAGGATTACTTCTTAATTATTAATAGAGCTAGAGCAGTGGTTCTGAATCATTTTTCATTTGTGAACCCCTAAAAAATGTCAAATGGATGCGTGGACCCCTTTATAAATCTTAAACATAGTCTGCGGATCCCCAGGAATTACCAAGTTAAAAAACACTGTTCAATGGTAATGAAAGCCTTTTGTGGACCTCTTAGACATAGTCTGGGGACCCCCATGGGTCTGCAGATGACAGGTTGAGAATCAGTGGACTAGAAGACACATACGTCTCCCTAAAGAAATCCAACCAGTTTCCATTCTCAGAATCAAATATTGAAAGGGATATCTGTGCCACTGATGGAGTGTGAACATATATTAATTATAGACATTTTTAATTATTAGTTTTCCTAATAAACTCACTTTTTATATTTCAGAAAGGGAGGAAAAGGCTGTAATTTATTAAGCTTTAATAAACCTGTTGGTATGCTGTTAGAAAGACATCACAGACATTGAAATTTGGGGGGGGGAGGGCGCAGAATGTTGGGGCCAGAAGGCACAAGAAGAGGAAGCTGTGTCAGAAATTGCTGACAAGAAGTCGATTAGCTATACAGAGACAGCAGGAGCAGGTAGAGGTGAAAGTGAGTACAAACTGTGTAGGGACAATCAGCCAATTCCCTGAAGGCTTAGTAAGGCCAGTGGAGGGTAGAGAGCATTACATATTTACTACTGGTGTTAACTGCTACAACCATCAGGCTAGTGAAGAGAAGCAGCACAGTCCCTGCTGTTGATCCATCTGCATAACATTTCACATGCCAGTTTCTTTAATTAGGGTGGGCAGGAAGAGGTACCCTATGGAGATAAACCACACAGAACAGAAAGAAACAGGGTGTATTTTTCCTCTCATTGCACATATTCTGGCTCTTCTTTTCATTCAGACTATGTTTCTGCTGCTATTACTTCTGATACAGCTTCCAACACAAACTTTTGCTGGAACAAAATTCATTTATTCTCCAACTAGTGCAAGAATTACCAACTGATTTGTTTTTCTCCATTATTTAGGAATCATAAATGGCAATTATGGCTGGACTAGGGCCATGAGGGAATACAGCGAGTTGTTAGAATAAACACTGTTGGAGGCAATATTTTCGGAAACTCTGCCAGCTATAGCAACCAGCAAGTAATCAAGAACTATATGCTCTATCCCTGTAGATTTTCTATTAGCTAGTGGATGGTTAAGTATCCTTTCCTGATCCCCCAGAGAGATACAGTGTAGTTCTTCCATTACTCCCAATTCTGTTTTGTATCAATAATAATGGTTATCAAGATCTTCTGCATCTGCAGAACTGCTTTCATTTGTTATCCTTGTTTCTCAATTCCTTTGTTTCCTCTTTTTACCAATTTTCTGAGGCCCATGAACTAGCTGCAAGTTTTAATTCAACGTCATTTTAATTGTATTGAATATATTTCCATTTATGAGAATTTGACATATTTCTGATATGTTGGAAGCACTATGATATTTTGCTTTTATGGGGCCTGATCCAAATCCCACCAAAGAAAATGGAAAGACTCCCACTGACTTCAATGGGCTTTGGGTCCACAACATGTTAAAATTCAACCACCCTTACTAATTTTGAGTAGTACGGTAATCTGCTAGTAGTCATATTGATTTCAATGTCCGTATGCCTCTCTCTCTCTCTCTCTCTCTCTCGTTCTCTGTGTTGCATTTCTTCAAACTAATGAATAATGAGTCATCCCTAAATTCTACACACTCTGATCTTTGCATTTCCCCTCATATTTCACCATGGAAACTAGGCTACCCACTCTTTGATTAATGGAGTTACTCACAGAATCAGCTACAACTCAACATAAGTAATGAATCAGTCTCTGTCACTATATATAAACTAAAATACTATATACAAGCAAGGGATTAGTAGCAAAGACCTATAAAGGAGTGATGTTGCTAGATACAGTATTGCATGATGGGAGTTGAAGTCTTTGAGTGTAGTAAAACTAACAGGAAGCAGGAAGTGCGTGTGTCATACTGGGGTCAGAGGTTGCTGCTGCATGACTGTTTCTGGAGCTCTGTGACTGTTGTCTTAACAAACACTGTTGGATTTCATCCTTTTCTTTGGTCTCAGCCTCCACTACTCAATACAAGGTTATCTGTATTGTGAAAGAAGGAAAGGTTACTTACTTTACAGGTGTTTTGTCCCTATGGGTGCTCCAATATAGGAATATGATTTTGAGGATTAGAGGTAGAGGTGGGTAGGCATAGAGCAGAGTATGGGGCCATGGTGTCATCAAGACATGTCACAGTGATTTGCAGCCATGACTCTCCTTGGAGCAGAAAAGGTGACATTTTGCATTGTCCAGAGTGGCAAAAAGGTCTACTCCCCTGGGATACCCCAAGTCTAGCAGATGCTGTGGAAGACTGTCATGAGTTTTCATTCGTTGTCCTGCCAGAAGTGTCTGCTCAAGGAGTCTGTGATTCTATTCTGGAGGCCTGGCAGATAGACTGCTGAGATTTCTATCTGGTACGAGATGCACCAGTTCCTTAATGACTCGAATCTTGCTTTGCCCAGTCAATTCATGTAATACATTACTGCCCTGTTGTCCTGCATTGCACTGATGGAATGGCCCTGTATAGTGTATAGAAAGTGTTGGCAATCATGCCATACAGAATGGTGATATGGCATGTGACCTCCTCTGCAGACAACTTGCCCTGGGCACTATTCACTTGTAGGTGAGCTCCCATCCCAACAGAGAAGTGTCTTTTGTCAGAATCTTTGTTGGTGGAGGTTGAAAGAAGGGGGTTCCCAAGCAAACCTTTTGAGGGTCCTTCCACCATGTAAGGGAGGCACTTCTGAGGTACTGTGGCACATTTGGAGAGTCTGTTTCTGGAGTATACTCTGATCTAAACTGCTCAAGATAGTTAGGACCAAAGCAGACTGTGAAGAACTTCAAAAAAGATCTCACAAAACTAAGTCATTGGGCAACAAAATGGCAAATGAAATTTAATGTGGATAAATGTAAAGTAATGCACATTGGAAAAAATAACCCCAACTATACATACAATATGATGGGGGCTAATTTAGCTACAACTAATCAGGAAAGAGATCTTGGAGTCATCGTGGTTAGTTCTCTAAAGAACTCCACGCAGTGTGCAGAGGCAGTCAAAAAAGCAAACAGGTTGTTTGGAATCATTAAAAAGGGGATAGAGAATAAGACGGACAATATATTATTGCCCTTATATAAATCGATGGTACACCCACATCTTGAATACTGTGTACAGATGTGGTCTCCTCATCTCAAAAAAGATATACTGGCACTAGAAAAGGTTCAGAGAAGGGCAACTAAAATGATTAGGGGTTTGGATCAGGTCACATATGAGGAGAGATTAAAAAGGCTAGGACTTTTCAGCTTGGAAAAGAGGAGACTAAGGGGTGATATCATAGAGACATATAAAATCATGAGTGATGTGGAGAAAGTAGATAAGGAAAAGTTATTTACTTATTCCCATAATACAAGAACTAGGGGTCACCAAATGAAATTAATGGGCAGCAAGTTTAAAACAAATAAAAGGAAGTTCTTCTTCACACAGCGCACAGTCAACTTGTGGAACTCCTTGCCTGAGGAGGTTTTGAAGGCTAGGACTATAGCAGCGTTTAAAAGAGAACTGGATAAATTCATGGAGGTTAAGTCCATTAACGGCTATTAGCCAGAATGGGTAAGGAATGGTGTCCCTAGACTCTGTTTGTCAGAGGCTGGTGATGGAGGGCAGGAGAGAGATCAGTTGATCATTACCTGTTAGGTTCACTCCCTCTGGGGCACCTGGCATTGACCACTGTCGGTAGACAGGATACTGGGCTAGATGGACCTTTGGACTGACTCAGTACGGCCGTTCTTATGTTCTTATGTTCTTATCTTAGGCATATTTGAAAACACCTGAGATGCACTCAGGAGGTGGTGGTGGTGGTGGTGGTGGGGAAATTGCCTGGGCATAGCCCTGGCAATCAAATCCAGCTCCACAGAGGGCCAAGATTCCCTCACATCCTTACCTCACCAAAACCCCAAAGACATACATAAACGGAGAACCCTTACTGAAGGGGACACTGGAAAAAAACAGTAAAGGGGAAGAAAGACCAGTAACTGAACACATGCATGGTTCAGGGAGGAGTTGAAAAACACAATGAGTATTGAACAAACCTAACTGTCTAAACAGAAGGAGTGGTATGATAAAGATATTTGGAAATGCATCCCTGTCGTGGATTTGTTGGTACTGTTAAGTCTCATAATATACAATTTAAGGGTTATGACAAAGAATTTGGTGCTGATGGTAAATCCTATGAAAAGGTGTAACATGCATGATTTGTGGAAAAAGCTTTTAAGCATGCTAGGGGTGGCATCAAGGAAACCCTATATGATACTGCTCCTCAGCTAATATCTGTAAACAGGCTTAGAGCCTGGCACAGCCGGGGAACCATAACAAACCTAATCTGCTGTGTGGAAGGGGAAACTGAAGCACCTCACCTCATGGCATAGGTGGCTAAATGCCAAGACATCAACACTATAAAAGATATTGATACCTGCATTACATTATCAATGCTACACAAAAGAATGTTTTCAGGCAACCTGGAAAAAAAAACCACAACTTTGCAAAAATACCTGTGGGAGACACTAAAATGTTTGGTAACATTTGGACTTGTAGAGAAAAAACCTAAAGAGAGCATTAGGCATACTGCCTCCACATTAATCAGTAACTAACCCTCCCGCAGTAATCTAAGAGGCAAGGTGTGATATTACACCTGATATTCTTCGTAGTGATATTATTATATGATTATGGCATAATTATGATGCATATTATTCAAGACAGGTCATGTAAGATGTCATTGGAAAAGTTATGATTTTCTGAATACGATTATCCTCTTTGTATGCATGTATCATTTTTTTGATTCTGAAGTTATGAATATTGACTAGGGATCTGTATTTCAAATGGGCTTGCTCTGGAAAACATGCATAGCCAGCCTTTCAGGTACAACAATGAAGAAGCCAGACAGGGCTGATGGCCTATCAGTAAAGGCAATGGACTGTGGAATAGTCTAACTTTCCTGTGGGCATTTTAGCCAGCTTGTAAGTAATGGCTGCTATAACACTGCAAGGGCATGTGACCAGACCATATGTCTGTGAACTCCATTTTGGGATGTCACTATTTTTTCACAAACCTTCTTTGTGAACCAATCTGGGAACCAAGATTTGAAACAAAGGGTTTCCACCATATGCTAACTTTATATAAGGGGGGGAGTGGCATCATCGGTTGTTCTTCACTCCCTACACAAGAAGAATCCTGAAAACACCTGAGGAACAAAGACGACACAAGTGCAGCTTCTCCCTTAAGAATCTGCAACCTGCTTGTATAATCAGTCAGGTGAGAATTTTCTAATTCGTATCCTATCTTTCTAGTTTCTTAGACCAAGTTTGCATTTTTGTTTATTTACTAGGTAAACCACTTAAAAACTATCTTTTGTAGTTAATAAACTTGTTTTTGCTTTATCTAAATCAGAGTGAAGTGCATGGGAAACTGTAGCTCAAGGGGCAAAGGCTGTTGCGTATTCCTCTCCACATTGAGGGGGAGGCGAACTGGACAATAATTTCATAGTGGTTGGGGTTTGGACCGTGGCATGACAGTACAGCTCTGGGGTCCTAGGCTGGGAAAGTGGTGGTTATTTTGGCTGTATCCTCTCTATTGTTGGTTCACATCCAGTGGCTGGTCAGAGAGCCTTCATGTATCTGCAGCTGGGTGTGTCCCTACCTGTGTGTATGCTTCCGGAAGTATAAGACTGGGAGCATGTCTGCAGCTTGTCACAGCAGCACAGTCTGAGAGGGAGCCCAGGCTGGTGAGTCAGAAGGGTCAGTGATACCCAAGTTCCAGGTGGTTTCCTGGGCGAAATCCATCACAGGGAGGTGCAGACTTCTTGGATTTAAAGGAGGGTGCACCTCTCTTTTGGGGTTTAGGTCTCCTCCTGAAGGGCTCCAAGGGCTTGGGGAAGATGGGATGTTATTGAAATGGCTTAGATCACTGCTAAAATCCCTTTTTGGTGTAGAGACATACATTCCCAAAGACTGTAGCATTTCCCAGGAGAGTGTGGAGGAGGGAGAGAGGATTCCGTGTGCTCACTGAAGATCTTGGACCCTGAGCCATTCTTTGATGAGACATTCATTCTCCCTTTCTAGGGAGGCTGGAAGACTGAAGCCAAGATGTTCTTCTCATAACTAGAGCCATGGTCATAGATTTACAGGCCATCTCAGCAGCATCCAGAGTGGCCTGCAATGAGGTTTTAGTGGCTAAATGGCTTTCTAAGGTAAGGAACTGAAATTGATCTTTCTGGTCCTGTGGCTGGTGTTCAATAAAATATGTGAATTTTTAAAAAGTTGTTGAAATCATATTTCCACATCAAGGCCTGATGGTTGGCAATTTGAAACTGAAGAGCAGATGATGAGTAGACCTCTCTGCCGAGTAAGTTCAGTTGTTTGCAAAAAGAACAGGAGTACTTGTGGCACCTTAGACACTAACAAATTTATTAGAGCATAAGCTTTCATGGGCTACAGCCCACTTCTTCAGTTGTTTGGACTCCTTATCCAAAGAAGGTCTAGAGTGAGCCAGAAAGTTCCTTTTGTTGGCTGTGTCTACCACTCTGGAATTAGGGATGGGATGGGAGAAGGAGTGCTCCATTCACACTGGTGGGATATAATATTTGTTTTTCTTTCCACTTACAGATGGGCAGAACTGCAGCAGGTGTTTGCCACAGAGTGTGAGTGGGTGATAGCAGCCCCTCATTAATTGGAAGGAAAATCTTTACCAGGAGGATGATGTTCAAAATATCCACCCAGAGTACTGGGTCTCCTGGACCTCTTCTAGCAGAATTTATATGGAAGCTACTTGGTGCTTCATGAGGTCCTGGAAGGCCCTAAAGTCATTGGCATAGGATGATGTCTCATATGAAGATGAAGAGCACCTGGATGAAGAAGGCAAGACCTCTTTGGTCTGTGGTTCTTCCTTCTCTGGTGTATCATGTGGTACTAAGGAAGTGTGCCATACTGGGGGCTGGTCCATTGGTCCAGGAGGGTGATATGGTTCCGTTGTAGGTTGATGTTTCTTTTTGGACAACATCCTGTAGAAATGTTCTCCTAAGGGACCCCATGAGGGGAAGGAAATAAGAGAGGGATTCCCAAGCACACTCACAATCACAAGGTCCGGGACATCTGTTCGATTCTGAGAGACTCTCTTCATTAAATGGACACATAAGTGTGTGGTGGTATGATACAGAGGTGGAGTCCTGTACCAAAAGCTTAGAGTCTGATGTATCATCCTGAAGTAACATTACGACCTCAGATATCATTGTTGGCACTGAAGGGTGGAGCTCAATCAATAATTGGCTTGTAGATGCCAGGGTTGAACTTGGGATGGATTATGGTACATTTCCTCAAAGGCGGGGACTCTAGTTTGTCCAGAAATATGACGTCCTCTATGAACAGGAAACTGGAGGGCAGTGGAGGGCTATAATAACCAACGGCCAAAGTCACTGTTAGTACCAGCGCTGAGAATACTGATTGTCAAGAAGATGGTGAATGCGGTACCTATGAGGTTGCTGGATTTTCTCTGACCTCAGAGCTGTAGTAGCATGACAGTTTCAAAGCATGTGGGATAGGTCTGAGTGCATCATTGTGTTGGAAGGTTTCAGACAGTATCAATGAAGCTGGTGTCGTTAGAGTAAAGGGCCTGTCCACATGGGAGTTTTTATGTGGTGCTAGCACCGCAATACTAGCAGGCATCCTTTGAGAGATGTGAGGTCCCCTGAGAGTGAGTCTTATGGAGTGTCCTACCCCTCTTCTTCATTTCCCTGTTTCTGGAAATATGCTTCTTTTTCCTGAAGGTCTTGGTCTCCGGGGCCACTGATGAGATTCAAGCAGACATTGGAGTAGCCTGAACACCAAAACACTGAAAACAATGGACACCAAAATGCCGCATCTCGAGCTGCAGGCCATTTAGAAGAAACTGTTGGCTGCAGTCCTGTGCCTCCTTATATACCCTTCTACAGAGGAAGAAGCACAACTTTGCCCAGGTGTGGGCCTGCCAACACTGTTTTGCATTTTGTGGTCCAGAATGTGCGGGGAGACTTTGGCAAACCAGTAAAGTGGCTAAAACCACTATGGATTATTGTTAAAAAGCAACCCAGTCAGCAAGCTGTAAATTGATCATTCAGCAATCTCGGATTGACCAAGGCAGGAGGGGAGGGGTTTTTGGGTGCCATGGAAAGGGCAGCTTGACCCTGCATCCTTCCTGATAAGAATTGTGTTGAAGTTGGTGATACTTGCATTTTAAAAAGAGCAGGAATGTTTATTGGGGTCTCAGAGCTGCAGACTCTGGAAAACCCACACCTGGTTAATCAATAGTCAGAAAGAACCTCTTGCTTGAAACTGCGTACTTAACAAGGTTTCTTTAAGGGACATGTCATTCTATTACTAATGTATAAATAAGGGGAAAAAGTTTGAGATAGTTGGACTCATTTGGGGACTCTTTTGGGCTCTCCCTCTGGTTACATCTTGCAGTCCCCACTGGCAGACAGAAGATTTGGCCACCGGAAGCCTGCCACTGTGTCACTCAAGAGCCACACTCAGCTTTGGTAATTATCAAGGGTTGGGGGTGTTTTACTAACCTGTTGCGGACATGTGTAAGTGCTTGAGACTAGTAAAGTTTAGCTTTAAGTGAAAGCACTCTTGTGTTGTCCTGTTTGTGCCAGCCATCTATCGGTCGGACGGCCGTGTCTCCTCTGATTTATTTCCTGACACCTCCTCGCACAGAGTAAAGTTACCAAGAGCTTTGGGTTGAAAGAACCCCGGGTAACACAGAACATACAGGTGCATACACATCTTCTGGTGAAGCACTCTTATGGACGTATACACAAAGAAGAAAGAGCTGTTTAAAGAGTGAGCACCATAGTTTCCATAAATGACTGTGAAAAAAAATACCTAAGCCACAGCTTATGCAGAAGTTAAGGATGACTCATCATTCATCAGTTTGGATAAATGAAATACTCCTAGCCAAAGAAAGAAAAAAGAAACTACATATACATCACAATGACAGAAAATATAAAAGCTTTGGGATTCCCAACAACCATTTCTATTGTAAAAATGTCAGAAAGAAAGGAGAAAAGTAAGTGCTACAGAATTTTTAGTAGGCAGACTCAAAACTGTGTGCCTTGTTTTAGGACTCCATGTTCAATTGCTAAAAATAACTTAATTGTATAGCTATAGTTGTGGAATTGATGCTGATCACATGTAAGAATCATCTTTAATTTTCCCTTTTAAAAGTTTCAGAGTAGCAGCCGTGTTAGTCTGTATCCGCAAAAAGAAGAACAGGAGTACTTGTGGCACCTTAGAGACTAACAAATTTATTAGAGCATAAGCTTTCGTGGACTACAGCCCACTTCTTCGGATGCATATATGCTGTAGTCCACGAAAGCTTATGCTCTAATAAATTTGTTAGTCTCTAAGGTGCCACAAGTACTCCTGTTCTTCCTTTTAAAAGTGTTTATTTTTTGTTAATTCAGGTGCTACACAATCTTGAAACAAATGTAGTAATATTTTGGTGTCGATAGTCTGCTTAAAATTTTACAATGTTATTGTTGTTTGTGATTATTAGCCCCTGACTCTGCTATCTATTTTTTGTTAACAAGCATTGTGTGGAGGTAAATGCACAAATACAAAAGATACACTACATGTCTATTAATTATACCATCTTCATTTTTATGGATGACAAGGTTCCCCTCTCTTCCCTCCATTTTAGACTAGCTAAACCTGAAGTATGTAAAATAAAACAGAAAATATTTGCCATTTTTTCTTTGAAAATATTTGAAAAAGAACCCAGGTTTTGACAACTCTTACCTTGCTTGGTGTTTTAAACATCCAGTTCACTGAATATATGCATACAAGGGCAGAATTTGGCCTTATGAGTCTGCTTCTCTAACATTCTGTTTTTTGCTCATGGTTTTGCTGATAAAATACCTGTGGGTTCAGTTTTACATCCACAATAACTTATGAGTATAGGTAATTTAGATGTCTAAGTGCTTGACTGTGTCAAACTATCAGGATAGTACATGAATGAGCAGAGGATCTAAATTACACCATTAAACAATTGCACAATTATGGGCACAAAATGTAATGTGTTAAAAAAACCTTAAAATATTAAGGCCACATTTTCTAATGTGGTTATCTATTTTACACCTTCCAAATATGTTCAGGCTGCTGTTAAGTGCACATTATATTATGCCCCTATGAAGATCTGGTGTTGGCAGGCAGAAATCGGCACTAAATTGGTACTCCACATATGCAAAGTTTTGCTGAACAATTCTTGGACCCTGCACTTTCTGCAGGCACAACTTGGGTCTGAAACTAGGATCATAATAAAATTGCAGTTTACTGAATCAGACAATGGCTCCACATCGCCTGCTACTTACTGATTCTTGTCATATCCATTATCACTGTTGATAAGTAGACTTTAACACACATTTTCTTTTTTCTAAACCCTAACTCAACAAAGCAAAGAAAGGGGACAAAAGAGAAAAAAATGTCCAAGTTTATTTCATACTAGAAACACTTGCATGGATCTGCCTTGTATTTTTGTTGGTCAGGTTTTTGGTTTGTTGGGAACCTTGGAAAACAATTTAGACATAATCAAATCTGCTCCCCAGGGAAACAGCTGGACAATAAAGAAGCCACTATGACAGAAGGAGGACAGGAGACACTGGATGTGGTTTAATTAGGTCACAATTTTATTCCCACAAGTCTGGGAGTATCTTGCAGATGAAACTGTACAGTGAAGATAGTTCCATATGAATTTGCATAGCGTCCAGGGGATACTGGCAGCACTTCCCCTGCTGAGACCTTGCTCCCCCTAGTCCTCTTCAAATGAGGATTAAGGGGGGGGGACTATAAAGAAGGTGATCCGTTGACTTCTTGCTGCACCAGTCATAGGTTCCCCAACCCCAAACCCTGTTTCTGCTCCTTTGAAGAATACCTCCTTTAAATCCTTTCCCAATCCAGAGCTGCTGCTCCTGCTGCTACTACTCAGCCTAGTCCTGGTGAAAAAGAGGGCTTTTACTGCACAGAGATGGGCATAAAATCTCCCCCGCCCATTATTCCAGTCACCTGGGGATGAGGCAGTGTCCCCATGCTGACCTGGTATGGAGCTGCCTGCCACATAGCAGGTAACTCTCTGGCTCTAGCTCCCTAAAAAGAGGCAACATGCCTTCTCCAACAAGCCAGAAAAGGGGCCATACTGCTTTATGTATGGTAGAGTCATTTCATTTACACTAAGACTGCTTAACATGGTTGCTCTGGAAGTGTAAATGGGTTGTAAATTTCTGCCCACTTTAAGGGCTCTTTCCACTGCTAGAGTGGGGTAAACAGATCTGAGTATAAATGAGAATGAGGGATAAGGAGCCTAACCATTGTATCAATGAAAGTCAGCTAGGTATTGTGTGCTGATTGGTATTCTGCTTCATGTCATTAGGTCTCTTAGTGTATGTCTTTGATTTTTGCAAGATGCTAAAATTCGTAAATAAAATGTATTAAAACTTTGTTGTCTTCTTGAAGGTCCTGAATAGACAGAAGAGAGGCACATTAGAGGATGCAATTGCTTCTGTTCCTAAGTTTCTAACATCTAGGAAGCTGTCAGAGAAAATATGTTTGCTGTAGAACAGACGATAAATCAGTCAGTTGGTAATGGTAATGGATACAAGAAAAGGCTTTGCTTAGTCCTGAAAATAAGTTAAGGTTGATTCATTGCCTTGCTCATCAAATGGAATTAGTTGGAATGAATTAGTGGTGAAAGACATTGCTGGGCTTTGATCAATCAATTCAACATTTTTATGGGAAATTGTGTCGGGTGTCTTTAGTCAATCAGTAGCAAAATGAAAGAGAGTTGACTAAACGTGCATGTGAGGTGTGAGAGATACGTTAGCATCAGCACAACTTTCACTGTTTGATGAGCAGCCAGCATCAGAGGACTGAAAAATCATTATTGATGACACACAATACAGTACAGTTTATGGCCTTATAGATAAAGCAGCTCTGATGTGATTGCAAATAGAAAGAGTTTGTGTACATTTTAAAAAGATTATTCTTGATTTATGCCCAGTCTATCTTTATCACACATGCCCTGTGAGGATTTCTAGTTTTTTTCCCCTACAAGACACCTTGCAAAATTAATTTTGCCCTTTTCGGGAAAAGATAAAGGAAATACTTTCTCAGTTTAGGAGTGAAGCTCATTATATCAACTTACTTCCCTACTTACTCTACACCCTTCTAGATGCAAATGGCTATTGCATGATACTTCTTCCATTCTTTCCTATAAAGCCATTTACTACCAGGGAATATGGCCTCAGGAAGTTGCCAACAACATTATATATGGTCCCAGGGATTTGATTGGCTCTTGAATGGGATCGCTTCTACCCTGATGGCTTTAGAATACTGGGGAGATGATGTTACCTCTTGGTAACATCAATTTAAATATGAGAGAGCTGTCATTATTGGCAAATCATGCCAGATTGAAGAAGAGTATTTAAAACTTCTGCTTGTCCAAAGCATGGAATAATTTAGATCAGCCTCGGGGCTTCTCTAAATTATGCTTAGCCCACAGCCACAAGAGAATGATCTAGCTTCTGGCAGATACTGGGGAGTAGAGACACCTCAGCTTCAATTCCTTTGTCTCAAAAATGAGGGTGGAGGTGACAGAGCTCTATGTGAACCTTTTAATAAGGGGTTAGAGTTAAAGAATCCGATTGTCTACTGCAGGGATTGGCAACCTTTGGCACGTGGTCTGCCAGGGCAGGCCAGGCCGGTTTGTTTACCTGCCGCGTCCGCAGGTTTGGCCGATCGCAGCTCCTACTGGCTGTGGCTCGCCACTCCAGGCCAATGGGGGCTGCAGGAAGCAGCACGGGCCGACGGATGGCCTATAGCGGCGAACCGCGGCCAGTGGGAGCCACAATCGGCCGAACCTGTGGACGCGGCACGTAAACAAACCAGCCTGGACCGCCAGGGGGCTTACCCTGGTGGGCCGCATGCCGAAGGTTGCCGATCCTTGGTCTACTACTGTCTTGCACCTTACATGGTGATTTACATTATTGCAAAGTGGGAGTAAAGCATATCCATTCTGATAATGTTTTACTCTACTTCATGCTTAGTTTGCGCAGGTGTAAATGACTACACATAGTGCAGCTCTAGGAATCTACTGAAGAAGGTTTGAAGATTAAATAATAAGACTAAAATAAGCACAGCTGGAACACGAGATCAGGACCACATTTCAATTTAAAGAGTTTATAAAATGTAAGAGACAGTGACACAGAGAAACAGAATGACCTGTGAAGGCTCCAAATAATATTAATACTCGTACATTGCCATGTCTGATTCAGTTAGCCACTTGCTCATTATAGGATTTAAATGAAAGTAATGGTTTTCCTGGTAAGCCAGACCCTATTTACTCTGGGCTTATCTCTCCTCTCATGCATGTTTTACATTGGTGTAAGTCTTCTGACTTCAGTAGAATTATTCCTAATTTTTACCAGTGTTAGAGGAAAACCATTACCCAAAATATTGTTTTTGGTTGCTATTGGGGCATGCTGTCACAGGATTAAAGGAGAAATGTGTCTTCTCTTTATAAAATAATTTTCCATCAAAGGTTAAAAAAGGGTATTACTTTAGTGTTTGTGTGTGCACGTGTATTCACCCATCTTGATTTTTGAATTTCACCCTGTATCATTTGTATCAATGTACATCACAATCATGTCATAGGAGACTATTGCTGTCCCTTTTGAAGTATCTAGATATGATAAGCAGAAGTTTACATGGAGTATAAATGGCTAAATGTCAAAGAAAATATTGCTCAGCACCTAGGATAAATAGAAGCCAAAAATGTTACCAAAAGGAAACATTCTTTATTAGTTAAACACAGAACTGCAATGGGTTATTTCCTTGCCCTGCCACACACTGCTTGTGTGACCTCAGATAAATTACTTATCTTATCTTACTTAATGGATCAATTTACAGATACAGAATAATATTTACCTCAGGGAGATGCTGTAAAGCTTAATTCATTACTGATTGTAAAGTGCTTTGATGCTTGGGATCTGAAAGTCCTCAGTGTTTTGTAGAAGGTGCTCACCACATTGCAAAATTGGGCCCAGAAGCCCCAGTTTAGCAAAGTGCTTCAGAATATGGTATTTTAAATGTAAGCTACATCTGTTCAAAATTTTCCAGATTTCAGTTAATGAAGATTTTTCACCAAACTTTTGAATTTCAAGGGGAAAAAAAGATTAAACTTTGCAAAAAGTTTCACAGATAGTTCATCTCATTCCTTGGTTTGCTATAGAGCTGGTTTATTTATTTATTTTTTCAAATTTCCAAATCACAATGAACAATGTTATCATATTTTGAATTTAATAAAAAGGAATGAATTTTTCATAAAAAATGTCATAATTTTTCAATCAGTCCTACAATATATGTGTGATTCAAGTCTCTCCACATTCAGCAAAGCACATAAATACAAATTTAGAGCTAAATATGCCATTTAAGCTTAGCACGTACTTAGTGGGACTGCTGAATTAGCACCTTAGTAGACTGTAAATAGAACTGTGAAGAATAGCAGTTTGAAAAGTTACTGCTTGTGAAGTGTGCTGATTTTGTTAAGTATCACTCCTGCGAAATTTTTTCTTTGTTATTAATCTACACTATTTTTTTCTTTGTTTGATAAATGTTTCTTGTTATTGAAATCCAAGTGGATGACCTTTCAATATACAACACTCAACAGTGGAAGAACATAGACAGATACAGAATTTTGTTGGGGGTCCCAGCTGCAATAGAATGTAAAAATGACTATAAAGGAGGAATCCTTGCAAAGGCTATTAGACTGTCATAATTAAATACTAAAGGGGGAAAAAAAACAATATTTACATACACAAAAATTCAGAAAGGTTTCAGAATTCCTTTTATGATTCTATAGGGTTTTTAGAACTAGAAAACTTTTTAAATTAGCTTTCTGGGTGCCAAGGTTTATTGGAAAGAAAATTAATAAGGATAGTACATGTGGCAGGCTCGTTCATACTACATCTTTGTGGCTTGGCGCTAAAAAACTCTCAGAGGAATACAGACTTTCATTATTTGTCTTGTCCATGGGATAATTCAATTTCATACCTCCTCATACCTTCTCTTTATTCTCTGCCTCCTAAGCAAAGCTGGATCACACTTTTTGATTAGTCTAGCTAATGGTCAAGTGGCACTGAAGGCTAAAAGCAATATCATATTTGCATTCGATTGCTACCAACCAGACAGCCCGAAGTAATTCAATACCGTGTGTTTTCTATTTGGGGGATAAAAACCAATCCGTTTCTTTTTTTTTTCCAAGCAATATTCACAGTCCTCAGTCCTTTCCCGCATTAGAGCATAATGGATTATTTCTTATACTATTTGAATTATATAATTTTTAAGGGACTGGCAACAATATGGGCTGAGTTATATATATGTGGTATTATGCTGTATCCCCTTTTAAGCAAAAGAACAAGCGGGCATTGGATGTGTTTTGGAAGTGTGGGTATATATATACCTCAGAATCATCTCTGTTCTTTTCTGTTGTTGTGATTATTCAAAGGAGAAGGAAGGATGGGGCCACAGCTTGAAGATGGCAATCAGGTCAACACAGTTCAGAAAAAAAATGGAGATTTGAATCCAGTGGTGCTGGAACTAGGGGTGCTGGGAGGGCTGCCACACCCCCTGGCTTCAAGTTGAAATAACAAATAAATACATGGTTTCCATGATTTCCATCATCATGGTCCTGCTAGTGAAGGCAGGGGGCTGGACTCGATGACCCTTCGGGGTCCCTTCCAGTTCTAGGAGGTATATTTCCATATCTCCATATCAGCACACACATTAAAATTGTTTCAGCACACCTGTTCGTATCCCTTGATTATGCTTAGAAATATTGCCCTCTCCATATTCCGGACAGCATAGTGATACAGATCCTTCTGGTCAGGCCCTTCCCCAAGAGTTCAAATCATGATGGGACAAGGGTTTGTTCAAGTCCTCTCTTCATCGGTCTGGTGGGAGCAACCAACAAAGTCTTCTGTCCGCTCATGTTCCACAATGGTTTGTCTGGTGTCTATGTGCCTTCTTTTATTGGGCAGGAGATCACACCTCTTGTGGTAAACTAGTACCACACACTTGGTAATGCTTCCCAATATGCGTGTATCTAGCTAACATGCTTATCTATTGTTGTTGGATACAATGGTATATAAGGGAGGTAAGTTGAACAAGTGAGGTGGTTAACTCCTTCCATTATATTTTGTAAAGTGTGCTCCTATAAATTAGTGTTGTCCATTTATCTCCTTGACTTTCAGTGTCTGGAACCATCTTCCAACTGTATTCCCAGATCCCTGTCTGTGAAAAAGAAAGAAATAAGTGGGGTAGTAATGAAAGAAATGGTTCACAGCTGGGCTAAACCTAAAAGACTACAAATGTGAAAAGGAAACATCAGGGTCTCAGCAGACCTGTTAATAGCTGAGAGTATGCACACATTCCATGAAATATAGTGAGCATTCCATGACATAGGAAGGATACATAAAACCCTTATTTTTTTTCATCTAAAAAGGCCAAGTTCTTTTGTAACTGGGGAAGGAAAAATTGCAGTCTTGAACTGGAAATGGAATTACACATACTATAAATGAGTTCTCACAGAATTCCAAATATATTTAATTCTCAATCCTTTTGGTTAGATGCTTACATGATTCTTGATTGCAATCAGAATGCACCCAGCATGGACTTATAGAGCTTTCATGATTTTTAACCTTGATTGGTACATATCAGCTTGCAGATTGAACATTCTTAGAATACAATGTAAGCAGTGTTGAAAGACCTACCTTTGATTCACTTTCACTCACAGCCAAGTGTAAAAATTTTGGCTTACTGGAGACAGCACATTTAAATAACATTAAAATTTGTGATAAATAAAAAAGAAGCTAATATCCCTGAATCATTGTTCATTACTGAATAGCCTGACTACCAATTTCTGTCATTTGTATACCATATCTTTGTAATACTGCAAGTAAATATTTGAAAATATAAATCAAGCATGTTTTCTGTGCCAGCTCCGTGCAAGCTGATGTAATATAAAATACCACAAACTATTATGTTTATATTATTCAAGCTCATCACAACATTCTGTCTGAACGTTTTCTAAGGGTAATGCTTCTGTGCATTGTTTCCCAATTACAGTATAATGAATTAAACATATGCTCGCCATCTTAGCTGTCACATTTCTGTATTAGAAAGAAAATGGTTACTTCAGAATAATCAGAACACAATCTTACTTTAATTGTTATCCATTCATTAGGGATAAATAGGGATATAGAGACATCTACCACCAGGTCATCCATTTGAATCTAGTTTATGTGTGTAGTATGTAAAAGTTATTGCTCTCTGATCACTCTGAAGTATCCTCTGTGAAATGGGCTGAGATTCCTAGCACAGTTCCTAGTGGGCAAACATTCGCTACACTATGACCACCATTATGTATCTCACTAATAAATGTCTTTCTTGGCCAGAAAGCTTTGGGCAGTTAACTAATATGTAAATGGGATAGGAAGGCGGGAAGTGGTGGCTTGGGGTAATGAAAATAAAAGAAAATAATGTAATTAAGATACATACATTTGACATGTTGCTTATATGTTGTGTGTCCATTACAGTTTCTTTGTGTTGTCTATTTAGATTTTAAGTTCCATTGAGCAGGGGCTGTATCTTATGTGTTTGTATAGCACCCAGCAGAATGGTGCTCCAATAATGATACAGGGCACTCTAGGAGAATAAGTATTAAATAATAAGAAGAATTATTGTGGTCTACAAATAGAGATTTTTTTCAAAAGACAGTAAGTCTAACAAACAACAATTCAAATTTCTACCTGCTGGGCCAGTTTTGGATTCAATTTAAGGATTTAAAAAAAAATATCAGTGTCAGAAATCAAATCTTTAAAGCTGTGTCTAGCAGCAATGTTTCAAGATTATCATGTCAAGGAGGATTTCAGGTTTAAGAAGCAAGATGAAGCAATTCTAGTAGGAACAAGAATATTCATTTCCAAATAGGGTTGATCATACTGGTTTATATAAAATTAACATTCACCAGAGCGTGAAGCACAAACTTCTAATCATTCTTTTATGATGTTCGATGAAATTCAGATATCTTTTAAAAAAACCTGTTCTTCCTTTCTTCTTTGGGGACTAAAAGTAGAAGTGCCACAGGCTGAAAAATTCATGAGAATTCCCTAACTTAGAAGTTCAATATTATCCAATGAGGCTTAGTTTCGTATCCAAATTTGGGGATATGTACGGAAATCAATTTCCCAATCTTTTGAGTTTCTCTGTTCACTAGTTCCAAGTGAAGCAACTGGAAACTGCCAGGTGAGTGGATAGAGATCACTGACAAAAAACAAAGAGGCATCATTTTATCAGGCTCCGATTCAGCAATTTGACAAAAAAAAAAAAAATCTGTTACAAAATAACTGAGTCAATCTCTGTACAATGTATGTTATGGG
The DNA here is from genome assembly GCF_013100865.1 of Trachemys scripta elegans. Classification (NCBI taxonomy): domain Eukaryota; kingdom Metazoa; phylum Chordata; order Testudines; family Emydidae; genus Trachemys; species Trachemys scripta. The sequence continues at coordinate 257,671,509 of NC_048298.1, read as the reverse complement.
GCCTTCAATGGAACTGAACTGATCTCTGCATAGGAAGCATCATGGAACTATGGAAGGTCATGATGATATTGTTCAGCCAGAGGTACAAAGATATAGGACAGGATTTTTACTGAAGAGAGAAAGTGGTTGGCCTCTTATATTATTACTGAAAAATATAGGCTGAACCCAGTTCAGGAAAAACACCAGGAAAAACACAAAAAGATACAGAGAAATGCCAACTGTCAGATTCTTTCCTTCAAAAGAGTTTAATTTTGTCTATATATATCTGTGGATTCTTGTTATGTGAATCAGTAACTATATGAATTAACCCATGTAATTCTGTGTGTTCTTCTTAGGGGTTAGTACTTACAGTGCCAGAGTAGAATAGTGTAATGTGTGTACCATGTGCAGGTCAAGAAGCCAGCTGGCTTAAAATGGATGAATAACAAAGCATGAATGAATTATTACATTAATGCACATACCTAATCAATAACACTTATTTATTCTTCTAATTTCCATTGTAGAATAAAAATGTTAATTTAGAATTATTGAATCATTCAAAAGGAAACACAAGGAGATAATTAGATGATTGGAAAGCTTCTCTTGAGGAATAATATTTTAAATAACATTAAGTGCATGATGGTATAATTTTGCTTATTAAAAAACTATGTAATTATAAACTCTGGGTCCAAACCTGGACACCACATTTGGTTAGGAGTTCTGCAGACTCAATGGTCTCCATGGCCATTGAGATATCTTTATATCCTAAAAGGCAATGTACTCACTTGAAGCAGTTGCATACAGATTAAGCAGCAAGCTTGTTCCTCCCTTTTCCAGGTTCCTTCTACCTGACAATCAGGAGCTTGATCCTTTCTCACATAAATAGTCCTCACTCATTTGAGTGATCCCTTTGAAGTCAGTGGCACTACTCATGTAAGTAAAGACTGTGCCTGTGAGTAAGGGTTTTCAGTATCAAGAGTAATACTTTATGGTTGACATCAGTTGAGGAACAGGACATGTGAGAATCAGATTCTTCAACCAGGAAACAATGTAGAGGAAGATCCTCAGATGGTGGCAATTAAGCTATATATCCTTAAGGTTTCTGTCAGTCTGAAAGCTCCTAAACAAGCTACATATTTAGTGCTGGGGATGGAACATATTACAATGAAGTGGGACCAGGTTCCATTTATATATAAATGACCAGGAACCAAATCTGGCCCTTTCCTTTTCTTTTTATTGAAATTCTGGAGACCCCTGGCACAGTAATTCCTGCTGCTCTGTAGCCCAGTTGAGAGGGAGTGAGATGATGGAGGAGTTCTGCAAAGCATATGATGGCATGATATTTTCTCCTTAATAAATTAGTTAATAAAAATGCATTATTTCAGTCCCTTCTAAAAAAAACTAAAGCATTTTCAATATCTAAATATTTTGCATTTCATAACTGCAATATCCTTATGTTTGTAACTGAGTATTGACTTGTGACCATATGGTCTCTCTAAACATTAACTTTCTTTTGAATAACTCATTAATGCAATAAGCAATTAAGGGCCTATAATATAATGTTATTATTATTTTTAAATTAAATTATTAATGAGCCATATATATATATATAGATAGATAGATACACAGAGAGAGAGAGAGAGAGAGAGAGAGAGAGAGAACAAGTGTTCAACAATAAATCATACATTTGTTTAATAATAAAAGAAATACTCACCACACACATAAACAACTTTGAGCAAGGTTCTGCATTCATGTACACTGGCTTTATGTTAGTGTAGTTTATTTGGGCCTGATTCTACAATTATGTGAGTGTAAAAAGGTATTCAATCTCTCTGCAGCTTTCGAGAGAGTTGACCTTCTACGTTGATATAGCTGGAGTAGATGGAAAAGTATTACAATTACTCCTCTGCAATATGTTCTAGAAAAGGGTGGTAGGCAACTTTTCCTTCTCCCCAAAAGTTTTAATCTGCAGAGTTCCTCAAGGATGTATGTCATCTCTTCAGTATTTACATAAGACTACTTGGAGAGGTGGTAAGGCACAGCAAGCATTGCGGACAACAAAATGATGACACCCAGCTGTATGTCTCATATCTTAAAGGCATTACCAATTACATCACAATATCTAGAAGAGATCAGCATCTGGAAGTATAAGAACCAGAGGAAATTCAGTCTGCTTTTGTTGCCAGTGCAAGAGCTCAATCTTGATTTTTAAAGCTATGAACACCCAGCCCAGCCATGTCAGCAACTATATCTCCATCCACAACCCAACAAGACTCTGGAATGCTAAGGGACAGAGTAGTTCCGAATCCAGAATGAAGTACACATGAGCTAGAGATGAAGTATTTTCTATTAATGGAGTTGTTCTTGGAACAAACTTCCAGAGGAGATTAGAATAATCCAAAATCTGACTGTGTTTAGGGTATACCACAAAACTTTCCTTTTGGATGAAGCATTCCTACCCGAATACCCTCCCTCTGTCCCCCCTCGCACAAATGGAAATAACATTATCAATTAGTATATATTAAGGTTGAAATGCATCTTCCATTAACAGCATTTTTAACTTGTTCTTACCTTTGCCACATTTTACATTCTTCAACTCAACCCAAACATTTGTAAGGTTTCAATAAAATCCATAGTCATATATTTTTACTTCTGCACATTCAAAAAAAATCCACTTTTTCCATATATTCCAATCAGATATTTGGGCATGTGTAACTCAAAAGATTTTATTCAAACTAGGCTTGTTCTGCAGATCAGCATGAAAGACTGATTGGTTTTAAAGGGGTGTTTTAGAAGGTCATTTCAATTACTGAGAGAGGCAAGGAAACAAATTTGAAAATAAGAATGTGATAAAATGGGAAGATTAAATAGAAGATGAATCCACATTTTGGAACCATGTACTCAGGATTAGAGGGTGAGACCAACAGAAAGGAGAATCATGAACAAGAAGAAAACTAAGTAAAGACATAAACTAGAAATTAAAATATAATGAGCAAATGTGTGAAAGTGGAAATAAATACATTATATAGAATAACTGACAGTTAGTGGCAGGAACTGCTAAATGTATTCTACAGAGATAAACACAGAAAAATAGCCAATAATTGTATAAGATGACTCTAACCTAAAATAAAACATTTAACTTTTCTAGTGCCAATGACTGAATATGTTGTCGTGTCTTTTGCATGTAAAATGAGCACTCCATTTTCAAAAGATTTCTAGTGTAATTATAAAGCTAGAAACGGTTGCTGATATTACTGCTATGTGATGGGACTCCTTGCTGCTGAAATTGCAAAGAGTTTCTTTTAAAAAGTTAATTGAAAACGCAGCTGGATACCATTCCCAGTTTAAGCAGAGAACCTCAGTGCATAAAAATATGTTCAAATATTCAAACTGTGTTACAAATCACTAAAGGAAGCACATGAGGATTACGGCTTCACCCTGTTGTTCATAGGTATTGTGGCACACCTGGCGTAGAATAATCATATACTATGCCTTCATACACCACTGAAACATTTATAGTCATGATCGGTTCACTTTTGAAATAAACAATAGTGAGACCCTTCAGTAATTACTCTTATTTTGAGAAACAATTTTTTGTAATTTCTAACTTCTGAATGTTCAACATTATAAACTTATATTTATATTCTCATACATTTTTATACTAAATGTTCCTGTATTCAAGAATAAAAATAAGAGGGAAAAGAGAGAGGAAAAGACTAATGGGGTATATTTTCTGAAAGAGATCCAATCTCCCTTTTTGAAGTATAAAAATCAGACCACATTTGCCCCTAGAAAACGAATTGTACAAACCTGAGAATTTGTGCCTCTAACTACATGATTTTCAAGATTGCACCTGAAAAGGGTGCTTGTTTGAAGAGTTGACATTCAAAAAGAAACACTGATGATCTTTTGGTAAATTCTTGATGGAAAAGTCCAACTCAGATTTAAAAAAAAAAAATCAACTACAGAAACCTGGAGAGAATAAGCATAGAAAATTTAAAAATGCTAGCAGGAAAGATAGCTGGTACAATTGAAATCTCTTAAGCAAGATTGATGCCTTCCTCTACATGAAGTATTTGTATAGTGCCAAACAATGTAGGACATATTATTCAGGTAGTCTGATGCAAAGATCAAAGGTCATTTTTCTCTATATTCACATGCTCATTAATGAGTTTACACATTTAATGCTTTTAACTCAATATTAATAATGGAAAATTATTGTTTCAGGTGAATGATTCTAACAGCTAATCTGCACCACTAGCAAATATGTAATGCTCTTCAATCTCCATTGGCCTTACTAAGCCTCCAGAGGATTGGTAGCTTGTCCCTGCACAATGTCTGATCACTTTCACCACTAGGTGCTCCTGCTATCCTTGTGCAACTGGTCTGCTTCTTATTAGCTGTAGTTATTTCACTAAGGAATGAGGAAAGGGATGAAATTAATGGTATCTCAAATGTTACTGGCACCCAACTCCTTTTTAAAAACGTATGCCCAACAGAAAAAGAGAGAAAGAAAGTGAATATCATTTGAAAGTAATGATGTCTTTTTTAGAATAGCTATTGATAATGAGTAAATAAAGAACTACTTTGAAAATTAGAATTCATACCATATTTTCTTGGATGACCAAGATTCACAGAAACATTTATCTAAGTCAATGTAGGGAGTATTGGAGGGAAGAGAAAGATAATTGAAGATGTTATATTTCATCATGGCAGACAGAGTAAGATTTTTAAAAATCACAGAAATACACTTGCTGTAAATTTTCAATTTAAGATTACATTATTTCTGAAAATCCAGAACAACCAAAAACTGAAAATAGAGAAACACAAAACAAACACACAAAACCTCAGGCTGCTCACATGTAGAGACACAACCTACCCCACCTTGTTTTAAACGGTCTCCAAATTAACTCTGCTCACATGCTTTGCTACAGAGTCCTGTAACCTGCAAAGAGGATCCAGAACTTCCCACCTCGCTATTAAACCAAAGGCCTACAATTCTAATAGTCCTCAATACACCACACTTCTACCCAGTAACTTCCTTAATTAATAAATAACAATAAACACAAAATTACAAGGTTAACCTTAAGGGAGGTCTTGCTGCAGTCAGGGAAGAAAAGCACACCTGGACTTTGTCTTGTTCCTTACCTATACTATTTGGAGCATGCCCAGCAAGACCACTCTCCCTCTCACAACCACCATCTTTCAGCACTATCTCCTCTTCTGGAGCAACATTCTGTAACATACTGAGCTATTATGTCATAACAATTGATCAATGTGCCTTTTCATTCTCTTCCCTTTTACCTCTACCAAATATGTCACCCCATATTTGCTTTGCTACCATTTCCCCCCCCCCCACTTCATCCTTCCTTCTGCAATTTCATATCAACATTGTTTGCCTGAGGCAGAAAAACCTGGGAGGTTTATGGTTTCTAACTTTTGTCAAGTGCTCTCAGTCTAAGAGCTTGTCTTCACTAGCTGCCCGGATCAGCAGGTAGAAATCGATCTCTCGGGGATCAATTTATCGCGTCTCATCAGGACGTGATAATCGATCCCCAAATCAATGCATGTATTCCACCAGCCCAGGTAGGAGTAAGCGCTGTTGACGGGGGAGCCGCGGCGGTCAATTTGCCGCCGTCCTCACAGCAGGGTAAGTTGGATCATATATGTCGAATTCAGCTACTCTATTCTCGTAGCTGAATTTGCGTATCTGAAATCGATCCCCCCCACCATAGTGTAGATGTAGCCTTACTAAACCAACACTAGTATATAACTGATGTCTTAAAACACAACTTCGCTGGAGTCTCCCGAATTCTAGATTGTTAGGTAGGCTGAGCTTTGCATTTTTCTTTCAATTCCCCTACTCTGTCTGGTATGTGTTGTATTAAATTGGATAGGAGTGTAAGCTTATATTGCCAGTTTCTACCCTTTAATGGCGGGGCCATTTCCTTCAATTACAATTAGCTGTAATGATGAACAGATGCCTTTAGAAGTTACACTGATAGCGAGATTGCTTAATACACCAGTCTGTCCTTTAGTATAATTCTGTAAGGGCACATTAGTTTCTCTTCATCTTACCTCAAGAAACATATTTGTATAGCCCTTCAGAAATCATGGACATTGTCACGCCCAAATTTATTTCATTTTCAATATCATCATTTATATTTATATCAACATAATCTGGGGAATGTATGTCTGTTCTTTCTCCAAATTGTACAGTTCATGTCACACAACCTTTCATCCAGGGAAAATTCTGCTTCTGAGCCCAACATAACTAGTTTGGTGGCTCCTACTTGAAGACACTGATGGCTTCCTCTCAGTATATCTTTCAGTGTGCTGCGGTGCACTGTGGCAAGCCCAGGCAGCATATTCCCTTTTATTGCACTTATCGCACTGCACCGTCTTAAAAAAACCCTTCTCCTGACGATATGATCAGGGGTACTGGAACAATTTTTATAGTGGGGGGTGCTGCTGATGGAAACCATATATTTGGTGTTTATTATTACTATTTCAAGCCAGGGGGTTCTACAGCACCCCTAGTTTCAGTGTCACTGAGTGTGATGCCCTTAAACAGTGGCAACATCACTTCCTCCAATTTGTTTAGATTTTTTGATCATTGCTGACTTATGTTGTTATCATCTTTAACCCTTGCTGACAACTCTTTTTTGGATTTGGCATGCTGGGGCCTGTTTCATTTCAAATTTTGGCACATTTTTCTTTGTGTATTAAGAGTAATCTCCACAGCTCCGTGTAGTGACAGTTCTTTGTTTTACACAATATTTATCACACTCTCTTTTAATTCATGTTTTAAGCCAAACACAAATTAATACAAGAGCCTCTTTCAGAAAGTTAACAAAACTATGAGTAATAGTTTTTTTCAGGCTTGTCAAAAAATCAGAGATATTTTTTTCCTTTTATTTGATTTCTTAGATGAAACTTATATTATTCTGTTTAAAAAAAATAAAAAAAACCTCTGGTAGGTACATCATGTTTCTTTAGAATCTTTATTATGACCTTACACTTCAGCTTACCACATTCTTGTGGAAAACAAATTTTAAAACATGATAAATGTGGTTTTACTGACAAATGTCAGGAAAACATCCCTCTGTTTCTCAGTATGTTCTATGGCATTTTACATAAAAAATACTGCTCAAGTCCCTGAGTATATGTTGCAAATTCTTCCTTTTTTCATTATATTGGAAATATCCATATTATCATATGCAGCCATTTTATCTTTACTCTCTTTTGTAAAAATGTATATAATTATTTATTTATTTTACATTTTATAATAATTTTATAACTATTTAAATTTATTTTATAATCCCACTTTCGTCAACTATTTTTCTCTGCTATGATTCATGGACTAGAAATAGAGAAGGTAGATAAAAATGACATCTCTTGCATCGTAACACTACTTCATTTCTGAGAATTCAGAACAATATCATAAGATCCGAAAAACAGAGCAAGAGGAAAAATCAGGCTGCTCCCTAAAACAGAGAGGCACATGTTTAAGATGTTTGAAACTGATTCTGTTCACACTTTGCCTCACGGACTCTTAGCTTGCATATACTTCCCAGACCCCCACCTCCACCCCACTTTTAAAGTAATAGCCTGCAATTCCAACACAGTTCTCAGTACACCACAGTGGAGAACACAGAATTATGAGCCAATACTCAGAACTGTTTCTAGTAGTCCCCATTTTTCCTCACTGTTATTCTTAGTTGTTTTGTTTTCTTTGTCACATAAACCATCATTTACTTTTCCAGATAGTGTTTCAACACTTACATCCCCAGGTATCCGTTGAGTGACAACTGTGCTAGCTGGTGGAAAGATCAAATTAGTTTGTCCAAACTTTATTGATTGAACTGTGTATAAAATAGATTTTAGTAGCACTTGATGTGGAATTGGAACCACTTATAATGAAGTTCCATGTGGAATAATTAGGAAATGTTTGCTGTAAAATAAAACATTAGAGAGAGATAAATTCATTCACTACTTTACTAGTCTCAAAATTAAAACAATACATTGTCTTTGTGAACAGCAAAGATGCAATATATGCACACAGCTCTGATCCAGCAGACTACTTATGAATGTTCTTCACTTTAAGCAGTTCCATTGGCTTAGAGTCAGGCACATGCTGAAGTATTTTGTTGGATCAGAGCTACCATTAAAAATTCCACCAATTAGAAAGATGCTACCTGTTTGAAGGCAATTTCCTACTTAAAATGTAGGGAAAAGCTCTGGAAATAGAGAAGTTTTAAGTATATCCACAGTCATATGTACAGTAAATGGTTCATTTTAATTAAAATGAATAGAATAGAGAGTATTTGCACCAAACTGACAAATCACAACTGATGGAACTATTTTCAACAGTAAAATGCCTGACCCGCTCAATCTACTCACTCTTGGTCTAAAACACTTCTTAATGTAGAAAATTATAATTCTGCTTTGCTGAAAACAGAATCAGTAAAAGTCATGTTAGAACGAAAGAAACAGAGCCCAGCAACAAAAAGCCAGCCAACACATCTAACTAGACCAATGGTTCCCAAACTTGGTTTGCAACTTGATCAGGTTAAGCCCAGGCGGGCCGCAAGATGCTTTGTTTACCTAAGCATCTGCAGGTACGGCCACTCACAGCTCCCAGTGGCTGTGGTTCACCATTCCCGTCCAATGGGAGATGTGGAAAGAATATTTCTACATTTTGAAGAATATTTCTGCATAACATCTCTAAAATATGGCTTTTCCAATCCATAACAGCTAAAACTCTCATGCAGGCTGTCATCATCTTGCCCATTTAGTGCTCTCTGGCCTTGACAGATGCAATGCTGCTGTCAAGGCTGATTCCCCATTATGGCACTTAGAGTGCACGAGGTGGGGGCCCACAAAAATTCTAAAAAAATAATACTGGCCACTCCATGCTGGTATTAAGCTCCCAAGGTTACAGCTTTTCTCTAACCATGGATGGGTAGATGCTGCCACTAGCCAAGTGCAAACCCTCCCCACCATTTTGAGAACCCAGAAAGGAGCATTTGGGAACTCTTTCCTGTGGGGTACCCTCAAGCCCTTTCACCCTCCCTCCAGGGACTAGCTGAGAAGAAAACAAAGGGAATCCGTTGCCACCAGCTAATTAAACAACATATGCACAAACCTCTTAGGAGACAAAAGCCCAATCCTGTTCTTAAAAGAGGTAAATTTTATTAAAAACAAAAAGAAAGAAAATATATCTAGAACTTAAGTTATTGCTAGATTTAAAAAAAGAGCAAATATAATAATTAAGCGTCAAGAATGGTTTTCTAGAGGTCCAGCTTAAAGGTTACAAGTAAAACAAAAGCACCTGGGGTTAGCACAGAGGAGTCCACAAGCCTTACAGAAATAAAAGAAATAAACCTAATCACGTCTTCCTAGACATTCCCTGATCTACTTACATATCTGGGGTTCCAGATAAGAAGGTTCGAGGTATGATTTGATGATTTTTCATACCTGTTTTTTTAAGCTTCTTACAACATTGCTGCTCTGTGTCTCTGCATGCAGTCAGACTTTTTAATCCTTTACAGGTAAAGCAAGTAGAGAACAGCTACCAAGAGGGATTTTATAGCAAACTGACTGGCTGGGTGTCCATAAAAGGAAGCTATCCTCCATTCATTTATCTCAGCTGCCCAGCTCATATCCATTCAGAATGCTTCTGTAAAGATCATTTTTCTAGCCCATTGTTTTGATCATGTAACCCCACTGCCTCTATCATATCACATGTAAACTCTTTGTCTTCATCTCCAGGTCCTTTCCTGGCCTGTCCCCTCTCTACTTGTCTCATATAGTATCTGAAGGTCAATCTGATTAGTCAATAATGCAAGTCTATCACCCCCTTGCTAAATTTTCAAACAAGGATCTTTGTGCTTTCTCCCATGTTATCCCAAACACTTGGGAGGAGCCCACCCAGTAAACATGTACAAAGCTGTATCATTTTTCTACCTTCAAACTCTCCTTTTGTTGTAATGCCTACCAAAACCTTGAAAGTGGTTAGACCACTGTTGTGCTGAGTCAAATCCCTTTCATGCTAACACATATTGTCTCATTGTTTCCTTGTGCTCTTTAATATATCTGTCTATACCTATCTGTGGCTGATGGTCTTATATTTAGATTATAAAACTGTATAGGGCAAGGACTTTATTTTTATTCTGTGTTTGTACAATGCCTAGTATAATGGGATCCATGAATGGGGAGCTTGGGTGATACAATAATACACATAATAAATAATAATGATGCAGTAGTCTGGTCCATGATGGGGAAAACATACAAACATAATGAACTCATTACACTTCAGTTCATGACTTTTCAAATTATCTCCTCCTCCTTCTCTCTCCCCATATTTATAACACTAATATATCTCAGCATCATGTACTATACATATCATTATATACACCTATAATACAGGATGCTGAGGTCAGTGATTTTGTTGTTGTTTTATTTCCTCCCACATGAATGGCAGATGAAGAACCTGAAAATATTAAGTTTGTTTCTTTTTAAACCGACTAGATTGCATGTTGACAGCGTTCCCATAAATCTGCTTTTCCAGCCCTTAATGTGTTAGTGCAAATATTTAACTATATTTTAACACAATTTTTGTGACAATTATTCTTAAATTTCAGAAATCTTTAAGGATTTTAAACAGAATATACTAACCTCAGAATACACCTTCTAGAAGTCTTGTATGCTAACTCTTGTTTATGCTTTACCCACAAAAATATCCTTCCTTAAGGAAGCAATGACCTCATTGAGGGTTACCCTGGAACAAGAAAGTCAAACTCACTAATAATTCAGAAATATAAGGAATCCAAATATTCTTTTCATGATTGTTTCAGATTTCAGTAATATAAGATTTTTAACCATTTCCTGTCTGTGGATAATGGGGTGTGCAAAACAGCTGCTTTATAGCCAGACTAAATACTGCTTGGTACCTCAGACTCTTCTATGTGTTCTATCCACCAGCCATGCCCCTCTCCCCCCCCACACACACAACTTGAATAGTAAGTAGCATAGTGAAAACTAACTGATATCAGTTAAAGAACAAGTCCTATTTTTTTCTGCTTGCAACACTGTACAACGTTGAAATCTTTGCTAACTTTTTGTTAATAGTTATATTTCATAAAACCAGAAAAAAAATAATGAAACTTGCAACGAGGTTTGACTCAACTCAGAGAAAGAAAACTCAAATCTGAATGAGAATACTTAATGAGATATGAGATACTTAACTCACCCAATGGGTCCCTAATATCACAATACAAAGGGTCTGGTCCAGCAGCTCCTATTCAGCCAATGGGAGGTTTGCCAGAGTCAGAACTCTGGGATCAGTCCCATGACAGGTACAATTATATATTTTTGGACATATTGTAAAAGCCAGGCCCAATGATCTGTTATAACATCCTTTGAGGGGGTGGGATTAGTCAGACACCAACTCTTCTGCTGTCACATACACTCGATGCATCTCTGCTTTCAGTATAATTGAAATGGAGGAGGAGGAGGAATATGCATATCTAACAAAAGGGGAAGAATGTGCACATCTAACACAGGAAGTGGGTGTTCTTTGACAAAACACACAAGTTACTTATGTTCTCTACAGAAATTTAGCAAAAATATGTGGGTCAGTTACATCTGTCCCTTTGCAGTTCTAACTTCTATTATAAATGTAGGACACCATTCATTCCTTTCAGCCTCAGTCATAATACTTGTCAAATAGACACCAGTGTGGATTATAATGCATATCAGACACTTACTTTTGGATGCATATAATGGACATTTATCAGAAACCTGAAACCTACTTTACGCAGGTCATCTGTGACATTCGCTAAGTGAGGTGACTTACATTTGACAAAGTCAATGATCATCTACCTGGTAAGTTTTAGATAGGAAAAATAGTGAGGGTGAAATCTTTGCTCCGTTCACTGCAGTTTAGAGTTATCTTTAACTCATTATTTTAGATGTCACATAAAGTTACTTATAATCTAGTGCACACAGATACTTTAACTGGGTCCCTCACCCACTGACTCAAATCATTCCATGCTACCATGGATCAGGATTCCAGGATTCCATTAATCCCGAAATATGTACACTATGGGCCAGGGAATATAGAAAAATCCCAAATCTGCAATTTCACCTTTCTGTTAGAGGTCACAGAAGGTTAACAGACGTTTTTATTGGATTATATCCATTCAAGTGCTTTTTCATGGCTTTAAAGGGTGACAATATCCAATATATATATTAGTTTTTCTTTTCAGCTCTTGGGGGCAGGGAATATATTTTTGTTATGTGTATTTACAGGACTTGGCAAGTGGAGTCAATGATTATTAATTAGATTAAATTACATTAAAGGTAGTCCTAGCCCCAATGAAGCTATCTGGGAGGCCTTCAGTTTGGAAAAATGAGGGTCACCAGCTCTGTGTATAAGATTTTCTCAAAAAAAAAAAAAAATCCATAAATATATTTATCATGTGGATGATCACAAAAATTACATTAATTTCACTGGCACATCTTGTCAGCTAAGAGACAGCATAGCATTTGTCTGAACATTTGAATGTAAGTGACAAAACAATTCTATAAGGAAAGTGACCTCCTCCCACACACTGCCAGGAAAGTATTTCTACATTGCTTTTAAACATGCAACAGTAATTCTATGTCCTTATAATATTAATATAACTTGTCTATTGGCTTTACAGTGTTTAATGTAGGGTAAAATTACTTCATCTTATTTTTTACTGTAACTTCAAAAATCATAAACAGTGTTAACAGGAGGCTGAAAATCTGCATATTTTTGACTAAGGAATTGATTATTAAGATAAAAGCATCATTTTATTGATCACAGACCACACTCTTCCATTAAAATAATAAAACAAAATAATGCTGTAACGTTAAAATATCAAAGCTCACCGAATGAGAATAAGTGCACTGATGCTGATAACCCTTCAGTGTGAGGAGTGACTGCTGTCAACTGTTATATCATGCTGATGATGGACACAATTCAAAAGGGTTAGAAGAGCCCCCAAAATGTCAGTGCTTATCCACGTTAGGGAAGAGTGAATTGGTTTGAATGAACTAACAGCTCATCCAAAGCCTCAATCACATTTTGAAATAAGCATTTATGAAGTGTCTGTGCCTTTTTTTGTGATCTGCCAATTTTCTAACAAGGCCAACTAGTGCACGTATACACACAGAAAAGGGAACTTTCAACAAAAATGTTAAAATGTACAAGAAACTCTTGGCCTCCTTGTCAAAGTTCTACACACCTACATATCTGCTCACACCTACATCTCTGTTATCATTTCTTACCACTAATGCAGCTTACCTCACCACTGCTTCTTTTATCCCTCTTAATATTTTCCACACTTCCCACTCTGCTTGTAACTCCTTGCTTAACTCAGCATCCCACCATCCACCCTCTTTCTTTTCAAATTAATTCCCTTCTTCCAGGAAGCCCATAAATGCAAACTCCCACCCACCCATCAGCAACATTTCTCTAAGATGACATTTTCTTTTGATTTTGCTGCATGTTTTAGGTTGACTGTTTAAATTGTGAGTCCTCTCAAATAGAGACGAGAAGTAAGTCTACATTTAAAAAGCTGCAGGGGCGCAGCTCCAACAGTGCAGAGCTGTAGTCAAGACACTACTACGCTGGGGGGAGAGCTTCTCCTATTGGTGTAGTTAATCCACTTCTACGAAAGGCGGTAGCTATGTCAACAGGAGAAGCTCTCCTGTCCATGTAACACTCTACACTGGGGGTTGGGTCAGTATAACTGCATCTCTCAGGGGTGTGGATTTTTCACACCCCTGAGCACCATAGTTATACCAATGAAAGTTTATAGTGTAGATCTGGCCTCAGTCTTCTTCTAAGGGTTGTCTTCTGCGTCTTGCTATCAGTACTTAATAAATTAATCAATGAATAAGCAAATAAATAATATTTTCCATGGCCAATGTAAGTGATAAGATGGTGAAGGAATCACAAAAAGGCAGCATTTGGGGGATCAAGTTGGTCTGTAATTAGGTACAGTAGAGACAGAAGTAGCCACAAAAACTGGTAGCAAAATACAAAAGAATTCCAGAGATTCTGATCTAAACACAATTCACTGAAATGCTCAATGAACAAGAAGGTTATTTTCCAACTCTTTGTTGTACCGTTCAAGAACTTTTCCTTCTATCACTTCATATGCTCTGTGAATTCATTCTTTATTATCTGATCCAAGATTTCATCTACTGGCCTAACTATCTATATATCCCATTAGAGTTCTGAACAATGTTAAGTGGCTGCCAGACTTCTTTTCTCAGACTGACTATACACATCATAGGCTCTCTATCTTCCTGCTTCTAACCACTTCCAGGCATTACTGCTTCCCAAAAAGGCAAAGCCCCTCTATAACTTCTCAAAGACATAAAATGATATATAAAGGTTTTCTGGTATTGTAGTGCTAACAATAATAATCCCTTAGCATTATACACATGAAACTAAGTTACTCACCAGAAACTAAAATTCTGATATTCACTACCATATGTTCACACTTTCAGGCTCTGACTCTGATCTTTCTTCCACAGGCATAAATCAGAAGTAACTTAATTGAAGGCAGTGGTATTACTGGTGTAAAACTGGTATAGCTGATATGAGATTCAATCCCTGGACTGTGAATGGGAGCCAAACAAGCAATTTTCTTTAGGAAAGCCCCTCATCATATGGAATACAATCTGATTGTGCTTCTAAAAATGATCTCCAAATCATTTCAGAGGTAAGTTTTATTGTTTTGCTAAATGTGATTTGTATGCACTGAGAAAAGTGTTTAGCGTATTAAAAATTGACAACCATATCTTCATTTGGTGTAAATCAGTATAGCTCTCTTGACTTCAGTGGAGTTAAACCAGCCAGTTTATACCAGCTGAGAACGTGGGCTCCCAAACATAGAATATGTCACCATGTAATGTAGATTTTTACAAAAAGTCAAATGCTTTGAAAGCAATGCACCAAACTCATTCTTGGTTTAAGGAGGCAGAAATGCTCATGGAGTTCTGAATGAAACATTGAGAATGTGACCCAAGGGGTGTTATATACCAGAACCTTCAGGCAGCCTGAGATGGGCGAACTGCCCTGTTCATCATAATGGAATTTAATTCCAAGACCCACTGTTCTGTAGGTCCCTCCCTACATCAGCCCAGCAGAGGAATCAACATGTAGTAAGAGGAAAAACATGCAATGCGCTAAGTAATCCCCTGCTGCCACCCTTGTTCCCCACCTCCCCTTGTAGGTGACCCTTTTTGCATCTCCTGTTGTTTCTGAAAGTTGACATCTGCTGCCTTTCTTGAGTGTGGAAAAGGGGGCTCACGTTGATCCCCTCTGCTGCTGTGGATTCCATTTCCTTATACCTGATTGTGGTAGGCAGAGCCTCTCTTGGGGGTCACACTCAGGAAATTTCAGATTCTTTCCCCCCTTTCCAAGGTCTTTGTGAATTTTGGTAGATCTTTGTGGGCAGTGGAGGTTTGCCAACTATTGCCCTCTCAGATCCTCTGTAGCAGGAATCAGGTCCTTCCAAGGCACAGCAG
The DNA here is from genome assembly GCF_013100865.1 of Trachemys scripta elegans. Lineage (NCBI taxonomy): Eukaryota > Metazoa > Chordata > Testudines > Emydidae > Trachemys > Trachemys scripta. The sequence goes on along the minus strand of NC_048298.1, from coordinate 257,655,957 downwards.
CTTTCTTCCTGCTTGCCCTCTCTTCTCTCCCCTCCCCTCCACCAGCCCTTTCTGAATCCAGCTCTGCTTTTTAAGCTTGCTTCGTCCAGCTGGAGCAGGCTCTCCTGGTGTGTCTATTTGGTAGGCATTGCGCTCACAGGAGCTTGTTAGCCTTCTCCTAATTGTGATTGGGGGGCAGAAGTAGGGTGCCCCACCATGCTAATGTATTCTTGGACTCTGAAGGAAGCAGAATAAGATTATTTTTACTTTTCTCATCAAACACTAGACAGTTTCATGCTCCAGAGCTATACTGAGCATTTCCTCTGAAATTTCTAAATATTGCCTTTTGGGGCTCATTCTGTTTTGTAGGGTTTTATTCTCTTTTAATAAGCTACATTCCTTATCATGTAGTATACTGCCTGGTCAGACTAAAATGTAAATTAAAGTAGCTCTGGGAGATTTCAAGTACTTTCCTGAGTAATGGCTTTGAAGCATCCTCCACGTTTAATTAAATAAAATCCTTTATCATGTTTTAACCACATTGTTCCCAATGAAAATCCCTTAAGGTAGAGAGCTATTTTCTGGTTACATCTAATAATGATGAAGTGGAATAGCATCTAGCATTATGGTGTAACCCTAGCAAAAGTAAATATCTTTGAATTCAAATCATGTTGTCTTTCATTCTTTTGTTAGATAAGTAACTCTCTAATGCACCTGATTTGCATGATTAAATCTCAGATCACAAACAGGGAATGTGCTAAGGGAATACATTCTGCAACTGACCATGAATCTGGAGTAAAGATACTGGCTGAAATCCTGACCCTTTTGAAGTCAGTAGCAGCATTGGCATTGACTTCGATAGGGTCAGGATTTCACCCAGTGTTTCAAATCACACACCTAAAAAGAGTTTTTAATAATAATAAAAATCTATATTTTGAAAGGCAGTACACATGAAAATTCCTGACTAAGTACACAAATGATATACATGAGTGTTGTCTAAATACCTCGATATGAAAGGAAGAAACAACAGATGTAGAGGTAACTTATTAATGATATCCTGGATTGTATCTCTTTTTTTAACGTTTGCAGCCATAAAAGTATTTTTGTTGTGTTTCCAATTCGATCTTCTTGGACTATTTAGAATGGATGGATAGCTAGGTACCCACTATAGACCCTTGCATTATGCCTTAGTGACTCGACCACATTACATGTGTTCCCAGTCTTACAGTTTGCTTAGCTCACCCGCACCTAAAATGTTCTGTGTTTTACTGTTTAGGGTGTCCCCACAAAGCTGGGCCTGCACTAGATCTGGTTCTTTTCCTGTGAAGAAGAGTTGTAACACTTTCACTCCAAAAGTCTATCTGTCTTTAGGGAAACTGAGGAAGAAATTCTCTATGAAAGTGCAAATTGGTGAGAGAAAAACCTGCACTTTTATGCGATTATGATATATTGTGTGACTAGTATGCCTTGTGAGATATCATTTGAAAACTCATAACCTACTGCACATTATTAACCTGGTAAAAGATGTTCAGTAACTTTATATGTAAAGTTATGACACGCTACTGTATAAAAATTATTTACTGTAACATGTTACAAACTTAGAAAAGCTGCCTCAAACTAGTTTTTTTCAGAAACAAAAGAACACCAGCATAACAGTTAGGTGCTAAGAGGCCATTACTTGTTTAATCAGAAATTCACCCGCAGGGGAGTGGTAAACATGAAATTTGCAGTTCACCTGAAGGACAGTCTCCAGATTGAATGAGCCATGGAACTGCCTGACCCCATGACCCAACAAAGACTTTTCCAGTTCAAAGGGCCAGAGTATAAAAAGGAGAGACAATGACCCCCTCATCACCTATCCTTCCCTATCTCTACTCATTAAACTGGAGGGAGTGGTCCTAGTTTGGAGGCTTTCCAGTTAATATGTACTACTTAAGGTTTTTTGGATGAGAGAAACTTTTTTGCTTTCAAATCTTATTTAGCTTGGTAAATTGAGGAATTAGATTGCAGTTTTATCTATTTATTTCTTTTGTAACCAATTCTGACTTGTATGTCTTACCATTTATAATCACTTAAAAAAAATCATTAACTAGAGACAGAGATTTTATCATTTTATCTAAACTAGTGTGTTTGAGTTGAAGTTTTGGGGGAATTCCTACTCAGGTTAACAAAGCCTGGTTCATAATCATTTCCTTTGATGAAATGATGGATTATTAATGAACTTTCATTGTTCAGTACCGTACTGGACAATACAAGGCACATATTTCTCTGGGTGCAAGGCTGCGGCTAAGAATTTGTGTGTGTTACCATGTGTGTAATTCATGAGAGGGTGGAAAAGCATTCATGTAACTTTTCTGGGAATGACTTTATATGGTAATGGCTGTGTGTGAACAGAGCCTGGGGAGGCTGCTTTTCACAAGCAAAGCAGTGTAAAAGGCAGCTTGGGCTGGAGAGTTAAAGTCAACTCGGAAGTTCAACAGTCCAGAATGTACCCCAGAGAATGTCAAACACTTCAACTCCAAAGTCCAGCTGCATCTAGGGAGACTGAAGTAGAAATTCTCTGTGAAAGTGCAAATTGGTGAGAGAACCCTCATCTGTAATGTTTGTGCAGAAATCCACCTCTTCATCTAGCCATTCCTAGATACTCTGGATTTTATGGGACTGTGGAAGAGGTGTCCATGTTTCAACTGCTGAGGCCGTGGTCACTACTACCTAAAAGATGCCTTTCCTTGTGGGAGGGTTGCCACAGCTCTTCTTGGAACAAAGAACAGTGGGAGGTGAGTAAGGTGAATCACTCAAGATGTGAACCACCTTCAGAGAGGTGGGGTGGTTTGCATATACTGGTTCAAATTGGATTTCCCAGAGACCAACAGACAAAGTGAGGGCTTTTGATTTAAAAAGGCCTCATTTAAACTTACTCAAGTCCTTCTGTCCGATTCACAAATGGCCATGAACTTTTGTCCAAAGGGTCCCCAATCCTGCTCAAGGGTTGGACAGACTTTGACCTGCTTATACCCCGTAGGAATAATAGGTGACCTCTGGTAAGTTTTAGCATGCATATAGGAAGTATTTTTATGTTTTTTTCTATAATGTTTTTTACCTTAAGAATAAATGTGCTTGCTTGGAAGAGTGTGTGGTAATTTGTAACTTCTGGCAGTATGCTGGACATACCCATCAGAGAGAGTAAACTGACCTTTAGGTAAACTGGATTTCTGGGGACATCACAGTGCAAGTTAGGGAGCTCTGCAGCACTAAATGCCTCAGCTCAGAAGAGAGTGAGGCCAGGGTGAGAGACAGGTAATGGTTTCAGACCTAAGACCTGACTGGGAACTCCTGAAGAGGACCATAGAAGATGTGTGTGATGGGGCTTAACCCTCACCACTTGCAAGGCAAGGAAATGACCTGATTAGGCATGCTCTGCACCTGAGAGTGGGGTTGGGAGAGAAGACCTAATTGCCTCCTGGATAGAGGAGGCAGAACTAAATCATATAAGCAGACTGAGGGAATTTGGCTGTGGGATACTGTGGATGATACACGTCTGTCTGATTCAGAGGTGTCCTGCACTAGGGTCTATAAGGGTAAGGGAACTGAAGTCAAGCCAAGAGGGACAGGTGACCATTTATTTAAAGTTGTACCTCTCAAGGGGACCAAATTCTTAAGTGATTTGGCCAGAGGGCTGAGCCACAGAAGACCCAGTGATGCATTCCAGAGAAGGTAGCAGCCACCAGAGGGAGCACAAGAGGCAAAGTCCCCTGCAATGCAATATTTGGACTTGAGGCAGTTCCCTAGAGGTAAAGATGTACACTTTCAGGGAGGCACAAGTGCAGTTATCCTGAAATTGTGATAATCCTGACATACAGCAATGTCTTACATTATTGGTGGCAAACACGGGTTTTTTTCTGCTTTGGGTAAGGGGTCTGAGAATAGGACATATCTGGGGGAGACATCACGAGTGCAATTAGCCTGTGACCATAACTCACCTACTTTCCCTAAGAGCTTGTCCCTGAGCAGTAGAAATCGAGTGTATGTGGGGACTCCGATGTTCAAAAATGGAATACACGTCCAGTGGTTTGTGGTTCTAAAAATATGCTCCTGTCACTGAGTACTTTCATTTATTATCTTTTTTTTATGCATAGGTACAAAGCAGTTCAGAATTTGGTCCTACATATGTCTTTGATAAACAAAAGCTAATATACTCACTTTTCAGGAAACAACAAAACAAAAAAAACCTTCACTAAATATTTTGTGGGAATTGATTTGCCTTACATTACTTCTAAAAATCTACAAATAACTCCCCAAATATGTCTCAGTGCCAGACTTCTTCTTTGAATGCTTCTTGTTTGTTGGTACTCAAGCATGCCAAAACTGAACATAGCAGGAAGGTTTGTTTCAGTGGCTCTTTTGACAAACTGACATGTGTGTTTATTTTTTTAAAAAGTCAGCAATTTCAGAGATCCTCTTGTTTATTTACTGACAGAACGAAGAACTTCATTGCCACTAAAAATGCCAATCACTGATTAGGAGCTAATTTTAAATACCTGCTAAGATCTATATCTAGATAATCTTCATTTTGCTATTGTGGCTAGCACAAATTTTCTGTCAGATCTAGCCTCTCTACTCATAAATGGAAAAAAAAAAACACAAGAGTTCAGTTGTGCCATTTGAGAATAGCTGGTAGCAAATGGCAATGTGAAGCTGTATCGCAACAGGGGGAACTTTGGGAACGCTCTCTTAGGGAGCCAAAATGTCAGTTGTGTTGTTTAAATTGTCCAAAGTGGGTGAAAGACAACAAAAGAATAATCTGACCTGTTCTATAAAATTGTTTGTTTACAGAAATAAAAGAGATGGAGATAAATGGGGACAAAATGTATATTTTTAAATTAAATGATTAAACCTCTTCAGGACACCTGGTAAAGTCATGAGTTAGCATAACAACAAGCTCAGGGTTTCCATAAACAGAAGGAAGTACCTATATTTGGAATCATTAGATATATACTTTGATTAGATAATGTTAATAGGGTGAGATGACTATGCTTTCCTGAAGTCATTTCATACATTTCTTAAATTAAGCTAAGCTGGAGGCCTGAGCAGAAAAGCTTGCAGGAAAAGGAGTGAACTCCACTGTTGTGGCTTCCACTACATTCTGAGGCCCTGAGATCTACCATCTCACTGTTGGGCCTTTATTGTCTTGATCTCAAAAGCAGTCCTGACCAGACTGGGCCAGAAGGAAGAAGCCAGATGACATGAGTATCTCCACTGAGTTCAGCAAAATCAAGAGAAATAGCTGCAAAGTGAACCTCAACTTCTTGCTATCTCCCCACTCGAAAGTGTCATTTTTCCTTTCCCACCTTATTTTACCCATTCCTGTCTTCATCTTCAAATCTTCTGTCCCTTATGCCTGGATTAACTAATCAAGAAAAAAGCACCAGAGGAAGTCATTGAAGTCAAGCTCAAATGACCCAAACACAGATACAAGTTTGTTGTGCTGGCTTTGGTAATAAAACGGGAAGCTGTGCTTTGAATTTCCCAGCTGTTAGGTTGCAAGCAAGAAAGACATTGTAACAGAGGCTGTATCTTATCTTTGCAATTCTCTTTTCTTCCTCATTTTTGTGAGTGTTCCTTTTCTTTTTTTTTTAATCTTAAAAGGAACAGGATCAAACTTCAATAGCAACTCAACACCATCTAGCTGACTTCCTCTTTTTCCAAGGAAGAACTTTTAACGTTGTCTCTAATATCATCTAAAATACTGTCAAGCTGGGGAGTTTTCCCTGCAAGGACTCTACACCAGGGGTTGTCAAACTGTGGGTTGGGACCCCAAAGTGGGTTGTGACCCCATTTTAATGGGGTCACCAGGGCTGGTGTTAGACTTGCTGGCGCCCGGAATCAAAGCCTGAGCCCCACCTCCCAGGGCCAAAGCCCAATGGCTTCAGCTCTGGGTGGTGGGGCTGAGGTTACAGGCCCCTGTCTTGGGGCTGAAGCCCTTGGGCTTTGGCTTTGTGCCCTCCCTGGGCAGCGGGGCTCAGATTTTGTCCCCCTTTCCCCCCATCCCAGGCTGGTGGGGCTCAGGTGGGCTCAGACTTTGGTCCCCACTCTTGGGGTCATGTAGTAATTTTTGTTGTCAAAAGGGGGTGCGGTGGAATGAAGTTTGAGAACCCCTGCTCTACACAACTATAATGAAAAATAATTGGGAAGATACTAAAATGTAGTTTTACTTAACCAAATCACTACAGCATGCCCACAACTCTCAGGCTAGGTCTACACTATGGGGGGGAGGGGTCGACCGAAGATACGCAATTTCAGCTACGTGAATAGCGTAGCTGAAGTTGCGTATTTTAGGTCGACTTACCTGGCTGTGAGGACGGCGGTGAGTCGACCGCTGCCGCTCCACCGTCAACTCTGCTTCCACCTCTTGCTGCGGTGGATTTCCAGAGTCGACGGCAGAGCGATCAGGGATCGATTTTATCGCATCTTCACTAGACGCGATAAGTCAATCCCCAATAGATCGATTGCTACCCGCCAATCCGGCAGGTAGTGAAGACGTGTCCTCAGTTGTACAGAGACTTCATGCTTATTATTACACCAGTTTGTGAATCATAGATTACTCCCCCTTGTATGATTTGTGCATAAAAAGGGAGTGGAAATGGCCCTACCTCCTTTGTTAGTGTCTGTCTGTTATGGAGTACCAGACAGGGCCAGGGGATTAGGGAGTTTTAATTCTGCCTTGGCCTTAATCAGGCTGTGCAAGAAAGGAATGTTCCTGATGTCATTTCCTCAGACTGAATAATTATTAGGCCTAGATTTTCTGCACCCCATATTTCTTTTCTTCTACACTAATTTATTGGAAAATTAATATTGTATGCTGGGCACATAAGCAGAGTCAATATGAATCCCAACAGCTATATGACCACTTTTCTCAGTGATCAGAGGTGTTGGAAAGGCATCATAGATAGGATGTGTGTCCTCCTACCTGGGTCCTGTACTGGCAACAGCCACTAGACAATAGCTATTAGCTGCTGCTCAGTTACTCACTCTTGTGCCTGGGGACTGTGAAAATTAGATCTCAATCCCAAAGGTCCTTCCAGAACTATTTTCTATGTCTGTAAATAAAATAAGAATTATTTGATGGTAGTAAAACATACTGCATGTTCTCTGTGATTAATTTTTGTTAGAATTGTATATATTTGACAAAGTTCCTCCTCCATCTTGGTGGGTCCTGCACTAATTGGTGGATTTTCATGTCTCAAAGATTCACCATGTGGGTTGGGGAACAGCCCAGAGACCTTCCCCTCTGGAAGAACCCACAGTCCAGGTCAATTGGGAGGTTTGGGGGGAACCCAGGCCCGCCCTCTACTCCAGGTTCCAGCCCAGGGCCCTGTGGACTGCAGCTGTCTATAGTGCCTCCTGTAACTGCTACATGACAGCTACAACTCCCTGGACTACTACCCCCTGGCCTCCTCCAAACACCTTCCTTATTCTCATCACAGAGCCTTCCTCCTGGTGTCTGATAACACTTGTGCTCCTCAACCCTCTAGCAGCACACCCTCTTAGTTTCTTGCACCTCTTGCTCCCAGCTCCTCACACTCACACCACAAACTGAAGTGAGCTCCTTTTAAAACCTGGGTGCCCTGATTAGCCTGCCTTAATTGATTCTAGCAGCTTCTTCTTAATTGGCTCCAGGTGTCCTAATTAGCCTGCCTGCCTTAACTGGTTCTAGCAGGTTCCTGATTACTCTAGTGCAGCCCCTTCTCTGGTCACTCAGGGAACAGAAACCCTGTCTGACCTGGGACTAATAGATCACTTTCCTGTAGCCCTCTGGCCTGGAGGGAGGAAGGTAGGGGGCTGTTCCTCCTCTTTATCTGCTACCTGCTTGCTGGCTGGCTGCTAGACCCACCCACACCCTTGGGTACTGCTACTCCAGCTACAGCCCCTTGGGGGGGGGGGACTGCTGGCCCACTCCCCAGAGGAGGGGAGGGAGAGACCCCAACCATTGCTCCTGCTGCTGGGGATGCTACCACCACCTCCACCTGAGAAGGGTCCTTCCTGCTGGCCACCAGACTGCTGCCTGGAACTGCTGTGTTTGCTGCTGGGGAGCTGCTGGAGCCCTGAGGAGAAGAAGAGGACCATCTGCCAGTGGGGGAGCGCGTAGGAATTCTACAGACCACCGTGGAGGGGGCCCTCCCAGGCTGAGTAACTTCTGAACTGTGCTCTTGTTGTGGGGATCTAGACTGTGTTTGTGGAGACACAGGGGGTGTGGTGTGGAGCCTGCCCCCTGGTCCATCTGTGTCCCCCGCTGATCCCCACCACCACCATCATTGTTGCCCCCTCCACCACCCCCACCGGCTACTCACCATCTGCCTCGAGCTCCTGCCTCTGGGACTCAGCTGCTCACCCAGGCTTGCCACGCCCTGTTGCTACCATTGGGCCTGATACAGCAGCCAGCCTAAACTGCCTTTCCTTTTGATACAAGTGCACGTGGGTGCACGTGCCCCTGCTCCATTGGACTGACCCTCTCCCCCTGTAGCAAGCCCCCAGATTTACCCTTGCTACCTACCCATTTGCCCCTTGCAGCCTTTTGCCCCTCTCCCTTGTCCCAACCCCTCGCTAGCTCCAGTTTGTTTGCCTGCCCCGCCCTTTCCCCATGCAACCTTTCTTTGTTTGACCCGCCCCAGCCTCTGAACCTAGCCCTGTGGTTCCCCTGCCCCATTCCCAGCCTGGTTGTTCCCTTCTCCCTGCGTCCCCTTGCCCTGATTAGCCCCTCCTCTCATGTGCCCATGTCCCCTCCAATGCGCTTGTGCCCCTCCCCATTTTAGTTTGACCCTGTTTCACTGCACCCCCATATGCTGTTATATCCCCCCTTCCTTGGTGCGACTAGAGGAGCCAGAAACCCTCTCCGAATCAGTGACTGACCCCTAGCCCTTGATAGCCCCCCGCATCCAGCCCATCCCCTTTTTTTGGCGCCCTCCTCCCCTGCCTGCAGCCTAGCGGGGAGGAGTGGTTGACCTGCTTCCCCCTTCCCTCCCCCCCCCCCAGTGTTTGTTCTCCCCCGTCCTCATTATGGCAGGGGACGAGGCGAGTGGGACCCCTTGGGCAGACTCTGCTGCCCTTCCTCCACCTGCCCCACCATCGTCCCCCCTAGCCTCTACTTCAACCGCCACTGCCGAGCCACCTGCTACCACCCCTGCTGGAACACTGGCAGCGGCGGGTAACAAGGTGACCTCCGCTGCTGCCACGTCCCTCGCCCCCTCTGACTCTCGGGGAGTCCCCCCAGCCGGCAGGAAGGGCCAGGACACAAAGAAGGGTAAAGGCCCTGCTAAAAAAACCAGGCCCTCCATGGCAGAGGGTGCTCCCACGACCCCGCAACCAGCCGTGGTGTCCCTCCCTGTTGTTCCCTCCACCAACTCTGTGGGTGTCCCTCCCCCGGCCACCAGGGCATATGCCCAGATGGCGGCAGCCCCCCATCTGCCGCTACGTCATCTCCCCTATCCACTGCCTCTGCTACCATCTATAACAGCCGGGGCCCCTTCCCCACCTTGACTAGGAAGCACGGCATCCGTTGCCTCCTGGTACCAGCCTCGCCCCGCGTGGAGACCTACATGCGGACGTTGGCGAGGGTGGTGGGGCCCACAGCCATTGTGGCGGCCAAGATGTATGGAAAGGTCATCTTCTTCCTACCAGCGGAGGCCGCCGCCCAAGGGGCAGTGGAGAAGGGCCTGGTGGTGGGGGGAGTGTACGTCCCCCTGGAGCCACTAGAAGACCTGGGCGCCCGACTGGTCCTGACTTCTATCCCTCCCTTCCTTCCAAATGCCGCCCTGTTACCCGCCCTCTCTACCCTGGGAAGGCCAATCTCTGTGGTCAGCCCTCTCCCATTGGGCTGCAAAGACCCCGCCCTCCGTCACGTCCTCTCATTCCGACGGCAGGTACAGTTACAACTGCTGCTGGCGACACGTGACGGTGAGGCACTCGAGGGGTCCTTCTTGGTCCCCTACCAGGGGGCCCACTACCGGGTGCATTATTCAACGGGGGAGGCCTGGTGTTACCTCTGCCGGGCGATGAGACACGTCCGGAGGGACTGCCCCTTGGCCCAACACAGAGGGACATCCGGGACCCCCGAGCCCCGGCAGGGCGCCGGCCCCATCATAGCCGGTGCCCCTAGCTGCCTGGCGCCCGAAGCCGCCCCTCCTCCTTTCCGGTCCACCAATGCTCCCACTCGGGCCCAAGGGGTATCTCCCCCAGTACGCCTAGACGAATGGGAGGGCCCCGCCTCTGCCTCCTGCGATCTGGCGGGGCCTGTGGAGGAGGATGAGGTAGGGATACCACCGGGCATAGAAGAGGGCATGCCCCAGGGAGAATCCTCCTCCTACATGCTGCCCCACCATTACCTCCCCAAGTCCCTAAGCCTTCGCTCTTGCTCCCTGACCCAACTCCTGTTAGCCAGCCCCCGGATGATGCCATGGAGGGCTGGTCCTTAGTACAGGGGAAGCGGGGAAGCAGAAGGCTCGAGCTCCGCTCCTCCCATCTGATGCGGTAGCCCCCCGGAAGACCAGGAAGGGGGCACCGATGCTGAGCCTTCCGCTTTGCCCCCGGGTGGATTTTATCCACCATTGCCGGCTGGAGAAGACGTGGCAACATCAGAGGATAGCACCGCCCCTCCTCTGGAGTACCTTCCTATGAAAGCCCCTGATGGAGCCCCTCTCGCCCCCTTACAATCTGAAGCCCCTGCAAGCACCAAGGCGAGCGTCACTTCGGGTGCTGGGGGGGAGAGCCCTGGGGTGGTGGATGGCGATCTCCCCTCCATTTATGAGGAGATCGAGGCCCTGGGTCTGACCCCGGTTACCCAGGGGGAGGACGACCCTCTGCCAGAGGGCCTCGATCTGAGTGACCTCGCCTCGGCCCCCCTTTCCCTGTGTTCCATCCCTTTATCCACTGCTTCCGCTCCCGCCTCCGAGGAGCCCCTGGACTCTTCCACCAACCTGACTGCAGATGGCACCCCACTAGTGGCCGCCGAGCCTCTTGAGGCGACGGCCAGTGCCATGCAACCGGGACCTGAGTCGCCAGGGGACTCCCTCGTGGCTGAGGGGCAGCCGACCTCCTGTCCGGGAGGGGGCCCCATCGTTGATTCTCCACCTACGGATGCCGTGGCCTTACCATCTGCCTTGGAGCACAAGTCCGGCATCGCCGAGGGCCCATCTCCCTCCCCGCAAATCCCTGAGCCCATTTGCGGGATGCCACCCCCCACACCCAGTGGCCTGGCTGCTGGGACCCCATATCCCAATATCGCCCCTTCCCCGTCCCTATTCCTGATTCCAGCCCTACCCCTGACACCGACCCCATCCATGTCCCTTCCAATTCCCATGATGCTTTTGCCGCCCCTGGGGCTGTCTCCTTCTCTATCCTAGAGGATGACCCCCAAGGAGCGGCCTTTGTTTTTCCCTGTCCCGACCCACCAGGGGCTGCTATTTTCCCTCCGCCGCCCCCCATTGAGCCAGGGTCTGAGGCGGGCCACATGGCGCCAGCCCATTGGACGCCACGTTGAGGGTCTGCCCCCTGCTTGCTCGTCGCAGTAGGCCACGGGGCTGTGACAGGGGCCCCACTGGGGGAAAGCCATAGATCAGTGACCCCATCCCCCCATATGCTGAGAGAGGAGCTACGGGAGTTCCTTGAGGACGTCCGTGGCTCCCGCAACAAGGTACAGCTTGCACTCCAGCGATGGGGGGTTTTCATCAGATCCTCCGGGCCGTGAGGGCCCTCATGGGGGAGGGTAAGAGGACTGGGAGGCAGGCCACTGCGGCCTACCAACAGGTCCACCTCTTCCATGACTACTTAATTGCCCACAGAATAGGTCACGGATTGTTGTGCGGCCCGACGGAGGCCGTGAGCGTCTCTGCCGGCGAGGATCCCCCCCCAGCCCTCCTTATGGCACCAATCATCTTTGCAACATTAAACACCTGGGGCTGTAGGATAGGTCTCCACAGGAGCCAGGTGCTCTCCTTCCTTTCGGGGGGGGGGGCACTCTGTGATTTTCCTGCAGGAGACCCATACGGATCCGGCCTCTGAAGCTAGCTGGCGGCTGGAGTCGGGGGACAGGGTCTATTTTAGCCACCTCACAGTTTGTACGGCTGGAGTGGCGACCCTTTTCTCCCCCGACCTATGGCCTGAGGTGCTGGGGGTCGCCGAGGCTTTGCCAGGCTGCCTGTTGCACCTCCGGGTCCGCATGAAGGGGCTTGTGGTTAATCTCGTCAACGTTTACACCCCGACATTGGGCCCAGAGAGGTTGTGTTTTTATCAGCAGGCATCTGCCTTCCTCGGCACCTTGGATCCTCGCGAGTGCCTGGTCCTGGGAGGGGACTTTAACGCCACCCTTGAGGAACGGGACCGCTCGGGGACCGAACAGCACCCGGCCGCCGCGGATGTCCTCGGGAGATCATCGAACATCACTCCCTGGTGGACGTCTGGCGCGACCACCACCCAGATGACGTTTCTACATTCACTTTTGTCCGGGTGGAGGTTCATCGGTCGTACCACTCCCGGTTGGACCACATCTGTATGTCACGCTTCCATCTTTCCCGGGCCCACTCCTCCAGCGTCCGGCCGGCCCCTTTTTCAGATCACCATCTAGCCACTGTGACAGCCTCTCTCTGCGCGGCGAGGCCGGGGCCGGCCTATTGGCACTTTAATAATAGCTTGTTGGAGGATGTGGGCTTCGTGGTGTCCTTCCGGGAGTTCTGGCTGGCCTGGTGAGGGCAGCGGCGTGCCTTTCCCTCGACGCGGCGGTGGTGGGACCTGGAGAAAGTGCGCGCCCGGCTCTTCTGCTGTGACTACACCCGGGGCGCCAGCCGACGGAGGGATGCGGCGATAGGGCAGTTGGAACAGGAGGTCTTAGAGCTGGAGAGGCGTCTGGCCGCCAGCCCCGGTGATCCATCCCTCTGCGGAGTGTGCCGGCAGAAGCGGGAAGAGCTCCGGACACTCGAGGACCATCGGGCCCAAGGTGCTTTTGTTCGATCCCGCATCCGCCTCCTTCGGGAGATGGATCATGTCTCCCACTTCTTCTACGTCCTGGAGAACAAGAGGGGGGCCAAGAAGCACGTCACCTGCCTATTAGCAGAGGACGGCACCCCCCTCACAGATCCAGCGGAAATGTTCGGGAGGGCCAGGGCCTTCTACGCAGGCCTTTTCTCCCCGGATCCGACCGATCCTAACACTTGCAGAATGCTCTGGGATGAACTCCCGATGGTCAGCACGGGCGACTGAGACCAGCTGGAGCTGCCTCTCACTCTGGCCGAGTTCTCGGAAGCCCTCCGCCGCATGCCCACCAATAAATCTCCGGGCATGGACGGGCTGACCGTGGAGTTCTACCGCGTGTTTTGGGACGTCCTCGGCCCGGACCTTGTCACCGTCTGGGCCGAGTCATTGCGGGGCGGGGTCCTCCCTCTTTCGTGCAGGCAAGCCGTGCTCACCTTATTGCCAAAGGGGGACCTCCGCGATTTCCGGAATTGATTCCCATCTCGCTCCTCAGCACAGTCTATAAAATCATAGCGAAGGCCATCTCGCTGCGGCTGGGGTCCGTGCTGGTGGATGTGATCCACCCAGACCAGACCAACAACGTCCCTGGGCCACACCATCTTCGACAACTTGTATCTGGTCCGGGACCTCTTGGAACTCGGGTGTAGGGATGGTCTGTCGTTCGCCCTCCTGTTTCTGGATCAGGAGAAGGCGTTCGACAGGGTGGACCACGGGTATCTCCTGGGCACTCTGCGAGCGTTTGGCTTCGGGCCCCAGTTTGTGGGTTTTCTCCAGGTGCTGTACGCCTCCGCAGAGTGTTTGGTCAGGCTCAACTGGACCCTGACCGAACCGGTCAGCTTCGGGCAAGGAGTACGTCAAGGGTGCCCCCTCTCAGGCCAGCTGTGTGCCCTGGTGATCGAGCCCTTCCTCTGTCTCCTCCGTAGGAGGTTGGCAGGGTTGGTGCTGCAGGAGCCGGAGCTGCGGCTGGTCCTGTCGGCGTACGCTGATGACGTGCTCCTCGTGGTCCAGGACCCAGGCGACTTGGTGCGGGTGGAGGCTTGCCAGACCATCTATTCGGCAGCCTCCTCCGCCTGGGTCAACTGGGTCAAGAGCTCTGGCCTGGTGGTAGGGGACGGGTGGCAGGCGAGCTCCCTCCTACCCGCGCTTCAGGCCATCCGGTGGAGCGCGGGTCCGCTGCTCTATCTCCGCGTTTACCTTTCTGCCACGCATCTGTCTCCGCCGGAGAACTGGCTAGGTTTAGAGGGCAGAGTGTCGGAGCGGCTCCGGAAATGGACAGGACTGCTCCCGTATCTCTCCCTTCGAGGGAGAGCACTGGTGCTCACTCAACTAGTCCTGTCCATGCTCTGGTACCGGCTCAACACCCGGGTCCCGGCCCCGGGCTTCCTGACCACCCTCCGGACATTGATTCTGGAGTTCTTTTGGTCAGGACTGCACTGGGTCTCTGCGGGGGTTCTCCATCTACCCCTGAAGGAAGGCGGGCAGGGCCTGAAGTGTCTGCACGCTCAGGTCCACGTCTTCTGCCTCCAGGCCCTGCAGAGGCTCCTTTATGGTGCAGGTAGTCCGGCATGGAGCGTATTGGTGCACGCCTTTCTGCACCGCTTCCGAGGGCTCCGATATGACCGGCAGCTCCTTTGTCTCCATCCGAGAGGTCTTCCGCGAGGCCTCTCCAAGCTGCCGGTCTTCTACCAGGACCTCCTCCGGACCTGGAAACTGTTTTCAGTGACCAGGTCCGTGGCGGCCACCGTGGGGGCAGATCTCCTCACGGAGCCCCTGCTACACAACCCCCAGCTTCGTGTGCAGGTGGCGGAGTTCCCCATGGTGCACCAGAGGTTGGTCCTAGCAGAAGTCACCAAAGTCGGAGACCTCCTGGACTACGACCGGGGAGACTGGCTGGATCCCCTGACGCTCGCTCAGCGCATGGGGCTCTCCAGACCTCGTACTCCCCTGCGCGTACTTTAGGAGGTGAGGGCTGCTTTGCCACCCGTTGCTCGGGACTATCTCGACCTGGTCCTGCGAGAGGGCACGCCCCGCCCACCCTCCACTCTGAGCCCTCCAGATTTTTTCATCGGACCCCTGCCCCGTGGACCCAACCATCCCCCTCCCCGTCCATTCACCATGAGCCGGCTGCACCATCTGCAGCCAGTTCTGTTCCGGACCGCGCCAAGGAAACATCTATACACGCTCGTGCTCCATGTTCTTCATGTCCTCACCCTCGCATCCCGCCCCAATACGAAGTGGCGGGACCTTCTGCCACCTCTGGAGGGTGAGGAGCCCCGGTGGGCCAGCCTTTATTCTGCTCTGATCCCGAAGCCCACCGGGGACATCAGTTGGCGACTCCTTCACGGAGCCATGAGCACGGGCGTGTACTTGTCGCGGTTTACCTCTATCCCAGACACCTGCCCCTTTTGCTGCGTGAGGGAGACCCTGGCGCATGTTTACCTGGAGTGTGCCAGGCTGCAGCCCCTATTCCGGCTCCTTATGGATATTTTGTTAAGATTTTGGTTGCACTTTTCTCCTCACCTTTTTATTTATGCACTCCCTATCCGTCACCCCACAAAGTCGCGGGACCTCCTGGACAACCTCCTTTTGGCCCTAGCGAAACTGGCCATCTATAAAACCAGAGTAAGGAGGTTGGCCGATGGAGTTTCCTGTGACTGTGGGGCGTATTTCAGGTCCTCCGTTTTTTCACATATCCGGGCAGAGTTCCTCTGGGCGGCGTCCACTGGCTCCCTTGATGCCTTCAAGGAGCAGTGAGCGCTGTCCGGGGTTCTCTGCTCGGTATCCCCATCTGGTTCACTTCGTTTAACCCTTTGACCTCACTCCTGTCCCTGTTCTTTTATTAGTTGTCCCCCGTAATTTTTTGGTCTCCAGGTCCTGTGGACCCCCCCCCCTTAGGCTGGGGGGGATCCTTTAGCAGTGGGCGGGCTTTGCCTGCCTACTTCCTGGATCCCAATAGGTCTGATCACTGAGGGAACAGAAAACTACTCATCCAGTGACCAGTATATTTGCTCTCTACCAGACTCCTGTACCCAACTGGTCTGGGTCTGTCATAATATATATATACAATTATATACTGCAGGATGCAGCTGGGACACTATTTTTTGTTTTTTAATGAAGCTTTTCTGTTTGTATTCTCTTCCTCATGCTTTTTATCCTTCTCCACAATTGCTCTCACTTTCAGCCATTTCCTAAGGTCATAATAAACTGTTTTGGAGATCTGAATATTTATTTCAACGCTAATGCTTCATAATGTAAAGATTGCTTTAAAAATGAATGTTCTTGAAGAAAACACCATTGATAGTTCCCTGAATGAAGGACTATTTGCACAGTCCTTGAAGGTGAGTCAGTGAGTTTTCAGAAAACTCTGTCTCCTGGGTCTTTTTACTATATCATCTTCTATGACTGTTGCAGCATTCCTATTATTCCCATCCATGAGATTATATCCAGCATTGTTCTGCTGCCCTTTTCACCATATTTCAGCCTTTCATAACTTCAGCATAAAGCTTTTGGTTATTAGCTGCTGCTGACTAAATGCAGTGTTTCTAGAAGTGATCATCTGTACCTGTTGACTCCAATTAGCAAGTGTCTATTCAGAATCATACATCCAAACATCTTGAAACTCTGGTATGTTTTCAACGTTGCGTGACAAGACTAAAATTCCAGACCTACAATGAAAACCTCAGCAAAGGGCTCAATTATGTCTAAAAAGGCTGTGTATGTTTGTGTGTAGAACCACACTGCTACACTACACTGAATATAACTTGCTCAAGCTGATTCCAGGGTACAGTATCAGAACCAGGCATGGAACCAAGAACTCTAGGCTCCACTCCTGTGTTCACTACAAACCTTGCTCATTTACCTGTGTTGAATAAATGCTAAGGCTGATTATTGAATCTATGCCCTCCAGGGATAAATTATTGAATCAGGGGACATCATCACAATCCATGCTTGCCAAGGCACATCTAGTCTGTCTCCTTCTTCTATTTTTTCTTCTACAGAAAACCAGCTGGTTCCCTCTGAAGTGATATTATACAAATTTTCCCCGGATAAGAATTTACAGAAAAAAACATCACTACTGAAATAAGCTCATTTGCTTGTCACAAACTTAATTGGTTTTTATTTTAAACTGTCATATAGGGCCTAATGCTAGTTTCATTGTAATCCATTTCTCCATTGATTTCAGCTGGAGCAGGACCCAATTTACTGTTTGTTTGGAGCTGTGACATTCTATTTTTGACTGGCACTTCACCATGTTGCTAACTCATTAGCCAACTGGACTAAAACACATTCTCGCTCATTTCCAGATGTAAGATAACTACCATTCACCATTTTTATATTAGTAGACATCAGCATATTTTCATGGCATAAAATCACTTTTGATGCAGCATTTACTGCTTATTTCATCTATAATTTTTAATGTAGCAAAAAAGCAAGAAGTTAATCTGTTACTGATATAATGACACAAAAACCCCTGCCTTCTATCCCCTTTTCCATGCCTACAATCAACCCACTACAAAATATTTACTTTATGTGAAAAATCCTTTTGGCAGAACATACCATGTGATATCACATTGGTGGGGTGCCAAGATTGTGATCTGCCAAATTCCTTAAAATATTCCCCCTAACAAGAATACAGCTACTTAGCATCCTAGCTGAGATTAAACTATTTGCAGAGATTTTCAGACAAAACTCTTTGTGAAGCAGTGAAAATGTGTTTATCACTTAGAGTGTAATCTAAACATTTGGATTAAAATGTTTTAAGGTGAAAATATAACATCTATGGTGGGAATTCTCACAGCTGCACTCCTAATGGTTCTTAGATACTGATGAATGATTTCATCTGAGGTACTGAAAAAAGTGTGTAAAGAGCTTTGAGGATATAAAGTGCTAGATTGGTGTGGCAGTATCGTATCATTACTGAAATATACATTAGCATCATAAACTGTAATGTAAACATTGTGTTTGTAAATTTTTTCTATGATGTTACTGCTTTGTATCCTATTTTGCAGAATAAAATATATTTACTGTATCTTCTAAAGAAACCAGAGCAGAGAAAAAAGTGGGAGAGTATTCAAAAGACAGTATCTTACAATTAAACTAATAGCAGAAGGGAGAGCTGACTTCCTTTCAGAATATTTCTAGCTATTTTAAACAATTCTAGATACTAGAGTGATAGGTTATTTGGAAATGGATAGATAGGAAATATTCTGACTGAAGTCCATAAAATTGAGACTTATCCTGGCCCTATTTAAGTGAATTTGTTGTTGCCTTTGATGGGGACAGAATTTCACCCATTTTATTATCTGAATGAATGACACCTCTGATCTAGGACCAGTTCCTCTGAAAAGCTGATTATCTTTCACAAGAGGGAGAGCACCCTCAATTCTCACTAAATTCAATAGGTATTTAGGGAACTCAGCATCTTGCAGAAATGCTTATTATTTGGCAGGGGAATCGATCCTATAATCATTGAAGTTAGTGGTAAATCTTCCATTTACTAAATTCTGCAGGATGAGTGCAAGTGCCGAAATTCAAAAAAAATGTGTTTCAGTATGGCCACATCTTCCGAAGTTAGATGTCCATTTAATTTTAGATTACAATACCTCTGGTTCCAGGCCAGGTCAAAACCAGGAAATACAGATCCTCAGCTAATGTAAGTAGCTATAACCTCACTGAAACTAACTGAGTTATGCTGATTTATATGAGCTGCACATCCAGCCCAGTTGGAAGATTGGAAATGCATATATGTTAAATAATAAAAAACAAATCTTGAAACTGTGAGGTTGTTTCCATATCAGATGGCTTGCAACAGCCCATTCATTTTGCTGATTTTTTGTCAATTTATTTTAAATCAGCATTGAAAACATTGTCAAAACATTATTCAAATAGTTATCACAAGTTTTCAATGAGAGTTGACTATAGATTTTCATTGATTCTTATTTTATTTGAGCAGATCATTCCATCTCATTCAATGAGTGCATAAGTTTTCTTCTAACATGCTAATGCTGCTGCATTAATGATGAAAATCATTTAGGTCACCACTGCTCCTAGTCGCATGATTAAAGATCTATTAAAATGAAAGCTGTTTTAGAAGGTACTTTTCACCCAGTACATGAATGTTCTTGCACTGACAGAAAAGAAGGAGAAATCCTTCTTTTTGCCTCTTCCCCATTATCCCCCAGGGAAAATCATGGCTTAGTTATAACAGGACAAAAATATTTCTCTATTCGGCTTCACGGGTCATTTTGTTAAAGTGGTCAGACTCTGACCACAAATGGTAAATTCTTTATTCAAATACTCCACAGTATACACAGCTATTTGGACATTCCCAAATTAGAATCTTACTCTTTACAAACATATTTGATACACATACAGGGTGTTTTGGCTGCCTACGTTCCATTTTATCTCTTTGGGTGGCATTGTGCCTGCTCACAAATTAATGAATCCTTTGTCCAAGGGCAAAGCTGCCAACTAAGCATTGGATCAAAGTGCTAACCAATAGAACAAAACATAATGAATCAGTGGTGCAGATTTATACTAGTGAAATGGGAGCAGAATTTGTCTCCAAGTTTTCAATATTTGGATGAAATCCTGGCCCCGCTGAAGTCAATAGAAAAACTCCCATTGACTTCAACAGAGCCAGAATTTCAGTCCTGGTTTTCAAAAGACAATACCATTGACCTCTCTGAATTTGTATTAGAGGTGTTAGGCTAATTATTTTGTTAAAATTATCACAGTCTCATTTCACATGAGGACAAGACTGGCATTACATACAGTTGGTGCCTGCATGGAGCCTTTTTTTCAGTGTGTGAGGTAATCTTACATCTGCTATAATATGTGCCAGCACTAGTACTGGCCTGTAACCAGAGTATTTAATTGTCATACTTGCTTCAGTGATTTTCTTTGTGAAAGAATTTCCAAGTTTGTTTTGTAAGCGAATTTGCAACTTATATTTGTATTTCTAAATTAACAACCAGGACAAAAAAAAAAACAAAACACTTTTCTATACCATACTATTGTACAATTAAAATCCAAACATTTTTATATTTAAACTGTATCTACTACCATTGTGTAAAATAAATAGATAGTCTTGCAACAGCAGATTAGTTCCAGAGAACAAAACTGAGGTTATTAACATGGCTTTCTGTTCAAAATTTTGTGTATCTAAGCAACATCATAGGCAAACCTATTAACCCTAACAACACAGATAACACAATGGCCACAAGATTTCATATTGCACAACTCTAATGCAACAGAAGAACACTGGATTTAAATCCATAGAGTTGAATGACTTTCCTGTGCCAAATGTCCATAGGCACCAAAATTATTAAAAAATAGTATATGGTAGTTTTATATACATAACCATGGGCCAAATTCAGACACTTGTAATTTATTCCTGGCCTAAAGTGGCAGCTAATTATGACACTCCCACCACCATCTCCGATAGGCTGGATGGCACACTGAGTGTTTGTAGTCAAAGCTCCACCCACTTCCTGCTACTCCCCACCCATTATATCATTTATTATAAATCAAGTTTTGATAAATATTACAGGGTCTGATTCCGCAAATCTATTGTGACCCAAATTGAAATTACCACTAAAATACTGAGTGCACAACAACTGCAGGATGTGGCTCAGATCTTTAAAGCACACATTTATTATGTTTTTTCTTTGGTTCTTCTAATCATTACTCTAAGAAATATTCATATATCACCACACAGTTCCCGCTCTTTCCCTTCTGCTCCTACTGATGTATAGTGTGCCATTTCCTCTTCAAAATGTTATTGTATGTGACATTAAAATGTGTCAAAAACAAAATGTACCATACTGCAGTTAGAGCTGTGGAATTTTAAGACTACCAATGCTTGTTTCAGGCTTATAAGCAGGAAAAAAAAACCCTTTGAGATCACAAAAACCTTAAAGTTTCCAGCCTGCTGAAAAGAAACAAATCTAGAAGGTTTTTTCTTAATTGGTTCAGAAGCCACTGGGGGATTCATAAAACCCTTTTCACTTCCAAGCTATGTAAAACATAGAACACAATGGAATTAACATACCAAAGAATGTAGGTAAGGGAAATGAATACACACTTGGGAGCTCAGGGTTCAATCATGTAACTCTTACTCATGTGAGTACACCTTACTCAATCCCAATTATCACTCTCTACTTAAAGAAAAACAGCTCATTAAAATGTTCAAATAATTCTATTTAGAAACAGTGCTTGTGTGTACTATATATTATAATTCTGGGTTCCTTCTTTTTACTTATTTGAGGCCAAATTCTGCCACTTTAACCTTACTGTGAGCCAGACTAATACCCTTCCTCATCTTAGCTGGTGTATTTTAGTAGTCTGACTGAAGTCAACACTAAAGGCTAGACTGGCAGTTGGCCTATTCCAACAGATATAAGAACCCTCATATGGATTTGAGCAGACAACGTAACCGGACTCTGCACACATCACTTCTCCTATGTAGTAGGTGAGCAGGGAGAGATGAGAGATGGGATTAGTCTTGGGTTCAGTCCCCAATATGGAATCCTGAAATTGCTGGGATAGGCCAATAACTAATTCCTACCCCCTATGGAGTAAAGGGGAAGAAGGGATGGCATTGTGTCACTGAGGCAGTAAACTTCCTGGGGCTACTTGTGAGCTGATTCGACTTATGAAGCACTTCATGGCTGTGCTTAATTGAGTCCCAAATATTTTTTCTCCTGGTACATCGATGCTGATATGAGAACTGGGGCAGTGGTAAGAGGATAACTCCAGTAAAACAGGTAGCCTATCATAGATAATGATTAGGGATGGGAGGGAAATGAAATGGGGGTCATTCAGCTGGCAAAATAGCTTCAGCTGGAGAGGAAAGTGGTTTGATTGGCTTGAGAACCATTTGTGGAGTGTTTGGAGGGGATGGATTGTTTCATAAGTAGGGAGATCTTATCATTATGACCAGCAATTCCACTGGTCACTGCTGATTTTCAATTCAAACTTTGTATTCCCAGAGGCTACAAGTCCAACACTTCATCACCAAACCAGAAGGCATGATATTCAAATTCAGTAGCATTTGAGGAATGGTAGAGAGATTCCAGTGCTCATCAGCTACGACATTTTTCTCTTCAAAGGTGGAGCAGCCTTAGAATTGGGTCTGTTTAAAGATCAAGGTTCAGGAGGGAGACAGGGACATATTAGTTATTTTCAGGAAAGAAAGGGACAAAGGAGCTGTTGGAGAATGAGAATCTCATTGGGACTCTTGAAGTTGGAGAGGATTCTTTAATTAAACATCACTGAACTGGGGAAAATGTTCAGCTTCAGTGTATGAAACTGGTGAAGGCTTGGGCCAGTTTTTATTTTTACTGCACCATTTCATCCAGCCCTAGTTAGAAATGCTCATAATGTGCATATGCAATTTGTATAATAAAAACAGCAACAATTGTGTTTAATTTGCATTAGTGATTGACTGTCACTTTCCATTTTTAAAATGTGCTGTCCTCATTTTGACTTCTGTTTGTTCCACTGCATGCAGCATCCATTTGCCAAGTATGGTTCTCTAGTCCTGTTCATGCATAATGATCTTGTATACCTTGTGGTAAGGAGGCATGTTTTGTTTTTCTTCCATCAAGTTACATACACATTCCAGTGTCAGTTGCTTCTATTTTCAGGAATAGAATTCTACACAACAACAATCACTTTAATGGAAAATCCATAAAGTGAGGCTATGGAACTTTCCACAAAACCAGGAAATTAGGAATAATAATAATAATTAATAAGAAAAGCAGTAAAAATAAAGTGTATTTTATATCAATTTAAATGAACAGCAAATGCATCTTTGTCCCTGAGTCTGCACAGGCTTTCAGGAGCAGGGAGGAAGTAAAATTCCTCTTATGCCTATCTACAGCTACCTGTACATTGGGTCCAGGTGAACAGAGGTGAGTAAATCCATTACTCTTCCTTGGAGTGGAAGGGTCAGGAGGAGGCAGGAAAGAACAGAGAATGAGTAGAGTTTTGGCTCAGCCACCCAATCCACAGGCTGGTAGAGCTGAACTGGTGCATGGAAGTTGGTGTATGCCAGCAGCTTTCTAATACTGTGGAGAGAGCAGGGAGAGAACTGTGCAGCAATTCAACCCTGGGAGAGGGCTGCAGCAGGGAAAAGCGAGGCTGATTGGGGGAAGCAGCCACAGCTGGGGCCATGCTCCAATAAGCCCTATAAGAGGGCTGAAGGCCAGAGGCTAATACAGACAGTCTTTCTCTAGCTGTCTGAGAGAGAAGGACAGGGGTGCGTGGGAGCTGAGAAGGGTACCTGAGGTGGAGCAATCCTGGGGGAGAGCAGAGAGAGCTGGGGAGCTCCAGCCTAGTAAACCCCCAGGCTGCAGGCCTTGCTACATTAGCCAAAAAGGTACTAGGGCTGCAGGGAGGCAGCCCAGAGACAGGCAAAGGCAGCAGGTCCTAACCCCCCTTGCTGATGATGAGTGGTTTACAGACTGCACTCGGCCCCAGTGAGCGGGGGCTAGATGGTGACTGGCAGTAGCCACTGAGGCAAGGTGGGATAGAGGGTTGGGGGTTCCCCGGGATGGGGAGACCCAGATCATCGATTGCTGTTGGGGGCTGAACCCTTTTGTAGAGGGGCACCGGGGGCCAGCGGCAGGCAAGACACCGGCCTACAGAGGGTGCTCCGCACTGAAAGAGATGATTCCCAGGCCGGTGAGTCATCGCCTTGCCATAGGATATTTATCCACCTGGAACAGGAATGGTACTACCCACTTAGTTTGCACGCGTCATTTAAAGCCATCATATTGAACAACTTCCAGGGACTTAACACCAAGCATTGCAGTATTTGATCTGATGTCCTAGAGGTGAAAGGTTTGGTAAACAAAATCACCCAACCCACCAAGACTAGAAATTTTAAGGACAACTTTAGCCAAGGTTATAATAAGATAAGCAAACATTAGGGTGTCAAATCTATTTCACTAAACAAACAGACTAGTAACACAATGTTATAGACAATGTACATAGCATCAAAACAAATTGTCTAATCAATAATAGAGCATGGAAGCTGCTTGGAAACATGCTCACTTATATTTCTGATGCCTTATGTCAACAATTTGCTAGGAACATATCAAAGCACAGGAAAACTGGACTTTTGTGAAGATGAAAAGTAAGTTTTGAAAAGCCTCCCTCAGATTATTTTATTTTGGGAGACAACAAAATGCAGCGATAAATAGTAGTGTGATATCTAACTGCAATAAAGATTAAAGAAGAGACAGATAAGTAAGCCAGGATAATTAATTTAGTGTAAGACAGTGGCTCGTATGCTGTAATACAAATAAAGGAATGTATAATTAAATAGAACTAAATTGTACGTGAGAAGCACTGGCCTAATTTCTGGGCAGTGCCGAGCTACGGAAAACATGCTACCTCAAGGGCCTGAAACCCCTTGCAAATAGAAGGAAGGTGCCTATTGATATATATTCTTAAGGGGTGCAGCATACATATCACAGCCCCTGTTACAATCAGGGCCATTGTATTTTGTATGGTCACCAGCTTGTTGCTAGTGGACACATTCATTGGTTTCACATGTTTCTAAGTCAGCTGGGTCTGGGTAGAAACTAGTCACTGTTTCTAGCTCTGGGTTTATAGGGTATGCTCCCAGACTCAGATTTCTTGTCTGACACCATTTCTTGGGATGTGGGAGGCTGCCATCCAATCAGCTTAGAACCCAAAAGCAATGTCTAAGATGGTATTTCCCAGGCTCCCCCAGTTACTTCCACAGGACTCTACCTAGGCTATAGACTCCTGGGATATCTAGCTTAATCCCCTCAAGAAAAATATGGCAGGGAAGCAACAACAACAACAAAGAATGCCACAGAGTTTGCAAAGGACTTTCTTAACAACAGTGACTGTATTTTTAAAAGCATTTTAGAGTTACAAATCTTTGAAAAACAACAAAAGTCTTGATATGCACCTCCCCTAGTCTGATCTCACCACTTCTGTGAGTCCGAGGTTTGTCAGTGGTCAGACTGGCCCTCTCTGTCCTGCATATCATGATTGCATGTGATATTAGTCAGTCCCTCTGCACTGAGTAGAACCTTACTCTTAAGAAGGGTCTCTGAGCCATGTGTTCCATTGGGAATTCCCCCCCTAACCCCATCAGTCATGCCCCATCCCACTGTATAAAATCCAGTGTTCCTTGGGGATAGGTGAGCAAATGACAGTCATTCATAGATGACAGCTCTAGTGGTTCTCAGTGATAGTCCTTTAATGAGGTTTCAAACTTCTTGCCAGAAAGACAGGACAGGATGTCTGTCTGGGATGCAATACAATGGACTGTCTTCAGGCTGGTTTATACATGTGTTCAACACATAATACCAACTGGAGTTCATAATTTGATACACACATATCCCAC
The DNA here is from genome assembly GCF_013100865.1 of Trachemys scripta elegans. Taxonomy (NCBI): domain Eukaryota; kingdom Metazoa; phylum Chordata; order Testudines; family Emydidae; genus Trachemys; species Trachemys scripta. The sequence goes on along the minus strand of NC_048298.1, from coordinate 257,630,567 downwards.
TCTGTCACCACCCATTCACTCCTTGCCACTTTAGAGTGTATTAAGTTCTGGGACACAAGTACACAATATTCCCTGTACTCCTGAACATTCAGAATTACAACTGTACCTACTTGCTGCACTGGGGTGCAGAGGGGATGTGTGTTTATTTTCTGCACCCTCTCTCTCCTCTTGTGCACTCACAGAGCAGATGGGCATATTCTAGCCCTTGTTTCAAAGTTTCCATTAATTATAGATCAGGAAATAACACACACAGTACTTTCATCACTATCTTTCAAGTGCTATAAGTACAATACAAAGGAATCTAATGGAACAGATAATTGATATGCAGCTACACATTAATTCATATGGAAGTAATGACTCTGAAACATTAAAAAGATTCAAAATGAAAGGCTAATTTATGCTCTCAGATGCCTGTTAATAAATTCTGGTTTAAACAAAGTATATGTTTTGGAAGTACTATAAACAATTACAATGCAACTATTTAATAACATATTTGGAAGGTGAAAATTATGTCATAATTGAAACATAGGAAGTAAAGTTTGTGGCAGTGTTCCTTAATCCTGTAACACAGAGTACACATCAGCCCTTTTCCATTTATTCACACAGTGCAACACTGCTATGAAAAAACCCTGAAGTAATTAAGTATTTTATTGGCAAACAAACGAACACATGTAGCTAAATCCCCTAGACATCTCTGAAAATCTCAGCTGTGATTTTAAGAATGCTATGAGAGCTAAAAAGTCTTTCTGGCTTTCTGGCTCAGGGTGCAAATAATGTTTTAGACTAACTCAGCCTGGTGGAAAGCATAAGTAACTTTATACAGTGTTGTAATGCATTTAACCAACTATGAGATTCACTATTTCCTGTTCCTGAGTCATTTGTTGAAAAGGACTTTGATATCCCGGAAGGGGGCAACTCGTATGATGAACCAGCCAAAGGGCTGAAACATGATGAGGAGGCTGTGGTTCCTGGAGTTAGATGGGTCCACAGGGTGAGATGATGATGGGAAAGGCACCATCGGGGAGGGCACAAAGCCTGGCCAAAGCTAATCCCCACAACGTCCAGCAGGAGATACCACCAATGGTGAGTGAACTCTGTGACACAAGCTCAGGACAGTTACAAATCAGGGCACAAATCCCAAACTTGTGTGTTTTATAATTGGATTTCATCAACCATCAAGTGTGAACCTCTCAAGCACTATATCAGCCTTAACATGGAGTTATAGACAGTCCCCTTGGGTATTTCGGTCTGTCTTGCCACTTATGCGAGTTTGTCTTTGTGATTAGATGGTCCCTTACACCAAAAACCACAACAATATTTAGGTTTCTCCCAGTCCCAAATCACTGGATACTTACACCAAGTCAGTTGTACCTCAGATCTCAAACTAAAGACTGTGCTTGTAACCAATCCTATAATAAACTAACTAAAGATTTATTAACTAAGAAAAGAAATCAGAATTATTTACAAGGTTAAATCAGGTAAACATACACACACAAATGAGTTACAGTCTCTTATTACAAAAGGGTAATAGAAGCTGCTGTAATATGCAAGCTCTATACGTCCTTTAGGGCTAACTCAGGCCAAGACCTGGGGAACTCTTGCTTATGCTTAGAAATCTTTGTCCCTCAGCATTCAAGCAGCATAGAGATATGGTTAATTCTTGTTGGGGATTTTTATTTCCTTCCTCCAGAGCTCAAGCTGATGGGATGAGTCCAACTACATATTTCCTCTACATAAGTGTTTGGGGAAGCAATAAACAGTGTCTTTGTTCTTTGATGTTTCACAATGGCTCATTTGGTTCAATGGGCTTTCCTGGTAGGCAGGACCTAACACCATCAGCCATCATTCTTACATTAATTAAAGCTCCTTTCCTGTCTGATGATTTACACAATTACAGAGGATTACAATGCAAACACGTACTATAACGTTATAACGTGAGGTACAGATGTTATAAGTAAGATTAATACATGTAGCATCCTACAAGCATCTCATAAAGTCTAAACACTAAACATATTCTTATAAACTTAACATCTATTTTAAACATAGTAACTCACAGGTAAGACAATCTGGTTTGCAGCTATGCATTTGTCAGTGTTGAGTGAGACCTAGAGGCCTTGACATGAGTTGGCACCTGGTCTGATAGCATCACATCCTCCTCAGAGAATGTGTCAGAAGAAACATTAGACAGCTCATTGAGAAGAAACTACAGGTCTATGGTCAGCCTTAACCTACATGCAACTTATTTTTTTTTCTAATATTACCCATCCTTGCTCATCAGGAATCATTTTCTTTTCTAATCTAAAATTATTGTATAAAGTGAATTGGTTTGTCTCCAACTTATGTGTGACAAGCAATTTAAATTTGTTTTTATTTTTCACTGGAAGGTGAGGGCTGCTTTTCCTCTTTAGGGAATGGGTGATTCTGGAGAAACTCAGGTAGGTTTTGCTTAGTTTCTAAATCATTTTAAGGGACAGAGAAGAGTTTTGGATTATAGTTAGCATTTTTATGCATAACTTCATGTTAGCATGTTTAAAAATTAGGTTCCTAAGGCAAGATCCAAAGCCCACTGATGCTAACTTGAGTCTTCTTTGACATCAGTGCAATTTGGAAAAGATCCACAGTCATCAAGATCTAGATTGAAACTGTAGGTGCAGTCCTGAGTAAGGACTGGTTCATAAATTCCATCATTCTAGCCCTGGGAGGCATTGTGACTCAGACTCCTTTATGAAACACATTTCCCCCAGAACAAGGAGGAAGCAGGAATAATCTTGTCCTGACCTACACTAGCTTCAAGTTATGAAATCCTCTGCAGATCCCATCATCAGCTCCTTTGCTCTTATCAGGGAGTATAGCCATAGTTGCATCAAGTCCCCCCTCCTACTCACCCACCGTTCTAGTCGAGGGAGCAGCACATGCTTACTTCTACATATCTGAATCTAAGTTTCAGGTATTCTGTGCAGGTGAAAAGAAAGGAGCACACATGATTCTGGTTGCATCACTTAATGCTATTCTGGAAGACACTCAGAAACTACAGTGATTGCAACAGTATAAAGACTTTAATAGGATAGAATAAGGAGAGTTTTTACTTCCTCTTAGCTCAGGGGCGGGCAAAATTTTTGGCCTGAGGGCTGCATCGTGTTTCATAAATTGTATGGAGGGTTAGGGGAGGGGATCGTGGCCTCCTATCTGCCCCCCACCCCCCGGGACTGCTGCCCTATCCAACCCCCCCGTTCCCTGACAGCCCCTCTGGGATCCCTGCCCCATCCAACGCCCCCCCCCCCCACGCTCCCTGTCCCCTGACTGCCCCCGGACTCCTGCCGCCCCATCCAACCACCCCTCCTTCCTGACTGCCCCCCAGGACCCCTGCTCCCATTCAACCCCCTGTTTCTCCCTCAACCACCATTCACACCCATGCCCCCTGACCACCACCCTGAACTCCCCTGCCCTCTATCCAACCCCCCTCCCCCCGCTCCCCTTACCAAAATGCCTGGATCACTGGTGGCTGGCGGTGCTACGGCTGCACCACCCAGCTGGGGCTGGGCCACGCCACCGCTGCTGCCGCCACGACGCAGCACAGAGACTGGGTTAGGCCGGGCTCTGCAGCTGCGCTGCCCCAGGAGCTCACAGGCCCGCCACCCAGAGCATGTGCTGGTGGCGGACCAAGCGAGCTGAGGCTGCGGGGGAGGAGGGACAGCAGGGGAGGGGCCGGGGACTAGTCTCCCAGGCCAGGAGCTTGAGTGATGGGCAGGATGGTCCCACAGGTCGGATGTGGCCCGTGGGCCATAGTTTGCCCACTCCTGCCTTACTTCCTTGCACAGGCATGTAGCCCATGAGACAATCTAGCTACAGTACATTTTCATACTCTTGCTGTATTAGATATATCTTTAGTCTGAAACAAATCAAGCTCTAAGTATATTTGGTCAAAATATCTCTGTCAAAGCTCAATTGGGTCACTTCAGCTGTTATTTACAATTAAGAAAGCTTTTAACAGTTATGTTTACAGTATAGCCATAAACGTTATTTACGCTGAAACAGTCAACATAGAATTTTAACTGTGTGTTCCAGCTGCTTTTAATGTAATGGTCAATTTATGTGTTGTTTTGTATTTACACTGACAAAAGTTTGAATTACTTTATTCTTTTATTGATTTTCTTTCTTTCCTTTAATTTTAATGTGTATGTCATGCTTGTGAAAGGTACCAGATTGGCAGTACAGAAGAGTATAGTCCTCTATTACGAACACATAATGGGCAGCAGAAACAGAAGTCTCTACCTAGTTTCCTGACAATTTGCTTCAGGTCTGATTTGGGGAAATCACCTTTAGGGTTAGACAGTTGTTTAGTTTTCTCATTTATTCAGCCTTCATATCCTGTACAGGAACGCTCCCAATAAAGTGCCAAATAACACCAATCATGATGATAAAATCTTGTAATATCTTCACCTATTCTTTGGGAATTGGATTACAGTCACCAACTCATTCCTATAGGCCAGGAATCGGCAACCTTTGGCACGCAGCCCACCAGAGTAAGACCTTTGGCGGGTCGGGCCGGTTTGTTTATCACCCGCATCCTCAGGTTCGGCCGATTGTGACTCCCACTGGCCACAGTTAGCTGTCCCAGGCCAATGGGGACTGCGGGAAGTGGCACGGGCCAAGTGATGTGCTGGCCACTGCTTCCCGCAGCCCCCATTGGCCTGGAGCGGTGAACCGCGGCCAGTGGGAGCCGCGATCAGTCAAAGCTGTGGCTGCAGCAGGTAAACAAACTGGCCCGGCCTGCCAGGGTGCTTACCGTGGTGGGCCAAGTGCCAAAAGTTGCCGATGCCTGGGCTAACAGACAATAATTCAATAATTAAGCCTAGTAGCACTAACACATCACAGTTACTGGGTCCCCAAGGACAAGGTAGGGTACCAAAAGTGACACAGTGACACTCAATTTTAAAAAATGATACTCAATAAAATGAGAAGGCGAGTCAAAAGGACTAAAACATTAAAAGTAAAAAATGAAATATTTAGAAGTAGCATGGATGCTACTTAATAAAAGAGTCTCAGAAGACTACTAACCAATAAAGGAACCAGGAAGACAAGGAGGATACCATCATGGCTAAATGACAAGCTTTGAGAGACTGGTCAAACCAAATATAAATCCTTCAAAATTTAATACCTAGTGATACCATTAAACAGAAACATTAATCACAGCTATCAATAAGTAATAGGGAAATTAGAAGGACCAAAACAGAATTTGAAGAACACCTAGTTACTGTAAACACAAACAAGAGATTAAGTATTTCAGAATCAGGAAGCCTATGAAAGAACTGGTGGATCCATTGGATCATTAGGGGTTACAGGGAGCAATTGAGGACGGTAAGGTCATTGACAAGAAGCAAAATTATTTCTTAGTATCAGTCTTTATTTCAGCAGAGGATATTGAGGAGATATGAGAATAAAATATATCTAGGATAAGTTAAAAAGGTGAGGTATCACCAGAGACTGAGATGTAAGAAGGAGAGGTTCTGGAGCAAATGGATAATTTAAAAAGCAGAAAGTCACCAAGCCCAGATGGTACATCCAGGAGTTCTGAAGGGGCTTAAGTATGAAGTGGCTGAGCTGCTAATAAAAATATGAACTCTCTAATTAAAAACAGAAATGGTAGTAAATGTCGTACCTATATTTTATAAGGGCTCTTAAGGTCATCTGGGGAATTGATTGAAATGACAGTAGAATAACAAAATATTTGGAAGCCTGTGATAGTCTAACCATCATGACAACTGAAAAGAAAAAAAATTATTTCACTAATCTCTTAGAATGTTTCAAATGTATCAATAACATAAAGGATAAAGAAGAACCTGTGGATAATTTATTTATATTTCCAAAAGACCTTTGACAAGTCCTTCATAAGAAGCTACTGAGGAAGCAAAGTAGCCATGGAGTGAGAGACATATTCTCCTTGTTCAAAAACTGGCTAAGATAGAGAAATAAAAGAACAGGATTAAATGGACATTTTCCATCATGGTAAAAGTTTAACAGTAAGGTGACTTGAGATGCTGTACTAGGTCCTGTGTTGTTTAATCATAGAATAAAAGTTTCGTAGGACTGGAAAGGACCTTGAGAGGTCATCTAGTCCAGTCCCATGCACTTGAGGCAGGACTAAATAGACTCATAGACTCATAGACTTTAAGGTCAGAAGGGACCATTATGATCATCTGGTCTGACCCCCTGCATGTTGCAGGCCACAAAGCCGTCCCTACCCTTTCCCTTGACTCTGCTGTTGAAGTCTCCAAATCCTGTGGCTTAGTGACTTCAATTGGCAGAGAACCCTCCTGCTAGTGATCCCTGCCCCATGCTGCGGAGGAAGGCGAAAAACCTCCAGGGCCTCAGCCAATCTACCCTGGAGGAAAATTCCTTCCCGACCCCAAATATGGTGATCAGTAAAACCCCGAGCATGTAGGCAAGAGTCTCCAGCCTGACCCTCGTTAGCCATTATACTATTTACCTGCCATAGCACGGTATTCCTTTGGCTAAAATCATGTTTTTCCATTAAACCATTCCCTCCATAAACTTATCTAACTTAATCTTGAAACCAGACAGGTCCTTCGCCCCCACCGTTTCCCTCGGAAGGCTGTTCCAATATTTCACCCCTCTGACGGTCAGAAACCTTCGTCTTATTTCAAGCCTAAACTTCCCCACAGCCAGTTTATATCCATTCGTTCTTGTGTCCACATTAGTACTGAGCTGGAATAGTTCCTCTCCCTCCCTGGTATTTATCCCTCTGATATATTTAAAGACAGCAATCATATCCCCCCTCAGCCTTCGTTTGGACAGACTAAACAACCCGAGCTCCTCCAGTCTCCTTTCATACGATAGGTTTTCCATTCCATCATTCTAGTGGCCCTTCTCTGTACCCGTTCCCGTTTGAGTTCATCTTTTTTAAACATGGGAGACCAGAACTGCACACAGTACTCCAAATGTGGTCTCACTAGCGCCTTATACAACGGAAGCAGCACCTCCTTATTCCTACTAGATATACCTCGCCTAATGCATCCCAAGACCGCATTGGCTTTTTTCACCGCCACGTCACATTGTCGACTCATAGTCATCCTGCGGTCTACCAAGACCCCGAGGTCTTTCTCCTCTGTTATTCCTAACTGATGCGTCCCCAGCTTGTAACTAAAATTGTTGTTAGTCATCCCTAAATGCATCACCTTACACTTTTCACTATTAAATTTCATCCTATTTCTGATACTCCAATTCACAAGCTCATTCAAATCTCCCTGCAGAATATCCCTATCCTCCTCCGAATTGGCAATGCCTCCCAGCTTTGTGTCATCTGTAAATTTTATCAGCCCACTCCTACAATCGGTTCCGAGGTCAGTAATAAATAGATTAAATAAAATGGGTCCCAAAACTGAACCTTGAGGAACTCCACTGGTGACCTCCCTCCAACCTGACAGTTCACCCTTCAACACGACCCGCTGCATTCTCCCCATTAACCAATTCCTTATCCACCTCTGGATTTTTATATTGATCCCCATCTTTTCTAGTTTAACCAATAATTCCTCATGCGGTACAGTATCAAACGCTTTACTGAAATCAAGGTATATTAGGTCCACCGCATTTCCCTTATCTAATAAGTCCGTTACTTTCTCGAAGAAGGAGATCAGATTGGTTTGGCACGATCTGCCCTTTGTAAAACCATGTTGTAATTTGTCTCATTTGCCATTAACCTCAAGGTCCTCAACTACTTTCTCTTTCAGAATTTTTTCCAGCACCTTGCACACTACAGATGTTAAACTAACAGGCCTGTAGTTACCCGGGTCACTTTTTTTCCCTTTCTTGAAAATAGGAACCACATTAGTTATTCTCCAGTCTAACGGAACCACCCCCAAGTTTACAGATTCATTAAAAATTATTGCTAAGGGGCCTGCTATTTCCCGCGCCAATTCCTTCAATATTCTTGGATGAAGATCGTCCGGTCCGCCCGACTTAGTCCCATTAAGGTGTTCAAGTTTGGTTTCTACCTCGGATACAGTAATCCCCCCTCCTGTATCCCCCTCTGTCACTCTGCTAGTATTCCTAATCCCTTCATTGGCCTCATTAAACACTGACGCAAAATATTCATTGAGATATTGTGCCATGCCTAGATTATCCTTGATCTCCTCTCCGGATATAGTCTTCAGCAGTCCCACTTCTTCTTTCTTTGCTTTCTTCCTATTTATATGGCTGTAGTATCTCTTACTATTGCTTTTAATTCCCCTTGCAAGGTCCAACTCTACATGGCTTTTGGCATTTCTCACTCCATCTCTACATTCTCTGACCTCACTAAGGTAAGTTTCCTTACTGATCCCTCCCCTCTTCCACTCTTTGTACGCTTTCTGTTTTTTCCTAATCGCCCCTTTGAGACGGTCGCTCATCCAGCTCGGTCTAAATCTCTTGCTTACTAACCTTTTTCCCTTTTTTGGGATACAGGCCTCCAACAGCTCATGCAGCGTTAATTTAAAGTAATCCCAGGTCTCATCTGCCTTTAGATCCATTAATACGTTTGCCCAATCCACTTCCCTTACCGGTCCTCTTAGTTTGTTCAAATTAGCCTTTTTAAAATTATAAACCCTAGTCTTTGATTTAATTCTGTTACTCCTTCCATTTAGTTTAAACCGAATTAGCTCATGATCACTGGAGCCCAAGTTGTCCCCTACAACCACTTCCTCAACGAGGTCCTCACTACTCACCAAAACCAAATCCAAAATGGCCTCCCCCCTTGTTGGTTCAGCTACCACTTGATGAAGGAATTGATCAGCAAGCACAAATAGGAACATCTGAGCCCTATTATTGCTACTAGCATCTGTTCCCCAATCTATATCAGGGAAGTTAAAGTCCCCCATAATTACACAGTTCCTATTAGTAGTTACTTCCCTAAACACATTAAATATAAATATTATCTAGACCTGGGGTTGGCAACCTCTGGCACATGGCTCGCTAGGGTAAGCACCCTGGCAGGCCGGGCCAGTGTGTTTACCTGCCGCATCTGCAGGTTCGGCCGATCGCAGCGCGCACTGGCCACGGTTCGCCGCTCCTGGCCAATGGGGGCTGCGGGAAGCGGCGCAGGCCGAGGGATGTGCTGGCCATCTCTGACTGGTGATTGCTGAACCTGCTCTTAACAATCTCCAATGATGGAGATTCCACAGCCACCCTAGGCAATTGTTTAACTACCCTGAGAAGTTAGTCAATCAAACTGCCTTTGCTGAAATTTAAGCCCATTGCTTCTTGTCCTATCCTCAGAGAACAATTCCCGCCCCTGCCCCTTGTAATAACTTTTCAATTTCAATGCCAATAAATGATGGAAAGTAATGCACTTTTGAGAGAAAACATGGAACTACCTATGCAAGGCTCTGTAACTGTACCAATTGAGGAAAAAAAGACTGGGGTATCGCTGCTCAATGTACAGTTGATGTCAAAAACGCTAACACGATGTTAGGGCAAATAAGAAAAATAAAGCCATTATATATATTATATCAGTGGTGTGGCCTCTCCTGGAATATTCTGTGCCAAACTCATCAATCCACCTTAAAAAAGAATATTGCAGAGTTAGAGGGGTTTCAGAGAAGGGTAGCAACAATAAGTAGAGGGATGGAAAAAACTCTTGCATGAAGAGACTGAAAAGACTGGGATTGTTTACCTTGAATGCAGATAAAAGGTAATCTGATAACTCTAATGAATGCACTAGAGAAGGCAGATCAAGAACTTCTATTCTCCTTTTCTCATGACACAAGAACAGGGCAGCCCAGAGGGGGGGGCAAGTGGGACAATTTGCCCCAGGCCCTGGGCCCCGCAGGGGCCACCATGGGAATGTCAGTGGCAGAGCCACCCAGAGGATTCAGGGGGCCTAGGGCAAAGCAATTTCGGGGGCCCCTTCCATACCCGCAGGGGCCACCATGGGAATGTCAGAGGCAGAGCCACCAGAGGATTCAGGGGGCCTAGGGCAAAGCAATTTCGGCGGCCCCTTCCATAAAAAAAAGTTGCAATATTCTAGTAACATGTATTTGGAAATGTAAAAAATAACCAGTGAAATACATTCAAAAATTAATTTTTAATAATTTGAAAATACACAAAATACATTATTTAAAAACATTAAATGATTTAATGGTATGTATACATTTGCAATTACATAATGGTCTGTCGCTGGGTGATGGTGATGGTTGGTGCCAATGGGATGTCGCTGCCTGGGGGTAGCGCTACTGTTGCCCAGGGCTGAGTGGGGAGCTAGGTTCTGGGTCGGGGGGTGCCCGGCTCAGAGGGGCTGGGCTTGGAGCTGGGTGTCAGGGTTGGGGGGGGGGGGGGGGGGGGGGCCAGTTCGAGGCGGCTGGGCCGGGGGGGGGGAGGTCGGGGGAGTGTCCAGTTCAGAGCGGCTGGGCTCGGAGCTAGGAGTCAGGGCTGGGGAGAGATGGGTTCGGGGGGTGTCCAGTTCAGAGGGGCTGGGCTTGGAGTTAGGGGTCAGGGCTGCGGGGGGGATGGGGTCGGGGGAGTGTCCAGTTCAGAGGGGCTGGGCTCGGAGCTGAGGGTCAGGGCTGGGGGGGTGCCCGTCTCAGAGGGGCTTACAATGCCATTTACCCCCTCTCCCAGAGCCTCAGCAAGCCGTGTCCAGGAGCTCCTGCCACTCAGCCCGCCGGTGCTCGCAGTCCCACCCCCTTACTATGCGGCTCCGAGCGGAAGGACCTCAGGCCCCGCCTGAGCCACGCCGCTGCAGTGCTGTCCAGGGACACTCCTGATGCGGCGCGCTGAGGCGCCGGAGGATGGGGGTAGGTGAAGACGGAGGCCGGGAGGAGCCTCCGACATTCCCGTGGGGGCCCAGGGCCTGGAGCAAATTGCCCCACTTGCCCCCTCCCCGGGCAGCCCTGCTTGGAGGCTCCCCCTGCCTTCGCCTTCCCCCATCCCCCAACGCCTCAGCCCTTTGAGCCAGGCACCCCCATGACCCCATCCCCCCACAGCCCTGACCCCCATCTCCCTGAATCCTCTGGTCGGCCCTACTCAAGAACAAAGAAACAGTCAATGAAATTAAAAGGTGAACAATTCAAAACCAATATCAGGGCATATTTCTTCAAACAACCCGTAATTAAACTGTGGAACTCATTGCCTCAGGGAATCATTGAGGCCAAGAACTTGACAAGATTCAAAAAGGGATTGTACTTTTATATAGATATTAAGAATATAAAGTTATAGATAATTATAAAAATATTAGAAGGAATATTAAACCTTGTGCTTCTGGGTTTAAACTGAACTTTACCTATTAAAAATCAGGATGAGACTTAATATAGAAGGCAGATTGTCCCATATCTAATTACTGTGGTGTTCTTACACCTTGCTGTGAAACATCTAATGCTGGCTACTGAAGGAAACAGGACACTCAACTAAATAGAGCTATGGTATGAACCAGCCTAGCAATTCCTATCTTTCTCTGAACGTAAAAAAAAAAAAAAACCAAAAAAACTTAACCCTGAGGATTATTAGTGTTCTAAAATAAGCTAGGAAGGGAAAGGAATGGAAAGGAATTAAATAATAACGGTAAAAAGACAGGTCTCTTACAAATTGAAAATAGCCACAAAAGTTTAGAATAGCATTACATCCAGACAGCATTGTTACTGATTTTATATCATTGTATTTATACTATATGGACATTTTTACCAGATTGCTTCAGATGTTTTGTGCTGCTTCAGTACCACAAAGCACCTGAAACCCCAGCTTTTCTGACCAGTGAGTTGTGAAGAGCAAGCCAAGGTCAATGAACTTCCCGTCCGCCTGCTACAGTGGTAGGGGGGAAGAAACTGCTGAGTTTTCCTACATGCCCACCAAGTTAAATGCATTGTACTATTGTTTTGTATTGCTACCGTGGCGTAGAGTAGCAAGTGTGCATCCATGAATCTGGCGCTTATGTCGATATTTGACCTGGGAGATGTGATTGCCAGCTTGTGTAGATCAGTGTTTCTCAAACTGGGGTCACCGCTTGTGTAGGGAAAACCCCTGGCAGGCTGGGCCGGTTTGTTTACCTGCCCCGTCCATAGGTCTGGCCGATCACGGCTACCACTGGCTGCGGTTCGCTGCTCCAGGCCAATGGGACCTGCTGGAAGTGGTGCGGGCCGAGGGACTTACTGGCCGCCACTTCCAGCAGCCCCCATTGGCCTGCAGCGGAGAACTGCGGATAGTGGGAGCTGCGATCGGCTGGACCTGCGGACGGGGCAGGTAAACAAACCAGCCTAGCCCACCACGGGCTTTCCCTAAACAAGCAGTGACCCCAGTTTGAGAAACACTGGTGTAGATGGACCCATGCTTGTTCTGCTTGAGTTAGTGCCTAAAAATAGCAGTGTGGCTGGGGTAGCATATACAAACCAGTCTAGACCCCCGAGTATGTACTTGGGTGTCTAGCGCAAGCTGCCACTGCTACACTGGTCACACTGCTACTAGAGAGCTAGAGTGGGTATGCCCATGCAAGCTGGAAATCACATCTCCCAGCTCAAATGTAGAGGTAGCCTACAGGTCACCCTTAAACTTAAATTTAATTTGATTCCCCAGGTAAAAGTTTCTAAGGGACTTCATTTTGTAGATACATTGAACTTTCATTTGCATGTGAATATATAGTCATATGAATGCGCAAATCGGGTAGTTAGACAAACAGTTAGTTGTCCTAGTTATTTATGCAAATATAGGTTTTGCATTTGCATGAATTTTGCACAGTCATAAAATAGAGATCCTTTCAGTGAAATATTTGCTGTGAATAAAATTTGCTGGGAATTTAGGTCTGTTTTTCTGTTTCTGAATTGCTTGCACACTGGTACTGATTTCTCCTAAAGTATTTGTTTTTCATAAATATTCAACTATCTACAATATGCAAACAACATGTGTGCTATGAGTTTGTTCTTGAATTTTTCATTTTGATTCTTTGTCTCTATGGTATGTTATTAGTCACCAAAATCATGCAGTGTTGTTCTGCTCTGACTGGATAACTGGAATTTTTTAAAAGAAAGAAGTAACAAATGATAAGTAGCAAACAATGAATAATCCATTACACTGGTCTACAATTTTTGAGAAGTCGTCTGCTTCAGAGATAAAATGTGCTATTTATTATGTATTTTGATGTGCTGAATTAAAATATGACAATTAAAACAACTGATTGGCTACTGTTTCTAAGATATTTATATTTTTACATTTTACGTCTATGTATATTGTGTAGATAGAGTTTTAATCATAAATTGTAAACCTAGGTCTTTTCATGTGCTTATGGTTGCTTTACATGATAATATTTCACCTGTCCTGTTTATGTAACATTTTAAAAATCAGCAAAAGGGTTATATAAATAAAATTTAGTATGAAACAAAAGGCAAAAAACTATTATGTACACAGTTTAGTCCTATTCAGTGTCTACTCGGTGCTTCTTGGCTTGTCTCTTGTATTCATTAAATGGAGCATCTCTTGTCACTGTCCAGCAATAGTCTGCAAGCATTGATGGGCTCCATTTGCCCTGATAGCATTTCTCCATTGTTGCAATGTCCTGGTGAAATCGCTCGCCATGCTCGTCGCTCATTGCTCCGCAGTTCGGTGGAAAAAAATCTAGATGAGAGTGCAAAAAATGTATCTTTAGTGACATGTTGCAACCAAGGCTTTTGTATGCCTTGAGGAGGTTTTCCACCAACAACCTGTAGTTGTCTGCCTTGTTGTTTCTGAGAAAATTTATTGCCACTAACTGGAAGGCTTTCCATGCCATCTTTTCCTTGCCACGCAGTGCATGGTCAAATGCATCATCTTGAAGAAGTTCACGAATCTGAGGACCAACAAAGACATGTTCCTTTATCTTAACTTTACTTAACCTTGGAAATTTTCCAAGGAGGTACTTGAAAGCTGCTTGTGTTTTGTCAATGGCCTTGACAAAGTTCTTCATCAAACCCAGCTTGATGTGTAAGGATGGTAACAAAATCTTCCTTGATTCAACAAATGGTGGATACTGAACACTTTTCCTCCCAGGCTCCAATGACTGTCGGAGTGGCCAATCTTTCTTGATGTAGTGGGAATCTCTTGCACGACTATCCAATTCGCAGAGAAAACAGCAGTACTTTGTGTATCCAGTCTGCAGACCAAGCAAGAGAGCAACAACCTTCAAATCGCCACAAAGCTGCCACTGATGTTGGTCATAGTTTATGCATCTCAAAAGTTGTTTCATGTTGTCATAGGTTTCCTTCATATGGACTGCATAACCAACTGGAATTGATGGCAAAACATTGCCATTATGCAGTAAAACAGCTTTAAGACTCACCTTCGATGAATCAATGAACAGTCTCCACTCATCTGGATCGTGAACGATGTTGAGGGCTGCCATCACACCATCGATGTTGTTGTGGGCTACAAGATCACCTTCCATGAAGAAGAATGGGACAAGATCCTTTTGACGGTCACGGAACATGGAAACCTTAACATCACCTGCCAGGAGATTCCACTGCTGTAGTCTGGAGCCCAACAGCTCTGCCTTACTGTTGGGTAGTTCCAAATCCCTGACAAGGTCATTCAGTTCACCTTGTGTTATTAGGTGTGATTCAGAGGAGGAGGATGGGAGAAAATGTGGTCCTGTGACATTAATGGTTCAGGACCAGAAGTTTCATCCTCTTCCTCGTCTGACTCAAGTGAGAATGATTCTGGTGCATCAGGAACCGGCAGTCCTTCTCCGTGGGGTACTGGGCGTATAGCTGATGGAATGTTTGGATAATGCACAGTCCACTTTTTCTTCTTTGACACACCTTTCCCAACTGGAGGCACCATGTAGAAGTAACAATTGCTGGTATGATCTGTTGGCTCTCTCCAAATCATTGGCACTGCGAAAGGCATAGATTTCCTTTTCCTGTTCAACTACTGGTGAAGATTTGTTACACAAGTGTTGCAGCATATGTGTGGGGCCCACCTCTTGTTCTGATCTCCATTTTTACAGCCAAAATAAAGGCTGATAGGCTTTCTTAACCATAGTGGTTATACTGCGCTTTTTTGATGCAAAAGTCACTTCATCACAAACATAGCAGAAGTTATCTGCACTGTTCACACAAGTACGAGGCATCTCTGCTCACTTTGGCTAAACAGAAATGTGTCCCTTTGCAAAATCAAACACTGACAAATAAGAGAGCATGACACTGTATGATTTTTAGAGCTGATATAGGGCAATTTGTTCAGCAGAGTGATGTAAGCTTCGTTATGATTGCATCATCCATGACTTCTAGGAATAACATGATGCAATTCATATCATGTATGACGCAATACCAGCTTCAGATTGCATCATTCATTGTTTTGCCTAAAAAGCAAGTACTGTCCAAACCCAGACATAGATTTATTCATAGATCCAGTCAAAGATGTATTTTAGTCATTTCTGGTTTAAATTGAGATCCCTTCCCTTTATAACTCACTTATCCTCTGCCATTCCCAAGTCAAGGGTCGTATATACTGACCCAATAGCACATCTTGAAAAATAGAGCCAATCAAGAATTTTAAGCATCATTTTCATTCTCAGTGACCCAGAATTAGTAAAGTTTGACTACATTTATTTCAGAAGCATTTTGGCTGTAGAGCAGTGTTATTAATATGCACTTTGGTACAAAATGTTAGATGAATAACCATTTATGAAACTTTCCAGTTTAATGAATATATCCATGAATAAACAGGTGATCATCCAAATAATAATGGACAAGAACTAAGAGGACTCTGCAAACTTGCTCCCTTTATTTATGAACATAATTGAAAAATACTTTTCATATTATTCAAGCAGCTCCACTCCTGGCAAAGCTAGGGGGATTGCAACATGTGGGTATGGGAGAAAATTGAGTACAGAATGCCAAAATAGCTAAACTCTGGGGTTTCTATAGGCTGCTTCCACACATGATGTAAGTTACTGCAGCCTCAGAGCTCCTTTAACTTGCTTCAGCCATTGCGGTTCCATAGGCCAGGAATCATCAGCGAGCAACAGTACTCCAGCTACACTCCTTTCCCTCTGGGCACACCCCAATGCTAGGACTGTCTGTAAATTAGCTACATAGTGAGGGTAGCTTTATTGCTCCTTTGGGATCTTCCACCACAGGATTTGCCCACTAAAGTTTAAACATTTGTATTTAATAGAAAATAATGCAAGTTACATTCATTCTTTAGTCACTGCTAATTCTTAGTCCTATATTTGGTCCTCTGCTTCTTTCTATCTGTAATCACCCCCCCACCCCTCTTTATGGTGGGAGTATGTGGGGAGGAAGGTCTCAAACTTCATTAATCAGTAATTTTCAGCACTGAACTGCATGAGATACTCTTCTGCCCCAAAACTAAATCTATCAAAAATTATTCTAGCTATTGTCTTCTGTTGTATTTCTTTCTTTCCCAGTTTTTGTGTTATTGACTCTTAAGGCACTCTCTTTCTCTTCCTTAAATCATAATATTTCACCAGAATCCTGCTCTATCCCTAAACTAGTATTATTTTTTAACCCATTCAGACACTCTGATTTTCCCTCATACTACGCTCACCGCCCTTGTAAATCTCTCTTTTGTATGATAGGATAACTTCCAGGCAATTAGGTTTATTTTCTGCAGAACTAGTTAATTATTTTTTTTCTTTTTTGTAGCTGTAACTTGGAGAGAAGGTATTATTTATGTGTAAATATGATGTAATTTTAACAGCTTGTGTAATTTATTTATTTTTGCAAATGGACTCTCTTATCGTCTCCCACCAAAAAATCTCATGGAAAAGGCAAATTTACAGGGAGAACTCCCACAATGCCCATCATGTAGAATTTTTCATGTATCGCTTCTTCAGAGGTTGGACTTTAGGACCATGAGGTCCCCTAAGAGTACAAGCTTGTGTCTGGGACTCTAAGCACACTAGTATTCTGAGAATCACAGGGAAAATCAGTCTTTCAGCACAGCCTGGAACCCTTATGATAGTCTAACTCATTCAGGAGACATGTTGTGATCCTGGCTACAGCTGTAGAATACCCTATGTTGTATGAAACCATGTAATGGGAGCTAATCCATTTATGCTTGATGGATATTTGATTATCTGATTACAATATGACCATATAGAGCATTGTTGCAACCACTGTTATATATTTGAAGCAAATATTGTACAAAGGTTGTCGAGTGAGGTGTCTATAAAAAGGTTATGATTTGCTGGTTATGATTATACTATAGAACTTTGCCATTACTGTATGTAATTGATTCCTTTAATCAATTTTAACTCTCACCTTTCTTTCTTTTTATAAATAAACCTTTAGATTTTAGATAAGAAGAATTGGCTGTAGCGTGTATTTGGATAAGATCTGAAACATTCATTAACCTGAGAGCTAATGTGTCCAATCCTTTGGGATTGGTAGAACGTTTTCTTTTATATGACGAAATAAGATTTACAGAAATTTTCATCATATTTGACGTGCGTATCTGAATGGAGGCCTGAGGCTGGATCACTTTAAGGGAACTGTGTTGTTTGGACTTCTGAGTAACCAGTAAGGTAATAAAGAAGCTGTTTTATGCTGGCTTGGTAAACCTAGGTATTGGAATATCCACCAGCTTTATGGAGATTGTCTGTCCCATTCTTTGCAGTTCACCCTAATTGAGTGACCATAGCTATCCCCCCTGGGATACCGGTCACAGTCAGATATGTCATGTAAGATATCTGCAAGAATGTTATAATTTGCCAGATATGATGATCTTGTTTATATGTTTGTATGACCTTTGTATTATACGTTATAGATATGTATGTATGTCTGTATTTCAAGCTTGTGATATGCTTCTGAGTGACACCCCCAGACAGTTTGGCATCAGCACCTCCTAACCGTCTTGATGGCCCATTAAGGACCATCAGCTATACAATTGACCCATTGAGAGAAGGCAGATACACCTTATGACTCAACAAGGAGAGAACCTTAAGGCTTCCAAGCAATGTGCTGGGCAGCTTGTGTTTGAAACAAAGAAGCACAGGACACATGGTAAAAGACTATAAAAGGCAGCTGCATCTTCTCCATTTTGTCTTCAATACTGCTTCTTACCTCGGGAGGACCATTGCTACAAACTGAAGTTCTGACAATGGACTGAATGACCCATCCAAGCTATGGATGTATTCCAGAGACTTAACTTAAGACAGCAGTTTATATCATCACTGCTACAAGCCTGAACCAAGAACTTCGCCATTACTGTATGTAATTGATTCCTTTAACCAATTTTAACTCTCATCTTTCTTTCTTTCTTTCTTTCTTTCTTTCTTTCTTTCTTTCTTTCTTTCTTTCTTTCTATAAGTAAACCTTTAGATTTTAGATACTAAGGGATTGGCATCAGCATGATTTTTGGGTAAGATCTAACTTATATATTGACCTGGGTGTTTGGTTGGTCCTTTGGGATCAGAAAAACATATTATTTGATGAGACTGGTTGTAAAGAACCACTTATCTCTGAATCCAGTGTTTTTGGTGGTGATATAAGAATGTCTGCGGAAACTGCCTTTATGTTTTCTTGTTAGCCAGTGTGGTGAAACAGGAGTTTATTTTTGTTGCTGGCTTGGTATATTTTATAAAAAAATAACCACCAATTTGGGTTGTGGTGGCCCTATTTCTCAGCAGTTCATCCTGAATTTGGCATCCTCAGTTGTGACCTACTAAGGCATGGTTAGAGATATTCCAAAGAAAAATCATTTAGGGTACATCTACACTACAGGGGGGAGTCGATTTAAGATATGCAAATTCAGATACGTGAATAGCGTAGCTGAATTCGACGTATCGCAGCCGACTTACCCCGTTGTGAGGACGGCGGCAAAATCGACTTCTGCGGCTTTCTGTCGGCGGCGCTTACTACCACCTCCGCTGGTGGAGTAAGAGCGCCGATTCGGGGATCGATTGTCGCGTCCCGTCGATCCCCGAGAGGTCGATTTCTACCCGCCGATTCAGGCGGGTAGTATAGACCTAGCCTTAGTTTCACAGGGGATATTATCCCATAGAATAGTTGCCTCGTTAGCTTCTCCCACATTTAATCAGACATGTCCCTTGCAGTTGGGCAATGTTTAAGCAGAAATATTTCTATTGTCTTAGGGAGAGAAATGAATGATTCCTCATATTATCTATTTTGCTCCTTTGTAGACTCATATCTCAATAAGAAGCCACATATTGAAATGACTACTGGGGGCGGGGAAAGGGGGAGTGCAACACACCAAGTATACAGAATGGAATTATAATTAAGGCTCTAAATGGGTCAGGTCTACCATTCTATTAAAACAACCCTTTTCATTGTAAACTGACTCTTTATGGTCATTTGGATCTGGACTGTTCTCAGTGGTACCAGATGACAGAACAAGGAGTAATGGTCTCACGTTGCAGTGGGGGAGGTTTACATTGGATATTAGGAAAAATGTTTTCAGTAGGAGGGTGGTGAAGCACTGGAATGGGTTACCTAGGGAGGTGGTGGAATCTCCTTCCTTAGAGGTTTTTAAGGTCAGGCTTGACAAAGCCCTGGCTGGGATGATTTAGCTGGGGATTGGTCCTGCTTTAAGCAGGAGGTTGGAGTAGATGACCTCCTGAGGTCCCTTCCAACCCTGATATTCTATGATTTACATAATTTTATATCTCTTTATATATATATATATATATATATGCTGGAACTCCATAATCAGCCAAACTTCTGACTGTGCAGGATTAGCCCATTACTGATTTACAGCTTTCATTACTTCAAGGTCAGTGTGAAAATGAAATGTATGGTAGGACTAAATAAATGAGTGTACTCACATGGGGCAATATAACATTAAGAGAACCTTTGTTTCCATCAGTGGAAATCTTTTAGCATAGGAGTATGTTTAATTTTCTCTTTACATTTGGACACATCAAGGCAGTTATTTCAGTTCTTAAAAAGAAGACAGAGGGCATATAATAATATACATTTGAAAATTATCATTCATATTGAATCCTTAAATTTCAAATATAGCACATTGCATTCAGGATCAGAACTGCTTCATTGCTAAAATGCTTGAGTAACAGAAGGGTAATCTTTAGGTCTATCAAGTGATTAAAAAATTAATTGCGATTAATCGCAGTTTTAATAGCACTGTTAAACAATATTAAATAAAACATTTATATAATTTTGGCGTTTTCTCTATTTTCAAATATAGGGTCAGGACTGGGGATCTGGGCTTCAGCCCCTCCCTTGGGGCATGAGACTGGGGACTTCAGCCCTGCTTGGGGTTTCAGCCTCCCTCGGGGCACGGGGCTCCGGGCTTCAACCCAACGCGGGGTGTCAGCCCCCCCTCAGGGCTTCAGGCTTCGTGATCCAGCCCCCCGGCCTCCTGGGAAGACGCAGGCTGGGGCACTCACAGCTGCAGGCTAAGGCTTCTGGCCCCCAGTGCCGATGCCTCCTACCTCATCCACAGGTATATGATTAATGCATTAAAAACAATAATGTGTTAATTTTGCTTTCAGTTAGTCACAGGTATTAACTGTGATTAATTGACAGCCCTAGTAATCTTTCAAATTCTCTGTACCTTATAACTAAGGTTCTATTTCATTTGCAATATTGTGAAAATTGCAGATTATGCAATATTAGGCTTCCACCTCAATTTTGTTTTAAATTAGATTATTTGCACAGTTCACAATTTTGCATAATTTTGAGGTTTGTAACACACACTGATCTTGGACAGCTCTGGGCAGGGCCATAACCAGGCAGGGGTAAGCAAAGCAGCCACCCAGGGTACAAAGACAGGGAGGGAGAGAACTGGGGTAGAAAAATGATGGCAAAAAGGTAGGGGATAGAATCCTGCAGCAGACATGGTATTGCCACCCTTACTTCTCTGCTACTGCTGGTGGCAGCACTGTCTTCAGAGCTGGGTGGCTGGAGCATGGTGGTGAGAATAGAGAAATTCCTCAGACTCCATTTTACATTCCTGATCTCCATTTTGCATAAGCAAGAGTCACTCCACCACTGGAAGCTACAGGTCACATGATATTTCAAAAGGAGGGGATAGGTCAGCAGATCATAACAACTCTGAGGTAAACAATGGCTTCAAGCTAAAAATAGAACTGGCAGTGAGCATGTGTCTGAATGTTTGGAATGTTGGTACTGAGCATTTGCAGTAAAGATCAGAACGATATTAGCAAAAGCATCTAGAAAGTTCTGACAGGACAGTATAAAGGTCAGTGTGCCAGTGGGCAGCAGACAGTGCTGACAGGGTACGTGAAGAAGAGGGTTAAGAGCAGACAGAGTGCTGACAGCAGAAGAAGCAGAAGAGTGGAGTAGAGTTGACAGCTGTGGAGGTGGAGAAAGATGAAGTAATTCAGAAAGCAGACACAGCAGAAGAAGGAGTCCTATGTCAGCAGACAGAGTAAGCTTACCAGTTATAATAATAGTATAGTGTTAGTGTGTGTGTATGTGGGATAATAAAGATGTATGTATGTTAATTGTGAAAAGGAGTTGACTATGTAAGACTTAAGGCACATTTTAAAACTGCTTTCAGCACCCTGACTGATCACGGTTTGCAAGGCACAGCCACTTAGGATCATCACAAACTGTAAGGCAATATAGTTTGGGGTGCTCTTTAGCTTATAAAGGATTTGTGCTTTATAATATCAGTAAGGGGATTCTTATTATTTGATTGATACTTTGTTATTGTATTAGGGATTCTTATGAACTGCACCAATAAAGAGGAAAGAATGTTGTTTTTGTGTCAATCATTTATCAGAAGGCTGTATCCATGTCCTCCGTGTATTTCTTTAGCCACCTCTGGAGACCAATACTTCCGGAAAACTGATTGGTTGTAAAAGTGCTGTTTTGAGGGAAACCCTTGGTAAACCTGGGAGAGGACAATAGAACAGTAATTTTATGGGGCTACCCTAATTCTGTTTTCAGGGTAATGGCAGCTCTGCCTTCAGAACTGGGCTCCTGGTCAGCAGTTGCTCCTCTCCAGCTGCCCAGCTCTGAAGGTACCACCATGGCCAGGAGCAACAGAGCAGTAAGGGTGGCAATAGTATGCCTGCTCCAGGGCTCTATCCCCTACTATTTTTTCTCATAATTTTTCGGATTCATTTTTCCATGTCCTTACCCCCAGCTTTGTATCTAGAGCAACTTCCCTCTTGCCCCACCCTGGTTATGGCCCTGTAGTTGCACCAAATTGTCTGGTTATCAAAAAAAAATTGCAGGCATAACATAATAGTTGAGTGTTTATATCATTCCAGCAATTGTTTTCTTAAACAAATAGGTCTACTGTGGCTTTTCCAAGTTACTGGTATTAATAAAGTTCCATTATTACTTTTCCAGGATGTTCCATGTCTTGTCTGGAACTCAGACACAATTATTTGAAGATCATTCTGTGATTCAGGTAGTGTCTTACTTATTACTTAAATTGATTATATGTAGGAGTACATTTTTTAACGTTTGTTTTAGTCTGATTTTTCAGTGCAATTCTGTTATTAATAATGTAAACACAGCACATGTCATTATTACTGATCTTTCTCTGATGTTGCTCCTTTTTTTCCTTCTTTCTTCCTTCCCTCCCTCCCTTATCAACCTACACCTGTCAGAAATAATGGAATTGTTATGTTGTTAGTGTTTAGTATAATACAAGAGGCCTTGGACAGCATCTACTACATTTATCTAGGATTAATGTGAACAGCTTTCATTTAATTTACACTTTGAGATGCTAAATTAGGCTTTCAGTGTTTGGAAAGATATTAGGCTCTGTTCAGTTGCATCATACAATTCTGTACATTTTATTTATCAAAGTGTTGTGATCTAACTGCTTGTGTGGACACTGGCTGGCTCAAAGTAAAAGGTACCTAGTTTGCATTAACGTAATACTGGTTGAAAGAGGACTACATTAATGCAGCTGGGTACCTTTTAGTTTGGGATAAGAGCATCCACATGGGGCTGTTAGATCCCTATACTTTGGTGTGCTCTGCAGTTCATACTCTCGTAGTCTGCACTGTGGTGCAGTATAGACAAGCACTCAGGAAAATTATAAACATTAACTAAGGCTAGGTCTACACTACCCGCCTGAATCGGCGGGTAGAAATCGACCTCTCGGGGATCGATTTATCGCGTCCCGATGGGACGCGACAATCGATCCCCAAATCGGCGCTCTTACTCCACCAGCGGAGGTGGGAGTAAGCGCCGCCGACAGAAAGCCGCAGAAGTCGATTTTGCCACCGTCCTCACAGCGGGGTAAGTCGGCTGCGATACGTCGAATTCAGCTACGCTATTCACGTAGCTGAATTTGCGTATCTTAAATCGACTCCCCCCTGTAGTGTAGATGTACCCTAAGGGTGTGAATTTAAAGTGGATTAGTTAAACTGATTTAAGACTACTTAACTGAATATCCACACAGGGAGTTAAAGTGGTTCATCTAATCCACTTTAAATTCACACCCTTATTTAATTTAGATTAATTTTTCTGAGTGTCTCCATGTAGACAATTCCTAAATTATTGAAGATTAGGTACACTGGGGAGGAAGAAATGGTGAAATGAGCCACTTTCCCTGCTTCACAATATGACACTCCCACAAGGACATAGCAGCCCATGATCCCTGAACTCAGTGCAGAAGGGGTTTCTAGCACTGCTAGTAGAATCAGTGCCTCAGGAGGAGGAATATGGTCACACCCACTGATGTAGATATTTTCTAGGGGAATTCAGACTACATTTGCTGTTGACAATGTAGAAGTGGATTATCTAGACATCTGAGGAACGGGGAAAGAAAGTCCTGGTCAGCTTCAAACACCCACAGAGGTCAGGGCAAATTATTACTGAAAAAGGACATTAGCTGGGGTATTAAGGCTTATTCTGTCAGTCTCTTCGCTGGGAATAGGTGCTGACGATAAACTGTAGCTGATCTGAAGAATCTGGCTGTGGCATAAACTAATTTAAAGAGGAGCTGTGGGGAGCTCTCTAAGAACTCCCTATTTCGTGGGCAGGTCATTCTCCATTTTTCTTTATCTTCCACTTTGTCTTACTCACCTCTCCTTCTCTCACTCAGCTTGTTTCAGAGAAGGGGAGGAACAGCAGACAGGTAGAACAAGTTGTTACACATTCAGTAACCTTTCTGGGAAGGGAGTCTCATTGTCTCAGTGACTTTATCTCTTCTTTAATCTCTGATCAGAGCTCCTCCTCAGAGGAAATGGGTGCCCCTCTCTACTTATATTTACATGTAATATTTTGTAATTTCCAAATAACATGCAAAGAATCAAGTTTGATTCTTTCTCACGTTATCACTGCATCGGAATGATATCAGGAGCACAATAGAGAAAAGTATTCCAGGATTCATAAAAGGGGCATGTATCAACAGATTGAGCAGCTGTCAAAAGTTTGACCTAAGTTATCCTGATTACTAGTGATGGTGATGAAAAGCAGGGAATCCAGCTTGATTTTCTGATGAGTTTGCAGAGCTGGAAAGTAGGGTAAAAAATCACTGTTACTCACAAATTAAGCAGATTTTATCCAGACACAACTAACATGAAACTTCCAGGAATCCATAGTTTAGAGTCACTTTTCAGAATAGATAGGCAACTTCAAAATGTGTATCTGGACAGAAACATTTTGAGAGTGATGGTGGTGGGCAAGGTCAGTGTTCAGGGGGCAAATGCCACCTTCCCTTAATCATGCAGTGTTCTCTTCTGGAGTGCAGCCGCCCCCATTTTCCTTGGGAGATTTACACACACACACACACACACACACACATACACACACAGGCTGAGCCCTTGATCTCTGCATTTATCTATCTATTAATATTCAACCTGCATGTATAGGAAAAAATCACATGAAAGGGGAAATTTTTAAAGGCACAAAAACAGACTTCCAACTCCCCACTGAAGTTCCCTGCGAGTTGGGCACTTCATTATTCTTGGTACCATTGAAAATCTGTCTACAATGTTAGAATATAGAAAGTTAAATGAAACTGAGGTGAGCACTGCTTTCTTTCACTCAAGCACACATTTTAAAATATATTCATGCATACAATACATGCCATGAATTCATTTGTGCATTACATTTAAGGCAGCACCTCCAGATGCAGTGCTTCTGGCATGCAAAGGTGACTTACACAGAAAAAGGAGTTACTGTGTATTACTGAAATTTATTGCAATGCCAGTTGACAAGCAATGACACCAACAAGATTTTTGGAAGAAACATGCCCAAGACCATCGTCAACACATTGCCTTTTTAAAAAAAAGTTATTTGTATGCCACGCATCAAACCATACTATGTTTAGTTTTATTCCAGCCTTATCTAATCAATCAGTGCTTGAGACTGAATGCCAAGTACTGTTGTTAGCACAAATTAATGCATCACAGCTGTTCCAACAGCTTTCAGCTTAGAGATGTTAAAATGCATTATACAGTCAAACACATTTTTTGGGGGGAGGGTGTAATTTTAGAAATATATCTTACATGAATATATTTTTTTCCAGAATTGATGTTGGAGATCAGTGTTGTTGTTGTTTTTTCCCTTTTGGTTTGAAATAAAGGAAACCTGAATATTATATTGTTTCTACCAAATGGAAACAAACAAACGAACAAACAAACAGGAAAAAAGCATTTGTTACATTTCTCTATTACACACTGGATCTCACAAAACATGGCTAATTCAAAAGTGACACATTTGAAAGTGTATTTGAATTATGTAATAATTGGTAGCTGGCAGATGATAATGCTTTCAGATTATTTAGGAAAAAATGTATATATGCATGAGCTGTTTCTACTATAAGGTGCTTTGTACATACTGGGTAAAATCCTGGTCCCATTGAAGTCAATGGATTTTACCACTGACTTAAATTAGGCCAGTATTTCACCTGTGCCTCCTGGTATGAAGTAAGGATGTAATGAATCTTCTTAATTTTTGATATATGGGATGCCAAATATCTGATATACCATATATTTCATCACATAGCAACTACACATTTGTAAAGTAGGACATGGGCCTTCCCATGCGCCCCCCCCCCGCCCTCATTCTCACTCTCACTCTCACTCTCACAGGTGTCTTATTTATTCCAACAGGGCCTTAAAATTAAAATAAATAAATAAAAAATAAAATTACGATACCCAGCATATTTGTTTCAAAGGACTGATCCTGCAAAAATTGCACACATGTTTAACTGTAGGCACATGAATAATCTTTCTAGTGGAAAATCTCATATGCTTATTGTTAAGACCATGTGTAAGTCTTTTTTAGAATTAGGGCCATAATTAGCAATGTTAAAAAATAAACAAATTAGGACACTAAAATTATACACTACACAGAGTGTTGTATGACAAAGTTTATAACTTGGCTGCATAATTCAATAGTGATATTTAGTTTTAAATAACTATAAAATCATATATATATTTATCCCATACAAACAGATAAATAGTTTATTTGTTTGATTGATTGATCTATGTTTAAATAACAATAAAGCTCATCTATATACATAATCCCCTTTGAAAACATTACATGAAGTGAGACATAATCCCAATCCCAGATGACCCTCCCTAGGCTCTAACTCCTAATTTGCTATATTACAGTAAATCATTACTCTTTCTTTCAGTCTGTCAATTTCTCATGGCTGTGACACTTCACATCCAACTCAAGTTAACTTTATGTTCTATCACATACTGAAAGTCTCTTCCAGGCACAGTTCCTTAACCTTGTCCAATACCATGTAGGCATATATATATTTCTACTGCAATAATCTTATTGCTGTCACTCCTCTCTCATTCCCTCTCTACTGTTTTGATCTTTTAGCCTTCATTTTACCACTTAATATATGGATGGATCTCTACTGACATAGACCCCCTATGATTTAAACGGGCACCACATGGGATCAATAATCCACCTGTATAGACTTCACTAAAAATTTGGGGCATTAAAATATAAGATTTTCAAGCAGGGAACTTATTTGTTTTGGTTCTGATCAAAAGCCCACTGTAATCAATAAGAGTCTTTCAAGTGACTTCATGGGCATTGGATCAATCCTTTTACACGTACTAAAAGATGTATAGGTCATTTGCAGATACTGCAACTTGGCAAAAGCGTATTTGAAGTACCTTACCATCCTTCTGCTGAGAGTGATAAAGTTTGTCACAAAGGGAGTTTTTATAACTCTAATATTACGGTGAAGAGTATAGTATAAAATGGTAGAGATAGAGAGAGTATCTAATATTGCAGCTGTCCATACTACAGTAGCTGAAAGCTTTCATTATGTTATTTTAATTGACTTGGACAACCACATTCACAATATTCTTTGGCAACTGGCAATTTATCAAAGAAGGACAGGAATATTTATGAAATAGTTTGTGACAGACCCAGACCAGTGGGGTACAGGAGTCTGGTAGAGGGCAAATATACTGGTCACTGGATGAGTAGTTTTCTGTTCCCTGAGTGACCAGAGCAGAGGCTGCACTAGAGTAATCAGGAACCTGCTAGAACCAGTTAAGGCAGGCAGGCTAATTAGGACACCTGGAGTCAATTAAGAAGAAGCTGCTAGAATCAATTAAGGCAGGCTAATCAGGGCACCTGTGTTTTAAAAAGGAGCTCACTTCAGTTAGTGGTGTGAGTGGGAGGAGCTGGGAGCAAGAAGCTGAGAGGGTATACTGCTGGAGGACTGAGGAGCACAAGTGTTATCAGACACCAGGAGGAAGGTGTTTGGAGGAGGCCATGGGGAAGTAGCCCAGGGAGTTATAGCTGTCATGCAGCTGTTACAGGAGGCACTATAGACAGCTGCAGTCCACAGGGCCCTGGGCTGGAACCTGGAATAGAGGGTGGGCCTGGGTTTCCCCCAAACCTCCCAATTGACCTGGACTGTGGGTTTTTCCAGAGGGGAAGGCCTCTGGGCTGTTCTGCAACCCACATGGTGAATCTCTGAGGCAAGAAAATCTGCCAATAAGCACAGGACCCACCAAGATAGAGGAGGAACTTTGTCACAAGTTCTTCCAATGTGTGGTTGCAGTCAAAAGCCTCATAGTTCTTGTGAGTGCCTTGATTACCATGTGTACTGTTGACACCAGGAAATATTGTGTGGTGTTTTGTGTCCCTGTATCATCAGTAAATGAAGGGTATTTCATGGTTTTATTGGTAATATTCCTTGCAGTGGTACTTCTTCAGACATATAGTATCAGGAATAACAGGATGGCAAAAAAACCCTCACTTTATTTAATTAATTTATGATGAAACTTCATGAACCCAGGGAAATCACATAACATAGGATCCAAAGACATTAACTAGTAAAGCCGAGTCTGCCAGATAAGCCATGACTCCAGAACATTAGAAGGGCCATAGTAGGTCGGACCAATGGTCCACCTAGACCAGTATTCTGCCTTCTGACAGTGGCCAGTGCCAGATAATTCAGAGAGAAGAACAGACTAGGACAATTAAGAATGATCCATCCCCTGTGGTCCAGTCCCAGCTTCTGGCAGTTGGAGGATTAGGGAAACACAGAGCATAGGGTTGCATCCCTGACCATCTTGACTACTAGCCATAACTTATCTAATACTTTTTTGAACCCAGTTATACTTTTGGTTCTGACAACATCCCATGGTAATGAATTTCATAGGTTGACTGTGCATTGTGTGAAAAAGTGTTTCCCTTTGTTTGTTTTAAATATGCCACCTATTCATTTCCTTGGGTGATCCCAGCCTTGTTATCTGAAGGGGTAAATAACACTTCCTTGTTCACTTTCTCCATGCCTTTCATGATTCTTTGTCATCTCTTTTTCTAAGATGAACAGTTCCAGTCTTTTTATTCTCTCCTCATATGTAAGCTGTTCCATCCTTCTTATTTTGTTGCCCTTTTCTGCACTTTTTCTAATTCTAATATATTGTTTTTTGAGATGAGATGACCAGAACTGCACACAGTGTTCAAGGTATGGGCATATCATGAATATACAGAGTGGCATTATGATATTTTCTGTTTTGTTATCTATGTCTTTTCTAATGATTCCTAGCATTCTGTTAGGGTTTTGTTTTATTTTTGTTGATGTTGCACATTGTGTGGATGTTCTCAGAGTACAATCCACAATGACTCCATGGTAACATCTAATTTACCCATCATTTTGTATGTATAATTGGGAATATTTTTTTCCAACATGCATGACTTTGCATTTATCAGCATTCAATTTCATTTACCAATTTGTCACCCAGTCACACATTTTAGTGACTACTCTTTGTAACTCTTCACAATCAGCTTTGTACTTAACAATTTTGAGTAATTTTATATCATCTTCAAATTTTGCCACCTCACTGTTTACATGTTTTCCATATCATTTATGAATATGATGAACTGCACAGGTCCAAGAACAGATCCTTGGGGGACCCCACTATTTACCTCTCTCCATTGTGAAAAATGATCTTTTATTCTTATCCTTTAACCAGTTACTGATCCAGGAGAGGGTCTTCCTTCTTATCACCTGACTTTACATTGCTTAAGAGCCTTTAGTGAGGGACTTATCAAAGCCTTTCTGAAAGTCCAAGTACATCATAATGACTGGATCAACCTTGTCCACATTCTTGTTGCCACCCTCAGTGAATTCTAGTAGATTCATGAGGCATGGTTTCCCATTACAAACAATGTGTTGACTCTTCCCCAACATATCTTATTTATCTATGTGACTGATAATTCAGTTCTGTACTACCATTTCAACCAGTTTTCCTAGTACTGAAATTGAGCTTACCAGCCTGTAATTGCATGATCACCTCTGGAGCCTTTTTTAAAAAAATTGAGTTACATTAGCTTCCCTCCAGTCATCTGGAACAGAGGCTGATTTAAGTGAGAGATTACATACTACAGTTTGTAGCTCTGCAATTTCATATATTTAAATTCATTCAAAACTCTTGGGGGAATATCATCTGATCCTGGTGACTTATTACTGTCAAATTTATCAATTTGTTACAAAACTTCCTCTATTTCCACCTTAGTCTGGGACAAGCTTTTAGATTAGGCACCGAAGAAGAATGGCTCACATGTGGCGGTCTTCCCCATATCCTCTGAAGTGACAACTCATGCAAATAATTCATTTAGCTTCTTCCCAAAGGCCTTGTCTTCCTTGAGTGCTCTGTTAGCACCTGGCTCATCCCGAGACCCCCACTGACTGTTTGGCAGGCTCTCTGTTCCTGATGTATTTTTTAAAAATAATAATTTTTTGTGTCTTTTGCTAGTTGCTCTTCAAATTCTTTTTTTTTGTTTTGGCCTGCCTAATTATAATTTTACACTTGACTTGCCAGAGTTTGTGCTCCTTTCTATTTTCCTCACTCATATTTTTAAAGAATGTCTTTTTGCCACTAATCACCTCTTTTCCTCTGCAATCGAAGATTCTGTAATATATAAGCAGTGACAGAAAAAAAACCTGATTGGGAATCAAGAAGTGGAAGGGAAGTAATTTTCCTGAACCTTAAGAAAGTTTTGAGCTCAGTTAGGTGTTTGAACTGAGGTTAGAATCTAATAGGCAGGAACAGGGAAATGGATGGACTTTGAAGCCTTAAGGAAGGAATACTTAGAGTAGGGTTATTTTAGAGATGGTTAATGCTTGCTTTGATTCACATCTTGTGGGCATCAGGAGTGAGTCTGTAGAATGAAGAAAAGGGAGAGAGTGTAGAGAAGGTAGCAAACCAGGAAGGATATAATGTGCATAAAATTTCAGAGGCAAGTTTTTGGTTATTGGATAGTATTCAGCTGAAAAAAAATTCAAAATATATGGCTATGTGCAACCTCAATCAGCATCTGATGAACAGGACTACTTGAATTCAGAGGACATTAAGGGAGAAGGGAAATTGTTGTCATACCATCCCCTGCACGAAATACTTATTTTGTCATTTTGAGGCTTAAAAACTGATTGACTATTCTCTACTCTTATTTCTAGGGTATGCGCTTGAGATTGCACAAGGGCTTAGTTTAGCATAGCCAGAACAATCTTTTCCAATCTCCCTCCAAAACGGACCAGGTGCAGAAGGGAGAAATAAACTATAATCAATAGCACTGCCTTGATCAGTGTGTAAAAAGATAGAGCACTGGGCTTGCCAGTCCTCCAGGGTTGTCCTGGAGTCTCCAGGAATTAAAGATTAATCTTTAATTAAAGATTGTCTTGTGATAAAACCTCCAGGAACAAGTCCAACCAAAACTGGCAACTTTACAAAGCACATAAATGTAAAACAAGCTCCTCTGCTCCACTATTGCTATGGTCACCATGTAACTGTTTCTGTTTATTTCATCTTTAAATCACTAAGGACACTGCTGTCTGAGATTGACAGTCCTTCACGTTAGTTTTACAGCAGATTGTTGGAGAGCAGATGCACAGAGTGGCTCTGATTGAAAGCTCATTGAAGTCAAGTGGAGTCATTTCATTGACTACAGTGGCATTTGGATCAGGCCCCTTGCAGCTCAATAAGTGGCCTGATATTTTTGAAATTTGCAGAATGCACGATTTCAGTGAAATGTACCTATACGTATGTCCTTTGCTGCATCAGAGCTTGGAGAAAGGAATTTCTCTTAAAACATGCATGATAGACACGGTCATTGAAGAAAAATAGCAAAGAGAAAATACTTGTTTGATTCTTATTGAGGAAAAGTGTGGTTGTGCCTCATAAATTGGATATAATGTACAAAAATAATTCAGCCATGGTGAAAATATGACCCATATAACACTGTCAAGGTCAGT
The DNA here is from genome assembly GCF_013100865.1 of Trachemys scripta elegans. NCBI lineage: Eukaryota > Metazoa > Chordata > Testudines > Emydidae > Trachemys > Trachemys scripta. The sequence goes on along the minus strand of NC_048298.1, from coordinate 257,598,938 downwards.
GATCCCTAGAGGGATCTGCTGACTAAGTGCTGATCACACTAGTTAACGTTGCCTATGGGAAGCTTTAACGTATGCACCTAATTTTTTTCAAGTGAAAAAATGAAACACATAACTTGCTAACAGTAGTTGGACTTATTCCTTTCTTTTAAATTTTCTGTTTCCTTTTGTCTTTTACCTTGCAGTTACTTCTCAGTGTGAGAGAAAAGATCCTTTGAAGTTATGTCAGTTCATCTCACAGCTCAGCACAAAACCCAGAAGCAACCAACCACAGACAGATATTATTTTGTTTATTATGAATGATTGTTTGCATAAGGATGGGAGGAAATTCAGTGTAACTTTTCTTCCCACCCATCCCATATTTTTAAAATCTTTGATCATTTTAACATTTTTAAATTAATCCCCCCAAAAAACTTTTATCAGTGCAATTTCACATCCTCCGCCCCATATGCAACTATAATCTCACACATGCACTTTTTGATGTATTAGCCTTGAACACAGAAATTCACTTAAGGTCCATACAGATTAGTTTATAAAGACACACTTTGTCATACTGAGTATCTAGATGCTGGGTGGAATGGTGTGTTATGGAGATATTTTTATGTATGTCAAGTTATAAATGTAAACCAGGGTTTGACAGAGCTCTCTCCTGTCCTCTGATTAAAGCAGGAAAATACCTCAGGAGCAGACCATATTCTCATATAGGCACACCTGCAGAGCTGAAGACCTGGGCATCCTTCAATGGCAATGCCATGCACACCATTCACCAGAAACTAGTAACAATAATGGATTAATTTACAGTGTATATGTTGTCTTAATACTTGGAAAGAAAGGCAATATTAAAGTTTATTTCCATCAGTGATGTAATTAGGCCAAGATTCTTGCAGCAGTTTGGCTTAATTATGTCATTTTGCCTTTTCACATGACTATACCAAACTATAAAAAGGTAAAGATGGGAATAATTTGGCATTTTGCCAAAACCAGAACTCTTTAACTCACTAAGGCCTTTATTTAGCAAGGTAGTAAAGCAGGTGGATAACTGACTTTAATGGGGCTAAGCTGGTGGGTATAGTTAAGTATGTACTTAAATACATTGCTTAATCAGGGCCCAAGGACCTTTTTTCCAGAAAGGTGCTGAGTACCTTCTGCCTCATGAGAATGCTATTTGGAGTTCAGGGTGTTCAGTACTTGGCTGGTTCCCAAAAGCTGCAAGAAAATTAAATCAGCTCCCACACACACATTCAAACTGTTTAGATATTATTCAGAAAAATGGTAAATAAAAAAAATTTAAATTTATCTCAAAAGCTTTGAATTTGGACACAAAATGGGAAAAATCTAGTGTATGTATAAATAAAGAGAATTTTTTTAAGAGTTAACCAAACATTTGCCTTAAAAGAAATGCATTATGAACAGATAATTTAGGATTTACCTGACCAGTCAGTGAATGTTTGCATCACAAAAATATTTTAATTAAGATGTAACATTATATTGCATTAGGATATCCTGGGAGGGGGAAAAAAGTGCAGAAAAGGTAATCTGATCTAAGAGCTATCAAATGTGAGTTCCTTATCCTAAACTTCAAAGCCCTTAATAATTTTGCATCTGCTGTCTTGACTGTCCTTGTCTCTTTTCACATTGTCCACTTCAATTTTCTTCACTTTGTCAGTGATGCCACAATCCATACTTTCTCCCATGCTTCTATTACATATAGAGAGTCCATCAGATCTGTAAGGCCACTGTCCTTTTCTTTTTCAAATCTCTCCTCAAGACCACTTCTGCTCTGTTGTCCATAAGAAAATCTGCCAATTAAACTGATAAGAACAGATATAATTTAGAGAATTTTTCACTTGACCACAGCTCAAAGAGCTGATAAGTAAGTAGAGGTAGATGGGGACAACTGACATTTTTATTTGTAATAATAATGAGAACATGTAAGTGTCTATACTTATACCTCACATATATATGCATTTTTAATCCATCTCCTTATATCCTTTGTATGTTATTCCTTTTAAGGTAAGGTCCAGCACCCATGGAAAAACAATAGGTTCTTCCCATTGACTTCTATGGACACTGTATAAGGGGCTATGATTTTAAGTTATTTGGTCAGGAACCATGTCTTCATAATATAGCTGCTTTAAAATAAAAGTGAGGAATTTCACACATTTTTTCCCCCTTTGTTAAATTTTGAATTCTGAAAACCTTCCATAAGTAGGGTGGTAAGTCCCAAGCACCGACATGACTGTATCACACTAATGTTTTTCACCTTGATAAGTGCCTATCCAACAATGCCTGCTCTGGGAAACAAACACCAGGTTTCAACTCTTATTAAGCAGTTGACTTTAATCTGTGAAAAAGGGGATGGAAGCTTTGTTGCTCATTCTCAGGGGAACTGATAAACTTCTAATTTTTGTAGTGAATGGCAGACACTACACAGATGAAAAGTGGTGAATTACATATCCTCATCGTGTTACTATTATGCCTCTGGCATTTAGGGCAGTGACAAAGCTCCTCCACTCCTGTCTGTTTTTGGCAAGTGTTTCAATGGTTCCCCAGCTGTGCCCCAGGTTTTTCAGCTCGGCTTCCACAGCTCTTCATCATGTTGTTCTCAGGTGGCCTCATTTTCACTTGCCTTCAGGTGTCCATCTTATTGCTACTCTGGTGATGGAATCAGTTTCCATCTGAAGCATATGACCAACCATCTCCTGGCAATGATGGTGCTCAGATCCACTTGGCTGTACTGTATCAATAGATCTTGGTTTGAGATTTTTCTAGGCCAAAAGATATGGAGGATTTTTCTGAGACAGATTGTATGGAATGAAGACAGTTTGGACATGTCATACTTTCTCATTCCCCAGCATTCTGCAGTATAAAGTAGTGTTGAAAGTACGCTAAATCTTAAGTTTAGTTTTGGTGTTGTATTGAATTACATATATTTTATTATTCATATAATAATTACTAATAAAATTGCTGTCCTTGAGATACCATGTAACCATCACAAGTATGTGCAAATACATGCTGCAAAACAGATCAGAAACTTTTGATGACATCTAGATGATTTTTAGGCTCTCTCTGTACGGACATTCCGGTGGGGAATTGAATTAACTGCAATCATAAACATACAGTGTGCTCACTTCACTAAACATCTTTTTTTATATAAAACCAACCACAACTAAATTAGCAAAAAAGGTTGACAGTAACATGCATCATGGTTTTTTAGTTTAAAAGATGTATACTTCCTAATTTTGAATTTATATTTTACAGATATCATACATTGTAATTGTATGTTAAATATTGTAATTGTTTAGTTATATAAAATGCTGAATAAAGATTCAAAATAAGAAAATCAGTTGTTTCTGGAGCAAATTTATTGCATATAATCCATTTCACACTCTTAATGGAATAATTAGTCTCCACAGATGCATAGTCATTAGAGGTGCCTGAATACAAGTGATTTTACACATCTGTCAGCTCAGTCACACATCTAAGGCTTAATATAACATTTGGAAATGTATTAATTACACTTTAAGGTAGGCATTAGGTCTGTAAACCAATGAAAATTAATTAATCAGTATAATTCTATTTTCATTATACTATTTCATTCAAAATGTGTGGTTCATTATTTTTGCCTCTGTATATTACAATTTTGAAAGACAAGTCCTATTCCAGAATGAGTGTGTTTTTTTTTTAAAGGAGGATGAAAATTGTTACTTTTTTAATATGCTTTATTTAGTGAGGTAATGTGATCTAGTGGTTAAAGCACAAGCTTAGAAAAAAAACAATATCAAACCAGCCTATCACCTGGCTTGGATACTGGATCACAAATAGCAGACACTGGGGAAAAAAATAGTTCGATTCTTTGGCTGAAATTTGTTCACAAATATTTGTGAAACAATTTTGACTGGTGAACAAATATGTAAAGACTGCCATTGTGACTGGGTGCCTGGGATGGTCCACACTGAGAATGCCACATTCAGGGAAGACTGTAAGAATACGGGCACACAATCCCCCAAAATTGGTGGTTTATTCTACAGTTAGATTCACCAAGCCAGTAACAAAAAAGCTTCTGCAGTACCACACTGGTTAACCAGAAGCTGAGCACACTCCCTGTTAGGCATTCTAGCACTTGGCTTCTATCCAGACAAACAAGTCTTATATAGTGAAAAGTTACTGAAATCCCAATTCACCTAAAAAGCAACAGAAGGTCCTGTGACACCTTTAAGACTAACAGGAGTATTAGTCTTAAAGGTTCCACAGGACCCTCTGTTGCTTTTTACAGATTCAGACTAACACGGCTACCCCTCTGATACTTGACACCAATTCACCTAGGTTGTGCTAATCCCAAACAGGAGCGGCACCAGGGTTTTTAGCGCTCTAGGTGGGGTCCTTCTGCGCTCCCAGTCGTCGACGGCAATTCTGCGGTGGGGGGTCCTTCCGCGCTCTCGGTCTTCGGGGCACTGCAGCGGCAGGTCCTGGAGCGAGTGAAGGACCCGCCGCAGAATTGCCACTGAAAACCCGGAGCACGGAAGGACCCCTCGCTACCAAATTGCTGCCGAGGGTGGCAAAATGACACCCTCCCCCCCAAATCCTGGTGCCCTAGGTGACCGCCAAAGGATCAGCCCCAGGTCAATATGTATCTTAAACCTTAACCAAATATCTCATTATCAGCCAATCCTTAGTAAACAAACTAAAGATTTCTTAATAAAAGAAGAGTTATAAATGCATAATAGATCATATACATAAAATGATTGTGATGTCCTTATGTCATGTTTGTAGCAATGATGGAATAGACTACTGGCTTGCAAAAGACTCTCTGGTAATTTCCAAAAGATTGGAAGGTATTAAGTCAATAGTTCAAAATACTACTTTTAGTTGTAAATCTACAGTTCAGATAATTGGATCAGGAAAGAGGCAAAGCAATGATGTCACAGCTTGCAATTTATAGCCCAGCACATGTGCATGGAAACAACAAGGAGTCTGGTGGCATGGAAAGTTACTAGCCCAATATGGAGTCCAATGTCACATGAACATGGAAAGTTACTGGTAAAAGATGTACTTTAGAGACTAACAAATTTATTTGAGCATAAGCTTTCATGGGCTACAGCCCACTTCATCGGATGCATAGAATGGAACACACAGAAAGATGATGTTTATACATACAGAGAACATGAAAGGGTGGAAGTAGCCATGCCAACCATAAGAGCCAATCAATTGAGATGAACTATCATCAGCAGGAGAAAAAAAACTTTTGAAGTGATAATCAAGATGACCCATAGGTGCGAGGATAATTTAACATGGGGAAATAGATTCAATTAGTGTAATGACCCAACCATTCCCAGTCTGTTTAAACCTGTTAATTGTATCTAAATTGCATATTAATTCAAGTTCAGCAGTCTCTCTTTGGAGTCTGTTTTTGAAGTTTTTTTGTTGCAAAATTGCCACCTTCAAGTCTGTCACTGAGTGGTTAGAAAGGTTGAAGTGTTCTCCCACTGGTTTTTGAATGTTATGATTCCTGATGTCAGATTTGTGTCCATTTATTCTTTTGTGCAGAGATTGTCTGGTTTGGCCAACATATATGGCAGAGGGCCTCACTCTCACAGATCTTGGGAAACAGGCCAGTCCTCGCTTACAGACAGTCTCCTAACCTGAAGCAAATGCTCTCCAGCAACCACATACCACACCTATCCTTGCAACAAACCCCGATGCCAACTCTGTCCACATATCTATTCAAGTGACACCACAAAAGCTTATGCTCAAATAAATTTGTAAGTCTCTAAGGTGCCACAAGTACTCCTGTTCTTTTTGCGGATACAGACTAACACAGCTGCTATTCTGAAACCTGGTAAAAGATGGAGTCTTCAGTCACATATCCTCATCCTTGAATGGTTTGCTGAATCTCAGGTGCAGCCATGGGGCCCACACTGCCTGAAGCATTGACAGGACAGGCTTAGTATTTTCAATGACCCATTGTGAGCTGGGTGTCCTTAATGGGCCATCAACACATAGCTGTCAGTCCCTGTTGTAAATATACCTGGGGAGTGTCATCCAGAAACACAACAAATGTTTGAAATACAAATCCATAGACAATATTCATAACTTCAGATACAAAGATGATACATGTATATAAACAAGATAATCATTCTTTGTAATTCACAACTTTTCTATTGATACCATATGACATACACAATTTCAATAAATCTTGTACAAAGTAACAGTGGTAACAACAGTGATCTAAATGACCACCTTTCTTACACACAGCATCACAACCATCTCTTTTCATGCAGTTTGCAAACAGGGCAGAAAACACTATGGACACAGTCTTGTAATTGAATTAATGTGGGTGGATCCTGTCTGACCCCCATTGAAGTTAGTTAATAGCTTGGCTTTGCCTCATGATCTAATCTTGACTTTTTTCCTAGTGCAGGTGCAGGGTAACACCTTGTAGTTCAATTTAGCTTGTCAAGTTGCATCCTAATTTTCTGCTTGACCAGTGCTAGGTGTCTACCTGTATGGATCTGATTGCAGGACTGAGGCCTCAATTTGTATTTTCCATATATAAGCACATAATAAATATGCAATGTGCAGAGCAATTGCTTTAAGCATATCTTTGCAGGACACATTTCATTCAGTGCACATAGACTCTTGTTACTATGTATCTTGAAAATTATTCTGCCGTCTGAAAATGTCATCCATATACAATTGTTTGCACTGTTGTTATAGCCATGTTGATCCCAGGATATGATAGAGAAAGAAGGTGATTGAGAATATATTTTACTGGACCAACTTCTATCCTTCTAGATGTATACAGAGTTCTTCTTCAGGTCTGGGAAATGCTCTCAGTGTCACAGTTGGGTCATGGAAGACTTTTCTTCAATGTTTCTGGATAAGCATAGAAATAATCATGTTTATCTATATTTGAAGTGATGTACATGAAGGGCCAGACTAGTGCTGGTGCTCAGATATTCTGGTAATAGAAGCCTTATAGGAACCTTAGAGAGATTTACTTTTAAAGAGGTGGAAATTGTGCCTCTCTGTTCCAGAGAGAGCACACTGTTATTTTACCAACATTTTGAAAAAAAAAATAATAATGTACTGTTGGATGATAAAATTTAAAGAGTTCATCCTTCCAGATATAAAATTTATCAGGCCTGATTAATCCGCCTTAGAAGCAGGAGATGAGCAGTTTGCTCCCTTTGTGACTACAGGCACAACCTTGATTTAAGGGGGGATTTGCCTTATTCACAGAGGTAGTATCATTGATTTAAATGGGATTAGTCTCATGAGCAAGGCAAGTAGGATTTGGCTCTTAGTATTTCTAGCCTGGCCAAATAATGATAACTATCTGCAAGTAATAGAAGATTTTGAACATTAAGAGAGCTACTATTTCACTTTCAGTTATGTTTGTGCAGGCCCTTTGAAGTCACTGATGAAACACAGGACAGAATTTAGACCTGATTGCCAAAGTTTTCCTTTGAATATTTTTTTTCAATGGGATTTGAATTCTCCACAATTCAAAGGGCAGAATTTGAATGTGAGGAAGGAGAAGAATTATTTAAGGTAAATTCAAGGGAGCATAGTCCCCAATGTAATCTTGTTTTTAAGCATGTGAATAACTAAGTTTGACTTCAGTTGGACATAGTGCACGATGCTTAAAAACTTTGTTGAACTGGGGCCATAACTAGTAGCAATGTATGAAACTGAGGGGAAAAGGCTATGGCTAAATATGAGGAAATTTCTAATGAAGTTGATATCTATGATTTTATGATAGCAAAGCATTAATTCCATTATATAAGTCATTTCAAAATGGATTGGAGGAAGCAGTGAAGAATACTGACATACAGTAATCAGCAATCCTGCACAGGCAGCAGAATGGACTAGGAGACCCAATACAGTAGGTCTTTTTCATCTCTAAATTCTCTGACATAGTAACATAATTACAATTATGAATAATTACATAATGTATAATTAAAATTATGTATAATTGCAAGTGCGTATGTGTAATTACAATTATATGTAATTACATAATTATAATAACATTCATATTTCTGAAGATCTAGCTTCAGTTCAACTGCACTAAATTCTGTTCCTTTACTGAGCAGAAGAAAGGGGGAAAAGAGTGCAGTTATCATGCTGGTGTCTATGAAACAAGCTCCAGGATATAAATCCAAACTGCCTCCATTTTCAAAACTATAAAAAGAAAATAAACACTGAATATCACAGGATTGATTTTTATACATTAGTAAATAGGTAGAAGATAACTCTGACTAGTGCAGTGGGAAAATGAAGGGGAAATGTTTTTGAAATGTAATCGAGTATTTCCATTAATTTGCTTAAGGCTATTTCATACATGTGGAATTTTGGCTTTCCACAGATTTTCAATACCATGACTAACTTAGGCCTGGTCCACACTAACCCCCCACTTCGGACTAAGGTACGCAAATTCAGCTACGTTAATAACGTAGCTGAATTCGAAGTACCTTAGTCCGAACTTACCGTGGGTCCAGACGCAGCAGGGAGGCTCCCCCGTTGATGCCGCGTACTCCTCTCGCCGAGCTGGAGTACCGGCGTCGACGGCAAGCACTTCTGGCATCGATCTGGGATCGATTTATCGCGTCTAGACCAGACGCGATAAATTGATCCCAGAACATCGATTGCCTGCCGCCGTAATAAAGTTACAGAGATGATGGTTTTCGACAAAAAGGGTCTCAAAAAGCCAGAAAGATCTCAGTATTTATCACCCATATTTAACAGCGAAAGGAAAGAAAGGAAGAAAGAAAGAAATTCATGTGATAAGGATAACAAACAATTACTAGATAAATCACATAGGAGGTTGGTTTAGAACCCCTTCAACCACTAAATCATAAAGCACTACCACTTCAGCTAAAGATGTTCTTCCCTAGCCAGCAGTATTTGGGGACATGGGCATATATAGAGCCATTCTATTACAGTGAATGTCTGTAATGCACCCCTCTTAATTAGCAAACAAACAAAACACATTTAGTTTCAATTTTGGCTGCATCAGGAAACACAGTAAAATGTTAAAAGAATTAAAATAAGAATTTATGGGGAAAGAAGTTTATATTTTCCCTACCTTCTTGTTGCCTACCACATCATTTAGTTCATACTTCCCACTTCTTTCCTTTCCATTTCTCTTAATCTCAAAAATTCAAACCTCAGTTTACCTCCATATTACAGCTGAGTGCTATAAGTATTTGCAATATTCAGTCTTTTATGTATGTCTAAGGAATATATAAAACAATGACAGGCTTATTTGCCAGAGCAAAGAAATTTCTTGCCAAAAATTTATACACATATATTACTGCAACTCCAGTGCCTGATCAAGAAGTGTGGCCTTTTTATCTATTCTATCTATTTTAAATATGGTTGCCAGCTCATTTCCAACAAATTAATGGGCCTTTGAATCAAAAATATATTTGAAAGTTCCAGAGCTGAGCACAATATGTTTTAGTCCAGGCAGTTTAATTTTTGCAACCACTTACCCTGAGAAAATGTTTAAATTTTCCCTTAGCTGTGTCATTTTTAATAGAAATATTATATAGTTTCAGAAGAGGAGAAACTGAATAAAACCTATAGTACAATAAAATGAAGTATGCAATAGAAGAGGAAAAACTGAGGAATGAACAGAACAGAAATAAATAGGGAGCTAATCAGTTAAATTAGCCTGGATGAAATAAATAAAATGGCATATGATAACTACAAACATAACTCTCATGGAACTCCACAGGAAGGTCTCTGCTCAGCAGTGGAGCTCCACGGAAGTCGACGGAGCTCCACATGAGTTTGCTGCTGCAGTTTCTGTGGGATCAAGGAAAAGGGATTAGAAACAAATGGTAGAAAAAATTATGCCTGACAACTGATCTACATTTGCAGTCTTTTATCAAGTCTGCTTTCTATGAGATTAGAGGATACAGGGCAACCAGGGGTTTCAGCTGCTTCTAAAAATGTTCCTCTTCTGTTGCCAGATTGCTGTCCTGAAGCTGGCAATTCTCTTTCTTCTACTGCCTCTGATTATAATTCTGGTAAACAGGAGTATGACAAATTCCACAGCCCACTCTCGTCTCTTCCTGGATCTTTAGGCTTCTCCTGGGAGCAAGATGACAACTGTTGTGAGAGGCTACCGGTGTGGTGCTTCTGCTTTCTCCTGTTGATATCACTCGGCTGCGTGCGTGTGTTCCCTCTGTGTGCTGCCCCAGCTCTGCGCAGATAGCTGACACAGCAGACCCGACGAGAATCCCCAATAACCACAGAGTCTACTAAGATACAAAGGCACCTCGGCCAGGTTTATTGCGATCTCGGACACAATTGCAGTTCCCTGTAGGTTTCTGAGCCTCATTCAGGGCATACTACGAGAAAAGTGCCTCTTGGCAAGGACCCGGCTCAGTGGCGGGACTTTCCACTGCCCCCGTGGCCGGACAAAGACACCACCCCAGGGACACATTCTTATACACAGGTACAAACAAGTTACACATCACTCCTGACGTATTGAGGTGCAACCCCTCTACGTAGTAAGGTACAACCCCTCTACGTAATAAGGTGCCGCCTCTCACCTTGTACCTGTTGGTTCGATCAAAACAACTCTATCCATCATTTTACCCTTTTGCCCCTGTCATTGGGATGGGTCGGCCTGTTCCATGTTATCTGTGGAATGTTCCGGTATAGTGTGTCTTGGTACCATGTTTATACTGTAACTATGCAACATCAGCCCTTTCCTTGCCAACTTCTGTGAGCAGGGCCTGCCTCTTGCTCACAGCTTAACTTTGCTTCATATTAGCAAAGTCTTGACCATTACTTTAGTTTGGTTCAGGCCTCATACTGGGCCTTCATTAGGCCTTTACTTACTACATTGCCTTCACTTACTACAACAACCTTCATGCGGTGAGCCTGTTACATGTTATTGATTAACATAGCAAATGTTGTCAAAAGGCTACTGAACATCAATTTGTTAATCTCCTGGTATGATTATCATTGTGAAATTTAAGAGACCTTCTCTTAGATAGCACCAAAAGACCAAATATCTTCACGTGTACCAACTAAATGTGGAAAGTTTGTTGCATGCTAAGTATGACAAACATTCAAGAGTTCTCAATGAGGATAACATTGATATTGACTGCTCTACAAGAAACTCATGCTGAAGACTCTGAAAAAGCTGCCAGATATAAAACAAAACAAAAGAAGAAAATTATTTTAGCTGTAACCTTACATAGTTTATTTGCCAATACCTTTATATTAATAGCATTCAGTATTACAACTCCTAATTGCAGTCCAAAGCAGTTTCCAAATCACACATTGGGTTTTCTCTTTTTTTATGGATTTTTTGACATACCATTTTTTGACAACCAATTACACACTGGAACTTGTGTCCTTCTTCCTGCCCAACTTTTTTTACATTTTATTTTTTATGCCCACTTTGTAACTTATTTGTAACCTTAGCTGATTGTGCAGATGGTCAGCACAAATTCGCTGGTAAGGGCTTATCTTATTTATTTTGTCTCTTTGTATCCTCCCTAAAACTTCCAATCACCTGGATGTTTCTACTTTACAACTTTAGAGGTTATAACTCGTTAGGGACATTCCTGGGGGGCGGGGTCCTTGAAATAATGAGCTTAATCTTCAGCAAAGGAGATGTAGGTTAGATTTGGGCGGGGTGGGAGGGGGGAACTAAAAGGGAAGTTAAGCTCTGGAATAGGCTTCCAAGGGAGGTTGCAGAATCTCGATTATTGGAGGTCTTTAAAAACAGTTTGGACAAACACCTGCTGTCAGGTATGGTCTAGGACGGTTTACTTTGTCCTGCCATAGTGCAGGGGGCTGAATTTGATAAATTCTGGAGGTCCCTTTCAGCCCTACAGCTCTATTCATTCTGTGTTTCAATTATCTTTTATATAGCATTTGTCATGTATAAATCTAAAAGTGCATTACAATGAAAGGTATGTATCATTGTCCCCATATCCTTGAAGAAACCAAGATACAGAAAGATTAAGCAACTTAAGTCACACAGCAAGTCAGAGGTAGAGCTGTGAATAGAACCCAAGTCTATAGATCCTGTCCTGTACACTCCTATCATAGGTGTTGACTTTTGATTTTGCCGGTGGGTGCCCTGCTCCCACTCTGCCCTTGAGGTTCCATCCCCACTCTACCCTCTCCCCCTAGTCCCCAGAGTGCTGCCAAATGCCACTTGTTCCTTTCTGCCCCCTCCTGCCTTAAGGGTCAGGTGTGTGTGATTGGGGAGGCTCTGCCCGTTTTGAGGGGCTGACTACCCACCCAGGCTATCTCCCTCCTGCCTCAGTCCCCTGTGGCCAGCCAAGAAGCTGCCTGTGTCCCTGCTTGTCCCCCACCCCCAGCCTGGCTCCCTCTGCCTGGAAAAGGACTTACCTGCATTCTGTCTGCAGTCGGAGCCTGGCTAGGAGTTGCAGCCCCATTTGCTGGATGGGGAACAGTTGATTGGCTACAGCGCAGCAAACAGCTGATGCGGGCTGCGCATGTGAAATAGCTGATTGGCGTCTGCCAACAGCTGATCTCCCTGGTGGATGCTGAGGACCCTGGAGCACACATAGAGGCTGCATCTATGACTGCTATCATGATTCAGGGCTAGCTGTTCTTATGATGCCCCTCTCTATTTCTTTTGGATTGCACCTTCTTTGAAGCCTCATGCTCATGCCTTTGCCTCCCTGGAATAGAATACCACCATTATCACACTCTGAGATCAGGATAGTAAACTGCATTCCCATCCCCCCAACAAACCAACCATGTTCATCCAGCAGAGCCAACTAGATTCCATCCCTGAGAGTCTTTCAGGAGTTAAGAGCAGTAGTGAACATAGTGATCCAAATAGCCTTCTTAAAATAAAATATTAAGGCTTGTCTGCATTGTGGGGTAATGCTCTCTATGGGGGTGTAACTTCTAAAGCATACTAATATATTGCATATTAATTGGTCCATGTAGACCCTGCTCGTGCACTTTACTACACTGCTATTTGAAAGAGTACTACTTTAAAGCTCACTAGTGAACCTTTAGTGTGCAACAGCAGGGCCTACACAGACTGATAAATGAGCAATAGGTTTTTTCAGTTTAGAAAACATGCCTCCGTAGAGCACATTACCTCACTGTGGAGAGAAGCCCTTATTTAATCTCAATAATAGGAACATAGCATAACCAGAGGAAAGGGTTAGAACAGAAGGCCTACATATGTATCTGACTTACCAAGACTTGGTCCATCTTCCATATGGAGATCCTGGTAGGTCTTTAACTTCTTAGGCTGTCACTAACATGCCACATTTGAGTCACACAGGGCCAATCCCAGGAACAAAGTTGCTTCTGATCTCTGGATTAAAATATTTTCTCTCACAAAGTCACTGGCTAAATATCAAAAACAGTGGTGGGCAACCTGCGGCCCGTGGGCCACACACACGGCCTGTCAGGGTAATCCACTGGTGAGCCGCCAGACAGTCTGTTTACATTTGCACAGCTGCCCACCGCTCGCACCGTTCCAGGCCAATGGGAGCTACGGTAAGCAGCGCAGGCTGTAGGGACGTGCTGGCCGCTGCTTCCTGCAGCTCCCATTGGCTGGGAATGGTGAACTGCTGCCACTGGGAGCTGCAGGCAGCTGTGCAAATGTAAACAAACTGTCTGGTGACCCGCCAGCAGATTACCCTGATGGGCCATGTGCAGCCCGTGGGCCACAGGTTGCTCATCACTGATCTAGAACCAGTGTTTGCTGAAATGCTAAACCAACTTTTGATAGTAGTAGCCTCTTCTACAGGTACAAGGAGAATATTTTCTTCATTTCAATTTATTCAGCTAGTTCAGTTCAAAGACTAGTTCATTCAAAGTTAGGAACCCAACTGGTCATTGAAAAAGCAGAAATGCCTGTTTTCCTCTTCCATATACAACAGTGAAGAATGATAGGATGACATCTACTAGTTCTAAAATCTTGAAGGACAGAGTGACCAGCTGCAATCAGTTCAATTCACTAACTGCAGATAATACAACTTGGGTTTAATAAATCGTTTTAAATGAAACAACAACAACATGTTTTGATTAACATTTTTATGTATCTAGCATAGTTAAGCTAGCTTTATTTAATTAAATAAAAATAACTAAAAATAAGATGCTGTTTTTGTGTATTTTAATAGAAATCCAGTTTTCATCCAACTAGAGCCAGTCACAAATCATAAGTAAAAAAACAAGTTGGTTGACAAAATAAGAAATTCCTCATTTACCATTTTCTAACAATAAAAATTATAAAATATAGGAATCTGAATAAATTAATTTTAAGCTATATAATTCTTTAAGTGTAGCCTCCTGGTTAGAGGTATCAAATTTAGTCTAAAGGCCATACTTAGTTGCAAATCAACAAGTTTTCATGATTACCAACCAATGATAATAAGCCCTTCTTTAGTAAAATAACTAACAAATATAAATGCAAAATAAGATTGCATATGTTTTTAAATCAAGGTTTCCTGTTTGCTGATTTAAATCATGATGAAAATTGGCAATTTAAATCAATCCACCCTGATACAGCACAAAAAAACTATATATGTAGTTGAAAGCATGGTTTACCTCCTGGTGATGGAGGATGTCAGGATCTGTCCGTAATTCTTATATTTAGCAAAGCAAAAAATGATAAAGAAACAGGCTTTAAACCAGAAGCTAAACTGGGTTCCAACCAGATGCAATAATTTATGGAATGTTGTCTTTGAGCTAGTTGAATAAGCATATGAAAGATGGGTATTAATCATTGCTTAGGGTTTTAGAGACATCAGAGAGCTCAAATCTTATTGCATACAGGTGGCCAGAGAAAACTGATTTGAAAAGTGGGGGTAATGGTCCTTCATCTTGAGGAAGGAGGATTTGATAAAACAGATTGCTGGGCACATTACCTCTGCTGGTCTTTAGACATCAAGCAAAGACAAGAAGGGTGGTTCATTGGTTAGTGTAGAGTCCGCGTCCTTCACAGAACTGTACATTCCTGATTTGTGTTGATATTTGATTCCTGTTATACATTGCTCTTTAGTGGAAAGCTTGGATAAAGATTTTACCATAATCCATTCTCTCTTCAGAAAGGGGTATGTGGTATTATTTGGGAATGTTTAGCACCATTATTTAGTGTGGCCACTAGGGGTCATATAGTAAGGAGGTAAGAGTGTGTAAACAGGAAATAGAGACTGTGTTGCATTCACCCTAATCATGGTGTCCTGGATCGCTGTAATCTCTGCAGTTAGGATGCTAGTTTAAGACCTAGGTTTAATTTTCTGCTTTACCACAGACTTCCTGTGTGACTTTGGACAAGTTAGTTAGGGCTGTTTTTTTCTGCTTTAACTACACCAGCAAAATTAATGTGGCAGACTCCTCCTCCCCCCCACTACCATATATGGATTGAGTTACACCAGTATAAAAGTCCTTTTACAAGTCTGGCTTATTCTAAGGTTTTAGTAATATAACTATGAAGAACAACAAATCATACCTGTAACTACACAGTTATGCAAATAAAACTTTTGAAGTGTAACGGCTGTTAGTCTCTCTCTGCCTCAGTTTTTCATCTGTAACATTGGTGTATGATGACTTTAATGCCTCGCAGGTGTGTTGTAAGGATAAATAGTATCTGAGCTTCTCACTTCTGTGGCAATGAGACCATGTAATTACCTAAAGCCAAAGAGTGGTCAGAGAGACAAGATTATTTTTAAGACACCTTTCTTTTTTCCCCCTCTCTGTAACTAAGCTGAAAAAGCCTTATATAGTTTAGCTACCGAGAAATGTAAATGTGGCTATGATAAACAATCAGTTTGTTTTGTTTAGTTCCATTTTCTCTGTTTTATTAAATCTTGTTTGTGTTAAGATTGCTGCTATATGCGTAATTCACACAGATAGCCTTGGAGAAAAGAGAACCCCATAACTTCAAATGAGAAGGGTGAAAAGTAATGGTTTTCTGGAACTGATACCCCCCCTTCTCAGTCCTGCAGTGCTTCCACACAGCAAAGGAAGATTGTGGTAATAACTTGCATACGAATACTTGAGCTAGCTTTATTGAGCTAGCTGGAGTACTAGCCAATGAGGCCATGGCAGCACAGACTTCAGCATGGGATGTACAAGTCCACGTGGAACCTTGAAGAGTTAGTCAGAAAGCTAGCCCATGCTGAAGCCCCTGCTGCCACAATTTCACTGCTACCAGTACTTGAACAAATGAGAGTAAAGCTAGCTGGGGTGTGTGACGTTGTGAAGTCTATGGGGTTTTATGAAAAAAATGATAATAAATTAATATAATCTCAGGGGGGGTTCTGTGATCCAACCTGTCACAGGGTAACACCCCATGATTGATGGAGAAACACATCCTAGATTAAAGGATCTGGACAGAGGTGTTTACCCACTGAGTTGTGTT
The DNA here is from genome assembly GCF_013100865.1 of Trachemys scripta elegans. NCBI lineage: Eukaryota > Metazoa > Chordata > Testudines > Emydidae > Trachemys > Trachemys scripta. The sequence continues at coordinate 257,582,551 of NC_048298.1, read as the reverse complement.
GGCATCGGGCTATGGCAGGCTAACACAGGAGAAACATTGTTTTTTGTAGAACAAGAGAAGTGATTAGTACCGTTCCAATAACCAAGTCAAAATTAGTAGCTCAAAAGTTTTTTGGTGTTAGTCTGAGTTGTCATCAGTAACCAATGGAAGTGGGCACTGATTTACAGTGGTTCCGAGTTTTCATGTTCTCTATGATGCACTGTTGTTCACAATGTGCATTGTATCTAATCTTCCCAAGATGTAAAAGATGATAGCATCTGTGCTGTTCTGAAAAGGTTCAATGCAAACCATTGTTTTCAGGGTAGGGTAAAGGCTGAAAGTTGTTTTATGGATCAGCAATGAGGTCTTTATTTGGGGCATTATATTCATTCTAGAATTCTTTCCAGTATGCTTCATGATTGAATGAGGACACTTTCAGAGCTTTAGTCCTAACCCAAAAAGGCTTGCAAGATTTCAAGCATGTCTACAAAAAATTCTGAAGATCCTCACAAATTGGTAACTTCAAATTGGCCAGTGTACAATTTTACTCATGAGCTGTGAGTGTGTCTCTCTGAATTGTGGGTATGGGTAGGTGTGCCAGAGTGAGCAATCATTGAACGGATATTTATTTTAATGTTCAAGTTCTGACTGTCATTGTGATATTAAGCTGCATGTTCAGAGATTTTATTTGTGATTTCCTACCCAGATTTATGTGCAATATTCAGCAGTCGAGTCTACAAGTTTTAGAGTTGCTGTTCAAAGTGTGTGCACATCTACATCACATGTAGTCCTTGCAAGTTTTTGGATTAGACTAATCTTTGTTTTTATCTTTTCACATGTGTGTTACAGCTGAGCTTTGAAAAGCAAGCTTTTGTCTAATGTTACATCCAATCCAAGTACTTCAGATACAGGGCTCATTCCTGATCTAGAAGGTGATTATGAGTGATTCCTTCCCAGATTTACAGTTTAAATGAAAGGCTATTACCAAGGTTTTGGAGGCATTAGCACAGAGCTTCCAGTCTTAAAAGTATTCTGCCATTAGCTAGAGATGAGTGAAGAGGATGTCACTAATTGTGGTGAGGTCCTTACCTTGTGCCGCAAGAGTGTTGTGGTTAGCATAAATGAACTTACACAAAATTGTATCAGGTAAGTCACTGATGTCGATAAAAAATAGTGAAGGAGCCAGCACATATACCTGAGGAAAACCATCACTGAGGGAGTGTGCTTTGCTGATCTGCCCATTCAAAAGGTTGCATTGTTTCCAGGAGTCACTTAGTATGATGGCATTTGATGACCCTTGATCAGTAGCTCATATCTCTATCTCACGTCATAAGCAGTATTTTTAAATTCCTGTTTTTAAATTTCACTAAAAACTGGCACCAGAGTCATGAATAATGGTGAGAAACTGGTAGCAGCAACTTTGTTCTGGTCTGAAACTGGCCTGCTCTTTTAACAAGATGCCCTCAAAGATAGGGGAGAGATGGGCCAGTAAGACTTTCTCCATTAACTTTCTAGTTGTGGAGAAGAAAGATGTGGGGTGATAGCTGGTGGCATCATTTGGTGGTTTCCAATGTTTAAGGAGGGATGAAAATTCTCACCCTATGCCAACTTTTTTGGAATCTTCTCCAGCAATGTACAGTAGTGAATAGGTCTGCAAATCATGCTCATCCCATTGGCCCCAAATTCTTAAGGAATTCAGGATAAAAGCTATCCTTGCCAGCAGCTTTCCTTCTTTTAGTCACTATGAAGCCTTTTTTATGTCTTCTACAGAATATAGGGATGATAGTGGTGAAGTGGCAGGAATTTCTTGGACATTTAGAAAGAGCTCTTTCTGAACCTTTTGCCTAGTCAGCTTGTCAGTTTTGGTCTTCAATTTACAGAAAAGATGTGAGGTGACAGCATTAGCTGACATTTTTGGTTGGTGGTGTTCTACCAGGTCAGCAACTCCAAACCTGTGGTGGAGAACCTGGGTTTTATGACTGGAATTAATGAAATCATGACTCTCCATGACTCATTTAATCTATTTTGGTGATAAGAATTCAATTACTCTATTAATGTTTTTGCTGCATCTTGATCAACTGTTCTTCTCATACTGTTTGAAGAGTGCTTCTGTCTCTTGTTGACAGTGAGGCGTATAGACCTTGAGATGCTCACAGGGAACATGTTTCATGGCAGCTTTGAGAAGAAGGTGAAAAAAGTGATCATAATTTTCTGGGATCGACTTGACATGGTGGACTCCGTCTTCAACTTCTGCATCAGATGCAACCCAGTTTACTTTGTGAAAATTTCAGTGTGGTTTCGGTGTTGATACAATCAGAAGTACTCCAAAGCTGACATTTAGTAAAGTGCAGTACTGTTGGCTGTGAGGAAAGTTTCCAAGCTTGCAGAGGAACACTGCTATTATCTTTCATCAGAAAACAAAGGTTTGGGTTGTGGTCAGTATTCCATTTGGTTGAGCAAAAAGACCCTGGTTGTTTGGGGTTGAAAATAAGGTAGATTTCTGCAAATGAGGCCCAGTCTGTGAGTTGTTCACCAGCTGCATCGTTTCTGCTATAGAGAGTGGTGGATGTGAAAGTCACCAATGTACATGAGTGGATGGAGAGAAAAGGTAAAGCAGGCTTCGGCCATTCAGGTTTCGCAGTTTTGTGTTTGTTATTTATGGTCAGTTGTTTAATTCTTATTACAGCAGTTGAGATTCCCATGGTCTTGGATTTCTCCAGGAATCTTTAAGACAATTCACATCACTCACTGTGACAACAATTTCATAGACATGAATTTTTGTATATAAATGTAAATATATATGTGCAACTCTATACAGTCACATTGGGTAAAACTCTCTCAGAATAAATCAAAGGAACCCAGGGCAGTAAATGTATTAAGAATCAGCCTAAAGTTCACTTATAATATCAGTGTCTAACCATCTTTCATATTGTTCATACCAAGAAGGTTAATAAACATTGCAAAGAATTTGGGTACAGTTAATCTTTAAAGTACTTGCAACAGAATCTAATATACAAAAAAACCGCCAAAAAACAAACAAACAAAAACAAAAAAGAAGACGACACCCAGTGAATGATCACATGTGGCAAAGTTAAATCATCAGAAGAAAATTATTGTAACACCAACACAATCTCTAGAACAAATTAACCTCGACCTCACCGGGTTAAATGTATCCAAGATCGTACCTCCATCTCCCCCATATATACAAACTCTATAAAGAGTAAGGATGCCTAAATTAATCAGGTCACATCTTGAGCCCTTTGTAGGACATAGGCAGGTTGCCCTAAATGGTGCAGGTAACACCTCAGTTTTCTTTTCACAAGACTAAACATACCAAGGTTTTTTTTAACCTTTCCTCATAGGTCGGGGGGGGGGGGGGGTTATTTGTTTGTTTTAAACCTTGTATCATTTTTGTTGTTCTCCTCTGGACTCTCTCCATTTTTTCTACATGTTTCCTAAAGTGTGGCACCCAGAATTGGACACAGTACTCCAGCAGAGGCCTCACCAGGGCTGAGTGGAGCAGGGCAGTTACCTCCTGTGTCTTACATGACACTTCTATTAATACAGACCAGAATGTTATTAGTCTTTTTCACAGCTGAATCACATTGTTGACTCATATTCAGTTTGTGATTCATAGTAACTCTCAGATCCTTTTCAGCAGTACCACCACCTAACCAGTTATTCCCCATTTTGTAGTTATGCATTTTATTTCTCCTTCCTAAGTGAAGTACTTTGCACTTGTCTTTGTTGAATTTCATCTTGCTGAATTCAGACCAATTCTCTAATTTGTCAAGGTCATTTTGAATTCTAATCCTGGCCTCCAAAGTGTGTTCAACCCCTCCCAACTTGGTGTCATCTGAAAATTTTATAGGCATACTCTCTACTCTGTTATTATTTAACCTTGCCTTGGAGATCTCCTGAGAATGAGGGTATATTTCCTTCTCCAAGATTATCTCTGCTGAGATTAACAAAAATGTTCCCAGTTACAGCCAAGTGTGGTGGTTTTTGAAATGTGGATAATATTTGTAACTGTATAATGCACCCATTACATAGTTTCTGAGTATATCTGACAAGTTACTTTAAACATAAATTATTATTCTATTATTTGAGCCATGTCAACACAAATATATGGACTAATTCTCTTTTGCAGATTGGAAATCAAATTATTTTATCTTCAATATTCTACATAGCATACTCAATGTATCTTCATAATAAAAACATACAATGTAAGAATGATAACTCCATGCTGAGTTAATGTAGAAAGAATGCCATTATTTTCTTTATATTCTGTATTGAGATTCAAGAGTTACAGAAGCAAATACCTCACAATTACTGGTTATTGTCAAGAAACAAAATGAAACAGAAACCCTTGGAACAACAACCCTAAAATGAATAACTGAATTTTAAAGATATTTTCTGTAAATATGTATCTATAGGAAGTAAATCAATTTAAAAAAAACCAGAGACATTGCTATGACAATATTAGACTGGTCAATGCAATGACTATTATTCCATAATTATTTTTAACATTTGACAAAATGGAATGTAAAGAATATAGAATTTAAAAATGTCTCTCTTTTTAGTATTCTTAGCTTAAAAACAAAACCAAAAACTTTCCAAGGGATTTGGAGAACTCTAGTGAATCAAAATCATAGCATATTAACCTTTTGGTAAATAACAGCTTCAGCCAATGGGAAACCATCAGGCATTTATACTACAATCTAGCCTTTTTCACAAAGCATGACAAAGCATTTTTGAAGTTTACCCATTTTACTAATGGGTAAACCTCAAAAATGTGATGGCTCAGTTTTTGAAGTTGTATTCAAACCTCTTCCATTTGAAGACTTGGATTAGGTACATGGGTACACCCTTTCTTGTGTGATTTCCCGTATTTTTGTTTTTAATCTTAGCTAGACTTACCATAAGAATAGCTACTTTGTGATATTTCAGCACTTCCTGGTTCTAATACACTTTAAAAAAAATGGAAGAGCTATAAACTTCCAAACATTTTAGAAATCCAAAAAAAATTTGGTACTAAAAGTGAGCAAAGCCCTCTTTCCTCCCACTTTGACCCAGCTATAAATTTGAAACTAAATATCTCAGATTAAAAGAATCAATTTAATCATTATTAGATACAATAGGGATCAGACCACTAATTACATGTTCATTACTTTTCACTGGGTATTTCCCACCTCCTCCCCCTACATTATAATGCTGCCAATATCTATGAGAAAGAGATACTGTATGTGTGCTGTACCAACAGTCACTTCACTGTGAATTTGCTCCAAAACTGCATGAAAACAATTGCCAAGTGACTTTATGGGACATAAGGGATTTGTGCCCCTAATGATGAGCAATATACATCCATGCCATATTTTGTAACTAAAAATCAGAAATTAACATAAGAATTTACATACAGTTGGAAAGGTGGATGTGTTATGAACAGGAATACCATGTATCCATGTGAAATTGCCTCTTTTTTCCTCTTCTATTGCTCTTTCTCAAAATTGACACCTCAACATATTCCTTAAAATACCTCACATAGCTTTTTTTCACATATTCTGCCCCCTTTCTTTTGCCCTTAAATCTAATCTATTTCTCATATAATTTTAGCCTTCATTTTTCTCGAGTTCTGCCTCCCCTCGTCCCTTCCTACATCCTTCAAATTCTAGAACACTTTGAGATAAATTTGATTATTTCAGCACCGCTTCAGTAGGGAAAAGCCTGACAAGCCTTTAATTACACCTGTCTCTCCTGTATCTCTTACATATGTTTCTTAATTTCTAAAGCATTTTAATACCACCTAGTTATTCTCATTATTTATCCTTATTTTATTTGAGATATGATTGAGAAATGCCAGGAAAATTAAATGAGATAGTCCAGCGATTAAAGTGAGCTGATCTTTTTGTTTGTGAGAGGGGGAAGAAGCACAGGACAAAGGGAAAAAACACACACCTTTCCTTCTTAAAAATGTATACAAGGAAAAGTATTTCATATTTACCACTGAGAGGCAGTGTGGCGTAATGGCTAGCACATTGGACTGGCACTCAGAACATTTGGAAGCTATTCCCAGTTATGCTATGGGCCTGATGGGTGCCCTTGGGCAAATTGCTTTAACCTCTTGTGCCTCATTTTCCCAATCTGTAAAATGTAAATTGCTTTGAAAACTACTGATGGTAACTAAATTTTATTATGCTTTCAGCGTGAAATACATACCTATGCATAGGGCCAACTTAAGAGCTATGGACCACTCCAGTCACCCATAAGCCTTAATTTGATGGGGTATGTGGGAATTAAGAGGTACAAAATCTTTGCATTGTCTCTGCCTGGAATGAATTTCAACTTTAGCGAACATGACCTCAAATTGGGCCTTATTCTTAGATTTCAACAAAGACCCCATTTCCCTCTACACTGAAAAATGTTTGACAAAGTTCCTCACTCATTCCCAATGGTTCTGAATAGTGATGTAAAAAAATCCAATGAAATCCAAGCAACCTTTATAAATGTGCATAGAATTTACAAAATGTGATCAAAAGTTGATGTAATTAAATTCTTTTAGTCTCATCCCTAAAACAAAATAATAGTTTCTTGGACTATACCCTGACACACTATCAAAGTAAAACCAAGAATCATAGAATCATAGAATATCAGAGTTGGAAGGGACCTCAAGAGGTCATCTAGTCTAACCCCCTGCTCAAAGCAGGACCAATTCCCAGCTAAATCATCCCAGCCAGGGCTTTGTCAAGCCGGGCCTTAAAAACCTCCAAGGAAGGAGACTCCACCACCTCCCTAGGTAACGCATTCCAGTGTTTCACCACCCTCCTAGTGAAATAGTTTTTCCTGATATCCAACCTGGACCTCCCCCACTGCAACTTGAGACCATTGCTCCTTGTTCTGTCATCTGCCACCACTGAGAACAGCCGAGCTCCATCCTCTTTGGAACCCCCCTTCAGGTAGTTGGAGGCTGCTATCAAATCCCCCCTTCCCCCCTCATTCTTCTCTTCTGGAGACTAAACAATTCCAGTTCCCTCAGCCTCTCCTCATAAGTCATGTGCTCCAGACCCTTAATCATTTTTGTTGCCCTCCGCTGGACAAATTTGCTCTGAACTAAAATTCAAGTTTATCACTTAAATTAGTCCTTCTGCAATTTTTAAATATATAGATTAGGCAAAAAGAAAGTAGCTGTTTTAGGCTGTTATGAAAACCAAATGTAAACTACATAGGTTCTGTTTCAGAGATCAGTTTCTCCAATTCACAAAATATGTTTAATAGGAGTAAAGATTTTTTGTTGAAAACATCATGCCTATCTAACAGAAAGAAAGCCAGAGCACCTGCGTAACTGGATATCACCAAAGTCAACAACTAAAGTCAAGAGTTGTATATGCGTATACCAGGAGCGAATCCAATGTAGTGTTATTAACACCAAAGTCACCTCTGGCTCTGTAGCATCAGTTAACCAGCAAGGACTTGTTATAGGAGAGATCTACCAAACTTCCTCACCCAAACTAGATGAAACTTTCTTGGCTCCTCTGTGTTCAGACCAAATTCTCACTTGAGTTTCAGCAAATGGAGGACATGTTTCAAATGAACCTAAGGCCAATGTATTACTTTGGGTGGAAAACATGAACATAGAAGCTTGGGCCTATTTCTGCTGTTTTGTCATGAACTCATGCAAAACAAGTATGAAAGAAAGATGTGCACAAAACCTCATAGAAACAAACCTTGGAGTTTCACTCTAGTTTCATCATTAATTTCCTATAGTTATGATGTTAGTCATGATACTGTAAAATGAGAATATTAAAAATACCTGCCCCTCCTCCCCCCAAATCCTTACATTAAAAGAACATTACAGTTGCAAATTGAGGCACGCAAAAGTTAGGACATGCCAGAACTAAAGCTGCCTGTACAACCTTAAATGTGACCCCTTTGTATGCATACATTATGATACAGTCTTTAATTACATAACATTCCTCCCCCCGCCAAAGCTCTAGCCTCATTCAGTGCACAGGATGGATAGTGCTCACTTAATGAGCAGCAATTAAATATTTTCTTTTTCCTTCTTGTTAAATTTATGGCCTCAGGCCTTATTTACTGCATACTACTCAAACCCTGCTCTGAAGACAGAAATTTCCTCATGGACTTTTCTATGGAGCTCATCCCTATAGTATCTTAATTCTTCACAAATAATAATGCATTCATTTTCACTACACCACTGTGAGATTAGGGGTGGTATTATCCCAATTTTACAGAGTTACAGCTGGGGAGCTGAGGCACAGGGAGGCTAAGGTCAAAAGTATTCACTAATTTTGAATGTCAAATTTGGGGCATCTAGGACCTGATTTTTAAGAGTATTTAGCATTATATAGCTGCAGTTTATATATCCAAAGCACAGCTCCCATTGACTTCAGTTGCAGCTTTGAGTGGTCAGTGCTTCTGCAAATCAGAACCAGCATCCCAAGTCAGGCACCCAGAAAATGAGGACCACAAAAGTAGTGACCATCAAAAAGTGTTGTTTAGCAACTTGACTAGCATCACACAGGAACTCTGTGACAGAAACAGGAATATAATCTAATTCTCCAGGGAAGCATTCAATTGCCTTAATCATGTGACTGTCCATTCTCTTCCTGAAGTCTTCCGCCTCCTTCTCTACATCCCTTCCAAATTCTGCAACAAGTGAGGCAGAGGTCTTACAGACAACAGTCTCCCTCACTACAGAACCCTGATTCACACCCCCCCCACACACACAGCAGATCCATGCTGAATGAGGTAAGGGTCCTCTGGGGAAAAAAAAAGCTTTTGAACATGTCATTAAAGACTGTATCATAATGCATATGAACAAGGGGGGCAAATTAAAGTTGCACAGAAAACCTCAATTCTGGCATTTTCTAACTTTTACATGTTTGACTTTGCAACCTTAATAATGTTCTTTTAACACAGGTTTCATTTTGGTGTTGGATTTTGTTTTTTGTGGGGTGGTATATACATATGTGTGTATAATTTCCTCGGCTTCTAAAGAGTAAACTGATCCAACATGCAGCATCATATTAACACCCATGTGCTTAATCAGCAGGGTTGGAACATTTAGATCCACCATACAGATCATGCTACTTGAGCTAACAAAGTAACTGATAATAGTGTGGTCCCTGTATGGACCAGTATTAGAGAACAATGGAACATTCTGCCCAGCAGGTCCTAATCTCACCACTCTAAACTCCCAGTCCTAGTCTCCCACACACTCCCAGTCTCCGTCTCTTTCACTGCGATTACCAGTTCCCCAATCCACACCCCAGATTTTTTTATCCCCAGCATCTTTGCCCAGACAGTCTTAGCCTCTAGTTCCTCATCCAATCTCTTGCTCCTCTTCCCTGGTCTCCAGTTACCTTTGCATACTTATTTTCCCTATACCCACTGATTGCCAGCCCCAGTGTCTTTCCCTCGACTCCTCATCCAATGTCAGTGCTGTCCCCGCAGCAACTTGTCTCGGTCTCCTTGCCCAGCCAGACCCAGTCTTCCCCCAGCAACTCATCCGATCTCAGTCTTCCCTCCCATCCTCCATTTACTGGTTCCCAGACACCTCATTTCCCTCTCCAGCTCCCAGTCCTGGTCTTCTTCCCCAGGTTATCCCAGTCTCACCTTTCTCCCAGTCTCAGTCTCTACCCATAATTCAACTCCCAGTCCCAATTTGTCTCTCCTTCCTCCTGCCAGCGTCCATTACTAGTTTCCATCTCCCCATACAGGATCTTCATCCCAATATATTCCTCTCAGCACTTCAAGTAATCAAGAATTCATCACCTCTGAAATCAGGCAGATTTCTTCTCCAGGCTGTCTGGAGAAGGGGGTGTTATTGAGAACACTGGATAGACAGGCTCCCTGCTCTCAATTCCAGTGCCTAAACCTGCATCCAGACCCAGCACAACCCTGTTTATAATACTGGGCATATTATAGATACGTCAGATAGGGAAAGATGTAGACTTTAAGTATGGGAAGACAGAATCTCATCTTGAATGACAATAAAACTTCACACCATGTAATTCAGTCGCAGAGGGCATGCTGAGATGTCACATTACTAAGACTTTATTATTTACAAAAATTCAGCAAATTTATTACAATGAAGCATTATATATATTTTAAAAAATGACAATTACCAAATAAACAAATGAACAAAATACATTGTGTGGTATATTATGCTTATTTTTTTTACTATTGGCCACATTGAAAGTCACATGCCATTCCAGTGGAAGCTCCCTGAGCAAAAGTCAGTCACACTAGCTCTGGAACAGCAGGGTGGGTAACGCTGTGTTATTTCCATTAGAGGTTCCAGCATGCACTTGTCTACATGGGAAGTTACACTGGTATGATTATATCAATATAGTTAAGCTACTATAGTTATGCTATAACTCCCTCTTGTTCTGGAATAGGTGTGGCTTTTTCTGGTTATAACTATACTACCTAACTCTTCCATACTGTTTTCATCAGTAGATGTCAAAGCACTCTACTGCAGAGGTAAATATAAGTATCCCTATTTTATAAATAGAGGAACTGAGGCACATAGATACAGTGACTTGCTCAAAGTCACCCCACAAGCAGTGGCAGAGCCAAGAATGGAAACCAAGCTCTCCTGAATCCCATTCCAGTGCTCTAGCTACTTCCCAAAAGCACTGTTATTCTGGAATAAAAGTGCCCACAAAAAGAGTTATACCAGTAAAAATTTAGCAGTTTAAATTCTTACCTTACTTACCATCAGTACAATTTCCCTAACCCCTGTACAAGGAGAGTTCTAGTGGCTGGTCCAGAGGGATGGGTGTAGCCATGGACCCATCTTCGCCTTGCCATCCACTTTAGAGAGTCTATCACCAGCACCACACCAGGTCTTGCATAATGCTTAAGTGACCCGTGTTTGAATACTGGTATTGTGCCTGGATCTTATGAAAGGGCACTGTAGCAAGGGGCATGGTCTTCCTCCCAGATAGTGAGAGAAGGGCGACCGCCCCCTGGTGCGCAGACCCAGGACACCTGTGGACACCCTACTGGAAGCAGAGGTGTGGGACGGGAACCAGAAATAGAAAAGGCCAGCCCTCCAGCTCATTTGGGCCAGAGCTGCCAGAGGAGCAGGATGTCTCCCTCCTCGCTGCTGGAGCCCAGACCTAAGGCCTCAACAGTGCCAGAGACCCAGAGGGACTGCCAGAGCTGCTATACACCAGGGACACCAAGGAGCTATTGCGGCTGCCACTTACCCAAGTGAGGCGAACGACAACCTGGAACCCAGGTACCCCCGGACTGGGAGTGTACAAAGGAGCCCAGGCAAGCCGAATAGGGTGCGGCTGTGTTACTAACTGCAAGCTGGTCAATGTGTTGCAGCCAGATTTCCCTGCTGACCTAGTAGTGGACCACTCTGCCACTTTTAGGGCCCTGGGTTGGGACTCAGCGGAGTGGGTTGGCATGTGTCTCCCTACCCCCTGCCACCCCACCCTTGGGGTGTGGCAGCCTCCCCACCTTTAGGCCAGGAGGCCTGCATTGGTCTGGCACCTGCACGAGCTAGGACATCAGACGGTTTTGCTGACTCGCTTGCCAGAGAGCTAATCCCCCCTTAGACTGCTGTGTTGTTCTACCTGACTGCTGGTCAGAGCCATTACCTTATTGATGGCCCACCCTGAGTGAGGGTCCCGGGCAGATAGACTCACTACTGCCCTGCCTCACTGCAGGCCAGTAACTATGTGCTGCCCCATCCTGGTTGATGGCTGGGGTGCACAGACCAAATTGTTGCCGGGCCTGGACTGCAGACTTGGACCTATTAACTGTTGGCTAATTCCCCCCCAGAACGGAGTGGCTCTAGGAGCATTGCAGTGAGAGGGTGTGGTCTCCCTCCTTGATAGACGAGGAGAGAACTGCGATGACCTTACACGCACAATTGTGTTTGGGAAGTCTTTGTACTTTCCTCTGCCTTGTGCACTATGCAAAGCTGGGAACAGTTTGGTTTTCGATGACTAATTTACAATGGCTCTCCTAATCATTAACAGAATGTAATGAGCTATTTCTCAATACTGATAGAATGACACAAGTTTCTCTCTTTTATATTGCTCATATCAACAAGCAATAGAAAGATTTAAATAGTTTGAAAAATATTACTGACCATATCATACATTTCCCGTATAATCATATTTATAGCACAGAGTGGAGTCTAAAGACATAAGAAAGGCCGTACCGGGTCAGACCAAAGGTCCATCTAGCCCAGTATCCTGTCTACCATCAGTGACCAATGCCAGGTGCCCCAGAGGGAGTGAATCTAACAGGCAATGATCAAGTGATCTCTTTCCTGCCATCCATCTTCACACTCTGACAGACAGAGGCTAGGGACACCATTCCTTACCCATCCTGGCTAATAGCTATTAATGGACTTAACCTCCATGAATTTATCCAGTTCTCTTTTAAACTCTGTTATAGTCCTAGCCTTCACAACCTCCTCAGGTAAGGAGTTCCACAAGTTGACTGTGCGCTGTGTGAAGAACTTCCTTTTATTTGTTTTAAACCTGCTGCCTATTAATTTCATTTGATGACCCCTAGTTCTTGTATTATGGGAATAAGTAAATAACTTTTCCTTATCCACTTTCTCCACATCACTCATGATTTTATATACCTTTATCATATCCCCCCTTAGTCTCCTCTTTTCCAAGCTGAAGAGTCCTAGCCTCTTTAATCTCTCCTCATATGGGACCCGTTCCAAACCCTTAATCATTTTAGTTGCCCTTTTCTGAACCTTTTCTAGTGCCAGTATATCTTTTTTGAGATGAGGAGACCACATCTGTACGCAGTATTCGAGATGAGGGTGTACCATCGATTTATATAAGGGCAATAATATATTCTCAGTCTTATTCTCTATCCCCTTTTTAATGATTCCTAACACCCTGTTTGCTTTTTTGACCGCCTCTGCACACTGCGTGGACATTTTCAGAGAACTATCCACGATGACTCCAAGATCTTTTTCCTGACTTCTTGTAGCTAAATTAGCCCCCATCATATTGTATGTATAGTTGGGGTTATTTTTTCCAATGTGCATTACTTTACATTTATCCACATTAAATTTCATTTGCCATTTTGTTGCCCAATCACTTAGTTTTGTGAGATCTTTTTGAAGTTCTTCACAGTCTGCTTTGGACTTAACTATCTTTAGCAGTTTAGTATCATCTGCAAACTTTGCCACCTCACTGTTTACTCCTTTCTCCAGATCATTTATGAATAAGTTGATTAGAATCGGTCCGAGGACTGACCCTTGGGGAACACCACTAGTTACCTATCTCCATTCTGAGAATTTACCATTAATTCCTACCCTTTGTTCCCTGTCTTTTAACCAGTTCTCAATCCATGAAAGGACCTTCCCTTATATCCCACGGCAGCTTAATTTACATAAGAGCCTTTGGTAAGGGACCTTGTCAAAGGCTTTCTGGAAATCTAAGTACACTATGTCCACTGGATCCCCCTTGTCCACAAGTTTGTTGACCCCTTCAAAGAATTCTAATAGATTAGTAAGACACGATTTCCCTTTACAGAAACTATTACTCAACAGTTTGTTTTTCTATGTGTCGGACAATTTTATTCTTAACTATTGTTTCAACTAATTTGCCTGGTACAGATGTTAGACTTACCAGTCTGTAAGGATTGCCAGGATCACCTTTAGAGCCCTTTTTAAATATTGGTGTTACATTAGCTAACTTCCAGTCATTGGGTACAGAAGCCGATTTAAAGGACAGGTTACAAACCTTAGTTAACAGTTCCGCAATTTCGCATTTGAGTTCTTTCAGAACTCTTGGGTGAATGCCATCTGGTCCCCGTGATTTATTAATGTTAAGTTTATAAATTAATTCCAAAACCACCTCTCGTGACACTTCAATCCATGACAGTTCCTCAGATTTGTCACCTACAAAAGCCAGCTCAGGTTTGAGAATCTCCCTAACATCCTCAGCCGTGAAGACTGAAGCAAAGAATCCATTTAGTTTCTCCGCAATGACTTTATCGTCTTCAAGCGCTCCTTTTGTATCTCGCTCATCAAGGGGCCCCACTGGTTGTTTAGCAGGCTTCCTGCTTCTGATGTACTTAAAAAATATTGTTATTACCTTTGGAGTTTTTGGCTAGCCGTTCTTCAAACTCCTCTTTGGCTTTTCTTATTACATTCTTGCACTTAATTTGGCAGCGTTTATGCTCCTTTCTATTTGCCTCACTAGGATTTGACTTCCACTTTTTAAAGGAAGTCTTTATCTCTCGCTGCTTCTTTTACATGGTTGTTAAGCCACGGTGGCTCTTTTTTAGTTCTTTTACTGTGTTTCTTAATGTGGGGTATACATTGAAGTTGGGCCTCTATTATGGTGTCTTTAAAAAGTGCCCATGCAGCTTGCAGGGATTTCACTTTAAAAACTGTACTTTTTAACTTCTGTTTAACTAACCCCCTCATTTTTGCATAGTTCCCCCTTTTGAAATTAAATGCCACAGTGTTGGGCTGTTGAGATGTTCTTCCCACCACAGGGATGTTGAATGCTATTGTATTATGGTCACTATTTCCAAGCGGTCCTGTTATAGTTACCTCTTGGACCAGCTCCTGTGCTCCACTCAGGACTAAATCTAGAGTTGCCCCTACCCTTGTGGGTTCCTGTACCAGCTGCTCCATGAAGCAGTCATTTAAAGTATCGAGAAATTTTATCTCTGGATTTCATCCTGAAGTGAAATGTTCCCAGTTAATATGGGGCTAACTGAAATCCCCCACTATTATTGAGTTCTTAATTTTGATAGCCTCTCTAATTTCCCTTAGCATTTCAACATCTATCACCGTCCTGGTCAGGTGGTTGATAATAGATCCCTAATGTTATAGTCTTATTAGAGCATGAAATTTCTATCCATAGAGATTCTACGGAACATGCAGATTTGCTTAAGATTTTTACTTCATTTGATTGTACATTTTCTTTCACATATAGTGCCACTCCCCACCCTTCACGACCTGTTCTGTCCTTCCGATATATTTTGTACCCCGGAATGATTGTGTCCCACTGATTGTCCTCAGTCCACCAGGTTTCTGTGATGCCTATTATATCAATATCCTCCTTTATCACAAGACACTATAGTTCACCCATCTTATTATTTAGACTTCTAGCATTTCTGTACAAGCACTTTAAAAACTAGTCACTGTTTATTTGTCTGCCCTTTTTCTTCTCAATCATTTGGCACTACAGTCCTTCATAACATTTAGAGATCATACGCTTATACAGAACAGAAAAAAACTAATAGGTCTCTAGTGGGCAGCTCTTACTGTTAATACTGACTGTTTCCTTTGTTGAAACCAAAGCCCTGATCCTGCAAAGATTTATCTAAAGGGGCTGAAAACTGTGATGAATGTGGGGGGTGCTCGGTGTCCAATGCTGATCTGTACTATGATATGTGGTTTCACTATGGGATACCTGAGATGGTGTATTGGGATGTCAGGGGGAGAGTACAGTTTCAGCACACTTCGGCAGCAGAGAAGGAGGAAGCCCTATCCAAGTGACTTGCTTCTATCTCCTACCTAGCACAAAAGGAAGGGGGAAAGAAAATGAAAAGGCATTCAAAGGCCTGAGGGGTGGCCCAGACAAAAGCACTTCCCTCTGCATCTTGGAAGTTACTAAATTTTATCCCCACCTGACAATGGATAACTGGAATTTAGAAATTACAGCAGTGGCTTTCAATCTTTGCAGACTACCATACTCTTTTTAGAAGTCTGATTTGTCTTGTGTACCCCCAAATTACACCTCACTAAAAAGCTACTTTCTTACAAAAATCAGACATAAAAATGCAAGTGTCACAGCACACTATTACTGAAAAATTGCTTACTTTCTCATTTTTACCATATAATTACAAAATCAATTAATTTGAGTATAAATATTGTACTTATATTTCAGTGTATAGTATATAAAACAGTATAAACAAGTAATTGTATGAAATTTTAGTTTGTACTAACTTCGTTGGTGCTTTTTATGTAGCCAATTGTAAAAGTAGGCACATATCTAGATAAGTTGTTGTATCCTCTAGAAGACCTCTGTATACCCCCTAGAGATGTGTACCCTTGGTTGAGAACCACTGATTTGCAGCTTAGTTAAGACACACTTTGGAGGGTGTCAGGCCTGTCGCAGTGCCCCAAAACATTCAGAGGGAATATGAGGGAAACCTCAGTGTACAGCCCTGGGGGCGAACACTTTAAGAAATAAGGGTTCACCACCCTCCATGATCCCTAGAAGTCAAAGGGGAGAAGGAAGAAGATAGGGCTAGATCCCAACTTCACCCCCAGAAGGACTGAAGTATGCAAGGTTGAGCCCTTTCTGATTGCAGAAAACTGAACACCCTTGCCTCACCCCAGTCCTGCCCCCAGGCCCCACCCTCTGCCCCACCCCTTCTCTGAGGCCCCAACTCCTGCTCACTCCATCCCCCCTGCCTTTGTCACTGAGTCTCCCCCACACTCACTTACTCGTTCATTTTCATCAGGCTGGGACAGAGGGTTGGATTGTGAGAGGGGGTCAGGGCTCTAGCTGGGGGTACGAGCTCCGGATTGGGGCCAGAGATGAAAGGTTTGGGATTTAGGAGGGGACTTTGGGGTGGGAGGGGTGAGGCCGAGGGGTTTGGAGTGTGGGGTGGTGCTATGGGCTGGGACAGGAGGTTGGGGTGCAGGAGGGGGTGAGGGCTCTGGTTGTGGGTCAGGGCTCTGGGGTTGGGCTGGGGATGAGGGTTTTGGCATCTAGGAGGAGGCTCTGAGCTGGGGGTTGGGGTTGAGGGATTTGGAGTGCAGGAGGGGACTCAGGGCTGGGGTAGAGGGTTGGGATGCAGGAGGGGAGTCGGGGTGTGGGCTCCAGGCAGAACTTACCTCAGGCAGCTCATGGGAAGCAGCGACATGTCCCTCTGCACCTAAGTGTGGGAGTGGCCAGGGGATCTCTGCACACTGCCCCCATTTGCAGGCATCTCCACTGCAGCTCCCATTGGCTGCGGTTCCCAGCCAATGGGAGCTATGGAGCCCCCACAGGCATCTATGCCACAGGCAGGGGTGGAGCATGGAGCCCCCCTGGCCACCACTGCACCTAGAAGCCAGAGGGACATGCCAGCGGCTGCAGCCAACTGCACTTTTAGCAGCCCGGTCAGCTGTGCTGACTGGAGCTGCCAGGATCCCTTTCTGACTGGGTATTCTGATCAAAAACTGGATGCCTGGCAACACTAGGTGTATGTCTGCGTGCATATTCATCCGGTGTGATATGAATGGGGGACATATGATGAAGGTGATAGTGCTCAGTGTTGAATGTTGATCTGTACCCTGAAATAGGTTTAGATACTAGATTTCTAAAGGCTTGCCTACACCGGGAAATTTACCATCATTACTATACTGGCATAATGATATCAACATAATTATACTGGCATGACTCCAGAATAACCACTCTTTTACGTAAGACGAGTGGTCTTTTTTGGTTGTTATTCCAACTAACAAGAGGGGAGTTACACCGGTATATACTTAGTTATACTGGTATAGTAATGACCATTTTCCCTATGTAGACCCTGAGGATGTGTGTTGGTAGGTCAGAGCTGCAAAACAATTTTGTTTACATGTTCCTATTCTCTCGTACTCACATACAGAGCCTCCCCTGAGATACTGCTTGGGGTGTGCTACAGACCACCGGGATCCGATTTGGATATGGATGAAGACCTCTTTAATCTTTTTAATGAAGTAAACACTAATGGGAATTGTGTGATCATGGGACACTAACTTCCCAGATATAGACTGGAGGACAAGTTCTAGTAATTATAATAGGGCTCAGATTTTCCTGGATGCGATAGCTGATGGATTCCTTCACCAAGTAGCTGAAGAACCAACAAGAGGGGATGCCATTTTAGATTTGGTTTTGGTGAGTAATGAGGACCTCATAGAAGAAATGGCTGTAGGGGACAACCTTGGTTCGAGTGATCATGAGCTAATTCAGTTCAAACTAGATGGAAGGATAAACAAAAATAGATCTGGGACTAGGGTTTTTGATTTTTAAAAGGGCTAACTTTAAAGAATTAAGGAAATTAGTTAGGAAAGTGGATCTGAAGGCAGAAGAGGCCTGGAATTACTTTAAGTCAAAGTTGCAGAAACTATCAGAAGCCTGCATCCCAAGAAAGGGGAAAAAAATCATAGGCAGGAGTTGTAGACCAAGCTAGATAAGCAAGCATCTCAGAGAAGTGATTAAGAAAAAGCAGAAAACCTACAAGGAGTGGAAGATGGGAGGGATTAGCAAGGAAAGCTACCTTATTGAGGTTAGAACATGTAGGGATAAAGTGAGACAGGCCAAAAGCCATGTACAGTTGGACCTTGCAAAGGAAATTAAAACCAATAGTAAAAGGTTCTATAGCCATATAAATAAGAAGAAAACAAAGAAAGAAGTGGGACCGCTAAACACTGAGGATGGAGTGGAGGTTAAGGATAATTTCGGCATGGCCCAATATCTAAACAAATACTTTGTCTCAGTCTTTAATGAGGCTAATGAGGATCTTAGGGATAATGGTAGGATGACAAATGAGGATATGGAGGTAGATATTACCACATTCGAGGTAGAAGCCAAACTTGAACAGCTTAATGGGACTAAATCGGGGGGCCCAGATAATCTTCATCCAAGAATATTAAAGGAGCTGGCACAGGAAATGGCAAGCCCCATTAGCAAGAATTTTTAACGAATCAGTAAACTCAGGGATTGTACCATACGACTGGAGAATTGCTAAAATAGTTCCGATTTTTAAGAAAGGGAAAAAAAGTGATCCGAGTAACTATAGGCCTGTTAGTTTGACATCTGTAGTATGCAAGGTCTTGGAAAAAAATTTGAAGGAGAAAGTAGTTAAGGACATTGAGGTCAATGGTAATTGGGACAAAATATAATATGGTTTTACAAAAGGTAGATCATGCCAAACCAACCTGATCTTCTTTGAGAAGGTTACAGATTTTTTAGACAAAGGAAATGCAGTGGATCTAATTTTCCTCAATTTCAGTAAGGCATTTGATACGGTTCCACATGGGGAATTATTAGCTAAATTGGAAAAGAAGGATGAATTCAAACTGGAACAGGTACAGAGAAGGGCTACTAGGATGATCTGAGGAATGGAAAACCTATCTTATGAAAGGAGGCTCAAAGAGCTTGGCTTGCTTAGCCTAACCAAAAGAAGGCTGAGGGGACATATGATTGCTCTTTATAAATATATCAGAGGGATAAATATCAGGGAGGGAAAGGAATTATTTAAGTTTAGTACCAATGTGGACACAAGAACAAATGGATATAAACTAGACATTAGGAAGTTTAGACTTGAAATTAGATGAAGGTTTCTAACCATTAGAGGCGTGAAGTTCTGGAACAGCCTTCCAAGGGGAGTAGTGGGGGCAAAAGACATATCTGGCTTCAAGACTAAGCTTGATAAGTTTATGGAGGGGATGGTATGATGGGATAGCCTAATTTTGGCAATTAATTGATCTTTGATTATTAGCAGGTAAATATGCCCAGTGGTCTGTGATGGGATGTTAGATGGGGTGGGATCTGAGTTACTAAAGATAATTCTTTCCTGGTGCTAGCTGGTGAGTCTTGTCCACATGCTCATGGTTTAACTGATCACCATATTTGGGGTCAGAAAGGAATTTTCCTCCAGGGCAGATTGGCAGAGGCCCTGGAGGTTTTTTACCTTCTTCTGCAGCGTGGGGCATGGGTCACTTGCTGAAGGATTCTCTGTACCTTGAGGTCTTTAAACCACGATTTGAGGACTTCAATAACTCAGGCATAGGTTAGAGGTTTGTTACAGGAGTGGGTGGGTGAGATTCTGTGGCCTGCATTGTGCAGGACATCAGACTAGAGGATCATAATGGTCCCTTCTGACCGTAAAGTCTATGAGAGTTATCCTTTTGTAATGACAAGCATACAGAGGGATATCAAAGTATATGCACTATTTAAGTCCCACTTGAGCCCCTGAGATATAGCTTCAGTGGGATGTAAATGGTATATAGGCCTTGTCTGATCTCTCTGCAGAGTTGACTTTCACTCAGAGTGCATTAATTCTCAAGGAGCAGCACAGGGCACAGATGTAAACAACTCTTTTCCCTTCTACCATAGGTGCAGAAGGTCCTCTGGCAGTGATTCTTCTGGGCAAGAAGTGAAGGAGGGGTATGACTTAGCCTACAGGGTATGGCACCATCTGTGCCACTCAGAATACAGCCCAAAGGGGATTTCTGTGTGTGATAGTGGAAAAAGAGTTTTGAGGGGGGAAAGAGATGGGCTAAAGGCAAGACAAGTAGTCAGTGTGACTATTCACATAATTAAGGGTTAAAGGAACTGTCTTTAAAATCTTGTCTGTATAAAGTTGTATGGTACTATCTGGAAATAGGAAACACAGTGCTTATGTAACCCACGCACCTCCTGGGTGTGGTGTTCTGTCTTATCTAATGGTACCAAGACCATGTAGAGTGATAAAATTAGTCTGCTTAACAGCCAGTTGGGTTTTAGTTCATGGGGTAGAGGCTCATGCACTAAGCTCCAGAGGTCCCTGATTCAATCCCACCTGCTGACAACAACTGGGGTCTGTCACCATTACACTTTCATCCATAGGTCTGGAATCCTTTTAAGCAGATTGGTGTAATAAATTTATATTTCTGATTAATTTTCTCAAAGTCACTGACAAAGCAGGGAATAGCAGGCAGATCTCCAGATTCAGTACAAACAATTGTGTCAGAGCGAAAGAATGGTCTGAGGGTTAAGGTACCACATTAGTAGGGCCTCAAGAAATTGGGTTCAGTTTGCAACTTTAATACAGATTTCCTATATGACACTGAGCAAGTTACTGCCATTTTGTTGTGTGCCCACCTGTATCATGCCAGTTTGTCATTTGGAACATGGGGGATAATACTTCCCTTGTATACAATGATGTTGGGAGAATGAACTAATTAATTGTTGTCAAACACTCAGAGGTCACAGCTTCCCTGCAGAGATCCTGGGACAAATTCTTGAAATTCAGTATAGTTGGGAATTTCAGGACTTGATTTGACCCATAAAACTGAGCGAACATGTAAAGAAAGTCACAGAAGTGGAAGTACATGTGTGACACAGAGGTAGTACAGTTACTGATTTTTTTCCTGCTCTCAGGATATTTTAAGAGTATTGTCTATACTATAACACATCTAAACATTTAGATTAGATAGAAAAAAATAAAAAATTAATGGAACTCTGTTCTAAGATTCCTTTTCTCACTAATACATCAGCAAAAGAATTGTTGAATATAATACCTTATTTTAAAGTTATGGTATTACTAATATTAGCATACAGACAAAATGAAGGGTTATTAACCATATACAGAGTTTGCATATATTCTTGTATCATCTTCTTCCTGTTTTTGGTTAACAGTGATGTGTAATATGAAATGATGAAACAGGATTTTAGGCACCTAGAGTACATTTCATAAAGCGCAGATAAGTAGTTGGGTAATTTTTATTCTGGTGAATAAAAAATAAAGTCGATTAACAGAACAACTCTTCAAGCACTATTCTGGGAGGATCCCCCAAACTGATAATACAATAGGTTAGGTAGAAAACAAAATGTACACTGTGTATATCCATAGAAAGAATTTAAATTCTATCCCTAGAGGAATGAATAGATATACAAGTCATATCATATGATTAGTTTCCCAATTCACAGAATACCAAGTATCCATATTCTTGTGAGAAAACAAAAAGCTATGCTGTTCATTAATATTTGCAAGAAAATATTAGGCTGTCTCTGAAAAGGTAGTGTTTCTCCTATTGCCCTACATAATACATTACTGAATATGGGAAACAACTCAGAAGAAGCTTGCATGCCTGGAGAAACAGCATTAAAAAAAAAAATCACTGTTTTGTGCAATGCAATAAGTAAAGAGAACAAAATTAAACCAGTAGAGGCATATGAGTATAGTCCCAAACTGAGAGGCCAAAGGTCCATACTCCCCACATCAGCAAGGGTTTGAGGAAAAAAATTGGGACATCACATGGAAGCAAAGATGGGAACATAATTTACCTATTTGTTAATTTTACATATTGTTGAGAAGTGCACAAAGCTTCACTTTTTTTTTTGACACAATATCTGGCACTTAATAGGGGTCCAAACTGGTGAAGCCCCTCCACAGCCAGTTCAGCAGCATCCATCCAGTCATCCGTCGTTTCCCAGCATGCACAGAGCTCCAGCTACAAGCCAGAGGAAGCGACCATAAGCTTCCCCTTTCCAGAAGAGGAGCTGTCACTCCCAAGTCCTGAGTCTTTTGAAGAAGCTGGAGGGTGAGCTGGAAAAAACCACCAATGGGCTTCTGGTTCCCACATGATACAGGAAGCAGCTGATACGAGGAAAACTAGAGCACTTTCTCGCTCCTTCCCTCTAGGCTTGGTTAGCTCTAGTAATAAGAGTAAGACTGATTTAAAAATCCAAATATTGGAGATATTATAGGCTCTCCATATGAAGATTTGCATGTGTCAGCGGCGGCTCCAGGCACCAGCGCTCCAAGCATGTGCCTGGGGCGGCAAGCTGCGGGGGGTAGGGGGGGTGCCCTGCTGGTCCCTGTGAGGCCGGCAGTCAGGCAGCCTTCGGCAGCATGCCTGCCGGAGGTCCACCAGTCCCGCAGATTCAGCAGCAATTCGGCGGCGAGTACGCCGAAGCCATGGGACTGGCGGACCTCCCGCAGGCATGCCGCCAAATCCATGGGACTGGGGACCTCCTGCAGGCATGCCGCCGAAGGCAGCCTGCCTGCCATGCTTGGGGCAGCAAAAAAGCTAGAGCCGCCCCTGGCCTAAGTATAGCACTTCTCTTTACAGGACCTTGAGCCCCCCCGCCATTCGTCCTAACATTTCAAAGTCAAACACACATGGATTTCACTATGGCACACGTTTCACAAGGGGATAAGCACTTCACTCTATGATGTGTGTGTTTTACCACAAGACACCACCCATGAGTTCCACTAGGAAATGTGTACTTCTGAAAAGAAGTATTTGAATGTATTATCAGAAAAGAAAGCTTTGAATTATCTTACAGTGGTACCTCATATTAATGTGACTGCTTAATGCTGTCTCCTATTTTAGATTGAGTGTCCTGCATTACATTATTTTTATATGGCACTAAAGCATGCTTGAGTAACTGTATGACTGCTGTCCCCCTTTCACAAAAATGAGACATGCATCTTAAGAGACGATCCCAAATGGTCCAAATTTTTGAATATAAATTTCCTCTTTTCCTCTGAGTTAATGAGACAAGATAATGGATAAGTAAAATGTTGTCTCCACTCTATAAAAATCTCACTTTTACTTGGTGCTTTTAAAAGTCTTTCCTCTATGTTTGCCTTATCAGTTAGGATTCCAGCATCCTCATTCTTTCCAAATAATTTTCAATAGAATTGTTTATAAGCATCCAGAAAAAGGGAAACATCAGGTGCAGTTGTCTGGGGCCTGACCTTGAGTTTGTCTGTGCCTGTGTTGCTTTGCCCCCGTGCATAGCAGAAGGGCTAATCTCTCTGTGTAGCAATGGTGGAAGTAGCCAGTACCTTTTGCTGCTGATGTGGTGGGGACACTACAAGGTTGGGTACATGGTTCCAAAAATCCTAAACCACATGCTTGAGTGTACTCCACTTGTCTCCGACCAGGCCCAAACCCTCTTGGTTCCCTTTCACAACCCTTGGGGAGGTAAGAAGTAATGTTTCCATTCTTGTTTAATGCCAGAAGGAAATGCTGTACTCATCAATAAGAAACATGTCTCTGAGAAAAGACACCCTCTATTAGCATCAAATATTATCCATGGGGAAAAGAGGCCAAGCAGCCTCCAGCGTCACTCTTAATCCTGAACAGGGTATGGTACCTTCCAAATCTTATGGCAGCCTCTGGTGCTTGATCACAGCCTGAGCTCAGAGTGTGGAATCCTGGGCAGTGCTACGCCAACTGGCATCCATCTCCACAATCCCTGGGCTGCTCAAGATGCCAATGCTGGGGCTGCCTGACTGCAGTTATGTGGGGTGTGGGTGCAGGCAGTGTTGTCTTGCTTGCAGCAGCAAACAAAATGATCAGACCTCAGCCATGTATATGCTTTCCCTAACCCCAACTCTGCACCACTTGTTTGGCCCAGAGATAATGAACTGGCCTGCAGTCAAGCCCTGGTTGCCATTTAGCTAGGGCTCAGCTCCCATTCTAGAATAGCATTCCATGTGTCAATGAGATGCAGTATGTGAATGGTGGGATTTCCTCCTTTATGTAACTGGAGATCTGGGTCCAGCTCCACTCTCTGCCAGCCCCTTAATTAATCAGAACTCCTGTGGGTTGGGCTTTCCTTTTCACACTACTGCTGTTCTATGGAGTGACAGCTGTAGAACCTCCCCTCAAATTCATGAGCTGCCTTGAGAAACCCCTTGGACATCCTGTTAAATGGGAAAGGGACAGACTGGGGAGAGGGTAGCAGCAAAAAGTGTGAAAAGAAGGAATTAGGAAAAGGAGGTACAAGTAAAGCCAGGAGCAAGTGGCTTCACACACACACACACACCCTACTTCTTAATTGATGGCAGTTTGCCTTGTCAAGGAAGCCCAGCAGCCTGGCTGCTACCTTGTTCCAGCACTGGGGTGCTCCTTCAGGTATTGACATTCTTTCAAGGTGTTGGGCATCAGATAGGAAGCCCAGTGACACCATCTGCTTGCAGATCCAGTCCACCTAAATCCTCCAAGGAGTATTGTTCTGGGATGTTAGGCAGATTGCTCCCTACTATTCTGAAATGGTGCCTGGAAAACTCAGCCATATCCTACTGGCTCATTGATTTGATGAGATGTCTTAGTGTGCAATGGACCAGTCTGAAATGCACTCTCCCAATAAGTGTAGCTTTCTTTGCAAGGAAAGCAGAGAAAATTACCCATGAAAGGAAAACTTTAGTTGGTGTGTTTTAAAAGGTAGTTTGTCTGGTACACTTGCAAACATAAAACTTCAGTAAAAATGGGTTAAGGTCGAAAGTGTGTTTCAGGGGATTTCATCCTACACCCATAAATTTAAAACAATCCAGTGATTTTTTCCCCCGTGCTTCCCAGAAAAGTTCTACCTGTGGGTAGATGTGGAAAATGTAATTTGAAGGGAGTTGGTGTTATTTTGTGTAAACTTGTGTGGGTGAATTAAAAATAAATCAGAAGCTAGCCTCAACCATACTGTTAAGCAGCTACTGTTGCTTCATAATGTCCTTATACCATATAAGTACAATACATACTCATAAAGTACTTGTGTACAGACCGATGCAAGAAGGAAAGCTTTGTGATTTTTAGAGTTGAATCATGTAAGTGACCTAATCCATTGATATGAGACATTAATATTTTAATAGCATACAGAAGTTCACAGCAAAAGTGAAAGAATAAACTATTAGAGACTTCTAACTGAAGAATGATTGTGGCAGATTAAAAACACAAATTGTTTGTTTACACCCTAATTATCTACAACTTAAAGTACTGAAGTCTCCTGTCCAGTCTTCAGGAACAGGAAATACTCACCTCCAGCCTGCTCACAATGCTGCCACTATGATCATCTTCCTTGTCAGTCAGAATATATCTTGCACACCTGATCCTTTTGAATCTCTGCAGACTCCCCTTGTAAAGTGTGCCAATGTCAAACTTTTGGGGCCTGATTCTCCATATTTGCACATGGAGAGTGTAAAGTGGGTGTAATAAGCCACCATTCCAAGTTGGTAACATTTTACACTCTGCACAGGTGTAAACGATAAGGTATTTTAGTAGTAGTGAACCAGACTGCTTTTCTGGTATTGCAGTGCCTACAAATCACCCTATATCATAGACTTGTATACAATTGTATACTGCTCTATTAGAGCAGGTCCACAATTCAGTGAGGTTGGCAATAACAAGGCTGGAATAATTTCCTTTCATGGTCTCCCCTCCATGGCTTTTATATGCTGCCTTTTGCCATTCATTGGCATCTTCCTCCATTCCATCATGCTCGTATCAATCAAATCCCATTAATATATATATTAGAAATGTCTTAAATTACAAATTATATAGCCATGTGACTCACCATAATAGTTACCTTTTCTCAACACATCCTCCTTTGTTATTTATTAGTTTTACTTGTTCTGTCATGTCTAAATTATACTGTAAATTCCTAGGGTTTGGAAGCACATTTTACTCTCTTTTAAAGCACTTAACACATTATGAGAGAATAACATAGCTGGTTGGAAATAGTTCCCTCCCCACATATCCCCCTGCCTTGCAAGATTTCAATTAATTAAAACTTTAATATAAAATTTTAACCTTTTGGCCAAAAAAAAAAATATTTTGACTGAAAATCAAAATATTTGGTGCAAACCCAAATTATTTTCTTTGGAAATTCTATCATGATTCCTCATGGGAGTTCTAGTTTGAGTGCCTCATGTTTTCATTCTTGTCTAGTGCCTGGGCTCCTGGTCCAGAATACCTCTCCCATAATACACCACACCATTTGTCCTCTTGCTTAGCTGCTCATAGGAGTCTCACTGTTGCAGCACATCATGGAAGATAAAGTCCATCTGGGAAGGTCACCATCACCTCTATCCTGAATCAAAATATTTCAGGTTTTGGTCAAAATATATTTGTTTTTCAACAAAAAGTAAAAATCTGTAATTAGATTTTTCCAAGGGAAAAATATTTGTCCAAATCCCAATTTTCCACTGAAAAATAGTTTAATGGAAGTTTTTCCAACCAACCCTACATCTCAAAAATATTTTGATAGCAAATTTATTATGAACAACAATCCTTTTATTCCTTCTATAAAAGATATCCTATAAGTGTCCTTCCTCATAGGTCAAAGTGTTCTGATTATGTACAAGTTGCTTGCTTGCTTTCCCTTAGGAAAGACTTGCAGAGAGGATTATATAAGTCTGTATGAAGCTTGTCACTTGTTTTAAGAAGTTCTGATAAAAGTAGAAAACATTTGTACTGAGATATACATAATACGATTCCTTTCATCATGCAAATGATTGGGTAGCAAAAGAAAATAATTTTGACCATTAAAAAAAAAAAAAGTGACCTAAATCATTTTGACAGCACTACATGTGCTGAAAATATTTAAGGGAAATATCAACATAGGCTATTTCATCATTCTGCAACTGTTTGCCAACAAGCACACTAAATGTAACGAAGCCTTTCAATATTATATGAAGAAAGTGTTTTGAATATTTCCTGATGTGATTTATGCTAAAAAATAATTTTTACTTTGAGGTTAACATAACCAAACATAGTGACAACTATAAATACATTGTTATGTCTGGTAAGCAGGTAATTTACTATTTCCCCTAAGAATAGGACACCAAAAAAAAGTTCTGATTTCAATATACCATATGCTATTTTTATTTTGTCTATGGGAGAACTAACTAACTAGTATAATCTAAAAATATTGAATTCCTTGTTTTGTAGGAATTCAATAATAAATCATTTACTTAACAATAAATGCTATTTGTTACATGTCGGCATCATGTATTCATACACAACCAATGTTCTGCCAGTCAAGAAGCAAATATATTTCTACACTGCTTTCAGGGATCTGTTTAGGTCAGCAAGATTACAGTTAATGAAATGTACTTGAGTGTTTCATTAGTTTCTTATTTACTACAGAAGGTAAAATATAACTTTCCTCATTTTATAGGATTGTTTTGTTGCTTCTGAATGCTGCCAGTCTATTTTATCAATGAAAAGTAGACGTATTTTCATGTTATATTCAGAGCCGTAAACTCTAATGATACTGCAGGTAAATTCAGTCAAATAAAGTCATCCATTGCAAAAACAGATATGATAAGCCTCTTAGGGGGACTATAACGCAAGTGCTGGACAAGATTAATGTATGGAGCAGCACCATTGTGAAGGAAGGAATGGGCAAGACTAATTCCAATGGCATCCTTCTCAGCAAATGTGCAGAGCATGACCTTGTGATCACAAACACAATCTTCAGACAAAGCAACAAATACAAATCAAGTTGGCAATACCCCCATTCAAAACAGGCACCTCCTACACTATATCATTGTAAGACCACAGGATCTAAGAGATGTCCAAATCACTCATGTCATGAGAGGAGCTGATGGTTGCTGGACTGACCACTGCCTGGTGAGGTCAATCATGTCCATCAGGGTTGCACAGAAACATAGAAAGCAATTCAGATCATACAGACAGCAACAGAACAGCCAAATACTTCAATCCTCAGTACACCAAGAGAACTTCCAAACATGCCTAAGTGTACCCTTTTATACCAATAGTCTAGCCATGAGAATTATCCCAAGTTTTTGTGATGTCAATTAGGTTGTAATTCTTCATTAGTATTTTTTGTTCTCCCTGTTTACTCACTATACTTATTACATTAGTATACAGATATCTAAGATGTTCATTAGATTTCCCTTCTATATTCCCTCATCTCTCTTTTGTAGGTGTTGTAACTGCCCATGTTCTCTCTCACCAACAGAAGTTGGTCCATACAAGATATTACCTCACCCACCTTGTCTTTTTAAGATTCCTCTTTGGTCTACTTTGTACCATCTTCAGAAAATTGTGGTCCGGTATTTTACCCAGCTGAAAGAGACTAACCTTTAGAAGCCAGATATATTT
Source organism: Trachemys scripta elegans (assembly GCF_013100865.1). Taxonomy (NCBI): domain Eukaryota; kingdom Metazoa; phylum Chordata; order Testudines; family Emydidae; genus Trachemys; species Trachemys scripta. Next base: position 257,553,948 of record NC_048298.1, on the reverse strand, counting down.
ACATGTGGCATACGCTGGATTTTTGCAATAGCTCATGAGTGTTTTTAGCTACAATTTGAAAACATAATTTTCTGCCTTCTCAAAGCAAGAATAATCACTTTATGAAGAATAAAGTATTGTGTAGAATGCACAGTTACTGACTTTCACATGGTAAATAAGCACCCTGATATTCACAATAAGCCAAAAATCAAGCTAATCCCACTTCAAAATAAGGCCCAAACAAGCCACTCCCTAAGAATCCCAACACTATGTGACTAGATCCCCCCCGGAGTGCAGTCTGGGACTGTGGTGAGCCTGCTGTGCACCCCTGTCTCTCCCTGCCTGGCCCCTGCTTGCCCACCCTAGCCACTGCTTGCTGGGAGCCGATCAAAAAAGAAGCAAAAAGCTACAAGCAGCAACAAGCGACAAACCAAAAACTACCCAACAAGCAACTCACAAGCTAATTAAGCCAGTAACAAGCCCAATTTCGTGGGTGGGGGGGATGGTTTGTTTGTTTTTTGCCGGTGGCATGTCTGGTAGAATGTTTAACTCCATATTCTCCCCTTTTCTCACTCTCACTTCCCCATAACAAATTCATACAGAATCCTCCTTTAAAATAAAAATAAAAGGAAAAACCTCCTGGTGTTTGGGAGGAAAACATGTTTATGATGACAAAGCAGACAGGAAGCTTAAGTGCTACTATTGAAAGGTAAGAGCATTAGTGCTGTTTCTGGGGAAATTTATTTTGCAGTTGTCATGATTGGCAAAATAACTTTTGCAAAACTATTTTGCATTTGAGAAAAAGAGCTGCTACTAAGAAATCTCTCACTGAGCAAGGGAAAGTATTTTTTACTTTTAAGAACAGCAGGTATCTACCCTGCCTGCTTTCTGGGTATAATATATCATATGAACTCTTACACATTAATATTTTCCCCCTTTTGACCAGAAAGTACATTGCACAGAACTAGTTGATTTTTTTTAAATTAAAACTTTTGGCAAAGTAGCCTATATAGATAGTGACAATATTTTTAATTAATGTCTTACAATATAATAGTCACTTTTCTGTAAATACACCCTCAACTCATGAACAGTGGGTGAAAGCCTGGCCACAGTTGGAGTTCTACCACGGACTTCAATTTGGGCCAGGAATACATGTAACAAGTAAAAAGGCATCCTGGCTTATACTTTTATATAAATGTCATGACTCCTCTTTCCCTGGGGTGAACAGTGTGCTTATTAAAGCAGGTGATCTCTCCATAGTGTTACACAATTGTGTGAACAGTCTAGTGTTTGGTTGTATACATCCGATTATGTGGAAGAGAAAACAAGATTTTTTCCCCCAGAAGAGATCTGGAGTGTATGACTGTCTTAATTCTGAAGGGTAGGTAGGCAAGCAGATGACGAAGTGTGTATGTGTGTGTGTGTGTGGGGGGGGAAGCGGGATTTGAATTAATTGTAAAGATGTGTATAGAAGACATTGTGTAGGATGTACATCATTGTGATAAGAGGATTCCTAAACAAAGAAATGCTATTCAAAGTACTGTGAAGTTATGTTTTTCATTCAGATTTGAAATAAATATTGCATCAGAAAATGAGTCAGTCCTGTTACATGATACTATTCACAAGATTTAACTTCTGTCAGAGAAATGAAAATTCTAATTAGTATTTGCACATTTAAAAGAAAATGTGATTCTACTGAGTTTTCCAGGTTTTTAATTCACCACATATGTATTCAATTTATTTTGGCCATATCTGCTGAGATGGACTAGATGGACTAAACCAATGAGATACACCCATTGCATAGGTCAGGTCTTAAATGTTAATACATATATTAGCAACTGAAGACCTTTTTAAAAGCAACCAATAGAGATTAACAATCTGCCCGTAATACTATTCTCCTGAATGCTCTGGCTCATTTGTTTGTTAGTTTTTGCTACCATCATTTAATCTAAATAACAAATAGTCTGTTTGAATCTCTTTTTTCACAGATTAGTAATCTAATGGAAAAGGTTTAGGAAGTTATATCCCACAGACCTAGAAACCTCTCATTGTTTATTTCATTTTTTAGGGAGCTGTAAAAGAGAATGCATATTGACATCACCTACTGGTGAATATCAAATCTAATTTTCACCTTAGAGATAAATCAATAGCAGACTAAGAATGTTAAGTACACTAAGCATTGGCAGCACATGCTAGGCCTATATCACATTAAACACTACAGGGACTGTAAATCTTTGGGCTAAACTGTATAAGTAAACAGCAAATTTAAATTCAAATCCATCTCCAAACAGTTTCTCATTTTGCTTTTTTTCTAATGCAGTTCATACTATATGTAATATTCAAAATATAAGTGATCAGGTTTAAGTGTGCTATATGGAAGTTGAGTATTACTTTTTTTCCCTGAAATATGTGCAATAAAAGTACCTATTAATTGTGGTTTGTGAGCATTTGCCTGCTAAATCCAGGGTTGTGAGTTCAATCCTGGAGGGGGCCATTTAGGGATGGGGAGGGGAAAAAAAAAAAAAAAGACAAACACCTGTCAGGGACAGTACTTGGTCCTGCTAGTGAAGGCAGGGGACTGGACTCAATGACCTTTCAAGGTCCCTTCTAGTTCTTTGAGATATACCTATCTCCATATTAAAACAAAATAAAAAGCTTTCATAGGGCTCCTTTTCAGGTCTGTCCCAGACCTGAAGAAGATCTCCATGGAATCTCAAAAGTTTCTCTCACCAGCAGAAGTTGGTCCAATACAAGATATTATGTCACACACTTTGTCTTCCTAATATCCTGGGAACAACATGGCTACAACAACATTGCATACAATAGTTGAATGTGTCACTTATGTTCCTGTTAGGTGGGAGAAACTATTTGTCCAATTCAGAATAGTTTAACTCAAACGTGCCAGGTACCTTCCAGTTCAAGTAAAGACAGGCTTTTGGTCCTGAAGACTTGTTGTGTCATGTACACAACAAGAGAGGGTTATAAACAGAAAACAGGTGCACAAAGGATAGAAGAAGAAGGATAACAACAATAACACTGATACTCAGTGAGGCACATACCCATTGTGATGGTTCATTTCACCTTGTCTAAAGACACAGGGGTTTTAACTTCCATACAGTCTCCCTTCACTAAAACCCCTGGAGCTTCCTTGTTGCACAGGGAATGAGCAGTCTGCAATATCCCTTTAAGAGGTGCAGCACAGTCCCCTCTCCTCCCCCAAATAGTGTTGAATAGGAAAACTGAATAATGCTAATAAGTTGGCTTGTCTGCCTACCTGATCTTTTGGTTTTTCTTGTCATTGATGCAGTGATTGTGCCCCCTTACTGAGCAGCTGCTCTGGGGAGGCTAAGGAGATCTTGCTATGTACATCTACATCACCTGTGCAGCCCTTAGGTAATTCAGTGACAGGAGCTGTAGAAAGCTCTGAGAGGCCAGATGTTGTTTGTTAAAAATATAAGCTATAAGAAGAAACATGGAAAGCTGGAGGGGGTTGATAGGCTGAAGCCAAATAGAGTGGAGCCAGGGGCACAAAGCTGGTCCCTAGAGCCTAGGCAAAGCAGTTAAGACCAGGAATCAGTAGTCACATTCTTTGTGAAACTGCACTCCCACAGAAGCAGGTGTTTATTCATTTTAAATGAAGGCCTGAACACATTGTTCATGGACAGGCAAGCATGCCCGTTGGCGACTATAATATTTGTCATACTATAAAGCCACTTGGAATAATCACTTGAGAGGGGGCCAGCATAGATGTAGTTCAGCTAAACAAAATGGAGCCAGCCACAGCTCTTGAATTCACTGTATAGCAAAGGTTCAGTACTATCAGACATAAAAATGGTATCCTGCAGGTATCCACTGACCATCTGTGCAGCTGTAGTTTCAATGAAGCTGAATCCTACTACTGCCTGGAGAAAATGCTGGTGAGCCAAAATTCCTTGCTTTGTCTCACAAGGACATTCTCCATTCCACAGGTTTGAACTGCTGCTCTGATATGATAATGCCTTGCATTTGGATCACAGCCCTTTGCAATGCACCCAGCCACACTGTCAGTTAGGCCTAGATCCACAAAGCGATTTAAGTGCCTAAGTCTCAGTTTTAGATACTGCCTGGCTGCTGCCTAATTTGCAAGTGCCTAAATTCACTTGGTGCCTAAGTTGTCTCTGTAAAACTTCCCTAGGTACATGAGTTTCTACCTCTGATTATAATCTGCTGCCTCACTAAGCATCTGGACCCCTACTACCTAAGCTCAATGTGATCCACAACCTGGGGGATGATAGGGTTTTTCTCCACCATCTTGCCTGCAAGGCCTGATCTGGTAGGTATGCTTAGAGCATGCCTAACTCCACACAAAATGGCTGGGGGTGGGGAGAGAAAGGAGGAGGCCTCCATTATAATCTTTAGATTAGGGTACTCTATCAGGATGTGGGGATTCTCATTCAATTCCCACCTATCACCACCTTAGGAGGAGAAAGAATCTGAACTGAGGTTCCCCACCTCTCAAATGAGTGATCCTTTGTGGATTGGGGCCTCTCTTCTACTTCCAGTGGTTTGTGTGTTTCTCTGTTAGAATTTAAATTATTTGTAACTCTGGAGTCCTGTATGGTGCCAGAACACTATACACCTGTGCATATATTTCACTGAAGTGGCAGTTCCCAGTCAGTAACAGGCAAATATTCTCAGATTCCTTTTTGTACTGATTAGACCTTATTGGTAGTTGTTTGGGACCCCTCTCCTCCAAAAGGCAAAGTGATATCACAAGCAATGTCAACACAGCTGCTGATCTGGGCTAGGCCTCTCCTCCCTCCTAACAAGAATAGACATACAGAGTTTGGGAGGATACTATAAGATGTTCTCCTATCTGTGTCAGTTTTTAACTCCAGCTGCTGCTCCTTGAAATCTTAGCTAGCTCTATGGATGTTACACTGGCTGAAAACAGTTGGGGCTAGATTTGTAAGGATTTGTAAATATTTTGGTCTCAGTTTAGCTGTTGCTCTGCTCAGCATTGCAAGGCTTAAGTGACTTAGCTGGCTAAATCCCATTTTCAAAAGTGACATAGGACTTAAGCATGTAAGTAAGTCAATAAGACTTTGCATCCTAAGTCATTTCTGAAAATGGGACTGAGCCATCTAAGTCACTTAGACCTAGCAATGCTGAGCGGAGCAATGACTAAATACCTTTAAAGAATCCATCCTTAGCTCTCTGATCTCCAGTTACTGCTGTTTTACTTTTTGCTGCTATATTTTAACACTTTCATGTGAGCAGAATATAAGTGGCATATTTAGGATTTTATTTATTTGTTCTTAAATAGCAATTTATTGAGCATTTACCAGTTATATGTTCCTTGCTTTTAAATTCAATTAACACCTGTATTGAAAGGGGATATTTTTTAAAATCTGTATTTACATTTGTTCTACTTTCCTCCACTGAAATACTGTCAATGGGATATTTGTAAAATCCATATAATAAAAGTTCCTTATAGAACCACCCTAGTAATTAGTTCAACCTGTCAACTATGTGTATGTTTACACTAAGTTATTTTATATACAAAGAAGTTCTTAGGACCAGAGTAAAATATCACAAGTAAAGCTAACATAGGATCTTTTGTAGAAGCCTATGACTTAAATGGTATTTCCAGTCAATGCTTCGTAATAGAAATTCAGGAATCAAATGTTCAGATACAGAATAATGAAGACTCAAATGTTATTGTACTTGATCCCATTGCCTTAAAACAGTGGTGGGCAACCTGCGGCCCATGGGCCGCAGGCAGCCCGTCAGGGTAATCTGCTAGCGGGCCGTGAGACAGATTGTTTAAATTGACTATCCTCAGGCCTGGCCACTTGCAGCTCCCAGTGGCTGCGGTTTGCGATTCCTGGCCAATGGGAGCTGCGGGATGCTACAGCCAGAACGTCCCTGCAGCCCACACCGCTTCCTGCAGCTCCTATTGTCCAGGAACAGTGAACCCTGGCCACTGGAGCTGCAGGCAGCCGTGCCTGCAGACGGTCAATGTAAACACTGTCTCATGGTCCACCACATGCAGCCTGGGAGCTGCAGGTTGCCCACCACTGTTTTAGTCACTGATCTTGCAAACGTTTCATGCACATAGTTAAAGACACATGTGCACAAGTGTTTGAAAAATTATATACAGAACAACCTCAGAGTTACGAACACCTCAGGAAGGCAAGTTATTTGTAACTGAAGAAAACTTTGTTTTTTCTTTCAAAAGTTTACAACTGAACTGACATACAGCTTTGAAAGTTTACTATGCAGAAGAAAAATGCTGCTTTTAGTCATCTTAATTTCAATTAAACAAACAATTTCCTTACCTTATCAAATCTTTTTTAAAGATCTCTTTATATTTTAGTAGCTTACATTTAACACTATTGTATTATATTTGCTTTTTTTTTTTTAATTTTATTAATCTCTTCTGCTCCCTTGTTGCATTCTTCCGGTTACAAATGAGTGTGAGGTTGGCTGCTGAGTACGTAACTCTGGTATTCGGAACTCTGAAGTTCTACTGTATCTAATAATCTAAGATTTATAGATTTCCCCTTGAATACATGGAATGACTGAAATATGGTAGCTACAAAAGGCTGGGTACTGCTGATAAACTAAAAAAAAGCACAAACAGGATAGAAAAAAAAAGTTCTCTTTACTTGTTTCTGGAAACATCTTTTTTTCCAAACTGTTACAAGAACTATTTTAGGGGACACTGTTTTACATTCTACTCCAAAAAATGAATTCTATTCCAAAAATGGAAAAATACATAAAAATACTTTGTAACATTTGAGTTCTTATTTAAACAAGGCTGGATTCAAAATTTTTCAGACAGCAAACTCATACATTATTTCTTAATTATAAAATATTTGCGTTTGTAGAGCTAAAAATTAGTCACAATTAATAGGTACTTTTATTGCACATATTCCAGGAAAAAAGTAATACTCAACTTCCATATAGCACTTTTAAACCTGATCACTTATATTTTGAATATTACAGATAGTGTGAACTGCATTAGGAAAAAAAGCAAAATGAGAGACTGTTTGGAGATGGGGAGTTAACAGTACAATTGACAGCTGAGGCAAGAACATAAAAGTGCTAGGAACATTATAAAAATAATTATGTTTGCTGCTTATGCATTTTTCAACTGAATTCTGATCAATCATCTCTCTCTCATACACAAAGTAAATGCAAGTAATTTCCCTTTCTAATTATTTAAAACCAGATGGAATCATTTTCATTTCAAATCACAGCCATTCCAATCTATTGTGTAAATACACAATAAAAGTGTATACTGTGCAGATTAAGAACGTGTTAAAATACCATATGGAAAGTAATTATTCTGTCTGTAATCCACTGCCTTACACAGTGCCATCCCCAAGTCAACTATATCCAACAGAAACACTTAGGGCCAGATTCTCAGTCCATGTAAATCAGCATAGTTCCACTGAAGTCATAGGTATGCCAGTTCATGTTCACTTCATTAGAACTACATTGATTTATACCAACTGAGCATCTGGTCATTAACAGTTTGCCTACTTTGGGACACTTAGAAAAGTTAAGACCATTTAACTAAGGTGTTCTGTAAAAGTGCATTAAATCCCTAGGTGGATGCTCTCATTCAAAGTTAAGTGGTCATAGTTCACTTTAGCTTCATCATCCTTGAAGACAAATCCTAGATTTTAAACCTGGACAATTCAGGATTTATTCCCAATCCTGGCAGACAGTTTTACTCACTTAGGAGAGCTCATTGAACAAAACATGTTGTTATCAGCACAAGTTCTCAGTCCTCCGCACCTTGCAGAAATAGAGCTGACTCCAAGGCACAAAGTAAAGGAAGTGCTTAATGTCAGTCATTGCAATGGACTCCTTTATTTTCAACAGGAGGCCATAATATTTAGATGCTGTCTACTTTTGTAGACTGGGTGTTGCTGGGAAGCAGGGAGAAATGCCTAGATTTGTACTTTGCATTCAGAAGCTGCTCTTTGTCAGGTATGTTTTGCTCCCTCTTTACAGGTAGTAGCAAGGCTATTGCCCCCAGCTGAACTGAGTTTCTTATGTATTGCATGACTTTCCAGGAGTGAAGAGCAGCTCCCCAGGGCAAATAGCATGGAAAGCATAGCAGACAAAATCCAGGAGTTGCAAGGAACATATCAGATGTGCTCCTTTCCCCCTCTCAGTGAAGGCTCAAGTTTGTCTCAACTTTATTAAGAACTACCGTTTGACTAATACTGAGAACCAATCAAAAGTACAGTTACAGTCACAAAACTTTAATACAATGTTGAAATTAAATGAATGGAGCTCTTTACCTTCATGTTAATTTTAAACTCTCCATATATGCTTCCTGTACTCAGGTAATAAAAGAGAACATTTAAAATGTCTGTGTGCGGTGATATTTTGGCAGAGCTATTGCAGACATTGAGCCACCATGAGCTAATTAAAAAGAAACCCTTTTCCTAGAAATATACTGGCTGTGAAATACATCTACAAAAGGGGAGTGGCTTAAAAGGGAGGGACTCAGCCTGTTAGAATTCTTTCAGTTGGGCAAGTAGTAGCTGTCCCTTCCTCCTCTCCTTTAGTGGGTGTAAGCAGTGTCTGGAATGAACACTCGCCTGATATCTAGGATGAGCTGGTGGAAAAGACTTCAGGAGCAGACAGTCTTTGCATAGACATGACAACTCTAAGTGCACAGCAGATTGAGCTGCTTTGTCAAAGTGATCAATTTTGGTTGGTTTTAGGTTACAAATCACTCTATTATTTGAATGCAGGGGTAAAGAAATGTTGCTCTCCTTATTGTACAAGGAAAGGAGAACTATGCTTAGCCTACTTTGATTGAGGAGGTCATCTAAACTGAACCTCACTTGCTAAGCAAGGGGTAGGAATGCAAAATCGGGGAGAAGTGAATGAAGACAGTGGTTTGAGATGTGGATTCAGTCTAACAAGTTCTCAGCACTATTTGACCTACCTGTTTTTAGCATCTAATGACAGCTGATTAGGCTCAATTGAGAGTTCCTTTCCAATTCATGATTCCTAGAGCTGATATCACTGCTGAGCAGGTGTAGGAGCTGAGCCTTAGGCTAGATCTACACTATGAGGGGGCGGGGGTAGACCTAAGATACGCAACTTCAGCTACGTGAATAGCATAGCTGAAGTTGCGTATTTTAGGTCGATTTACCTGGCTGTGAGGACGGCGGCGAGTCGACCGCTGCCGCACCACCATTGACTCCACTTCCGCCTCTTGCTGCGGTGGATTTCCGGAGTCGATGGCAGAGCCATCAGGGATTGATTTTATCGCGTCTTCACTAGACGTGAAGAGTCGATCCCCAGTAGATCAATTGCTACCCACCAATCTGGGAGAAGGGTTATATAAGGAACATGAGGTAGGTATGTGGGTGAGAGTAAATGTGAGAGTGCTGGAAACCACCTTCCTCCCATCACTGACTTTTCTAGCTGTGCTGACACAGTAGGTACAAAGCAGACAGCACAGAGAGCAGCAATAGGCAAGGGATGGGAGAAGGCAGTCTTGGCTGTCTCCTCAGTAGCTTCTAGAAGCCCAGAGGAATTGTGTCAGCAAGAACCATACTCACTCCCTGGAGCTCTGTGTCTGAGTGACATTCCAGATGGGATGAGTGACAGCAGAAGCAAAGGTGTGACTGTCACTCCTGATGAGCGACACTTGGCAGGTATGCAAGTATATGACAGTAGGTGCAGTATGGTATGAAAAAAATTAACTTGAGGGGAATGAATCATCCTAAAATACTCATGGTAATGATGAATTAGAAAAGGTCATCCTATCAAATGAAACTACTTCCAATATCCTGTTGCTCAACATCAGGCTGGACCTGAGATTTACAATTGTTTTGTGCAGACTTCAAATCTTCCATATACTTGTGAGTAATGTGACCATCGTAAAGCCATGGCAATAAGCCCTTTCCACCACATACACCTCTACCCCGATATAACGCAACCCAATATAACATGAATTCGGATAGAACGCGGCAAAGCAGTGCTTCGGGGGTGCAGGGCTGCGCACTCTGGCGGATCAAAGCAAGTTGTATATAACGCGGTTTTACCTATAACACAGTAAGATTTTTTTGGCTTCCGAGGACAGTGTTATATCAGGGTAGAGGTGTACTTATATTTTTCCCATATATCAAAGCTGTTTGAATAATGAAAACAATTTATCACCAAAAATTATTCAACAGATAAATAATTTACAACAACAAATTCTGCAACCTCTACCAGAGTAGAGAATGTCTTTAGATTTAAAACAAAAAACAAACAAAAAAATCCCTACAAACAATTCTGTAAGAGGGGCAGACTCACCCCTGTGGCACCTCCTGCTGGTTTCTCCAGAAATTAGCTCTTCCAGCATCCTGGACCGCCCTCTGCAGGCCGGTGGTCTGCCATCCTCTGGCCCCTATGTCCCTCCCTGGACCCCGGTGCCCTTTTACCTGGGGTGCTGCCCCCTGGCAATAACCCCCCAGTCTTAGGGTCTCCCCTCCCTGGGGAACCCCCACCCACTATCCCTACCTCACCTCAGAATAAGGCCACTGCCAGTCATCAACTAACCCCTGCTCCCTGGGGCAGACTGCAGTATAGGCCACTCATCACAGGCAAGGTTGGATTTGGACCTGTTGCCTTGGCCTACCCATGGGCTGCCCTCTGCAACCCCCAGTACCCCTTGGCCTCCTACTAGGCCACAGCCTGTCCCCAGCCCTGTTCCACCCAGGTACTCTGTCTTAGCTCCCTATAGCCAGGCCCTTCTCTCTCTGAGTGGGAGGGGGGGGGGGGGGGAGAGAGAGAGACTATTTGGGCTCCTAGCTCCCAGCCTTCTTATACAGGCCAGCTGTGGCCTGATTGGGGCGAGGCCCAGCTGTGGCTACTTCCCTAATCAGCCCAGTAGCTTTTCCCTTTGCCCCAGCCCTCAGCCAGGGCAGTTTTAAACCCCTCAGGCAGGAGCAGGGTAACCACTCTGCAACAGGACCATTGAAATCACTGGGTGTCTTTCCCTTGACTTTAATCAGAGCTTGAATGTCCACACATTGCAAAGATTGTCCCATGTTCAGATGTCCTGGATTTTTGCACTGAATCCTTCAGCCCATCTCAAATGTGCTTTGCACTTGTTACAGTATAAACCATTAAGCTTTTTCCCCCTGCTTTACCAAAGCTCTTTTTTCACTTGTCTAATTTAAACTTTTACTATAAATGTTTGCGTGTCCAAGGAAGTAGAGTGAAAGAAACTGTATGCAGTGATAATTCTGTAATTACCACTTTGCATGGAAAGACTTTGTATGTGTTACATCTGTCTTTGAGGAATGCAAACCAAATTTGCCTTTTTAGGTTACTGAGCCAAAAAAATAATGTGTATCATGCTAATTTACAAGATTTCATAATTGTTGCAGCTAATTTTGGAATGAGTAATTTCACCCCCTTTATTGAGCACATGTGTCTATTTGTGAACAATATAGAACATCTGCATAGGAGGTGATTTGTTTATAAACTGGATTTTAAAATGAGAAAATGGGAAATCTGAACCATTTTAGAAATTTAATTTTGTCTAAAAGAAAGCAAATATTTGATACTGCATGTGTTTATTGCCCATAAATAATGTGACAAACTTAAAGTTTGAAATTTTGGTCTATAATATATGGTGTTATATCCCGCTAATGAACAACATGACACTTACATCACTTTATCGTATAACTCCTTAATTTAAGGGCGGTTATTCAATATTAATGATGCTCAAAATAATGAAAGCAATTTGTATTTTTTAATTCTGCTTTTGTTGAAAAAGCTAAGTACTGCAATGCAGTCGTCCTTGATTGCTAGTCTAGCCTATATGGTAGAATGATATCCATAGTCCCTACACCGCACTTACACGGGGATTAGGACATACATACAAGAATTAGTATTAAAATCAGGATACATATAAATCCTCTGATCTCTCCCCTGGCCTTCTATCCTTATCCCCCCATATATTCCAGGTTATACAATGCTGACAGGGAGACCTCTGAAGAATGAAGGTGTAGATGCCACACTGTGTAGCCAGTCCACTGATGGCTCTTCACCCATTTCTCTCCCACACCTTGCACATCCCTTCAGAGTTTAAATGGCACAGAGAACATTCACCAGGGCTTCCATGTGAAAGTGAATTTATCCATAGTGTATGAACAAGGCTCCACATGATTACTGCATATTCTGTTTCCTTTTAATTTTTAAGTATCTTATTTGTTTTGATATGGATTTGTTGACAAACACATTTTAAAGGATAGTGACTTGGTATGGTTTCACTGTATTTGTTCTCAGACTTAACTAAATGACCTCAATGGCCTGGGACCCGAAAATTGCTTGGACCTCTATCTTCCACTATTTTTTTTTCTTTAATATGTTTCAAATTTATTTTTTACTAACTGCTATTCAGCAGCAGAAAAAAAAAGCATTCATATGGAACCACAGTTGCTAAACATGCTTCTGTTCTGTCAGTGTTGTTGTGAAACCTATCACAAATCTATGCTATCTACAGTGTTAGCTATGCAACAATAATCATTTTCAGACACATTGGAAAATAACACCTCAGTGATTTTTAAAATTGTGTAAGGTCCTGAAATAATTTTGTGAGCCTATTTAAACCGTTTGTAGCTGCTTGATTTGACATTTCAGTGTGCCTTCAAAAGTATTTGTGAAGGAATCTGTGCTCACTCTTCCCCTTTTAAAACATCTGCATATTGTTTGAAGTGTATTTGCTGAATCTACAAACCTGTCATAGCTGGAGAATATGCGAATCTCTTACTTGATGAGTAAGTTCAGCTTTCCCTTTTGCCAATCTGGTACAGCGATTGTATGGCTTCAGATAAGGTCTGCTCAGCTACTTCTGTCATTCCAGGAATGTGTGATGTGGTGTGGAAACATAGCAACTGTTAATGTTGCTATAATTAATGTTGATTGAAAGAACACTCTACTGGGGAAAATTGTCACATCTCACATGCATAGCTTCTTTAAGAATATTTGTACGTTTCAGGGTTACAATACCTCCTTTTACTATATCAAGGTAAAAATAAAAACAGTAATACAAAACAAGTGTTAATCAGACATACCTCGCTGTCCTGAAAACTGAGGTGATCGTGCTTGGAAGAGGACAGCACAATTAACTGGCTTCTTCACAAGAAAAAACTGTCCCACTGCATAGGAAAGATTGGAAGTATGGCTTAACCAGGAGATCTTCAATGATATAAAACTCAAAAAAGACTCCAATAAAAAGTGGAAATTCAGTCAAATTTCAAAGGATGAATATAAACAAATAACACAAGTATGTAGGGATAAAATTAGAAAAGCCAAGGCACAAAACTTGATCAAACTAGCTAGAGACATAAAAGGAAACAAGAACACATTCTACAAATACATTAGACATAAGAGGAAGACCAAGGACAGGGTAGGCCCATTACTCAATCAGCAGGGAAAGACAATAACAGAAAATATGGAAATGGCAGAGGTACTTAATGACTTCTTTCGGTTTTCACCAAGAAAATTGGTGGCGATTGGACGTCTAACATAGTGAATGCCAGTGAAAATGAGGTAGGATAAAAGTCTAAAATAGGGAAAGAGCAAGTCAAAAATTACTTAAGACAAGTTAGATGTCTTCAAATCACCAGGGCCTGATGAAATGCATCCTAGAATACTCAAGGAGCTGACTGAGGAGATATCTGAGCCATTAGCAATTATGTTTGAAAAGTCATGGAAGACGAGAGACATTCCAGAACACTGGAAAAGGGCAAATATAGTGCTCATCTATAAAAAGGGAAATAAGGACAATCCGGGGAATTACAGACCAGTCATCTTAACTTCTGTACCTGGAACGATAATCGAGCAAATAATGAATCAATCAATTTGCAAATACCTACAAGATAATAAGGTGATAAATAACAGTCATCATGGATTTGTCAAGAACAAATTGTGTCAAACCAGCCTGATAGCTTTCTTTGACAGGGTAATAAGCCTTGTAGATAGGGGGTGAAGCGGTAGATATGGTATATCTTGACTTTAGTAATGCTTTTGATACTGTCTCACATGACCTTCTCATAAACAAACTAGGAAAATAGAACCTAGATGGAGTTACTATAAGGTAGGTGCATAACTGGTTGGAAAATTGTTCCAAGAGAGTACTTATCAGTGGTTCACAGTCATGCTGGAAGGGCATAATGGGCGGGGTCCCAAAGGGATCGGTTCTGGGTCCGGTTCTGTTCAATATCTTCATCAATTATTTAGATAATAGTGTAGAGAATACACTTATAAAGTATGTGAATGATACCAAGCTGGGAGGGGTTGCAAATGCTTTGGAGGATAGGATTAAAATTCAAAATGTTCTGGACAAACTGGAGAAATGGTCTGAAGTAAATAGGATGAAATTCAATAAGGACAAATGCAAATTACTCTACTTAGGAAGGAACAATCAGTTGCACACATACAAAATGGGAAACGACTGCCTAGGAAGGAGTACTGCAGAAAGGGATCTGGGGATCATAATGGATCACAAGCTAAATATGAGTCAACAGTGGAATGCTGTTGCAAAAAAAGCAAACATCATTCTGGGATGTATTAGCAGGACTATTGTAAGCAAGACATGAGAAGTAATTCTTCTGCTCTACTCCGCACTTATTAGGCCTCAACTGGAGTATTGTGTCCAGTTCTGGGTGCCACATTTCAGGAAAGATGTAGACAGATTGGAGAAAGTCCAGAGAAAAGCAACAAAAATGATTAAATGTCTAGAAAACATGACCTATGAGGGAAGATTGAAAAAAATGAGTTTGTTTAGTCTGGAGAAGAGAAGCCTGAGAAAGAACATAACAGTTTTCAGGTACATAAAAGTTTGTTACAAGGAGGAGGGAGAAAAATTGTTCTTCTTAACCTCTGAGGATAAGACAAGAGGCAATGGGCTTAAATTGCAGCAAGGGCGGTTTAGGTTGGACATTAGGAAAAAGTTCCTGTCAGCGTGAAGCACTGGAATAAATTGCCTAGCGAGGTTATGGAATCTCCCTCATTGAGGATTTTTAAGAATAGGTTAGACAGACACCTGTCAGGGATGGTCTAGGTAAGATATTTATGCTTGTATCTGTAATTTTCACTACATGCATCTTAAGAAGTGGAGTTTTTTATCCATGAAAGCTTATGCCCAAATAAATCTGTTAATCTTTCGGGTCCCACAGGACTTCTCGTTGTTTTTGTGGATACAGACTAACACGGCTACCCCTCTGATATTTGGTCTAGATAATACTTAATCCTGCCTTGAATGCAGGGGACTGGACTAGATGACCTCTCAAGGTCCCTTCCAGTTCTATGATTCTAAAACATTTGCCATTAGCAAGAGCATCAAACCTTCACATTAAGTCAGGGTATAGGCCTTACAGACTCCTCAGTACTAATGGAAGCCCAAATATCCATGACAGCAAACAAATGTCCACTTTTATCTGTGACAGGCATAAAATCGTACACTACTTTATCAGCTACCCCCATCCTTGCTGATCCATGTATCTGTAACATATAAGTTTGATTATTGCACCGTAGGATATCTCTGTATGAAACCACATACAGAAACAAAGCTCAAACTGGTACAGAACACAGCAGCCTATTTGTTTAGCAATACATGTGACTGTGGGCACATTGTCCCAGTACCCTATTCTGGCTCCCCATTGAATTCAGATTTCAGATCAAGGTCTCTTCTAATTTTAAAATCCATCCATCAGATTGGTTTTACCTTCCTGAGAGATCAACTCACCTTCTGCAACCATAAATGTCCATGATAACTATACTCCCATGAAATGGCTCATCAACATGGGGAGGCTTGTGAGTACAAGAGACACAGAACTTTCACAGGACCTATCCCGGACCTAGACAATGGAACTCATTCCTGCAAGAGGAAAGAACAACCATAACCTCACCAATTAGAGAACTAAATGGAAAAAACTCATGTATCTAAAATGTCGTTCCCTCAATTTATTCACACTGACAACTCCATAAGCAAAAAAAACCCTGAACAAGCAAAGCTAATGAAAATATTTCTATTAGTGTCTGTGGGAATGCCCGAGGTAGAAAAATTCTGTTTCTAACTATAGTACATAGGGGTCATCCAGTACATTAAAGGGAGCATATCAGTACTACGCTAGACAGATTCTTCAACCATTCTTTTATATTTACAATATTTTTGTAACTATGTTAAAAAAATATGGAGTGAGAGCATTTTGGTAAACTGTCCTACAAAAAATGTTATTCTAGTTTGCAAAATAGAGAATCATTACTTGTGTTCACATGTGAGGTACTTGGTATGTTTCAGGCAAATTGGTTTCATATTTTATTATACCTTTTAAACCAGACTTATGCTTGTGCCAATGTATGACCAATCTGAACTTTCTTTGTAAGTGCATATACTACACATAATAAGGATTTCTTCATTTCTGCAAGAGGGCTGTCTGATGAATAATACAAACAGTAGGGGGAAGTTACTTGCTTCCAGGTGGAAGGGTGGTTGAGACCATCTACTGCATTGCAGCTGGAGGCAACACCACATCAGGAAGGGATGGGGGTGTAATGCCTGCCAGGGAGAGAACTGTCCAGGTTGTTAGCTACCAGCAGGTTGCAGCTGAACCAGAGATAAACCTGTCTCTAGGGAGCATAGAGAAATGTGTCCCAGAGGAGAGCCCAGAGAAGGGGAAGGAGATCTCAGAAACCACTGAGGTGAGTGAGGATTCCTGTGACTCTTTCACCCAGGGAAGCAGTGTCCTTCCAAGTATGGGAGGGTCTGAGACTTGCTCCTTTCCAGCAGAAGGCAACATGCCCTCAGGCACAGGGGCAGGGGAGGTGTTGTCAGTGGTTAAGGAAACTGTCCCAGTTGTTAGCTGGCAGAGTTTTGAGGATGAACAAGGGACAGAACCTTCCTAGGTAGCACAGAGAACTGTGTCTTAGGAGGGGGCCCAGAGGAGGAAACTGGGTAAGGAATAGTGGGGGTACAGGAACGTCTCCTCACTAGTCACTTGGGGCAGGATGCCCAGGACACAAAGGGGATGGCTGGTGCATCTATGCACCCAGGCACTCGGCCTGTGACCCAGGTTTTGAGAAGGAACTGTGTAACTGACCTCCTGGAGGGGAGCAGTCACACAGCTGACTTCTCAGGGACAGAGAAAGGGGTGGCAGAGGGTATCCCAATCTAGGACCCAGTTTTTCAGGATGTTATTTCTGATAAGTGTTTGGAAAGTAACTGTGTCTCTTTACATCAAGATGCAGCTCCAATGCCTGTGACAGCCGAGGAGTTGAGACCAGGAAATTGCCAGGAGGTAGTTTGCGAGAACACAAATGACCCACCTGACCAAGAAGGCGGTGTTTTCCCTAAGGCTGGTGAGATACAGAGAGCAGTTGTGGGAAAAGGTGAATCTAATTGAAGGGTAAACACACCTAGCCCAGAAAGCACAGATCACAGCCCTCTAGGGCAGTGTTTCCCAAACTTGGGACGCCGCTTGTGTAGGGAAAGCCCCTGGCGGGCCAGGCTGGTTTGTTTACCTGCCCCATCCGCAGGTCCGGCCGATCGCGGCTCCTACTCAGGCTGACCAAATTAAGGTTGCACAGGAAACCTTAATTCTGGCATTTCCTAATTTTTGAGTTCTTGACTTTGCAACCTTAATAAGGTTCTTTTTAATTTAATGTTGTGTGTATAATAAGATATAGGTCTACACTGTAGACTGGAAGAGGATACCTTTGCCTTAATTAATGGTCTAAGAGTATTTGGAGGGAATTGTGTGGAATAAATATATGTAATTAAATTAAATTGTGTCAAGAAGAATGGAGAAACTGAAAGATTCTTTAACTCTAAAATCAGTTAGATGAGTGTTATACTAAATTATGCTAAAACATGTTTGAGACTGTAAAGAACACAGCAGAATAATGGACTGAACAACATATTAGGTCTTTTTCATCCTTTATAAAGTTTAGGTCTGAACAACCACACCTGCAGAAAACGAATAGGTGGGGGATTAACAGGAGGACACCTCTGACATTCTCCTCGGAGAGGATTTTTCTCAGTTGTTTCAAACAACAGCCTATGTGGCTCTTCTAGGATCCATATGAATCCAGGGCCCCCCAGGCAGTGCCCCATAACCTCCATGATGTCTCTGGAGCTTCCCTAGCTCCCTAGCAGCACAGCTCCAATTTAGGTGTGCTGACAGAGTTTCCATAGCTGGCAGATGCTCCTGAGACCCTCCAAAAAGAGGAATATCAGCTGTGGGACAGGTGGCACAGAAAACTTATACAACTTCTAGCTGTGTTATCTTTCCACTCTAAGCTCCATAGAGGGTGGGGAAATGATACTTGTCTCACTCTGTCCCCATTTTCAACTCGCCCACTCCTTCCATGACACTACACCCCATACAGATCCCTGAACTGATGCAGTGAACCTTGATAAGTCAGGGGAAGTTTAGAATCTATCTCAGAAATAGCTGAGTCCCTCTTCCTCACAGGAGGAGAGATCCAGGGTCTTATACCTTCAAAGCACTTAATCACCAAGTAACTTATTTCTCATGAGTAGAGAGAACACTGAGACTACTTGTTTGAGCAAAATTATGTGCATGCTTTACTGCTTTGCAGAATCAGGGTTCCCCACTGGCTGAGGTTCTTAGGAGAGCAATTGAGCCCTATGATTATTTTTTTAAAAGTCACTATTGCATTTACTTTTATACTTGTATGCCAAAATGGTGCTTTGGTCATATTGCTGCTGTTGCTGAAACAGTCATGTTTATTTTTTTTAATATATTTCTGACTAGTATAATAAATAGTCACATTAAATCCACATATATTATACAGAAAAAGTTGGCACTTAACTCATTATTTTCTTTTGAGACAACCTTGTGTGTGTGTGTGTGTGTGTGTGTGTTTGTTTAATGGAAACATTACACATCAAACTATAATAAGTTCCTTCTACCCTGCTGTCATAACTATAAAGGGAAGGGTAAAAGCTGTCCTGTGTACAGTACTATAAAATCCCTCCTGGCCAGAGACTCCAAAATCCTTTTCCCTGTAAAGGGTTAAGACGCTCAGGTAATCTGACTGGCATCTGACCCAAAGGACCAATAAGGGGACAAGATACTTTCAAATCTTGGCGGGGGGGGAGAGGGGAAGGCTTTTGTTTGTGCTCTTTGTTTTGGGTGTTCGTTTTGCTCTCGGACTGAGAGGGACCAGACATCAATCCAGGTTCTCCACATCTTTCTAAACAAGTCTCTCCTATTTCAAACTTGTAAGTAAATAGCCAGGCAAGGCGTGTTAGTTTTCCTTTGTTTTCTCAACTTGTAAATGTACCTTTTACTAGAGTGTTTATCTTTGTTTGCTGTACTTTGAACCTTAGACTAGAGGGGAGTCCTCTGAGCTCTTTAAGTTTGATTACCCTGTAAGGTTAATTTCCATTCTGATTTTACAGAGATGATTTTTACCTTTTTCTTTAATTAAAAACCTTCTTTTTAAGAACCTGATTGATTTTTCCTTGTTTTAGATCCCAGGGGGGTTGGAACTGTATTCACCAGGAGTTGGTGGGAGGAAGGAGGGGGGATGGTTAATCTCGCCTTGTTTTAAGATCCAAGGGGTTTGGATCTGTATTCACCAGGGAATTGGTGAAGGTTTCTCAAGGCTTCCCAGGCATGGGAATTCTGGGGATGGTGGCAGCGGACCAGAGCTAAGCTGGTAGTTAAGCTTAGAAGTTTTCATGCAGGCCCCTACATTTGTACCCTAAAGTTCAAAGTGGGGATACAGCCTTGACCCCTGCCTATAGTTTTTTACTGCAATTTACACTTCTCAAATGGACAAGAATGAGGTGGTCTTTGTGTAAATATTGACAAGGATTTATTAAATGAAGGAAGTGCACACTTCAGTTTAAAAAAAAAAATGTGTTCTGTACTTTTGCCTGAAAAGGGTACAAGAGAATCTCAAATGTCATACATATTTTATTACTCTAGTCCTTAACAGATGATGCAGTTGTCTATTACTCCATATCATGTCAAAATTTTATTTCCCAGAAATGGAGGATTTCAGCTGTCATCTGTCTATTAGATAATTGTACATTATATGTTAGTATTCTTAGAGAATATTTCAAAGATAATTTTGAAATGAAATACAATCACACAGTGTTATCTTTCTAAATCACTCTTGCAGAGCTTATAATGCAAACGGAAATAACAATTCCTTTTTTGAAAAGTATGCAAAAAATCTAATCACTACTACTAAACATCAGATCTAGGTTATACTGCCAAAAGTGTGTGTGAACATTTATTTGAATTGAAAATGTGGTATTTGGTGCCATTTTCACCCCCTTTTATTTTCTTCTATAGACATTTGTATAAGCAAATTTTTGATTGAAAAAATGTTCATGGAAAGAGAAAGTTTCACAATTGCTTGCACAAATACAAATGTGCATTATTTATTTATCTATTTATTTATTTATTTAGCACCAGAGGTATCCATGAAGCAATCCAGAAAGCTCTTCGTAGTTTGAGAGTCATCAGAGAAGAAGCAGAAAGAACATTATGGATAAAATCTGGCACCCTTTCACTGTGTAGCAGCTTACTTGACCACTGAAACTAATAGGACTACTTGAAGGGTGAGGGACTAAGCATGAGATTGGACGATCTGGCCATGTGTGATTTAGATGAAGAGCCACATATCAAAAGTAGCAAATTACAAACAGGGAATGCTCAAATCTAAATAGTTTAAGAACAATTATTAGGATTACAAGTTTGTGTTTATCAATCATCAATCAAGTCTGTTAGTAGAGGATTCACAAAGAGAAGAGGAAGATAAATCTGTCACACAATTTTTTTTTTTTTTAATACTCGGCCCAACTCTGCAAAACATTTAGGTCCTGATTCTGATTTACCTAGTCAACATCCATCCATTCACACAGTGCACTTGTAAGTATGGTTTATTTGCAGCCCACGCTTCATCCTGGTGCCAGACATACTGGGAGAAGGCAGCTCCTGGCCAGAAGGTACTGTTAGTATTGTGGAAAACTGTCCCATGAGGCAGTATGAAAGAGCCAGGAAAGGGTAAAGGTAGGTTTGCCAACTTTCTAATTGCATAAAACCAAATGTCCCACCCCCACTCACTTCATCCCCCCTCCCTCCATTGCACACTTTCCTCCACCCTCACTCACTTTCACCAGGCTGGGACAGGGAGCTGGGATGCATGAGGGGGTAAAGGCTCCAGCTGGGGTTGCAGGCTCTGGGGTGGGACCAGAAATGAGGGGTTCAGGATACACAAGAGGGTTCTGGACTAGAGCAGAAGGTTGGGGTATGGGGGATGAGGGATGATGGCTCTATATGGGGGTGTGGGCTCTGGGGTGTGGGCTCTGGGGTATGGCTCTGGGGTGAGGCCGGGGTTGTGGTGTTTGGGATGCAGGAAGGGGCTCTGGTCTGGGGCCAAGAGGTTCAGAGTAGGGGCTCTGGGGTGGGGCTGGGGATGTGGGGTTTGAGGTGCAGGAGGGGGTTCAGGACTGGGGCAGGGCATTGGGTGTGGGTGCAGGAGAGAGCTGGGGTGTGGGAAGGGGTGCGGGATACTGGCGGTGCTTACCACTACTCCCAGGAAACAGCCACCGGGTCCCTGCAGTCCCTAGGCATATGGGCAGCCATAGAGGCTCCACGTGCCGCCCCCACAGCTGTCATTGGTCACAGTTCCAAGCCAATGGGAGCAGCGAAGCCAGGACTCGAGGCGGGGGAAGCTGACGGAACCTTCCATGGCTGTGCCTATGCCTAGGGGCCGCAAGAACCTGGTGGCCATTTCCAGGAGCCATGCAAAGCCAGGGCAGGTAGGGAACCTACCTTAGCTCCGGGGCCCTGCTGCATCACCGACTGAACTTGTAACTGTCCAGTTGGCTGTGCTGACCAGCCTCCAGGTTCCCTTTTTGACCAGGCATTCCGGTCAAAAAACAGATGACTGGCAACCCTAGGTAAAGGGAAGCAGCAGGGAGACCAAACTGAAGAAGATGGAGGTGCTCAGGGCTGCCCAGAGGATTCAGGGGGTCTGGGGCAAAGCAATTTCGGGGGCCCCTTACATTAAAAAAAAGTTGCAATACTGTAGAATACTCTATTCTCGTGGGGGCCCTGATCCTTTCCAGAGATATATCAAAAATAGGAGTCTGAGGGCTATTTCAGAGAGGACACAAGGGAATCCTCTCAGAGACTAATATTTGTCTAATCCAAGCCTCCAAATGGTTTACAGATTTGTGTTATCACTGCCTTGGTGATTAGCTGAAGCTGACCAAGACTTTTGCTGGGCTAATGAACTTCATCTCAGATGTTATGCTTAAAGTCCCTGTTTTAAGTTATACCTCTGAAATCCTCTCATTGAAGAGTCATGACTCTTATTTATTTTTTCCATAATTTCATTTCAACACTATTTCCACTCTATCAAATATGAATTATTGACAGATGAAAGCTGATCCCTCGAACCACATATTGTAATATTTCATCAACAATGCTATAGTTAAAAGCAACAGAGGATCCTGTGGCACCTTTAAGACTAACAGAAACTTTCGTGGGTAAGAACCTTCTGAAGAAGTGAGGTTCTTACCCACGAAAGCTTATGCTCCCAATATTTCTGTTAGTCTTAAAGGTGCCACAGGACCATCTGTTGCTTTTTACAGATTCAGACTATCATGTCTACCCCTCTGATACTGAATGCTATAGTTATAAGCCCGTTAGCAGGTATGTGTAATATTACAATTTTTGGACCATTGCAATGTGGTATTAATAAAGATACGGACTTAATACATAAAATGCCTCTAAGATATTACCATCTTAGCAGCAGTTCAGTTTACACAGTAACTAGTTTTCTCTTCTTTTAAAAGATTGCATCTTTTGATCAAGTTATAGCACTTCATGTTCCCAATCCTGCCTTTAAAAAAAATGTATCACTGTATCTCTAAATTGCCTAAGAACCTTTTAGGCAATATTTCAGCATAGCAGTCAATATTTGGAAATAAATGTAGGTGTCTCCCTCACTCAGCAACTATTCTGAGTGAAGGTATGGAGCATATAAAACAAATTTAGCAGCTACTCTTCAAATTATTTTGCTTCTCTCTTGGTAGATTGTAATGATTCGGGGAATCTGTCTATGTACAATTCATGAATTCTGTGTGATGTTATGAACTCTTTGTATACATTTATGTCAACGTAAAAACTCCATTTTGATTGTGAGGCTTTTCTGCTTTTTTAAGAAACATTAATCTTGAACAGAAATTTGAATGACACAAGGCTAACCATGGAGGTTGTTAAACCTTTAAACTGGTGGTGGGCAACCTACAGCCCGCAGGACGCAGGTCCCATTGGCCAGGAACAGCAAACTGCGGCCACTGGGAGCTGCGGACGACCATGCCTGAGGAAGGTCAATGTAAACACACTGTATCACTGCCCACCAGAGGATTACCCTCATGGGCCACATGTCACAGGCTGCCCACCACTGCCTTAAACCTTGATGGATCTTGAGCTGAAGAACCAGAAGAACCAGTACACCCAGGTGGGCTGGTAGCCAGGCAACTGATCACCTGAGAGGGGAAAGAGGGTGAACAGGAGTCATCTGAAAAAGGACATTTTAAGAGATAAACAGACCAGATCTGCTCCGAACAGCCCCCCTCACTGACCAAAACAGGAAAAGAAGCATGTTCTGTAGTAGTGAAATCCAGAAGAGTAGATGCTGACCAAATCCTAAAGAATATTTAAGTGAGGAAACTTATGCAGAGAGCTGCATACAGTTGTTTCTTATTTTGCACAGAACTGTGTATCTTTTGTGCTGTCTCGGCTAAACAGTAATTGCTAGAAATACTCTACAAAGTCTGTGTCTATTTGTACTATCATATGTGCCTCAAGAGGCAAACTATATACCAGTGTGCCCTGTGACATTATCCAATTAGAATATGACCATGCAAATCATTGTTGCTACCACTGTTATATAATTGCAAAGAATCTTATTCAGTGTGTGTCAATAGAAAGGGTTACGCAGCTCGCTTGCTAAATGACCCAGAGTCAACCTTTAGAGATATGTTAGAAAAGTATGTAAATGATAATTAGGGTCATTTCCTTTTAGATAAGCTAGAACTTTGAAATGCAATCCTGTATTGTTACAGAATTAGAGGTGATTCTAATTGCGTGTGTTTACTTATATCTTGTGAGATGTTAGCCATGTACACAGACAGTTCCTGTCTATTACTATAGCTATTGATTCAGAGATCAAAAGGGAATATTAACATTCAGATTAATCTTGGGTGAAATAATGTCATTGTCTATATGTCTCTTTAAAGTTTGTGATAAACTGCCTAATGGATAAATTGTCTTATGTTAATTCCTGTAGCTAATGTTTAGGTATAGGTCTACTTCAAAGTCTCCATGATTGCTGATTGTTAGCCTAAGGACTCCAAGCTGTCAAGAGAAGGCCTGGAACTGTATAAAACCCCTTGGGTCATGATCCTTTTATCTCAGATCTGCTTTATGCAGGGAAGCTTAAGTCATAAGATTGAGATCTACAGTCCTATCTGGATCACCCTGAATATGAACACTGGAATATAACCTATGGACTAATTCTGAAATAACTCTTTGCAACTATAAAACTCACCATCTCTACTGTGAATCTGATCTCAGAGCTGAATTCATGTCTGTATGTATACTGATCTTTTAACCGATACGCTTTCTCTTTTCTTTTTTAATAAATTTTAGTTTAGTTAATAAGGATTGGCTGTAAGTGTGTATTTGGATAAGATCTGAAATATTCATTAACCTGAGAGGTAATGTGTTCAATCCTTTGGGATTGGTAGAACTGTCTTATATGACTGATAAGATTTTCAGTAATCCTCATCATATTTGATTTGGGAGTCTGGGTGGATGCCTGAGACTGGATTGTTTTAAGGGTACTGTGTTGTTGGCTTTTTCAGTAAGGTATTATAGAAGCCATTTTGTGCAGGCTTGGTAAATCGAAGTATTGGAATATCCATCAATTTTGGGGATTATCTCCCCCATTCTTTGCAGTTTACCCTAACTGAGTAATTTCAGTGTGGATCCCCGGGACCCCGGTCACATGCCCACAAGGACACAGCTCTGGGAACAAGTGTATGTGGCTGTCAGCTCCAGTCCTGTAGCTGGGCCATGGAGTCTCAGTTTCAGAAGGAACATCATATAGAAAGTGAATGTCAGTAAAGTATCAGATGCCACAGCCAGTGCTGAAACCTACTCAGTGCCCACAAGAAGCATAAAACTACGACAGGCCCAGTATGTGGGTCCAAACCTAGCAATCTTGTGAGTGTCAAGCAGGAAGGGCTTGACCAGAGCTGTGACATAGGTTAAATCAGATATTCAAAGCCAGTCAGTTTAACTCTGATTTGTGTTGGCATTCACAAAAGAGAACAATAACTCCTGCTCTGCCTGATTTGGAGCAGGGACTTGAACTTGGCTTTCCTATAGTCCCTGTGAGTGCTCTAACCATTGGGCTATTGGCGAATCTGGGATGAATAGTTTTCTCATGCTCGCTCACTCGCTCTCTGGTTTTGACTAGAAATTCCATCCTGGTCCTGTTAGAATTTCCTGACCAAAATGTCATCAAAACCAATAGAAGGGTGAGTGCACTTGATTCTGAGTAGGGCAGGGTGTCCCGTATCCTTGGTGAGTACCCCAGCCAGTGAGTATAGAGTCACTTTCTCTATGAAGTACAATCGGTTACCTAAGTCACGTGTTGGTTTTTTCTGGTCCCTTATTTTATGGTTTAGGAGACATCCAGATCGTTCAAGTTAGCCACATGAACACTTCAGCAATGAATACAAATTTGTACAAGTATCCATGTCTTTTTTCGTGAACATTTTTTAATCAAACATTTGCCATTTAAATGTTCACAGCCAGCAGTAAAAGTTAGGAATGTCAGAGATGCAAATGTCATGTTTGTATTCAAAGAAATATTTTGTTGTTGTTGTTGTTTGGCAATATTCCACAGTTCTACTATTTAGTTACACAATGACCGACTGTTGTTTTCACTCAAAATCAAAATCCAACACTACCTTTCTATCTGTATTCATCTGCAGCCCTCACTGAAGTGAAGCCAGCCTAATGGAACAAGCTTTTTTATATTTGAGGCAGGTATTTGACCTAGCTTCATTAAATAAATGTGACACATAAGAAATTCACAAACAACATATCAAAAGAAAAACTCCACAGGAAATAAGCCCCCCCTAAATTCTGTCCTTATACTATGGCAGGCAAATTAGCAATTACTGACAAATTAGCAGTAATTAGTCCAGAATGTAAAGGTCACTACCCTTTATCTTTAAATCCCTATCTTACTATTTCGGTTATCAGATAAATGTATACAAAGAAGCACAAACCCACGGTGCACTAAATACAGCCCATTTTATGCCACAGCATTTAATTGATTCTGTAACAATTTAATATCACAGTGGGCTATAGAAATGGTTTGTGTCTATACACAACATGTCTAACATTAGACTAGTGACTGTGACCACTAAAAGTTCTGTTTTAGGGAGCAGCATAGGTTGGCACACGATGGTTTTCTTGTCACTGTTTTTGGCTGTGTGGTCAGTATCCCCACACTGTATCAGTACAACCCCACTGACTGTACCAGTGTAACCAGCTTGTCTCATTCTGCTTCTCTAGAACCTTATATAAATGTTCTCCAGGCATTCTATCTCCTTTTGAGATGATATGGAAGAACTGTCTGTACTTTCTTAGAATACACAACTACAAACATAACTAGGCAGTGTAGCAGGTGTGAACAAACTCAGCTGACAAGAGATACCTTGGTTGTCAGATCTCTTGTGTTGTGATTTAAAAAACAAAAACTGTTTTGTGGCTACAACTCAATCTTGTTCACTGAAACTGGATCATCTGAGAGGGTTAAATATCTCTTACAGAAATATGGTTTAATGTGTATCGTCAATAGGCCCTAACATCTCTTTACAAATCATACCCTGCCTTTGGGAGACATAGGATCTAAAATAAGAAAAGTAAGCAAGCTCCTACTCAATCTACCACAGAAGATCGATTCTCATAGACTTAGAGAGGAAAAATTCTTTAATACCTTCAGTGATCAGTATTCACTGTGAGGGTCCCAGATCTTCTTAACTTCCTTCCTTCCCAGGACTGTAAGACTTTGTTAGCCTACAAGGCCCACCCTTTCTCCATTCTTTATGAGGAGAGGGTGTTGTATATGCGTGGATAGTGATGATACAGGACTCCAGAGGGGACTGTCATCTATGAACAACTGAATTGTTTATGACTTATTTGATTTGAGCTAGAGCAGGGGTCGGTAACCTTCGGCACATGGCCCATCAGGGTAATCCGCTGGCGAGCCGCAAGACATTTTGTTTACTTTGACCGTCCCTGGCCCCCCGCAGCTCCCAGTGGCTGTGGTTCACCATTCCCAACCAATGGGAGCTGCAGGAAGTGGCGTAGGGACATGCTGGATGCCTCTTCCCACAGTCCCCATTGGCCGGGAACGGCAAACTGTGGCCACTGGAAGAGGCGGGGGACCGTGCCTGTGGACGGTCAAAGTAAACAAAATGTCTTGCGGCCAATCAGTGGATCTGAATTTCCCTCATGCCCCTGCATGGTCTACCTGGACTTGGTTCTAGGTATGGAGGAATAAGGGGTGCTATGTGTCTGCTTACTCTGCACCAGACCAGGTGGGCAGCATGGGCAGGGAATCAGCCAAATGAGCACATTTGGACAAAGGAGTCACATGCAAGCAAAACATTACTTCTCATGGGCAGGCAGGAAGGGAATTGTGAATTTCTTCCTTCCAATGGCTTTGTCCTTGGGACACGATCAAGCACTGAATGTTACAGAAGAAATGTTTCAGATATGTGTCCCCTACCAATGTCCTTGTATACATTTCCCCCTTCATATTGTCAGTTATTCTGAAAATGGTTTAGATTATAATTATATGTGTTGAATGATATCATTTTTTTCTTGGCATAGTCCAAAATGGAACTTAAAAATAGAAAGCATGTTAATGGGACTCCATTAATCAAATACACAGCTATCCATCTGAACTCCCAAGCTAATTGACATGTCTTTTTCAGTATGGTAGAGTTGAAACATAAAAAAGGGGCCCAAAGAAAACAAGCAAACAAAGAAGAGCTGCAAGTATAAGATATAAGTTCCATGAGCAAAGACTCCTGATTAAATGTCTAAAGTGGCAGTGGGTTCAGTTATCAAGGTATAAAAGTATTCAAACCCCTTGCTATTCAAGTTGAAGTTTTGGTTAAAAGAAAATATGAACTTCAAAGGAAGAAACTATCTCTCCTCTCCTCCATTCTCCAGTCATCTCCACCTTTTTGCCCACAACTACCCTCAGACTCCAGAAAACCCTCTTTTTAATGCCTTCAGTAGGGTGATAGTGGCAGGCAGGCTTGTCTTCCCCATAAATCTACTCTTTCCCAGTTTTCAATATGTCCACTTCGGCCTTTCCAGGTTGTTCAGGGACCACCTGCGGTGAGCTACTGCCTCTTCAAAGGCTTAAATGGTCTTCTGATATGCAGCAAGTTCTTCCTGACGTGCTTCATGGATATTTGGATATATACAAGTGATCTGTATAGTGATTTAAATATCTAGTCATTCCCACACCTCAGAAATGCTGATATGAAATGGAAAGAAACAAATAGAAGATGAATAATAACCCTTTCCTTTTTGTCCTGACACTTCTCCCCCCACACACACACATCCTACATATAGCCTACTAGAATTCACAAGTGTTATTCCAGACTAAAGCAATTAAACGTCTTCTTATAAAGGATAAACAGTTTTGTGAAAGAGGCAATCTTGTGCCTTATTCTGATCTCTCTTACATCAGTTTCACATCAGCACAACTCCACTGACTTCAGCATAAGCAAAGCAGAACCATGCCCCTTGTGCCATGATCTCTACTTCTCTGAGGTTGCTCCATGCCTTTCATATAAAACAAGTCAAAAGCACTTCCATGGACCAGCAACTTTTGAAAGACTCAGTCTGGCAAGCACTTTACATTAAAAAAAAAATCCCATTGAAGTTAATGGGAGTTTTGCCTGCTGGACTGGATTCTAAATGAGCAGGTTGGTGAAGAGCTTGCTTATGTAGTTACATTGTGAAAACCATGGGATATTTGCCTCACCATAGTTGCCTCCTTTATTGTTGTTGTTAGTGTGGGATTATTTCCATACATTATATGTACCCAAAGTAATGGGGGGGGGGGTTAATATTCCCCCCATTACACAACTCATTGTCTAATTGAAAACATTTGTCGAATACTAGGTCCCATTTCAAAAAGCTTCCTCCAAAACCACCTTCATACATTAAAATCACAGGGCTTAAAACTGTATATTCTTGAAAGAGATTTGCATATTCTCAGTCTGCATGGTAATGGATAAGATTTACTCCACCCAAAGATTTAAAAAAATCAGGTGTTCATTTCCTATTGTTTTGAGCTGATGATAATCACTAAGGGCTATATTGTACTATTAGGTTTTAAGCAGAACTCCCCACTGATTTTAGAAATTGATGGCCTCATCTGATCCTAGATTACTTAAAAGGAACTTGGTGACTTTCTACAATCCATTGGTAAAAATAAGCTGTGGGTATTATCACTCTGCTATGTTCCCCTTTTTTTTTTTTTTGACATGTATATGCTAAATTCACTGACTGGAAATAATGACAATAGCAATAAAAAGAAGAACAATCTGTTTTTGGACACTCAGAAGTATTAACAGCTTCCAGACTAGTGATAAATATCCCAAACTCCTGGTACTTAGCAAAATAAACGGTATTCCCCTCCACCCTCACTGAAAAATCGCAGCCAAACTACTGTTATTAACCAGGACTGTGATTGAAACATCAGAGATGAAATATCTCAAACCTGACCTAGTTTTCCAACAAATGAACAATACTGCTGTTTTCCCCTTTATTTCACCTCTACTTCCCCTCCTCCCCTGCCACACTCCCAACAGCTTTACATTTTTATGGCTTATATGTAAATGTATTATAAAAAAAAGATTATTTTGATTGTTAAATATTACAGGTTGTAGGACGCCAGCACGTAACACTGAAGGAGAAAAGAATTTTGTGGATGGTAGACAGCAGAGAAGCCTGGTAATAGAAGAGTACTCTACTTGTAAATTAGATCATGCTGAGAGTGGCATTTTGAGCAGGCTGTAAAATATGTTTAAATGTATTCCATTTACCAAGTGCATAAGAAAATAGGTAATATATTTAGAGCACAGAAGAGGTTTTAACTGGCAGTAGAAGCAGCAAATTGCTCTGGCACTTTTTTTAAAATGATATTTGAATCTGATTTTATTTTCCCATTTTAAGAGCTACAGTGCAATGGCTCAGTGAGATGTAAAGATACTTTTTTATTAACAATACCCAGACCTTGCCTGTGGATGACTGCAAAATACCTGTGCCATTTTACAAATGATAATGCATCATCGTTATAGAGTGGCAGCGATCATTTCATAGGTAGTGTTGAAGCCAGCTTCCCATTATAAATCCCAAATTTAATACCTTCCCCATCTCAGAAGTCGTCTTGATATTTTGTATGCCACATCTCATTCTAGGAGAACACTTTTCTGCGAAGTTTCATTTACACTAAGAACCCTTTACATTGATCTGGCAGTGTAAGGGGCCTGAGGTTGGGCAAAAAATAAGAGACTCGGGCCCATAGGTTTTGAGATAAAGAAACTGTTTTATTTTCTTTATATCTCTAAAATGGCTTGTTCTAGACTCTCCCAATGTATATTGTTGTGTTGGCCTATGCAAATGAGTAGTAATATGTTGAGATGGGAGGATTTATTGAGTTTAATGATACATAGTATATGCAAAGTTTAAATATCTGTTTTAAACATATATAGATTCATAGATTCATAGATTCTAGGACTGGAAGGGACCTCGAGAGGTCATCGAGTCCAGTCCCCTGCCCGCATGGCAGGACCAAATACTGTCTAGACCATCCCTGATAGACATTTATCTAACCTACTCTTAAATATCTCCAGAGATGGAGATTCCACAACCTCCCTAGGCAATTTATTCCAGTGTTTAACCACCCTGACAGTTAGGAACTTTTTCCTAATGCCCAACCTAGACCTCCCTTGCTGCAATTTAAACCCATTGCTTCTTGTTCTATCCTTAGAGGCTAAGGTAAACAGGTTTTCTCCCTCCTCCTTATGACACCCTTTTAAATACCTGAAAACTGCTATCATGTCCCCTCTCAGTCATCTCTTTTCCAAGCTAAACAAACCCAATTCTTTCTGCCTTCCTTCATAGGTCATGTTCTCAAGACCTTTAATCATTCTTGTTGCTCTTCTCTGGACCCTTTCCAATTTCTCCACATCTTTTTTAAAATGTGGTGCCCAGAACTGGTCACAATACTCCAGCTGAGGCCTAACCAGAGCAGAGTAGAGCGGAAGAATGACTTCTCGTGTCTTGCTCACAACACACCTGTTAATACATCCCAGAATCATGTTTGCTTTTTTTGCAACAGCATCACACTGTTGACTCATATTTAGTTTGTGGTCCACTATAACCCCTAAATCCCTTTCTGCCGTACTCCTTCCTAGACAGTCTCTTCCCATTCTGTATGTGTGAAACTGATTTTTTCTTCCTAAGTGGAGCACTTTGCATTTGTCTTTGTTAAACTTCATCCTGTTTAACTCAGACCATTTCTCCAATTTGTCCAGATCATTTTGAATTATGACGCCTTTTGAATTATGATCCTCCAAAGTAGTTGCAATCCCTCCCAGTTTGGTATCATCCGCAAACTTAATAACCGTACTTTCTATGCCAATATCTAAGTTGTTGATGAAGATATTGAACAGAGCCGGTCCCAAAACAGACCCCTGCAGTACCCCACTTGTTATGCCTTTCCAGCAGGATTGGGAACCATTAATAACAACTCTCTGAGTACGGTTATCCAGCCAGTTATGCACCCACCTTTTAGTAGCCCCATCTAAATTGTATTTGCCTAGTTTATCGATAAGAATATCATGCAAGACTGTATCAAATGCCTTACTAAAGTCTAGGTATACCACATTCACAGCTTCACCCTTATCCACAAGGCTCGTTATCCTATCAAAGAAAGCTATCAGATTGGTTTAACATGATTTGTTCTTCACAAATCCATGCTGGCTGTTCCCTATCACCTTACCACCTTCCAAGTGTTTGCAGATGATTTCCTTAATTATTTGCTCCATTATCTTCCCTGGCACAGAAGTTAAACTAACTGGTCTGTAGTTTCCTGGGTTGTTTTTATTTCCCTTTTTATAGATGGGCACTATATTTACCTTTTTCCAGTCTTCTGGAATCTTTCCTGTCTCCCATGATTTTCCAAAGATAATAGCCAGAGGCTCAGATACCTCCTCTATTAGCTTCTTGAGTATGCTAGGATGCATTTCATCAGGCCCTGGTGACTTGCAGGCATCTAACTTTTCTAAGTGATTTTTAACTTGTTCTTTTTTTATTTTATCTGCTAAACCTACCCCCTTCCCATTAGCATTCACTATGTTAGGCATTCCTTCAGACTTCTCGGTGAAGACCGAAACAAAGAAGTCATTAAGCATCTCTGCCATTTCCAAGTTTCCTGTTACTGTTTCTCCCTCTTCACTGAGTAGTGGGCCTACCCTGTCTTTGGTCTTCCTCTTGCTTCTAATGTATTGATAAAAATATTTACATTTATAAACTAACTTGCTACTGAGCACAGGCTTTGCTGCTGCAGCTTCTGCAGTGCTGAGCCAGAAAAGGGGGGTGGCCGGGACTGCGAGCTAGAAGTCTGAGGAGAAATGTTTTAGAACAAGAGTTCAAGATGTAATATGGGGAGATGTAGGGGAGGCAGAAAGAGGAGGGTAGGGGAGTGCAAGGACATGTATTGGAGGATCACATGGAGGGGTGGCATGATGCCATGCTCCCTGGTCTTGGAATGGGGGGGGTTCTAGTGAGATAAAAATAAGACACTGGTGGAGTATGTAGCATGATAGTGGGTGCTGAGGACTTACAGACATAGATAACTGCATGGAATGGGAACTGAGTTGAGAGCACATGGGTGCATAGAAATGGAGTACACATAAATGAGTGTGGAATGCAATGTGGAGGACAGTAGGAGTCTTGAATGGGACATGCAGGAGGCCAGGATCAGGCATGGAAGGGTGGGGGGAAATGTACTTTGAATCAACAGTGGGGTGCACAGAAGTCAGTGAAGGTTACTGGGGTGGAAAAAGGGAATGCAGATAAAATAAACATAGGGGCAGGTGACCAGAGAACATCCCTGGGAGTCATGCACAAAGAATTGGGGGAGCCATGGAAGAGCGAAGGAATCATGTGAGGGCATCCAAAGTGGGAGGGACAAGGCAGTCTTTTGATCCATGCTTAAAACAAAACAAACAAACAACCTTTCCATATCTACAGACTCATGTCAAGTGGTATTCCCAGCCAGATGGATTGAGACTCAAAGTTCATAAGTGAACAGGACCTTCAACAGATTTGTGAATATTAGAAAAAAAATAAAAATAAAAAAAAGGTTGTATGCACCTCTGACAAAAAGGTTGCAGACACAAACAAAAATCCAGGTTAGTTTGTGGAAGCAGGTCAGGTTGCCACCTGTCCAGGTTTTCCCAGGACCATCTTTTTTTTTTTTTTTTCGTGGGGTGTGTGCGGGGGAGGTAGCTGTCGTGGGAAATCTGTAAAAGTTCTAAGTAAACACTCCCATCTGTCCAGTTTTTGGGGCTTAGTATCATCCCAGCTGTCCCAGTTTTTGTACCTCAGAGGTGGCAACACTTGAAGTAGTTCAAATGCAAGTCAGGGTTGAGTTCAAGTGAATTTAATGCTGGAGTTGAATGTTTTACATGCTTTTAATTACTATAACACTACATTCAATCACTTTAGATTTTGGTAGCACTCCAAAAAAAATTATTGAAAAATGTGTTATTTTTAACTACTCTTCAAGAAACCCTGTAAGTGTCTGTATTTGTAAACAGAATAGCTATCCTCAGAGCTAAAAAGCCTGAGAGAAGGTACACTGCTGGGCAAGACTCCAAGGAAAGACATCATGAAAGCAAGATCTGGAAGTCTGATAGCATTCTGCTTCTACCACTAGATAATGTCTCCAGTGCACTGAATAATGGGCTTTGTGAAGTGCAATGTTAGTTTAGTCTCAGCAGCATTTTTAGTGACCAGAATTTGAGAGTATGTCAGAATCTTTTTCCCAATAGTTCCAAAACTTGAGGTTTCCAAGCAGGATTTTCTGAGAGGTCTCTGTTTCCTGATTTGATTTTACTTTTTCTAGATTAGTATTTCTTATCCGGAGTTCTGTAGTAAGCCCATGTGTGGCCATACTGAATACTCAAAGTAATATTTGCTATGCTGAGTTTGCAAATAACGCTTACACTGTGTTCATAAAGTATTCACTGAACAAATACGATGATGAAAAAAATCATTATCTGACAATAAGCAAATTTCGAAACATGCAATGAATAAATTGTTCATAAAAATAATTCGACCAGCCCTACAGGATTACAGGTAAAAAAACTGCACATACCATCATGCAGTAAACCAGCCACCCCAGTAATAAAATTATATGTAAAATCAAATTGTAGACCTGCTATGGAAATATACATATTGTTGCCCCTTATTCTGACACCAATGGCTGAGTGTTTCTGCATTACTAAGATGTACCAGATGTCAGGGTCTTGCAGGTCAACTTCCAAGGAGAAATCAGTGATGTGGCATCTGGGTATATTCTCAGCATAGCTTATTTACATGTATACTCCAGCCCTGGAAGAGAGGCAATTGCAAATAGCATGCAGGCAATCCCTTCTTCCAGAAATCTGAGCACATACACTATGTGGCGCCTATAAGCTAAGAGTAAACTCCCTGCTATCTGCCACAGCTTCCCAAAAAGGACCATCAAATTTAAAAACTAAAAACAAACAAACAAACAAAAAATACTACCGAACAAGGATACAATATTTCTTCAAAGACTTACTTGGTTCCCATATTAATAATCTGAATTTGTAAGACCATATTTAACAGTGCCATCTGGTGACTTCTACCAGGCCAATATAAACCTAATGATATGAGAACCAAGAAAAGATCTGCAGTTTGGTTTGCATCAGCATCACAGAGTCTGGAGTCTTCCCTTCCCCAACAGAGGCCCTACCTTTGCTTTCCCAACAATTCTATATCCATGTAATGGTTTTTTGAGGAGGAACACCAAGTGCCTGCTATTCCAGCTTGATGTCTTTGCTTGATAGCAGGCCCACTCCCGCTTGTGGCATCTTTTGGGCAAGTATCTTCTCCCTGACTTTCACACAAGCTGACCATTCGGAGCATATGGAGTATGCACAGCTAATTCAGAAAAAGAAAGTGTTGCATGTGGCTTCAGCCATATGTTGACTCCCAAAGAATCCTGCGTTGACTTTTTAATATTTTGATGAATATCTTTCACTCCTTTCTCATGCTGTTACCTTAATTATTAGTTGTGCCCTCTGTTATGAGGGTCACCAGTAGATGGTGCTCAGTAATATGTCATATTTGAGGCTTATTTTTTCATAATCATAAATGGAGTTCTGAATGCATCTCTGGGAAGAGGAGATGGAGAAATTATGTAAGTTAGATATTTGCTTTGTTGTGTTATAATTCACTTGCTTTCCAAGGGGGCTGTATAAATGCAACTGATTTGGTCTCTAATTAGAACTTAAACAATTCTGTTGATGATGCACAAAATGGAACAGAATAGAACTCATTCTCTTTTAACTGTGTGGGTCTGCAAGTTTAAAAGGAGTAATAAAGTAGTAAAAAGTTTTTTTTGGGGGGGGCTAAAGGGATAGATTGAGCCTTTAGGTTTAACCCAGAGTAGGGGGCAGTGTATAGTTGCGCTGCCCCAGTATTTGTGTAGAGAGAAATAAACTGTGGCTCTTCTCTGGTCCCTGGGGAAATAAGTTGCTGTAATCTTTTTCAGAGCTCAGCATATTCCTCCATCATACCCAAACAGTTTGCTTGTCTGGTGTGTTAAGAGGAATAGTATCATGGTTTGACCACTCTCTTCCCATCCCTACCCACCTACTTGTAGTTTCTGGGGGTATATGGACATGGACCCTAGTTCTCCCCTTGGCCCCAGAGCAACTGGAGCAAGGTAGCTATAGCCACTCAGAGGCTTACTCCCCTGTGCAACCATGTAGAGCAGTGGTGGGCAACCTGCAGCCTGTCTCCCGCATATGGCCCATTAGGGCAATCCGCTGGCAGGCGATGAGACAGTTTGTTTACATTGACCATCCGCAGGCACAGCCGCCCGCAGCCAGTGACCACAGTTTACTGTTCCCCGTCAATAGGAACTGAGGGAAGTGGTGCAGGCTTCAGGGATGTGCTGGCCGCCACTTCCCGCAGCTCCCATTGCCCGGGAATGGTGAACTGTAGCCACTGGGAGCTGCAGGCGGCCGTGACTGCGGATGGTCAATGTAAATAAACTGTCTTGCGGCCCGCCAGCAGATTACCTGGATGGGCTGCATGCCAAAGATTGCCCACCACTGACATAGAGCCACAATATAGAATCATAGAATCATAGAATATCAGGATTGGAAGGGACCTCAGGAGGTCATCGAGTCCCCTGCTCAAAGCAGGACCAATTCCCAACTAAATCATCCCAGCCAGGGCTTTGCCAAGCCTGACCTTAGAAACCTCTAAGGAAGGAGATACCACCATCTCCCTAGGTAACCCATTCCAGTGCTTCACAACACTCCTAGTGAAAAAGTTTTTCCTAATATCCAACCTAAACCTCCCCAACTGCAACTTGAGACCATTACTCCTTGTTCTGTCATGAGGTACCACTGAGAACAGTCTAGATCCATCCTCTTTGGAACCCCCTTTCAGGTAGTTGAAAGCAGCTATCAAATCGCCCCCTCATTCTTCCCTTCAGCAGACTAAACAATCCCAGTTCCCTCAGCCTCTCCTCATAAGTCACGTGTTCCAGCCCCCTAATCATTTTTGTTGCCCTTCATTGGACTCTTTCCAATTTTTCCACATTCTTCTTGTAGTGTGGGGCCCAAAACTAGACACAGTACTCCAGATGAGGCCTCACCAATATCAAATAGAGGGGAATGATCACATCCCTCGATCTGCTGGCAATGCCCCTACTTATACAGCCCAAAATGCCGTTAGTCTTCTTGGCAACAAGGGCACACTGTCGACACATATCCAGCTTCTCATCCACTGTAACCCCTACATCTTTTTCTGCAGAACTGCTTCCTAGCCATTCGATCTCTAGTCTGTAACAGTGCATGGGATTCTTCCGTCCTAAGTGCAGAACTCTGCACTTGTCCTTGTTGAACCTCATCAGGTCTCTTTTGGCCCAATCCTCTAATTTATCTAGGTCCCTGTGGATACTATCACTACCCTCCAGTGTATCTACCATTTCTCCCAGTTTAGTGTCATCTGCAAACTTGCTGAGAGTGCAGTCCATGCCATCCTCCAGATCATTAATGAAGATATTGAACAAAACCGGCCCCAGGACTGACCCCTGGGGCACTCTACTTGAAACCAGCTGCCAACTAGACATGGAGCAGTTGATCACTACCCGTTGAGCCCGCCGATCTAGCCAGTTTGAGATTGGATGGCCCCATAGGTAAGCAATAGTCTGTGACAAGGAGATACAGTTTCAATACCCTGCTCACCATCGACTTCCTATGACTTTGGGCAAATCATTTAGTCTGTCTGGGCCTCAGTTCCCCATCTGTAGAATGTAGGTTGTGAGGATAAATACGTTAAAAGAGTGTGATGCATTTGGATACTACAATACTGGGGACATATAAGTATCTAAGATAGTTATTGTGAGAAAAAAGTGCCATTTTTATACAGTCATTTTTCAAACACAAATGTACTTTAAGGCCTCATAAATCTGTGCTTTCTTCAATAGATCAATCAGTTAAAGCATCTTTGCATTACATTTTAATTGCTATATCTTTCTTTTGATGGAGCATACACAGTGTGTTATGAATTAAACACAAACACAAATGTCATATGAAGGGGGAAAATATTCATTTTCCCAGTCATAGCCAGAGTAAATCGAGCCCATAGAAAGAAGCTTATGATTTTGAAAGCTTCAGTGGATATTACTGCCTCAGTTTTATTTCTGGCTAAGCTCTAATTAATTGCTGAAGGGGAAAAAGTTTTGTTCTATGATTATAATGATGCTAGCCTTTTTAATAGCACAGTCTGAAATAACATGAAGATAAAGAAGAGAGGAACTTATATGATTTAGTTGATGATTTATTATCAAATTTTATTGTTCCTGATTCTTAATGAATATTAAATAAATTTTTAGCAGCTGCAGAAATATGCAATTAAATTTCTGTATTTAGTATGTTTTATATGCCAGAATGTGGCATTTAAGATGATTATGGAAAGTTGAATTTAATATTTGTTTGGCTTAAATCATTTCTTCTCTCTTTTATTTACTTATTGTGAATATGTCTTTAGTGTGGGCTAATTGGAATTTTCTTGTCTTTCTCTCCCCCCCCCACCTTGATATTAATATTGAAATGATATTTTCCTCAAAAGTAAGACTTTATAAGGCAGCCAGGCATTTACAAAAAAACAAAAACAAAAGAAAACTTTGTATATTGAATCTCTTGTAAATTGGCACCAGTACTTTCCCAGAATATTTGACTCAGCATCAAAGACTATGCCATAAATGTTATCATGTTTTGCAAATATTACTTTCAACCTTTAGATGGATTTCTGACATTTACACCTGTAGAAATAAACCATCTTTTGCAATATAATAATGTTGAGTCAGTCAGAATTAATTACTGAGGGATAGATTCTGCCACTCTTGCTCAGGCTGATAAACAATTTATGCTACATGTAATCCCACTAGGCTAGATTATACCTTTAGGCCAGGGGTCAGCAACCGCTGGAACGTGGCTCGCCAGGGTAAGCACCCCGGCAGGCCGGGCCAGTTTGTTTACCTGCTGCCTCCGCAGGTTCGGCTGATTGCAACTCCCACTGGCTGCGGTTCGCCACTCCAGGCCAATAGGGGTTGCTGGAAGCAGCGCGGGCCACGGGACGTACTGGCCGCCGTTTCCAGCAGCTTCCATTGGCTAGGGATGGCGAACTGCGGCCAGCGGGAGCCGCGATCGGCTGGACCTGCGGACAGGGCAGGTAAACAAACTGGCCCGGCCCACCAGGGGCTTTCCCTACACAAGCGGCGACCCCAGTTTGAGAAATGCTGAATTAGACAATACATTCAGAAGAGGGAATACAATTGATTGAACATCAACCAGCTGAAAGAAACATAGCACACGCCAAAGGCAGGATGGCATTTTTTATGTCACAAATTCTCTCCATCAAAAATCCACCCACTTTTAAGTTTTAAACTCCTGATTTGGGTGCAGGTGCATTTATTACAGGGTTAAAATGCCTTTACCACATAAAATGCCTTTTGAACAAATACATACTAAAGGATTACTATTCTCCCTTTTCTGTGGTCATCTTTGATAGAATTTACCAATTTAATATCTTTAATATTTGGAGGATCTTCCCTTCAATCCAGGCCATAAGATGCATCTTAAAAGAGAAGCAACTACCTGTTTCCCTGCCTAGCATGTGCCACAGCAACTGGAAAGTGAGGAGGGTCTTAAGTCTTTTAAAGGCGTGAAATTGGGTAATGCTGCCAGCAGACCTTTCTCCCAGTGGAATGGTCTTTCTAAGACTCAGGAAAAATCCTACCTGTAGCTAATAGGTCTTCTAACAAAGACTCATCTGCCAGTAAGAATAGGACAATTGTAAGACTATATTCACTGACTGATCACAGGTCCTGGAATCTTAGTGGCAGAACTCTGCCACAGGCCACTCCTCTGGGTAGTGAAGGACAAAACCTGTGAGATACAGCCCCACAGTGCCAGCCCAGGAAAGGGAACACCTGATTCAGCTCCTCCCTGACCTCCTTCCATCAGCAGAGGCCCTTTGTAGCTCAGACAAGAGCATAAGGTTGGATTCTTCCAGTGGGATCTCCAAGAACGTGGAGCACTCCTTGGAATATGCTGTCACATCAATTGTACCTGGCTTCTGTATGGTGGTCTCAAACATTAAAAAAAAAAAAAAGAAGAAGCTTTGTTTTGCTTTTGTTTTGCTTTTGTATTTGTTTTGCTTTTCTACCTGCATATCCTAGCCATGTCCAGGCACAATGTGACCCTCAGTAGAAATTTTTAAAACAACAGAGTAAATGGAATATTGGCCTGGAAGCAATACTCCGGACAACACAGAATAAGCACTTTGAAATCACTGGGTTAATTTTCTTTTAATTCAGCCCAAACTGTTACAAGAATCTGCACAAATGTTTCCCTTAATTATGTTTGATTTTCTTTAATCTCCATTGTATTTTTTGTCTAATACATAGGGTTCAAGGAAGAAAAGAACTTATAAGTGTTTACTAGGTGCTACAAGAACATCCATCTTTTCATAACTGACTTATTAACAGAATTAGACCTATTCCCTCCCCCTATTCCAGTAGTCTTTTATTTCATCTCTAGCTCTATTTCACTATTTCTCTTAATCCCAGTTCCATTTGTCTTATTTCCATTATTTACTTTTTATATATATTTGCCTTGTACCCAAGTGTAATTATTGTATTTGTTATATGAGCTTCTCTTGTACATAAGACTCATAACCATAACTTTCTTTCTCTCACTGAGTCTATTTGATGTTTGTAAAGCATATATAAGCCTAATTTGGGATATTTTCAAAGTTAGCAGCAATCATTCATTGCCAGGTGAACAGATGAATTCAAAGGTACTCTGAATTTCTTCAAGCTCAACTGTCGAACAATAGTACTGGTAGAATTCAGAATTTGGATAGGAAATTCCAGAGATTTTGTTTCTTAATTGTCATTGAATTTGTCCTTTCTGCTGTGTATGACATATGATGCCATTTCTCTTAAATTTATACAGTTTGGTATACATGTAGACAACAGCAACATTGATATGTAGCAGAAGAGATTCTGAACATGTTATATAACAGCAAGTCCAAAATCAGAAATTACCTTAAGTGTGTCCAGAAGGTAATGTAGAAATGGATGATTTTTTTTTTGGCCACCTCTAATAGTTGGTCCTCATAAGAGATTGCAGATCTAATATAGTTGGCAGCTAGGAATTTAGGAGAAAATTTACAAAAGCACAAATAGGAGTCAAGTGATTTGGGCACCTTCCCTTTGTGTCTTTGAAAATCTTTCCCTGTGTTCTTCGGCTCAAGTGGTAAACAACTATGCTTTTAATACTGAAGGACCAGAATTCAAATCCCACATCCCAAGTGGGAGTCAGTTAGATAAATCATGCACAACATAAAATTTCAACTCACATGTTTGGGATGAGTTTCTTCAAGTGGGGAACTATTTAATCCACACTAGAAAAATGTGAGTCTTTGTCCTCCAATTGTGGCTGATTCATGTATGAGAATGAGTCACATTCTGGCACCAGCTGATAGAGAGATTATTTTAGCTCCACTGTTGGAGGCTCAAGCTTTTAGCACTAAGGGTCTGGAGTTATTCTGCACATAATTTACATGCCCTAACTCTGAGGCTAGATTGTTCCCTTGTGTGGAAAAATATGGTGATGCCATATTGCCATATATGCACGTGTTAAACTATATTCAATGCAAAACACTTATGCTAAGGTAACATTTAAATTGTATCATTCAAATTACCAAAAAAATGGAGTAATTTCAAATGTAAGGTTCCAACAGCAAATTTAACTCAGCCTCATTCCATATCTTACATTTTATATAAACATTTTATGCCATAAACAGTCATGATAGATTCATATAGAACTAGAGCAGAGGTTCCCAAAGTGGGTGATACCGCCCCCTGGGGGGTGCTGGAACGATCCAGGGGGGCAGTAGTAGCCTGGGGTGCAATTGGGGGTCGTTGAATAAAAATAAGGGGGTGGTGGAAGCATAAAGAAAGAAGAGAATATAAGAAAATTTTGAAAAACTGTTCGTACATGTTTCATATGTTGTGTAACAGAGTTAAAGTTGTAGTGATTACTTTATTTTCCAAATAAATTCACAAAGTATAACCGATCAGGTTTCAAGTCCGCCAACAGCTCTTAACAGGCAAGTGTTGGCAGGCGAGCATGTCACGCATTGTCGGGAAGTCCAGCATGCATCGGCAGGAATATGTGCGTGTAAATGACTTGTTTACAATACGATACTATAAATAGGTGACATGTATGAAATCTAATTTAGATTGTTTCTGAATTGTGTAAAAAGCAGTTAACAATAGTGCAATAAGTATTTAAAAATTTTTATTCATATTCGATACCTTCGATCTTTATGGATTACGGATCACATACAAAGCAAATTGTATTATTGTTGTTTCAATAAAACAGCAATTTACACGTGAGTATTTTTATACATTATCTTACATATCTACTGGACGTTTCTGTGTCTCTAGTGCTTACTAATAATAAAATCGTAGCAGGCTTGTGTCGGTACAGAACTATTTGAATTGTACAGTCAATATATTTGTCATTTTTATTACAATATTAACGAAAACAGGGGAATGAAATCGTAAAAAAACTGTTAACTATTAACATTTATTTATATCTATTGAATCATCTGTGTTAATTGGTAAATAAGGCGCGTGTTAATAAGGAACAATTACACTGCTCTACAGCCAAAATGCTTCTGAAATAAATGTAGTCAAACTTTACTGATTCTGGGTCACTGAGAACGAAAATGATGCTTAAAATTGTTGATTGGCTCTAGTTTTCAAGATATGCTATTGGGTCAGTATATATGACCCTTGACTTGGGAATGGCGGAGGATAAGTGAGTTATAAAGGGAAGGGATCTCAATTTAAACCAGAAATGACTAAAATACATCTTTGACTGGATCTATGAATAAATCTATGACTGGGTTTGGAAGGTACTTGCTTTTTAGACAAAACAATGAATGATGCAATCTGAAGCTGGTATTGCGTCATACATGATATGAATTGCATCATGTTATTCCTAGAAGTCATGAATGATGCAATCATAACAAAGCTTACATCACTCTGCTGAACAAATTGCCCTATATCAGCTCTAGAAATCATACAGTGTCGTGCTCTCTTATTTGTCAGTGTTTGATTTTCCAAAGGGACACATTTCTGTTTACCCGAAGTGAGCAGAGATGCTTCGTACTTGTGTGAACAGTGCAGATAACTCCTGCTATGTTTGTGGTGAAGTGACTTTTGCATCACAAAAGCACAGTATAACTACTATGATTAAAAAGCAACAGAGGGTCCTGTGGCACCTTTGAGACTAACAGAAGTATTGGGAGCATAAGCTTTCGTGGGTAAGAACCTCACTTCTTCAGATGCAAGTAATGGAAATCTCCAGAGGCAGGTATAAATCAGTGAGGAGATAACGAGGTTAGTTCAATCAGGGAGGGTGAGGTGCTCTGCTAGCAGTTGAGGTGTGAACACCAAGGGAGGAGAAACTGCTTCTGTAGTTGGATAGCCATTCACAGTCTTTGTTTAATCCTGATCTGATGGTGTCAAATTTGCAAATGAACTGGAGCTCAGCAGTTTCTGTTTGGAGTCTAATCCTGAAGTTTTTTTTGCTGTAAGATGGCTACCTTTACATCTGCTATTGTGTGGCCAGGGAGGTTGAAGTGTTCTCCCACAGGTTTTTGTATATTGCCATTCCTGATATCTGACTTGTGTCCATTTATCCTCTTGCGTAGTGACTGTCTAGTTTGGCCAATGTACATAGCAGAGGGGCATTGCTGGCATATGATGGCATATATAACATTGGTGGACATGCAGGTGAATGAGCCGGTGATGTTGTAGCTGATCTGGTTAGGTCCTGTGATGGTGTTGCTGGTGTAGATATGTGGGCAGAGTTAGCATCAAGGTTTGTTGCATGGGTTGGTTCCTGAGTTAGAGTTGTTATGGTGTGGTGCGTGGTTGCTGGTGAGAATATGATTAAGGTTGGCAGGTTGTCTGTGGGCGAGGACTGGCCTACCTCCCAAGGTCTGTGAAAGTGAGGGATCATTGTCCAGGATGGGTTGTAGATCACTGATGATGCGTTGGAGAGGTTTAAGCTGAGGACTGTAGGTGATGGCCAGTGGAGTTCTGTTGGTTTCTCTTCTGGGCCTGTCTTGTAGCAGGAGGCTTCTGGGTACACGTCTGGCTCTGTTGATTTGTTTCTTTATTTCCTTGTGTGGGTATCGTAGTTTTGAGAATGCTTGGTGAAGATCTTGTAGGTGTTGGTCTCTGTCTGAGGGGTTGGAGCAGATGCGATTGTACCTCAGTGCTTGGCTGTAGACTATGGATCATGTGGTGTGACCTGGGTGGAAGCTGGAGGCATGAAGGTAGGCGTAGCATTCGGTGGGTTTTCGGGATAGGGTGGTATTAATGTGGCCATCGCTTATTTGTATGGTGGTGTTTAGGAAGTGGACCTCCCGGGTAGATTGGTCCAGGCTGAGGTTGATGGTGGGGTGGAAGCTGTTGAAATCATGGTGGAATTCTTCCAGGGTCTCCTTCCCATGGGTCCAGATGATGAAGATGTCATCAATATAGCATAGGTAGAGAAGGGGCATGAGTAGATGAGAGCTGAGGAAGCATTGTTCCAGGTCAGCCATAAAAATGTTGGCATATTGTGGGGCCATGCGGGTGCTCATAGCGGTGCCACTGGTCTGGAGGTATATATTGTCACCAAATTTGAAATAATTGTGCGTGAGGATAAATTCACAGAGCTCAGCAATAAGTTGTGCTGTGTCATCAAGAGATTCCCACTACAT
Organism: Trachemys scripta elegans; assembly: GCF_013100865.1. Lineage (NCBI taxonomy): Eukaryota > Metazoa > Chordata > Testudines > Emydidae > Trachemys > Trachemys scripta. The sequence continues at coordinate 257,509,165 of NC_048298.1, read as the reverse complement.
CAAGAAAGATTGGCCACTCAGACAGTCATTGGAGCCTGGGAGGAAAAGTGTTCAGAATCCACCACTTGTTGAATCAAGGAAGATTTTTTTACCACCCTTACACATCAAGCTGGGTCTGATGAAGAACTTTGTCAAGGCCATTGACAAAACACAAGCAGCCTTCAAGTACCTCCATGGAAAATTTCCAAGGTTAAGTGAAGCTAAGATAAAGGAAGGTGTCTTTGTTGGTCCTCAGATTCGTGAACTTCTTCGAGATGATGCATTTGACCATGCACTGCATGGCAAGAAAAAGACGGCTTGAAAAGCCTTCCAGTTAGTGGCAATAAATTTTCTCGGAAACAACAAGGCAGACAACTACAGGTTGTTGGTGGAAAACCTCCTCAAGGCATACAAAAACCTTGGTTGCAACATATCACTAAAGATACATTTTTTGCACTCTCATCTAGATTTTTTTCCCACCGAACTGCGGAGCAGTGAGTGACGAGCACGGCAAGCGATTTCATCAGGGCAAATGGAGCCCATCAATGCTTGCAGACTATTGCTGGACAGTGACAAGAGATGCTCCATTTAATGAATACAGCAGACAAGCCAAGAAGCGCGGAGTAGACACTGAATAGGACTAAACTATGTACATAATAGTTTTTTGTCTTTTGTTTCATAATACATTTTATTTATATAACCCTTTTGCTGATTTTTAAAGTGTTACATAAACAGGACAGGTGAAATATTATCATGTAAACCAACCATAAACACATGAAAAGACCTAGGTTTACAATTTATGATTAAACCTCTACTATCTACAGTATATACATAAACATAAAATTTAAAAATTAGAAATAGTAGCCAGTTACTTTAATTGTCATATTTGAATTCAGCACATCAAAATACATAATAAATAGCACATTTTATCTCTGAAGCAGACGACTTCTCAAAAATTGTAGACCAGTGTTATTTAAATAAGGGCAAACTAAATTAAAACTATTAACTGATTTTTAATTGCATATTGATTATTTTTTAAATTAATTATTTTTGATAAATTTAGTTTGATATTTGACAATTTAATATCAAATACATATATCTAATGCAGAGCAAAGAAGAAAACCCATTTTATTAGTTTCATCAGTATTTCAGTTTGGTTGTCTTTTCTCATCTTACGCAAAAACCACTGTATACCTTATGTCGTGGGCGATATTCTAATAACACAACTATTGCAAAATTTTTGGTTACGGCAAGAGAAATTGCACTTTTTCAGTTATATAAATTGTTATATATCTTGATTATTTATCATAAATGGGGTATAAAATTAACACAAATTTTATTTCTTTTACAGATAATATCATGGCTGAAATGTAGACAATATAGTATTGAATATGTTACTTGAACTATGGCTTTATTCAGTCGCCTACAATCAACACATTACCGATGTGCCTGATTTGCCAAAAAGTTTTATCAAATGAAGCTATGAAGCCTTCAAGACTACAAGAACATTTGACAAAAGTTCATGCTGATAAGATAGATAAGGATTTATCTTATTTTCAAGCACTTAAAGAAAAATTTTTGAGACAGCCGACATTGGCAAAACTCTTTTCAATAGCATTCAAAGAAGATGATGATGGGTTGCGTGCTTCTTACAACATTTTGTTATTGATTGCTAAATCGGGAAAACCGCATACTATTGATGAAGAACTAATTCTACCAGCTATAAGTGAGGTAATACGCACTATGCTACACAAGCCAGCATCTGATATTACCAAGAAAATTTCTTTGAGCAATAATACAGTGCAAAGAAGAATTGATGAAATGGCTCAAGATATTGAAGACTCATTATGTGAGTATTTAAAAACATCCCAGTTCTCTATACAGTTTGATGAGTCAACTTTGTCAGGAAATGAAGCCTTACTTTTAGCATACATGCGATTCATAAAAGAAAAAAATTGCCAAGAATTATTATTTGCTAAAAATTTGCAAACTGATACTAAAGGAGAATCGATATTTCATGTATTGGAAGAGTTTTTTAAAGAAAAAGAAATCCCCCTGAGTAATATCTTGTCAGTTGCTATTGATGGTGCTCCAGCGATGATAGGGCGCTACAGGGGTTTTCTTGCATATTTAAAAAAAGCAGTTCTGAATGTATTCGCTGTACACTGTCATTCATCGTCAACATTTAGTTGCCAAAAATCTGAGTGAATGCCTACATAGGTCATTACATTATTTCATTAAAGCAATCAACAAAATCAGAAACAATTAATTGAATGACAGATTGTTTGGACAACTTTGTATTGAAAAACGATGAAGAATTCAATCGCTTGCTGCTTCATACAGAAGTTCGTTGGCTATCAAAAGGTGCCTGTTTGGATCAGTTTTATAAAGTCTTTGACTCTGTGCTAGAGTTCCTAGAAAACAAAGATGATGCTTTACAAGCCAACTTGATTGATTCCAAAAATGACATAGCTTATTTGACAGACATGTTTAATAAATTTAATGAAACAAATTTACAGCTCCAAGGCAATGAGCTGAATTTAATCAAAACAAAAACTGTTATTTCCGCGTTTGTGGCAAAACTTCTTCTGTACAAACGAAATTTAGGACGAGGAGAATTCAGCCAGTTTCCAAGTTTATCAACAGTAGAAAAACATGATGAAGACTTGCTTACCTATTGTCAGCACTTGGAGGCTCTCCATTCTGACTTCAATCAACGATTTGAAGATATTCTTAAAATGAACATACCCGATTGGGTTTTGGACCCTTTTTCAATTACAAACACAGAAGAATCTCTAAAATTACAAGAAGAACTGATAGAAGTAAAAACAAATGAGGAATTTAAATTTAAATTCAAAGACAGCTACCAAACAGTTCTGGCTGCAAAAGCAGATACCTACACTTTATCCTGGATTATGGGCTATAGTACAAAAGTTTTTAATTGCATTTCCTTCATCATATTTAGTGAAACGTGGGTTCAGTGCGGTCACAAATCTGTTAACTAAAAAAAGAAACTGACTGCAAATAGCTAATCGCGGTGATTTAAGAATGCTGCTGACAAAAATAGAGCTGAACATTAATAAATTGATAGCAGCGCACCAGGTTCATCCTTCGCATTAGGATTATTTTTAATGTTATTCGTAATTTTTATTTTAATATTATCCTTCGTTATCTTAATTTTCTGTGTGTAATGCGAATGTTACTATGGTTGATTTTAATAAATAATTTTATAATTTCAAGGTGTCTTATTTACAACAACATCTTTCTTTACGATATTGTAGGATGTAAGTAGAAATATAGATACATAAAAGAATACAAATTTGTCACTGCATCTTTCTGTTTGTTCATTTAAAGAAGGTAGAGTTCCAGGGGGGCGCTGAGTAATTTTTTTTCTGAAAAGGGGGCGGTAGGCCAAATGAGTTTGGGAACCTCTGAACTAGAGAAACAAGAGTACAGGATACCTCATACGTTCAACAAAACAGTATTAGATATGGCCACCATTTATGCTGAAATCCTTAGTTCTGTTATTGTTTTCACCTTAATGTTGCACTTAACATTTAATTACTATAGTATATTTAACTATATGAGCCTTGTGAGTTGTGTGTGAGTGTGCATATTTAAATCTGTAGGAGTCCATCATCATCTGGAGGTGTCGGCCATTTTGTATTCAACTCCTATACAGCCCAATACAGGGGATGAACTTAATGTGATCTCTCATATGGTTTGTTTAGACTAGTAAGAGTGGTTAAGGATATACTGAGATTAGCTAAAATGTTTTAGCTTTCCTCAACCTGACCTTGGCCTCTTTCCAAGCATAGATCCAGGTTAATATCTTTTTACTTTGATTTATATCTAATCAAGGTCCACCTGAAGGTCCTCCCTAAGGTCAATCTTGACCATTGAAATTAAGGTAGAAGGTTCTAACCTGTATCTGCACTATGAAAAAGATCAAAGTTAGGTTAGGGTTAGCTAAAATGTGCTAACTCTGTTGTAACCTCATTCACTTTTCCTAGTGTAAAGCACTCAATTGAGACCTTTGTATTTACAGTTCACTGTTTTCCCTTAAAAAAAAAAGTCATTCAGAATGAAAGCATGTGGCTATCCTTTGCAACACACGCAGATTAAATTATCCTTTAAAAAAAATGAACCCATATTTAGTAATGTTAGTCTTTACATTATCACAATTTAAGTTTAATCTCTACCTTGTTGAGGAAATTTGTTTCTGTTGGAGTCCATTCTCTCCACTCTTTGGTTTAAATTATAGAAATTATGGAAAAAGTGCTTGATCTTTGCTAACCCCTTGTATATGGAGCTTCCACTGATATCAGTGAGATTTCCCATGCTTAGGGCTTGCTGTATTAGAGCCAAAGACAACATACTATATTTAGATTGAAATGTGCAGGATATAGTATAAGACAGCCATAATAATACAGACCCTAAAATCAAGAATCCACAAAATTTTATTTGCCACAGTTTTCTTCTGTCCTGATGTTAAGGCAATTTTTGGGAGAAATTTTGCTTCAATGAGACATTTACAATGTTCCTTGTGAAAACTGTCCCAGAGTACCTCTGTTGCATGTCAGGCTGAGTATAAATAATGAGAAATACTTTCCCTAAGATGGGGAGTGTTTCATAAAATTGCGAAAAATCTTAGCAGATTCTGCTTGTGCATGTTCAGAAGTGATTTTTCAATCTATTACCATGTCCCCAAAAAGATACAACTTTCAAACTTCAGAATATTTTTTCGGTAACCCTGTTCAAAAGAGATGATGTTAGATTTACAAAAGAACCAATATTTTACAAAGGGAGATTGCATTTCCCCCACTTTCCCATAAACTGAAAACTGAGGAGAATTTGTTCACATGAAAATAAAGCCATCTAGGAGAACAGCTCTAGTAGAGGAAGTTTAAGCTTACTGGGTGAATATTTTGGAAAGCCAAATGCTTATGAAAATAGGAAGTAAATATAAAAACTATCTTGAAATCTTATTATTTCCACTATTAAAACACAAACAGAAAATTCAATATTATCTAAATTAACATATATTTTTAAAGTTAAATTAAAAATGGAAAAATCATACTTTTAAGTGCTCAGCTATTAACCTGAAATGTTATGAAGATCTTAAAAGATACAGTGACAGCTAGGAGAAATCAATACCACATGTTGAAGTAGCTGTATGGAGAAATATCAACTGGAATTAAGTTTCTGGCATCTGAAGTGAATCAGTTTGTTTACCTGCCAGTGCATTAAGAATACATTTCCTCACAGTGTGTTGTCAGGATTATGCTCTTGAGGCATCAAAAGGCGTAGATGATAAGAAGAGGTTACTAGATGTCTAAATTATATCAGATAGCCAGAGAATATACAATGGTGTAGATTGCACATACTGTGTTAGAAGATGAGACTTAGTGTGCAATTAAAGAGAAATACTTACTGGTATATGAATGTCTGGTGTTATATATCCTCAGAAAAGTGAAAGTTGCATGAGGCATAGTCCTTTGTGCTCCCACTCATGATTGACCTTTACCCACCATGAGTCTGGAGTCTGGGATCTGCCAGCATTCACTGGTGAAACTCAAGGGCTGAATCAAGTCCCATGTAAAATAGCTAGGTACATCATTGGCAGAAAAGAGAGAGCATAGAGAAATAACCTCATAGTATATGCCTCTGAATAAGAAAAATCAACAGCAGTAGAAAATGGACAGATATGTAAAAGCCATTTAACCAGTTACCTGTATGAAACCTAATCTATACACAGATATTTGATTTTATAATTCTGGCAATGCTTAAATACCGTTGCATGCCAATAAAGTGATTGAAATTGGAGGAGAAAATGAAAGCCTGTCTTCACTCATGCAAGATGCGTTTAACTTTTCATTAAAATGTTTTAGTGTATTCCAGTCTAAAAAAAAGTTACACTAGTCATAATTCTTTCTATTATGATATTTAGCAGAACATGTGTCAGATGGTATGACATTATAGTATTTTACTGCTATATTATGAGCCAATCCACTATGATGTGCAAACTGAAAAGAACACTTTTACTTTGATATAGGTTCAACCCACTACAGTTTCAGCCATTCCTGCATTTCCTATGATTAAGCATAGAGATGACTCCTGCTTATCTAGCACCTCCTTAGTTTGCAAGCAGTGAAGGTGGATTGCTAGTGAGCAGTTCATCACTTCTCTATTCCCATTTGGTTCTGTTTTCTTAGACTTTAGTTTTAAAACATTTTTTAAGGAAAATATGAGGTGATAATCCATCACTGAAATATTATTAGGCAAACAAATGTATTTCAGTGTTTCAAAGCTCAAGGATATCTACCCTAGGCATTATATAAAACATGTAACAACTTTGTTTTAATATTCTGCATAGTGCTATCCATCATAAAAATAACATAATATGACATCTGATCAGAACTGAGAAAGGGATATTTATTTTTTTTTCCTTTGGAGAGAATATTGCTTTACTGGGGGCTCAATAGTATCATTAGCATTCTATTAAAATATCTATAATGTGTGGCAAAGTCAGAACCGGAGACCTACAGTACTGTACCTCTGTAGGCAGTTATTTAACAAAAATGTGGTCATTTCATTTTTCATGTTGACAGTCAAAGTACATTGTATGTGTTTTGGACAGGAGGAATTATGTAGATACAGTTTAAAAAAAAAAGCCAGGAAAGAAATACTTGTCCTGGTCCACAACTCTAACAGAGGAGCAATTGGCATAACTCAGGAAGGGGAATGTAAAAATGACTTTATGGCAACTTTACTTAAGTCAATCTTTGGGCTGCTCTGTGCTGGACAATTTCTCTAGTGCAAGATAAAACAGCTTGAAGCTAATTTGTGCTGTTTGGCCACAACCTCAGGCATCAGTTGGTCAAAATTTAATTAAGGAGATTGAATGAAAAATAATTGATTTTGAAGTTGTTAAAGCCATTTTTGCTAAAGAACAATATACATAAGTTTCAAGCAATATTAAGTGGATCTCTGACATCACATCAATCACAGGGGTTTTAAATAAGAGTTGTCTACCATTATTTAAAAACATGCTGTCTTGTTACAAAACATTTCTTGTTGAAGAGCTCAGATTGCCAACTCATAAAAATATAATTAAATACTGCTTTGCAGAGGGTAAGTGAACCTACTGTTTCTGTTCTATTCTCTTGAAATCTTATTTTGTGCTTATTTCAGTGTAAGGTTATGCAGGAAGATGGAGCTGTATGCAACTCTATGTGGTAACATGTTGATTGATATTTAAAGGCTTTAATTAAAAAAACCTGTCAACACTTTGAAGATTACTTTAACAACAGCACAAAGAAAAGAACAGCAGGATAAGATCATTACAAAAATGTAATACAGATGGGGGAACTTGGATCCAAGGATACTTATATATCTGGTTGAATTTTATTTGCTCTGTACAGGATGGCTTATATGTCACCCTTAAGGACAGTGACATTACGCTTTCACATAAGCAAAGGGAAATTTAAAGCTGGGGGAGGGCAAAAATCAGTGTGAATAAAGCTTTAATATCAATAAGCGTGTGTTGAAGGAGCGGTGGGTTCAGGAAGCAATAGGCATTCAGTCAGAAAGGAAGTTATTCCTAAAAGTCCTTGCTCGACTTTGTCTTAGCATAATTTACATATTGTGTCTCAAATGACAGCTCACTCGCACTTTGGTGCCTCCCGTAACAATATTCTATTTTATCATCCCATGTTGAATTTATCTTCAGTTTTGTTTTTATTGATTAAACATTTGATTAAACACATTTAAACGTGCATGCCCCTGACTTTTATGAATCAATTACTTAGCACAGAATGAGCCATTTTGAATTCAGGAAAATTATTTCTAGACTTAATTTGTTTTTAGAGAGAGATATTTCAAATAGGGTGCAACTATGTAAAATGATGACCTTTTCTTCTGATGGCTATAGAATGTTGTTGACTATGTAACATTACAGACACTGTAAGTCACATTGCAATGGTTTTCACTAGAGCAAGTTGCTATAAAATTCATGCTGGGCGGTAATGTTATAGTCTATGTACTGTAGGTCTTCTGATTTTCCAGTTCACTGGCTTAATGCTTATTGTCTGCCTCTCTGGTTAAATATATTAAAATATTGCTTATGCATAGCCAACATAAAGGTGTAATGAATTATGACACTAATTACTTGTGTTCCATTGTGGAGGAATTCTAATTGCATATTGTAACTAGAAAGGGTATGGGATTCTTTTTGGGGGGTGGCAGGTGATATATTTCTGAAACATTAACTAGACCTGGAGTCCTGAATTAGCTACTATCTAATTTAAAATGTTTGTCAGCATTTGTAAATTATATTCCTCTGAGGGGAGTATATTTATTTTACGAACCAGAATATACTGAACAATGGTCCCAAATAGAAGTGTGAAAGCAGAACAACCCTTCACTAAATCACAATCACAATCTTCTAGGCAGAAGATTGAATTTTAATTCCTACACATCTGTAGGTAGAAATGTGCAGTCAAATGGAGCCAAAGCCACTCATCTTTCCTGTCCTTCAAGCCCCAATGGCCTCCATGATCAGGAAGATGAATGCGCAAGTAGAGTCATGGGTCCCTTCTGGCACTTCCAAAAATGTAACAAAAGCTGCTTATAGAATCATTGCCATTCTATTGAAAAGAAAGTGGAAACCACCAGAGAAATTAATATATTCCAAGACCAAAAGAGACCACTGTGATCATCTAGTTTAACTTCCTATGGCCAAAGGACTTCCATTAATTGGGTCCTGCTTATATCACAGCATATGTTTTCTAAAAACAACCTATCTTGATTTAACATTGCAAAGTGATCAAGAATCCACCACAAACCTTGGCAAATTGTTTTAACAGTTAATTACCCTCACTGCTAAAAGTGTACACCTTATTTTCAGTCTGAATTTGTGTTGCTTCAACTGCCAACCGGTGGCTCTTGTTACGCTTTTGTTTGCTAAACTGAAGAGCCCTTTTTGTCCTCCACTGACTTGTGATCTCTCCCCATTCAAGATTTATAGATTGCCCAAAAGACTTGCAAAGATTTTAGGTCTGATTATCTATTGCATTTCACACATGGGTGTGCTAATTTCCACCAACTCTTTGCTAAGCAAGTTTAATCCATTTGTTTCCATAGCACTGACAACTTGCAATATGGTGCTATTACAGTATATATTTTATGGAGTAGTAGAGAATGAGACCCAGGCTCTCTGCCCTAGAGAGCTCACAATTTAATAATTGTTCAGGTAAAAATTGCATCTATATGGTACCTTACATCAAATGATATCTATTGATTTGAAAGACAATGGGAATGATTTTCCACTCCCTTGAAACCTCGCCAACAGAAGTTGGTCCAATAAAATAAATTAGGTCACCCACCTTGCATCTTGAGCCTTATATAGCCATTTCCCCCTCTGCAAATGTAACCCAGTGGTAAGAGTGTGTTACTGCTCCCCCGGTCCATTCAACAGAGGATGTGAATCTTCTACAACCCCAACTAGAGACCATGAGCTTAACCTATAACAGCATGCTTTTAGCTCTGGAGGTACCCAGTTCTATCACTGGTGTGTTGGCCAAGAAGTGGGATGTCACAAAGTATGTGCAAGCTGCTACTAAGTCTTAATTTTCCACTCATTTACTTGGGTAGCAGTGTTTTATACACAGATATATATGAGTACACAGTGTGCAAGTCGGCTGAAAGTCAGACCCAATGCTTTCTGTTAAATAGAGCTGGAGAATATGAATCAGGAATCCTAGGTTCTTTTCCCAGGTCTGATTTTCACTAACTGTAACTCTCAGCAGCTCACTTAACCTTTTCCGTGCCTCAGAGTACTCATCTGTAAAATTGGGTCTAATAATATTCATCTATTTAACAATATCTTTGTGAAACTTGCGCAACATTTGTAAAATACTTTGTCAAATTGTACTATCTATTTAATATTACTTAGTGCAGAGTATTGTTATGATGTTTCTTAGATCCTACTTTCATTGTGGAACAACCAGTTCCATGCCCTAGAGGCATTAATTTTCACCTGTTATTTAAATAAGTCACATACGGTAATGAATTTACTTTAAATGAGAGTTTCAGTGAAGGGTGATGATATTCAAATAAAGCAGCAGGGCAGTTTCAGAAGACTCCTACAGTCTGGGAATTAAAGACAGAAGGCAGAAAAGCTCTGTGTGAGCCTTAATCTTTTGTATCTCTCTCTTCAAAAGTGCTTAATTTTGACCTTCAATCTTATTTCTACTAAAATAAATGGGTCAAGAAATCAAATGAAAAAAGGGAGTTTGGGCAATGTTTTTGGTTTGTTTGTTCATATTCATTTACTACCAAATTCCCAAAGTTTCCAGGCATGTTTTAAAGGATTTAATTGAATCAGGCACTGAAGTGCAACATGATCTTGTGGATAAAGGTCACAGTTTATTAAAGGCATTATTTACAAAAAACACTTTACAAAACACTAATAAGCTACTATATGTTATCTATCTCCCATTCTCTTCACCTTCTAAACAGATATCATCATGTCACTGGCTCCTTACAAGAACATTAACCAAAGACTTGGCATAAATCTATGCCAGAGATGAGTTCTCCCTGCAGCAACTCAAGTAGCCCTTCCCTCTGACAGCCTTCTTGTTCTAAATTAAAGGTCTGTCCATAATTTTTACTGGCCACATGACTGGTAACAACCCAGCATTCAGGTTATATTGTCTCAATGAGTGAGAGCATGCCCACTGCTGGACCGCTTTAGTAGGTGTAACATTCTCCCAGCTTTGGGCCCAGTCAGCTATAGCCCAACGACCTCTGGTCCCATTACGGTACTCTGTAACCCAGACAGTGCCTGAGCTGTACCCTCTGTTTTAATAGGAATATGTGGATATTTGTCCCTTTCTAGTAGCTAGTCCTCATAGTAACCTTACTAATCTGCTGCTGCAGCTAGTTAAGGGAGTCAGATCTTTAGCTCAAGCATTAGAGGCTTATGCTTTTAGCATTGAAGGTCCTGGGTTCAGACCTCATTGTCAGCCCCAGTGGAGTGTTGCATGCTTGAATTGAATAACTATTTGACATTGTCGAATTACAGGCTAAAATGGATTTAAACAATGATTATCAACTAAAGATTAATTCATCACTGTACAGAATACATAAAGAATAGATACTTTACTGTAATCAAAAGAGCTGGCTTCTGTGTTTCTCCTCTCTGTAACTGATGTGATGACAGAAATTTTCATTCCCCGACCTAGGTATCAAGTCCTTTGTCTTTTATAGGGTGTAAGACAAAGAATCCCCTTTTCTGGAGGGAAACATACTTTCTCGTGATCAATTTCACCATATGCTATGTTTTAACATTTTTGTTTACCTCAGTATTTATGGATTTACTTTATGATATCTCTATGTTATATGATTGATAAGTAAAAAGGAATTTATAATCCGGTCATTCTTATTAATGGTTGTCAAAATTGACAGTTCTTAATGAGTTCAACACATCTTTTGATTAGTCATCCATTGCAGAAAACATTTGCCATAATGAGTATCCCTTATCAATCACCCAGTGTTGTTTATAGTATACATCAGTAGACACTTTTAGTAGTTTAGCTGGTGGCGGGGGTGGGGTGATCTTTTCCCTGATAATCTTGATTCCCAGAAACCTGCAGGTGCCAGGTGTGATGGATTATAGTCTAATTCTCAAACTATGAAATTCCTGAATATAGATCACTCACAGGTTATAGACTAACACTCTGGCCTTACTATTTCAACAAATTCTACAATATATTAGAAGCAAGAGGAAGACCAAGGAGAGGGTAAGCCCATTACTCAATGCGGGGAGGGAATAATAACAGAAAATGTGGAAATGGCAGAGGTGCTTAATGACTTCTTTGTTTCAGTTTTCACCAAGAAGGTTGGTGGCGACTGGACTTCTAACATAGTGAATGCCAGTGAAAATGAGGTAGGATCAGAGTCTAAAATAGAGAAAGAACAAGTTAAACTTTACTTAGACAGTCAGAGGTCTTCAAATAACCAGGATCTGATGAAATACATCCTAGAATACTCAAGGAGCTGACTGAGGAGATATCTAAGCCATTAGCGATTATCTTTAAAAAGTCATGGAAGACGGGAGAGATTCCAGACGACTGGAAAAGGGCAAATATAGTGCTAGGCTATAAAAAGGGAAATAAGGACAACCTGGGGAATTACAGACCAGTCAGCTTAACTTCTGTACCTGGAGTGATAATGGAGCAAATAATTAAGTAATCAATATGCAAACATCTAGAAGATAATAAGGTGATAAGTAACAGTCAGCATGGATTTGACAAGAACAAATCATGTCAGACCAACCTGATAGCTTTCTTCGACAGGGTAACAAGCCTTGTGGATGGGGGGGAAGTGGTAGACATGGTATATCTTGACTTGAGTAAAGCTTCTGATACTGTCTCACATGACTTTCTCATAAACAAAATAGGGAAATAGAACCTAGATGGAGCTACTATAAGGTGGGTGAAAAACTGGTTGTAAAACCATTCCCAGAAAGTAGTTATCAGTGGTTCACAGTCATGCTGGAAGGGCACAATGGAGTGGGTTCCCACAGGGATCATTTCTGGGTCCAGTTCTGTTCAATATCTTCATCAATGATTTAGACAATGGCATAGAGAGTACTCTTAAAGTTTACGGACAATACCAAGCTGGTAGGGGTTGCAAGTGCTTTGGTGGACAGGATTAAAATTCAAAATGATCTGGACAAACAAATGATCTGAAGTAAATAGGATGAAATTCAATAAAGGCAAATGCAAAGTACTCCATTTAGGAAGGAACAATCAGTTGAACACATACAAAATGGGAAATGACGACCTAGGAAGGAGACCTGCAGAAAGGGATTTGGAGGTCATAGTAGACCACAAGCTAAACATCAGACAATAGTGTAACACTGTTGGAAAAAAAAGTGAACATTATTCTGGGATGATCAGCAGGAGTGTTGTAAGTAAGACATGAGAAGTAATTCTTCTGCTGTACTCTGCATTGATTAGGCCTCAACTGGAGTATTGTGTTTAGTTCTGGGCACCACATTTCAGGCATGAACAAATTGGAGAAAGTCCGGAGAAGAGCAACAAAAATTATTAAAGATCTAGAAAATATGACCTATGAGGGAAGATTGAAAAAATTGGGTTTGTTTAGTCTGGAAAACAAAAGACTGAGAGGGCACATTATAACAGTTTTCAAGTTAATAGAAAATTATTAGAAGGAGGAGGGATAAAAGTTGCTCTTCTTAATCTCTGAGGATAGGACAAGAAGCAATGGGCTTATATTGCAGCAAGGGAGGTTTAGGTTGGACATTAGGAAAAACTTCCTGTCAGTGTGGTTAAGCACTGGAATAAATTTCCTAGGGAGGTTGTGGAATCTCCATCATTGGAGATTTTTAAGAGCAGGTTAGACAGACACCTCTCAGGAATGGTGTAGATAATATAGTTGTGCTATGAGTGAGGGTACAGAACTAGAAGATCTCTTCAGGTCCCTTCTCGTCCTATGATTCTATGATTCTTTGTTAATATCAAAAAGATTTTGGGACAGTACTTAATATGTAAATGAATGTAATATACTAAAAGGGTTAATATTTGCTAGCAGGACCAACAGGAGCCAGTTACAAAAGTGGCCGCAACTGTGGGACGTGAACTTCATCAGACCAGATTTGACTTATCCAAGCTGTGTCAGTTACACGAGAACATCATTTTGATTTTAAAAAGAATTGTAATGGTAAGGTTATTTCTGGCTACCCCAAGTTGCAATTCATCTGAGAGTCTGTTCAGCTGAAAATCATTTGATCCCTTTCCAATAGTTCAAATAATTTTTGTTTAGGGATTGTGAAGGTCCATTTCTGATCCCCTCCAGCTGCACATGGAATCAATTGAAGTCTTTAAAGTGGAAGAGTGGGGCCCATTCATTAAGTGAAACCTGACATAATTAACTGAAATTTACCTGAAGCCTTTGGACCCAGTGTAACAAAATACAGCTTTGTAGTACCTTATCCTCTGGGCAGGGCCGGCTCCAGGCACCAGCTTGGCAAGCTGGTGCTTGGGGCGGCCACTCCGGACAGGGGTGGCAGGTCCAGCTATTCGGCGGCAATTCGGCGGACGGTCCCTCACTCCCGCTAGGAGTGAAGGACCTTCCGCCGAATTGCCGCCGCAGATTGTGATCGCGGCTTTTTTTTGTGTGTGTGTGTGGCGCTGCTTGGGGAGGCCAAAATCCTGAAGCCGGCCCTGCCTCTGGGTCCCAGCCTATTGAAGGAGTGGAAAGATAAGATGTTTATTTTCAACAGCTCCCTTTATAATCTCTTGCTCCAAAAAGTACATGCTCTCACCCCCTCCAAACATTTTAGGCAAGTATGTCCCCTTCATCTTCTCTGGAAAAGGAAGCAGTCCTTTCTGGATCATGGGTCTCTCTTACACACTACAATAAATAACAGGAAACCAAAGGGAAAGGAATTCATGATTTCCCCAGGGAACCCCAGATGGTATCAAGAAGTAAATTGTTCAGTCAAGAGTCATGTCCATCCTTTGTATTGAGGAAGATATCAGGTGGTTAGTCCACTTAAGTCAAAAATATGGAATTGGTTCATTCCCTAATAAAAATGCATAGTGTGCTGCAGGAGATAGGTGAAAAAAAATTATCTGCATTGATGGTTGAAAGCCCCATTATCTTTGATTCAAAACAAGTAAGGCGGGAGTGGGGATACCTCAGTGGTTTGTGTATAGGTCTGCTAAACCCATGGTTATGAGTTCAATCGTTGGGGGAGTCATTTAGGGAACTGGGGTAAAAATACATCTGGGGATTGGTCCTGCTTTGAGCAGGGGGTTGGACTAGGTGACCTCCTGAGGTCCCTTCCAACCCTGATATTCAAAGTTATCCTGAAGATACAGCTCAATGTCTGACATTAAAAATAAATGTTAATATAAAAATCAGAGGCATTTGGAGTTTGAGATATAACTTTAAAAATGTGGTTATGGTCAGAAGAGTTGTTGTACAATTGACATTCTTACTCAACTTATATTTGGGTATTTATTGTTATGATGAAAATGAAACAATGTGTCTTTTTTTACATCTACTTTCAGCACAGAAATAACTCAGTTATGGGTGAATGATCTGCATTGCTTTCTGAATCATGAATATTCAACTTAACATTTAAATTCCAGTATTGAAGTCTTTATTAGTGGTGGTTATGAGTGATCCAGAAAGAATACGGGTTTTGAATTCCAAGTTGAAATAGTAAGCTCTGAAAGTTCAAAGACGGTACTCAATTGTTAAGACCAGATACTTCATATATTTGAAGTCAAGGACTAAATTCCCCACTGACTTCCATCAATCTGAATAGAATTCACTAATGCAGAATCATCTCCTTAAAAAGCAATATTTTTAAAGTAGAACTTTACCTTCATGTTCCAGCTATGGTCTTCACCTGGCCCTAGGGCAAATTCACATTTTTGGGAAACAAACGTATGTCTTGGTTATCATGATTATATGCAGATAATATAAGCCCACTATTACTATGGCAAACCATGAATGTTAATGTTTCTTTTAAGAATGATTGAAGATGCAAAAACATTTCCCATTATTTCTTGCCATTTTGTTGCTAGTACACAGCTAATTCCTCTTCAAACAAGTTACCTGAAGTACCATTATAACTTTCCAGTATTAGAAGCATTTTGTCTATATAATGTCTTCTTGCAAGTGTTGCAGTCTTTTCAAATTCCGTCTTAGATGCATTAGTCTTTGAAATACAGTTAAAATAGCTCATTAAAAAAAGTTTGACTATCATAGACTCATAGACTTTAAGGTCAGAAGGGACCATTATGATCATCTAGTCTGACCTCCCGCATGATGCAGGCCACAAAAGCTGACCCACCCACCCCTGGAATAATTGTTTCCCTTGACTCAGCTGTTGAAGTCCCCAAATCATGATTTAAAGACTTCAAGTCACAGAGAATCCTCCAGCAAGCGACCCCTGCCCCATGCTGCGGAGGAAGGCAAAAAACCTCCAGGGCCTCTGCCAATCTACCCTGCAGGAAAATTCTTTCCCGACCCCAAATATGGTGATCAGCTGAACGCCGAGCATGCTGGCAAGCGTCTCCAGCCAGACCCTCCGGAAAAAGTTCTCTGTAGTAACTTTTAATATCTCATCATTGACCATTGTTACTAATTTCCAACAATGGCACGTTATTGACCTATTGACTAAAATCATGTTATCCCATCAAACCATCCCCTCCATAAACTTATCAAGCTTAATCTTAAAGCCAGAGAGGTCTTTCACCCCCAATGTTTCCCTCGGAAGGCTGTTCCAGAACTTTACCCCTCTGATGGTTAGAAACCATTTCGTCTAATTTCAAGCCTAAACTTCCCGATGGCCAATTTATATCCATTTGTTCTCGTGTCCACATTATTACTCAGCTGAAATAATTCTTCTCCCTCTCTGGTATTTATCCCTCTGATATATTTAAAGAGAGCAATCATATGCCCCCTCACCCGTCTTTTGGTTAAGGTAAACAAACCGAGTTCCTCGAGTCTGCTTTCATACGACAGGTTTTCCATTCCTCGGATCATCTTAGTGGCCCTTCTCTGTACCCGTTCCAGTTTGTATTCATCCTTTTTAAAAATGGGAGACGAGAACTGCACACAGTACTCCAAATGAGGTCTCACCAGTGCCTTGTATAACGGAACCAGCACCTCCCTATTCCTACTAGAAATACCTCGCCTAATGCATCCCAAGACCGCATTAGCTTTTTTCACGGCCACGTCACATTGCTGACTCAGTCATCCTGCGATCAACCAGGACTCCAAGGTCCTTCTCCTCTTCCGTTACTTCCAACTGATGCGTCCCCAGCTTATAACTAAAATTCTTGTTAGTCATCCCTAAATGCATAATCTTACACTTCTCACTATTAAATTTCATCCTATTACTATTACTCCAGTTTACAAGGTCATCCAAATCTCCCTGCAGGATATCCTGATCCTTCTCCGAATTGGCAATACCTCCAAACTTTGTGTAATCCGCAAATTTTATCAGCACACTCCTACATTCGGTTCCGAGGTCAGTAATAAATAGATTAAATAAAATCGGACCCAAAACCAAACCTTGAGGAACTCCACTGGTAACCTCCCTCCAACCTGACAGTTCACCTTTCAGTACGACCTGCTGCAGTCTCCCCTTTAACCAGTTCTTTATCCACCTCTGGATTTTCATATCAATCCCCATCTTTTCCAATTTAACCAATAATTCCTCATGCGGTACCGTATCAAATGCTTTACTGAAATTGTGGTATATTAGATCCACCGCATTTCCTTTATCTAAAAAAAATCTGTTACTTTCTCAAAGAAGGAGATCAGGTTGGTTTGGCACGATCTACCTTTCGTAAAACCGTGTTGTAATTTGTCCCAATTGCCATTGACCTCAAAGTCCTTAACTACTCTCTCCTTCAAAATTTTTTCCAAGACCTTGCATATTACAGATGTTAAACTAACAGGCCTGTAGTTACCCAGGTCACTTTTTTCCCCCTTCTTGAAAATAGGAGCCACATTAGCTATTATCCAGTCAAACGGTACCAACCCCGAGTTTAGCGATTCATTAAAAATTATCGCTAACGGGCTTACAATTTCTCACGCCAGTTCCTTTAATATTCTCGGATGAAGATCATCCGGTCTGCCCGATTTAGTCCCATTAAGCTGTTCGAGTTTGGCTTCTACCTCGGATACGGTAATGTCAACCCCCCCTCCTTTATTCCCATCCGTCACGCTGCCACTATTCCTAAACCCCTCATTAGCCTCATTAAAGACGGATGCAAAATATTCATTTAGACATTGTGCCATGCCTAGATTATCCTTAATTTCCACTCCATCTACAGTCTTAAGCGGTCCCACTTCTTTCTTTATTTTCTTCCTATTTATATGGCTATAAAACCTCTTACTATTGGTTTTAATTCCCCTCACAAGGTCCAACTCTTCACTGCTTTTGGCCTTTCTCATTCCATCTCTACATGCTCTGACCTCAATAAGGTAGGTTTCTTTGCTGATCCCTCCCATCTTCCACTCCTTGTACGCTTTCTGTTTTTTTCTTAATAACCCCTCTGAGACGCTCGCTCATCCAGCTCGGTCTAAATCTCCTGCCCACGAACCGTTTTCCCTTTCTCGGGATACAGGCCTCCGACAGTTCTTGCAACTTCAACTTGAAATAATCCCAGGCGCCTTCCACCTTTAGATCCATAAATATGTTTGTCCAATCCACTTCCCTAACTAGTCACCTTAATTTATTAAAGTTAGCCCTTTTGAAATCGTAAACCTTAGTCTCCGATTTAATTCTGTTAATCCTTCCATTTAGTTTAAATCGAATTAACTCATGATCACTCGAGTCAAGGTTGTCCCCTACAACCATTTCCTCAATGAGGTCCTCACTACTCACCAAAACCAAATCTAAAATGGCATCCCCCTTCATCGGTTCAGCAACTACTTGATGAAGGAATTTATCAGCTATCATGTCTAGGAAAATCTGATCCCTATTATTGTTACTAGCATTTGTTCCCCAATCTATATCCAGGAAGTTAAAGTCTCCCATGATTACACAGTTCCTATTAGTATTTACTTCCCTAAAAACGTTAAAGAGTTCTCTGTCCATATACAAGCTAGATCCCGGCGGTCTATAGCACACCCCAAACACTATTCCAGGGGAGGCTCTAGTAGTTCTTTTACCCAGTGTGAGTATTGCCCAGACAGACTCCATATTATCCATTCCATCACTTATTATTTCTTTACAGTTTACCTCATTATTGACATACAATGCTACTCCCTCACCTTTGCCTTTGTTCCTGTCCTTCCTAAACAGCACACACCCTTCCTTACCTGTACTCCAGTCATGACTACCGTTCCACCATGTTTCGGTTATTCCTACGATATCCGGTTTCATTTCTTGGACCAGGAGCTCCAATTCCTCTATTTTGTTACCTAGGCTTCTTGCATTGGTGTATAAACATCTTAATTTATGCCGTTTGGCCTCTCTCACATTCATTGTCCAATTTGGTACGGACACGGTACCGCCAGTATGACCTATTAGTCTAGTATCCATCCTCCCCCTCCTACTTATGTCCAATCTCTTCCCCCCGGCTATATCTGTTCTTATCTCATCGTCCTCCCTCTCAATGTTATAATCTGGTGTGGAGATTAACTGGACATCTCCAAACCATCTCCCCCAAATTCCTAGTTTAAAGCTCTTTTGATGAGATGTGCCAGCCTCCCTCCCAGAAGTCTATTTCCTTCCCTACTTAGGTGAAGTCCGTCCTGTGAGAACAGTTTTCTGTCCCCGAAAGCCTCCCAATGACCATACATTCCAAAGCCCTCTTTATAGCACCACTCTCTTAGCCAGCTATTTATCATCACAATCCTGTCACCCCTTTGCTGCCCTTCTCTAGGAACAGGCAGAATCCCACTGAAGATGATCTGAGCCTCGATTTCCTTAAGCGTCTTCTCCAGCCTGGCATAATCTCCCTTGATTCTCTCTACCGAGAACCTAGCCGTGTCATTTGTTCCTACGTGAAGGATGATCAAGGGGTTCTTACCTGCTCCTTTCAGGATCCTTTTCAACCGCAGGTCCACATCCCGTATCTTAGCGCCCGGTAGACAGCAAACTCTTCTGTTCTCTGGGTCCGCCCTGGTCACAGGCCTGTCTAACCTCCTCAGTAAGGAGTCCCCAATCACGTAAACCTGCCTTTGCCTGGTGACAGTGAGATCTACTAATCTATCCCCTGTTCCCTCTAGTTGCAACCCCTGTCCTTTCCTATTTTCCCTTATAATCCCCTTTATGCCATCCTGCACCCTCCCGGGGCCCAGATTTGGTGCTGTCTCCATCAACTCCTCCCCTCTTTCTATGGAACTAGCTGCTCTTCTCTTCTTCCTCACCCTCCCACCTTCAGTTACCACCTGCTGCACCCCTTCCTCGTTTTCCAAACACCCAAACCTGTTCCTGAGCTCTATTTCTCCTTCACTGGCCCTCCTTTTCCTTGGCCTGCTTCTCATGGTCAAATGCTTCCACTGCCCTTGTTCTCCCCCCAGCATTCCCCCCTCACAGGCCTTTGCCACTGCTTTCACCTGTACCCCGAACATTCCCCTTCAACCACTCCTTGCCTTTGCTCCATCAGCTGCTCGAACCCCCTTCTAAACTCTACCAGGGTATCTATCTGCATCTCCAAACCTTGGATCTTTTCTTCCAGCAGCTCTATTAGGCGGCACTTCATACAGACATACCTCTGTTCAGGCACCGCAGCTAGGACCATGGACATACCACAGCTGCCACATGCAATCATCTGCATTGTATCCCCTGCTGCTTGGCTCATGGCTGCTGTTGTCTGTGCCCGCCTGCTCACCTGTGCCCTCCGCACCTGGGGAAACACAGCACACTGGGCACCACACCCTCCTGCCTCCCCTTCCACCTCCCCCTGTAAACTCCCACTCAAACTCCCTTGTTAGCAGCCCTGTTTGCCGGCTCCTGTGCCTCTGCCTGGCTGGGTGGGCGCTTTTATAGGCCCTCTCCTCAACCAAGCTCCGCCCCCTAATCAGGGCTCAGCTGCCCTCCCAGCACGCTGCCCCTACAGGCCTCTACACATACAAGCACTAGTAAATGGAAATAAAGCATTTACATCAGGAGGTAGAAACAGGATAGATATTGAATATAGAGAAATTAATTATTGTTGTTGATCTTGAGCCTTCAGTGTCATTCATAGTTACAACAAACAAACCTTTCAGTTCCCATTAATGTTACTAGTCAAAGATCTTGCCACTTCATTCATCTATCAACATTGTGGATTTTTCTAAAGGCCTTCACCTGGGAAATACTTTTATTTTCTAGAACGTTACCTTCTTCACACTGGTGAACAACAATGCTTTGAAAATACTTTGCATTTATTAGGCAAAGTAAATGCAAAGGTTTTGCTTTGGGCCATATTTTCTGCTGGAGTGCCAATTTTCTTAGATAAAAAAAAACACATGTATACTTTTTTTAAGAGGTAAACACAGCAGATTATGGGCAGCTCCACTGCTACTAGACTTTAGGGTTCATCTTAAATGGAGCCCATAATATTCTACTACATGTTAAATTTCATGGAGACATTTCAGATCATATTGAACTATAGATTTTACTAGTAGAGCTGAATGAATTTTTTTAGTGGCTAGTACTTTCACCAAAAAACAAGAAAAAAAAATCAAGCGTCGGGGAGACAGAAATTATTGATGAATTCTGGTTGAGTTGGGTGAATAATTTTTTACTTAATGAGATTTTTTCAAAGAGTCAAAACAGTTAATGTTAACATTTTTGAAATTAACTCTTTCATTGTGAAAATGTTGACACAAATTGACTTTATTTTTTCAAGTAATTAAAATAATGGTTTTGGTTTGAAACAAACCATTTTTTTTGTCAATTTTTTTTTTTTGGTTCAGTCATCAAAATGGAAGAAAAAGTGACACAACATATCAGTGGCAGAGCTGGGAGTAGAACCTAGGTCTCTTAACTCCCAGTGCAGAGATCCACACTGCCTGTGTTAACCAATTGGAATCCCAAGAACTGCTATTTTCCAACTGATTTTGGTTGGCCCGCTGTCTCCAAGGGGCAGATCCATTTAAGCACCCCTCTAACTCTGCATTTCTTGGTTTTCAGATGTTTACGGTTTGGAGACTTGTTTCCAGCTGTCAGCTTCCCCATTCCAGAGGGGTCTAAGGGTTCTCCTTAACAACCTTAAGTCTGCATTAGTGACATTTTTGGGTAGTGCATAGCTTTCAGTGCTTGTTTGTACTGGTCCTCTCCAGTCCACTATGAAACTGATGCTGAAAGCCTTTTCACTGAAAATTTTCTAATTTAAACCCTGAATCTATAATTTCATTCACCTCTTTGAGTGAAGTGAAATGAGTAAAGTGAGAGTCAAAAAGTCCTCATGCATCAGTTAAATGGCTCATCTGTGTGCTTTTTCTAAATCTTTGACAGGATGCAGAAACAATGAATAGTTACAAGTTTCAGAGTAACAGCCGTGTTAGTAATGTTGTAATGGCTGAGCCATTACAAACGTTGACTCTATCTCCCCTTGTAAGTACTCTCACACTTCTTATCACACTGTCTGTACTCGGCTAGCTTGATTATCACTTCAAAAGTTTTTTTTTCTCTTAATTAATTGGCCTCTCAGAGTTGGTAAGACAACTCCCACCTGTTTATGCTCTCTGTATGTGTGTATATATATCTCCTCATTATATGTTCCATTCTATATGCATCCGAAGAAGTGGGCTGTAGTCCACGAAAGCTTATGCTCTAATAAATGTGTTAGTCTCTAAGGTGCCACAAGTACTCCTGTTCTTCTTTTAATGAATAGTTAGTTTTGAAAAATTCCTACAGAAAGGGAGTTCAAAAAAATTATTAATTCTGAGTTATGCCAAAGTTCCCAAATACCTGATTTCTTTGAATATAACATGTACTGATTGGGCTGTATACAATTAAACCCCATCTATTGATTTCACCTTTTCCCTTACCTTGACATCAACACTTTTGTGAGCCTCTCTACATCCTTAGTAACCTCCCTTCCTTCTCATGTTTGCTAATTTCCTTTGACATCCCTCTGAGGCTTTCAATTCCTTCCCACCTTGGAGAGTTCACATCTGACACTATGTCCACAGTACCAAAATTGGACCTTGTGCTACACTGTACATAACTTACATACTCAGGAACATTTGAGTTGACCAGCCCTGGGGTTGCAGCACAAATTGCATGCAGTCAAGGTATGCTGGGCATGCTCTGTATGCCTTTTCTGTGTTTAGAAGGGTTCCTAAAGGAGATGATGAATGTAAATGAATTATATGGAAAAAACTTTTTTTGGTAAGTCAAAAGTGACAGCAAATAAATAGCATTGTGGATATGGCTGACTGCAGCTGGAAAACCAGCCACAAACCTACCACACATACAATGAAAGCCTGTGTAGAGTCTTAACACATGCAGATTCCAGCAAGGCAAATTCTTAGAGAAAGAACTGAAAGACCATTCTGTTTGTTGCTTAAAATATCTTGTTGATGCTGCTAAAAAGTTGGTATTGCTATGAGTACATCACTGTTCTTGTGGTTAATGAACAGGTGCTGGTCTACATGAAGTTTTTGTACCACTACCCACATTGATTTCCTAAATCAACATAGTAATGAAGTGACAACTCCCTAGTACTTTTATGAATATGCCTTAATCCTGTAGGTTTACCAACACAAGTAAAGCAACATGAGAACTGTATATAGATAAGCCCAAAGTATTCATAATAGATATTCCTCAAGTATTGAAGAATTGCTTCAAAATGAGTAGCAAATCATTTTCTGTGAAAAGAAGGGTTTTTGTTTGTTTGTTTTGTTATTTTTTGAAAATGGGAGACCTTGGCTTGCCATGTTTAATTAAAAAGCAATAAACATGAACAAGGTACCCCACCCCCATTGCTTTAATATTGGTTGGCAGATGGAGCATACTCCTTGTAATATGATAGCATACATTCCTGTCTGGCACAGAATTACAGCCACACTATCAGAAATGAGAAGCCCCAGCAGTAATTGGGGGGATTCTCATTAGGGTAACCAGATAGCAAGTGTGAAAAAGTAGGAAAGGGGTGAGGAATGGTTCAGGTACCTATATAAGACAAAAGTCCCGAATACTGTAACTGTCTCTATAAAATCAGGACAACTGGTCACCCTAACTCTCATGAGAGTTTTGAGTTAGACCAGAGTGAGTTAGAAGCCTTGTGATTAGTAGGGGAGAAAGAAGGAAGTTGGTAACCTGAGTAGAGGTTGCAGATAGATAGAGAGACCTATTTACCAAGTCTAGCTTCATCCCCAAAGTAACAGCTTGATCAAACCCTGAATACAGTATGTAGACCCAAGCACATTTTTATACACTGGACAAGCAGACAATGACCTCTCAGTGAAAGAGGGTGGTAGATTAGAGATGTGTTTACAATGAAGTGAAATTCTGCCAATAATATATTTTAATAACATTAATAAGATATAGGTAATCCATAAGACTGCTTCCAACTCTTTCAAGTTACTCACTACTGTCTCTGGTACAGTGTGTTTAAAGGCAACAGATCACCTATCCAGTGATTACTAGCCTTGCTTTCTAACATACCTGAATATCCTGCCATTGTTTCTAAAGGAAATGTGTGCTCCAATACAATCTTCATCTCCTTTCATCCAGCATGATAAAGCAGTATACATATCAGTCAGGAGAGTTCCAGAGTCTTGTTCCCAATGTTCTATTAATAAGATTATTAATCGATTATTTTTTGTTGAATATTTTCTCTCACAAATCCAAATCTAGATTAGCATAAGGGGATGGGCCACCAAAAGCACTCCATTTTGGTCTGATGTGGCATGAGAGATAAGCCCCACCTTGCCTTCCCCCAGCTGCTTGTCTACCAATCCACTTGCTCAGATCAGCGTAATGAGAAGCCAAATAAACTAGTCAAAAGAAGTTTTTTTGCTTAAATGAAGCCCCAGGGAAGGAGCATATGGAATAAAAGATCAAAGTCCTTTACTCCGGGACCTAGGGTCTGATGTCCCAAATAACGCCCACAACATGATCTCTGTGCCTGGTCAGACTAACCTTCCAGACCTGGCGAGAGTTCACCACCTGTAGCAGACTATTCATTATCACATATCATCCTCCTTCCCCAACCCACTCCCATTAAATAGGTCAAGAGGGAGGAAAAGGGAATATTCTTAATTACATCTAGGCTGTTCTCTTTATGAGCTCCAAGCTGACACTGCAGTTAAAAACCTGTGTCTGGCCCATGCCAGCTGACTTGGGTTAGCAGGACTTAAGCTGTGGAGTTGTTTATTGCAGTTAAACTGCAATATAGACTTCTGGGCTCAGGCTGGAGTCCACACTCTAGGAATTTTCCAGGTGTGAGGGTCCCACCCAGAAGTCTGCACTGCAATTAAACACCTCTGCAGCCTGAGCCCAATGAGCACAAATCAGATTACAAGAGCCAACTGTGGGTGTCTAATTGCAATGTAGAGATACCCTTCGAGGGATAATATACTCCACCATAAATAGGTAACACAGAAAGGAAAGAAAAGTAATGGGAAGGCCAAAGGTGCTTCAAAAATATTTCAGGTGTCAGACATTTAGAAAGAAAGATGAATTCAGTACAGCTACTAGCACTCTTGAGCTCATTTAACTCTTTTGGTTTGGATTTTGCACCCTATCACATATTGGCACACAACACTAAGAGATAGATAACTATGTCTCTAGTGACAGCTAAAAGAGTCCTGTTGAGGAGATGGGAATCTGAGATTCTGCCCACATGCAATGATTTGTGAAGTGATATGTCCCCAAAGACATGAATAGATAGAAAATAAATGGCATTCCATAACAAACTGACAATTCCATAACAGTGGCATAGAGTCTACATTTTTAAATTGTTTAATTGTGTAAGTTTTCCCTCTCCCTTTGGCCATGTTTTTGGAGGTAATATACTGGTACCTGTATTTTGCTGAAGTTGCTTTGAAGACTTTTTTGTGATATACTTCCCCTATACAAAAAATATCTTAGCTTTTGATTGTTAGAGTAACAAGTCCACATTGCCCTATATTTTTAGGAACTGGGATGTAGGCAGCTAGTGATTAGAGTAGGCATGCAGGTCAGGGAATAGAAGTGGGGGTCAGGGTCACAGTCAACTTCCAAGTACCAAAGTCAGGAGGTCAAGCCACAATCAGGACAAGGATTTTGATGATTGGACCCAGGGCCAGATGCCAAAGTTTGAGCCAAAGTCAGACGTAGGCTTGGTAACCAATGGTCAGGAACAAGGTGAAAGAGTAGGAACCAAATAGAGGCTAGGATCAAGCACAGAGCAACAGCAAGGTAGGAGCTAGGAGCAGGTATCAGGAACAGGGATAGATCAGAATTGCAGGATGCAAGGAAAAGCAGAGTCCAGTGTGACATGAACACAAAGTCTGCTCAGATAGCCACCTTGACACACTTCCTGACCAAGTAGTGGTGTGAGCCAGTCAGGTGCCTGCAGGCCTTGGGTGTGCTACTCGCCCAAGCAACACCTCAATGTCTACAGTGATATTTATATCTGTGCTAGCTGGGCACGTCTGTACTCTACACACTGCTGCATGTGTAGAGCTTAATGTAGTTTCTGTGTGCACATGATACATTTACACACATTAAATTATTAATACACTAAATTTTTGCTGTGAAGCCGTGGTGTCCCTCCACACATAAAATACCTGATAGTTTACAAAAGCCTGGGAAGAACAAGCTGAGCCATCTAATGGAACATATCCTCTAGTTCTTCATCCACATACATACATTATCATTGCCATAACTACTGTGCATCACAGACTAATCCTGGAAACCTTCAGTTTATCCCCCCTTCAATGCCTATCTGTCATCAGTGAATACCAAGACTGCCAAGGAAATAATTCAATCAGAACCCAGTTTCAAAGTCTTCCTCTTAAAATATATGAATAGAAACCAAACAAAATTCAAAGGGAATAAACCTAACATTGTATAAAATTTCACACCAGTTGGCTCCTTACTAAGAGAAAATGTGGAGTTTATGTTCCATTTTAAGCCCATTTTACAATGCAATACTAACTATGGAGTTGCAGCCAAGTCTCCATATTAGAGAGATGCTTGTCCTGTTTCATGTATTTTATATAGCTTTAGATAAAAAAAAAACACAATCAAACCACTCCCCTATGACTATTTGGCTATAACTTTCCTCCTCTGTCCATTCACAACCTCATAACAGTGGGTGTAAAGCATTCTATTCTGCAGTGCATCATATAAAACTGCCTTCCTGTATCTGTGCTCAACCCTTTATCTCATTTCAAATATATTTTCCCTCCCACACCCACATCTCTTAAGGTCTCTGTTCCTCTGTTATTTAAACTCTGCAAAGTATTTTTGGATAGAGTTTCCATGAAAGACACTATAAAGCTGTACTGTATTTTAAATGATTGTTTTTCAATTGTTCATGTCTTTTGTGGTTAAGTTCTGTTAACTGAATTGCAAGTTTAGAGATGTTGGTAACAATGTGAGAGATGATTCACAAGACTGGTTGTGCCAGGCTTGTGTAACCTGGTCATACTAGTTCATATACACAAAAGTCCCATTTATAATAGCTCTAAAACATGAAGCAATTTTGTTCTGCACAGATTCAGTGCTTCAGAGTTAAAAGTTTGAGTAAAGTTTCTGTGTCTTGGAATGACCCCAAAGTGAATTGCTTGATGACCGATTATGTAACTGACTATTATTGGGGAGGTATAAAATAAATAAATAAATACAGGTTCTATGTTAGCAAAAGAGTATCCTCTGGCTTGATACCAAAGTGTCTCCCTATATACCTGCATCAAACTGTCTATTAATTTGATAAGATAGATAAATGCAGTACAGATGACATAGTGCTTATAAAAAAGGATTATGCAAGTCTATCAATTAAAGATTGATGACAATATTAACACATTAAAACTCGATACACTTTACTTCAGGAAGATTAAAAGGGGAAAGGAAATTGCATCTGAATAATAGAGTACAGTAGAACCTCAGAATTATGAACACCTTGAGAAAGGATGTTGTTTGTAATTCTGAAATGTTTGTAACTCCAAAATATTTGTAACGCTGAACAAAATATTAATTTTTTTAAAAAGTTTACAACTGAACATTGACTTAATTCAGCTTTGAAAGTTCATATTCAGAAGAAAAATGCTGCCTTTAAATATCTTAATTTAAATGAAACAAGCACAGAAACAGTTTCCGTACCTCGTCAAATCTTGGTTTTTAAATTTTCTTTTAATTTTTTTAATAGTTTACATTTAAAAGTATAAAACTCAACTCATTTTAGAGCTGGCTGCGAGAAAGCACAGACTTATAGTTTGGTGAGAGAAACTTGATGGAGGCCAGGACCTGACTAAAGACTACTGCCTTCTAGAGTTTCTCTGAGGGAAGGTAGGCCTAGTTCATGGCTGTTGTGCTGGATTTGCTACCAGAGACTTGAGTTTGTTGTTGAGCTGTAGATGGTGCCCAGTATGAAGGGTAAAGAGTGACAGATGTAACCCTCCAGTCTGTTGCACCTGAATGGAGACTCAGCAGTAGTCTATCTTGAGTCCAGGGGCGACCTTGCCATACTTATATTCTGTCAAACAGTTTCAACTGAATTTTTTTGACCAACTCTTCTAATTAGGCCACTAAATTTAATCAGTGCCTGCTTTTTCTCAATTTGTGTGTACATTTTCATAAGCATATTATCTTGTGACTCCATTCTTGAAAATTTGGCCTTAAGTATCTCAAATGATAAGATTTTCAACATTTTACCTGTGAACATTATTTTATAGTCTAATATATCACTGTGGTGATCTCTCTCTCTCTCTCTCTCACTCTCTCTCTCTTTTTATATATATATAAAAATATATATAATTTTAGCCTCACAATGATGCCTGAATTCTCACCGTCTATATCTTTTGGAACTCCATTCTCTTCTGCAGTAAGGGTCTTGCTGATTCCATCTGTCTAGAACAGTGTTTCTCAAACTGGGATCGCAGCTTGTGTAGGGAAATCCCGTGGCAGGCCGGGCTGGTTTGTTTACCTGCTCCATCCACAGGTCTGGCCGATCATGGCTCCCACTGGCCGCGGTTCGCCACTGCAGGCCAATGGAAGCTGCTGAAAGCGGCGCGAGCCGAGGGACTTATTGGCCACTGCTTCCAGCAGCTCTCATTGGTCTGCAGTGGCAAACCACGGCCAGTGGGAGCCGCGATCGGCCGGACCTGTGGACAGGGCAAGTAAACAAACCAGCCGGGCCCGCCAGGGGCTTTCCCTACACAAGTGGCAACCCTAGTTTGAAAAACACTGGTCTAGAAAGATGGCTTCCTTCATATTACACCCCTTCTGGTCCCACTGGAAATATGTTCATCCACAAGATGTTTTTTATTGCTTTCTTACTAGAGAGGAGTCTTAATCTGAAGCCTAGTTCCAAACAACCCCCCAAAATATGGGACTCAGGATCAGACTATCTCATTAGGTTGCTGCTATTATGGGCTAACCCAAATCCTGTCTCTAAATAGCCTCACATTTCAAAGAAGTTCTAACCTGGAGTTAAATATTGTAGCTGCTCTGTATAGGGAGAAAGTCAACCCCACGTTTAAACTGAGAACCAGATAAGGAAATATAATTAGCTTTAGGGAGCTATTGCAAACTAAACCAAGATATGAATTTTAAACCGAAGTAGTAATTCTGTGTAGAGCTCTCTGAATAAGTGACTTTTGGTTCACTAGAAATTCTGAAAAAAAGTTTTGGGTCATTTTTGACTTTTTTGGTATGTTTTTAAAGCAAAGAAAATGAAGGGTTTCATTCAAAAAACCAGAGGATGTGGTGGTGCTCTCCTCTTATAACATCTACTCTAGAAGTTAAGACTCTCAGCTGGGATGTAGGGGACCTAGGTTTCAATCTCTTCTCTGGAGGATGGACTGGAACCCAGCTTTCCTTCCTCCCATGTGAATACCTTAGGCAATTGGATATTCTGTGATGGGAATGTCTCCTGTTGAAACTATTCTACTCTGTACAAAGTATTTGAATAGTCACGTTGCCAGAGCAAGGATAATAACCTGGATCTCTTACATTCCAGGGGAGTGCCCTAACCAGTGGGCTACAGAATAATTTCTCACGGTCTCCAGCCCAATGACTATTCTGCAATAGACATTCTGAGCTATTTCCCACAAATTCAAGGTTTCTGTGCCCCAAAAGTGCATATCCAAGACCAATAATTACACAAACAGAATTAACCAGCCACATAATACCAAACATCCTTCTGCCCAACACAAGAATTCTTTCAAAGGCCCATTTTTGAAAAGAAATGTGTTCATTTATTCCTGTATGCAGTGTTGTTACCTCTCCCTCGCCGCTCAAACCGCTCAGATTGTATTTTTATCCCTTAAGATCAAATATGGTGTTTTCAGGATAGCTGATAGCTATAGCTCTCCATTACACTGAAACTAGTATGATACAAGCAAAGGGGATTTATCGTCTGCTTCTTTATGACACAGAAAAGAATGCATGGAGAAAGGGTTGAGTCAACTACAGATACCTCCTCCGGCCTAAAGAAAAGCTCTAGAAAAATGGAGCAAAGAGGACCATAACATCCCTTCCCTAGCCACAAAAAAATGAACTTTTTATTGTATTTTTTAATGAGGTATCCAAGAGAGGGTAATATAATTTTCCATTGGGAGTGATTCACCATAAACATCATGTTAAGCTACCTTTTTCAACTGTGTCTAGATGAGCATTTGGTACTGGTATGTATCAGTGTACATAGATGTAAATATCAGCTATTAAAATACTTATTTCATTTTTTAAACCAGTGAAGCTGAAGATTTAGAACTTGAGTCAATTTATCTGTGAATCAGTTCTGAGTTAAGGAATCCTATTTCTGTCTTACTGCACAGTAGCAAATTGTTATTTTTAAATTGGGAAAGATATTTTCTCATTTTAAACGTTTTCTTTTTTTCTCTTCTGCTTTCATGATCTATTGCAGGGATCAGCAACCTTTGGCACACGGCTCGCCAAGGTAAGCCCCCTGGCGGGTCAGGCCGCTTTGTTTACTTGCGGCGTCCACAGGTTCCGCCAATCGCGGCTCTCACTGGATGCTGCAGGTAAACAAACCAGCCCAGCCCGCCAGGGTGCTTATGATCTATTGTTATGTTCTATATGTGGTTGATTAGTCTATTGTGGGTTACTTTTTTGGCAACAGATTTCTCTTTCCTGCCCCCCCACCCCCTTCTGGGGCTGGTGTTGAAGTGGCCTGATCTAGACTACAAAACAAAGTTGTTGGTTTTTTTGCAGCAACTAAATAGCTTACTTGAAATTGACCTGAAACACTGAATGCTTCATATTGTAGATGGTACCTTTGGGTGTAAAATCCTTGTTACACATGGTTTTGTACAAACATTCCCCCAGATTATGTTTATCTGGTGCAGTTATTCATGAAGTTGTTCTTATTTCTCAATAAAAATAAATGGATAATATTTCTACTTAGAATTTTGTTGCCATCTGACATAAAGCTATCAGGTATTATCTGATACTGTTTGCTGGGCTCTGAGTTGCCTACTATGGGTTAAATACCTCTAAGAGGCAGAGAAGTTGGGATATCATATAGCAGCTGTGCCTGGAGGCATTGTGATTTCTAAGGCTTTCCATATTTCTCTTTGCAGTCAGATCATTCTGCTATTAAATTTCAAAAAGATAAGTTAGATTTGGAACCACCAGGAGAGGAAATGGAGGGCTTTTGTTGACTTATTGTTTCCCTGAAATATATTGGCCTTCAGTACATAAAATATTCTCCCATAAAAATTTTGAAAATCACTGGTAAACTGAAATTTAGGGCCTCATTTTCCTTCCACTTACACCACTTTAGCTCCATTGAGTTTGCTAGTGTTACTTCCCAATTCACATCAGTTGTAAATCTGAGACTTAATTAAAAAAAAAAGAAAAGGTTTCCTCCTTCAAAGGGCTCACTGAAAAAAAGATGGCCCTCCAGAGATGCACTAGACAGAAAGAGCTCAGTTTTGACTGGACTTTCTCTGCCCTACGTTGATTGGCTATTTTCTCTAATCCTTTCCTGTTCCCTGTCTCAGTCTCTTCATCTGAGTTTCACTCCATAACAGCCCCTCATAGAATCATAGAAGATTAGGGTTGGAAGATACCTTGGGAGGTCATCTAGTTCAACCTCCTGCTGAAACAGGACCAACACCAACACTAACACCAACCCTCTTACCTCCCTGCCCTCCTCTGTCCATTTCTGGTGACCAGAGAGCAAGTATGAAAAATCGTGAGACTTATTTTCTGGGGGTGGGGATTATGGTTGTCTATATAAGACAAAGTCTCTAATATCAGGACGTCTGGTCACCCTATGTCCAACTCATGTCTCTCCCTTCCCTCCTCTTTCCATTTAGCTCATCCCCACCTAACTAAACCCCACCCCAAATCCTCCCAACAAAATCATGGAACTAACATGATATTTCCAGTCATAACATAATTGTGCTGTTTCTATATTATAATCCCTTTCCCTTACCCTTTATCTTGTCTATTGAGACTGTAATCTTTTCATAGCATGGACTATCTGCTACTCTGTAGGCTGCTCGGAATAATGGGACCTTGATATTGGCTGATACAATTAATCATATTTAATCATACTTCCCAATGAATCAGACATTTTCCTGCAAAAATTATGCAAGATGAAATTTGTGCTAATTATAAATATTGATGATTCTTTCCACTTTGAAAAACAAGCAGAGTGTGTTTACTGTGTGAAATTTTCCTCTAAAGAAAATTTAAAAAATATCTCAAAACTTACTGGTTTCTTACAAATCTACCCAGAAGCTGTGAGCAAATTGAAAAAAAAAGGCAGAATAAAAGTTAAAATTCAACTTTAGCACCTGATGCTGGATAAGATCCTGATATAAATGTAACATTGAAACACTGAAAGCAATGGGAATCACCAAGAAGTTACCAGGTGCAAAGGAGAAGCCGGTACACATTTTTCAAATTGGATTTACCACTTTAGCCAGAAGATTTAGTTAGTTTAATTAGTTAGTTAGTTTAGTTTAGTTAGATTGATTCTCAGCTGATATAAATTGGCATAGTTCCACTGACCTGAATGGAACTATAATGATTTACACCTGTTGAGGATCAGGACCTACACCATCCCCAAATGTCTAACTTAATAAGGCCACATAGCAGAAATATGGTCCAGTGGGTTAGGGCCTTATCTTGAGTCATGGGAGAATTGGGTTCAATTCCATCGCAGATATTCTGTGTCAGCCTGGGTGAATCACTTAATCTCTTCATGCCTCACTTCCCCGGGATGAGATTAACTGCACTTCCTTTCTGCACAAGAATCCTGTGAGGATAGATATATTAAGGAATTGTGAGGTACTCTGATATTATCACAACAGATTAATAGCTAAGTGAGCACTTGATTCAGAACTGCCTTCTCCCTTTTGGGTAGTCATGTAGCTTGTTCATAAATAGGAGTAAAAGGATACCATTCTGATTTGGTAGCATTTTACATCTATTTTCGTTCACTTTCCATAGGTTTAAATGACTAAATAAGGCTCAAGTAAGTGAAGAATCAGGCCCATATATGTGAAAAAAGCAGGCTTCTGTGCAATTTACTGAGGGATATAAAACTTGAGATATGTACATTAAGGAATTCATCCATTTTGAAAGTTCCAACGTACTTTCAAATCTATAATATATTTTAAGATGTATGTAAACTGTCAAATGTCCCGGAAATGTAACTTTGTAAAATCGTTCGCTGGAGTTCACTACTGAGACCTTTACTGATAGCAATTTATCTTTGTTCTTCGCCTCTGTTTTGCATATGATTCTTTCACAAACTTAGGCCCTAATCCTGAAGACTTCACTAACACCAGTAGTCCTATTTAAATCACTAGAACTACTCATATGAGTATGAACCGTAGGAGCAGGCTCTTAATTTTAAAAGGCAGAGCAAGAACTAGAGGGAAGTCAAGAAAGACCAATATAAAAACAGCAATAAAGCTGAGTCTGGTATGATTCCTCTGCTAGCTCACAATTACTTAAGGACTGTGGGTATAAACTTGCACTGCTGTAACTATCATTTTTGAAGTACTCTATACCATTTCTGAAGTACTTTATGTATATAGATGCTCAAATACCATGACAAAGGGCACACTATATGAACTTAAATAGACAGAATTAACTTGTGCATATATGCAGTATACACATATAGAAGCGTTCCCATATAAGAACAGCCTGTTAATTCCTACAGTATTTTTAAAATACATTTACCAATTGGTGTAGAATGCCATTTGTGTAGAGATTTGTTGGTTAAATATCCTGTGCTCACATCCACCTGCAGCACAGATTATAATTTCACTGAGAAATATGCATGGGAAGGAGCTAGGGGCTAGTCTGGGAAAAGTCTGAAGAAGGTTCCTTTCACAGAATTTTCTCTTTTCCCTTCCTTTCCCAGAAAGGGAATGATACATGCAGGGTAGGTTTGGATAACTTAAAATACCTGGAAAGATTTGTGCTTTTCCAACTAGGTGAAATCTTCGTTATAATATTTCATAAGAATAGGTGGGATTGGAAGTTAGTTATTCTCATGTTAATGCCTTCTGGCTGGCAAAGCAGAAGGAATAGTGGTAGATGTTGTCCTGCAGTTTCATCAACATTTTTGATGCCAAATTTGGAGTGAAGAAAAGGAAACAAGTGTCTAGATTAAACATGCTGATAACTGATTCTCAGGGACTACATTTTATGTAGTTATTTAAATTTTCACTCAGATTTTCTACTCCTCTTTTCCTGCAGTTGGTGCAGCTGAAAAGAGGCACTGTGCACAAATAGAGGAGAAGGTAAGTGGCTTGAAATCACCTTTATCCTTCCTCAGTTTTGGTGGCAGGCCCTGGCACAACTTGAAGCAGCCACATAACCACTCCAAAATGTGCAAACTTGTAGCAACCTTCTGTGGAGTGTTATGCTTAAGCAAAACAGATTGCAAGGTACTCTATCTATACCCCCTCCAATTTCTTCCTTAGGATGATACAATATCAGGGATGGAAGGGACCTCAGGAGGTCATCTAGTCCAACCCCCTGCTCAAAACAGGGCCAATCCCTAGGCAGATTTTTTGTTCTAGATCCGTAAATGGCCCCTTCAAGAAATGGACTCACAACCCTGGGTTTAACAGACCAATGCTCAAACCATTAAGCTATCCCTCCCCCCTTCTAATGCTCAAACCACTGAGCTATCTCTCCCCACTCCTTCATCTGGTCCACCCCACAACATGCCCCTTATATCAGGCACAGGGAATGTGCTCAGTGTAGAGCCATTGTATTGGCTCTACAGTAACCAAAGAACCCCTTCTCCCCTTCATAATGGTCCCTTGGATTTATAAATCTCTGGCCAAGTTATCACATCTTAAGGCACACTTAGAGGTTCATAGTTTCATCCTCTCGCTTACTCAAATTCTGAAAATGTGTAGTCACGTTGACATTTGTATGAAGCCGTGGCAGATATAGATCCACAAATGTTTCCCATTTCATAGTCTGTGAACTTTCAGTTCTGATAGCTACAAAGAACCATGAGTGTCATACAGAGACCAATCATTCCATTAGCAGTAATTTATGCATTCTCACTATTCAGTACTCATAGAACCTGCCCACCAGGGAGGAAGCACTGGGAGAAAGGGAGTACTACCTTGCACTAATAACATTGATATTACTGGATCAATAGTTTGCATTGACACACTGCAATCCCTGGCAGAGAGGTAACTGGCATTCCTGCCTCTCAGCTGTGAATATGCTGTTTCCATGAATGTTTGGCTGCAGCTGATAGTTTGGAGGCAAATTTTAGGATTAAAATGAACGTGACAATCCACTGGAAAAATGTCTTAAAACTACATCAGTGCCTTGATGGTTTTGGAATTACATGCCTGTCTATGTACAATGTAATTGATTATGAAAAATGCTAATTACACATTTACATTATAATAATTAGTTTTTCTCCTAGGTATGCTGCATGTTATATAGCTTTGAAAAAATATTTCCCTAACAACATTCATGAAGGTGTGTACATGCATTTACAATACTTGCCTAACAATTTCTTCAAAAGACTAACTAATAATAAAAATTCCTGTCAGTGAAATTAGTAACAAACTTTCTATGCAAAACCCAAGAAACTTAGTTTACGCATTTCAGTTATTAGCACATAAAAGACAGAAAGTAGAACAATAGTACACAGAAACCAGCAGGAAACTCCTAAACTGTTAACTTATCACTAACAAATTATGACCTAGATGTCATTCCTTGAGAGTTGATGAAGCTGCAGCTTTGAAAGCAGTTTGTGCGGAGGAGGAAAAAAGAAAAAAAGCAGCGAGATAATAAAAGTAAGTTAGCATACTAAGCATGCAACTCTTATTGCTTTTATAATCTTTCAATGAAAAAAATTAATAGCTGTAAGCTGGTGTAAAATATGGCTGAGTTATACTTACTCCTGTTAAATTCAATTTTTGTCCACTCCCACCCCCTTCTTTAAAAAAAAATGCATCAGATTTGCTGCAGTTTTGAATCTGTTCACTGGTAATCAGTGTTTTCAGTGTTTAACTAAAAATATTTTGGAACTTTTGGCCTGCCTGTCCCAAAAAACAAAACACACTCTAAGATTCAGTAGAAATTAAATTAGTGGGTATGGAAAGCTAATTCGCTGGGATACTGAATTCCTGAGTTCTACATGCGTGACATTAGGTAAGATATTTTGGCCTTTCCAAATGTAGATGTCTAGAGTTACGTATATATGTTCATTTTCATGCCCCTAAGAGGCCTAATTGTCACAGGTGCTCAGCACTTGGAGTTCCTACTAAGTACTCAGCACCTCTGAATCAGCCCAATTATTTATATGCTTGTCATAACTATAAAGGGAAGGGTAACAGCTCTCCTGTGTACAGTATTATAAAATCCCTCCTGGCCAGAGACTCCAAAATCCTTTTCCCTGTAAAGGGTTAAGAAGCTCAGGTAACCTGGCTGGCATCTGATCCAAAGGACCAATAAGGGGACAAGATACTTTCAAATCTTGGGTGCGGGGGAAGGCTTTTGTTTGTGCTCTTTGTTTGGGAAGTTGTTCGCTCTGGGGACTGAGAGGGACCAGACATCAATGCAGGTTCTCCAAATCTTTCTGAACAAGTCTCTCATATTTCAAACTTGTAAGTAAACAGCCAGGCAAGGCGTGTTAGTTTATCTTTGTTTTCTCAACTTGTAAATGTACCTTTTGCTAGAGTGTTTATCTCTGTTTGCTGTACTTTGAACCTAAGGCTAGAGTGGGGTCCTCTGAGCTCTTTAAGTTTGATTAGCCTGTAGAGATATTTTCCATCCTGATTTTACAGAGACGATTTTTACCTTTTTCTTTAATTAAAAGCCTTCTTTTTAAGAACCTGATTAATTTCTCCCTGTTTTAAGATCCAAGGGGTTTGGATCTGTATTCACCAGGGAATTGGTGAAGAGTCTTTCAAGGCTACCCAGGGAAGAGAATTAGCACATTTGGGAGTGGTGGCAGCAGACCAGACCTAAGCTGGTAGTTAAGCTTAGACGTTTTCATGCAGGCCCCCACATTTGTACCCTAAAGTTCAAAGTGGGGAAGCAGCCTTGACAATGCTTAAATATGAACTGAGGTACAGAAATTTAGGCACCAATCTTTGAACATTTTGTTCTCTTTACTAGCTCCCTGATGCTCACATTGAACCCCTCCAGTCCATTCAAAACACAGCTTCTCAGATTGTCTTCTTTGTCTGTGGTTCAGACATCATCATAATCTTTTAAATCTTTCCCTTGGCTCCTCCTATTTCAATGCATCCTATTTAAGCATCTTACCCTCACCTTCAAAGCTTTTAGCATGTCACCTTTTGCCTACTCTAGTCCCCTAAATAAATCACTTAATTAAAACAAAAGAGAGAGCTTCAATTTTCCATATTCTTTGGGCTAAATCCACAAAGTGTACATACACTGAACATTGGAATGCCTAACTCTTATGCCCCTGCCACACAGTGGAATCCACAGCCCCAGATTAAGCACCCACGCTCCATGTACAATACTTGGGGAGTGTTAGGCACCCAGGAATGAGGTCCACAAAATAAAGCACACTGAGGGATGAGCCACCTAAGCTAGCATTAGGAACGGCAAGGGAAGCATGGATCAGTGTTTATGTTGTGCTCCCCATTAGTAGCCAGACCGGGACAGGAAAGCTAATGGTCCAATCAGTAGACCAAATTTGGTGGTGAATCCTGGTCATGTGTCACCTGAAGCACATTGTCCATATGCTAAGAAGGAAAGGCAAAAAAAAGTATGCAGCCTAAGACCTACCCCTTAAAGGTAATCAATTTGAAAACATGTAGAAGATAATAAGGTGATAAGTAAAAATCAACATGGATTAGTGTGATGTTATTGACATAAACTGGGACCGTATAGATCATTATCGCAACCACTGTTATATATTTGCATCAAATATTGTACAAAGGTTGTTGTGTGAGGTGTCTATAAAGAGGTTATAATTTGCTTGTTAGGATTATGCTGTCTGTATGTGTGTATCATTTTTGTAGTTGAAGTTATGAATATTGGCTAAATACTTGTATCTCAATGTGTTTTGATTCTAAGTAGCTTCAGTAAAGCATTTGGTCAGCTTCTTAAGAAAGAACTATTCCCAGTAAGTACCCAATCAAGAAACACTTAACTGACAATGGACTTTGGGAGATGCTAATCCACGTCTGAGCTTTCCTGGGAATGTTCAAACTAACATGTAAACACTGGCGTCCGCCTGTAAAGAACTGAGTCATGCATGGACATGTGACTTACCCATGTGGCTCCAAACTCCATCTTGCTGCTGTGATCTTCCACAGGGCAAAGCATATAAAAGGCCCTGGAGACCTCTCCATTTTGTCTTCAATCTTGCTTCAGACCTCTGGAGGGACCTTGCTGCAAACTGAAGCTCTGAACAAAGGACGGAATGACCCATCCCAGTTGTGGATGTACTCCAGAGACTTGATTTGAACCTACAGTTTATTCCATTACTGCTACAAGCATGAACCAAGAATGTTGCCATAACTGTATGTAATTGATTCTATTCATCCAATTTTAGATCTCATCTATAGCTTTTTCCTTTTATGAATAAACCTTTATATTTTAGATTCTAAAGGATTGGCAACAGCATGATTTGTGGGTAAGATCTGATTTGTATATTGACCTGGGTCTGGGGCTTGGTCCTTTGGGATCAGGAGAACCGTTTTTCTTTTACTGGGGCATTGGTTTTCATAACTATTCATCCCCATAACGAGTGGCACTGGTGGTGATTCTGGGAAACTGGAGTGTCTAAGGGAATTGCTTGTGTGACTTATGATTAGCCAGTGGGGTAAAACCAAAGTCCTCTCTGTTTGGCTTGTTTTGTGTGCCTTTAGCGCAGGGGTCGGCAACCTTTCAGAAGTGGTGTGCGAGTCTTCATCTATTCATTCTAATTTAAGGTTTTGCATGCCAGTAATACATTTTAACATTTTTAGAAGGTTTCTTTCTATAAGTCTATAATATATAACTAAACTATTATTGTATATAAAGTAAATACGGTTTTAAAAATGTTTAAGAAGCTTCATTTAAAATTAAATTAAAATGCAGAGCCCTCAGGACTGGTGGCCAGGACCCAGGCAGTGTGAGTGCCACTGAAAATGAGTTTGCGTGTCATCTTCAGCACGCGTGCCATAGGTTGCCTACCCCTCTTTTAGAGTAAACCCCACCTTGTGCTGTAACTGCCCTGCTCTAAGCAATTTGTCCTGAATTGATACTCCCAGAAGTGTCCCACCAGAGGCAGCATTGTTACAATTAATCAAGAACAAATTGAGTGAAACCAACCTAATAGCTTTCTTTGACAGGGTAACAAGTCTTGTGGATAGGGAGAAAACCATAGATATGGTATATCTAGACTTTACTAATGCTTTTGATACTCTCTTGCATGGCCTTCCCATAAACAAACTAGGGAAATATAGTCTAGATGGAGCTACTATAAGGTGGGTGCATAACTGGTTGGAAAACAGTTCCAGATGAGTAGTTATCAGTAGTTCACAGTCAAATTGGAAGGGCATATCACCTGGGGTCCACAGGTATTGTTCCTAGGTCTGACTCTGTTCAATATCTTCAACAATTATTTAGATAATGGCACAGAGAGTACACTTATAAAATTTGCGAACGATACCAAGCTGGGAATGATTGCAAGTGCTTTGGAGGATAGAATAAAAATTCAAAATTATCTGGACAAACTGGAGAAATGGTTTGAAGTAAATAGGATGAAATTCAATAAGGGCAAATGCAAAGTGTTCCTTCCTGAGTGGAGTAATAAATTGCACACATATCAAATGGAAATGACTGCCTATGCCAGGGGTCAGAAACCTCTGGCACACGGCTTGCCAGGCTAAGCACCCTGGCAGGCCGGGCCAGTTTGTTTACCTGCCGCGTCCGCAGGTTCGGCTGATCGTGGCTCCCACTGGCCGCAGTTTGCCGCTCCAAGCCAATGGAGGCGTCCGGAAGCTGGGGCCAGCACATCCCTCGGCCTGCGCTGCTTCCTGCAGCCCCCATTGGTTTGGCACGGTGAACCGCGGCCAGTGGGAGCCATGATCGGCCGTACCTGCAGAGGCGGCAGGTAAATAAACTGGCCTGGCCTGCTAGGGTGCTTACCCTGGCGAGCCGCGTGCCAGAGATTGCCAATCCATGGCCTAGGCAGAACAACTACAGAAAGGGTTCTGGGGTTATAGTGGATCACAAACTAAATATGATTCAACAGTGTAACACTGTTTCAAAAAAAGCGAACATCACTCTGGGATATATTAGCAGACAAGCAAGACACAAGAAGTAATTCTTCTCCTCTACTCCATGCTGATAAGGCCTCAGCTTGAGTATTGTGTCCAGTTCAGAGTGCCACATTTCAGGAAAGATGTGGACAAAGTGGAGAAAGTCCAGAGAAGAGCAACAAAAATGATGAAAGGTCTAGAAGTCGTGATCTATGAGGAAAGATTTTTTAAAAATGCTTTTGTTTAATGTGGAGAAGAGAAGAGACAACTGTTTTCAAGTATGTACAAGTTTGTTACAAGGAGGAGGAAGAAAAAATGTTCTCCTTAACCTTTGAGGACAGGATAAGAAGGAATGGGCTTAAATAGCAGCAACTTAGGGCTAGGTTGGACATTAGGAAAAAAAAACTTCCTAATTATCAGGGTAGTTAAGCACTGGAACAAATTGCCTAGAGAGGTTATGGAATCATTGCAGGCTTTAAATAACTGGTTAGACAAACACTTGTCAGGAATGGTGTAGTTATTACATAGTCCTGCCTTGAGAGCAAGGGACTGGACTAAATGATCTATTGAGGTCCCTTCCAGTCCTACACGTCTATGAGTCTGATTAATTTTGCTGTGGAGTAGTTGGAAGTATGGGATAATTTCGTCTATAAAATAAGTTCCCTTTCTCTACTGTAATGCTGCATAGTTTGTCTATTGGTCTTATAATAAAAGCCCTGCTGACTGCTCATTTCATTAGACCAGATATTTGGCTAGTGTAAATCATCCTTGTTCCACTGACTTAGTTTACACCAGCTTAGGATCTGTCCCATTATTTTCAAAACTTTTGCAAAATTTGAGTCAATAATGAAGGCTCTCTCATGTATTAATCCTAATAAAGTGACATCTTACGTTCTGTCAAGTTCACAAATTAACTCATAAGGCATTCTCACTGTCTCAAACATACTACTACCGAGAAATTAGTACCACTCTGTTTTAAGTTTTGTGTGCTGTACCATATTACAGCATGTATCCACATTTCCATTGTGAAAATATATAACATGGTTTCATGATTTTGCAATGGAAGCACAAAACTTCGTTTGTACAGAATGCTTCTGTAAAGCCAACAGTCATAAGAATTGTCTTTTCCATTACAAGAAAATAGCAGTACTGATCAGATAGTATATGTTGAGAGCTGCAGGTTAAACCAGTTGAAATCTACTTTAATGAATACATGTTCAATCTTCACATAACAGCTGATGTAACCCTTGAAGTATGAAATTCAGATTGAGACCCATGCTGAGGAGCCATGCTGAAATATAAAAACAATCACTATTAAATATGTAGCGTTTGAGAAACACCCACAATTAAGCACAGCTACTCAGATATTTTTGTTCCTTTATTTGTAAGAAGCAGTCTAATAATAACCTTGTAATTGATACGTAAAAATATTATAGTGTATGGATTAGGTTAGTTCTCATGCTATCAGTTGGACAACATAGAGGCCACTGAACACATCATGTGCCTCCTTGATTTTCTGTCCTGATCCAAATCTGGTGAATTATAGGGCAAGGTGCATGTGAGGGACAGGTGTCTGATGCCATCCAGCTGTCATGTTTTAAGTCTTCCCAGTGACCTTTTGCATCCCTCATTCATTGAGTCAAAGGTGATTCTCACAAGCCAAGTTAGTATGCAATGAAGTTGTAGTCATGTTGGTCCCAGTATATTAGAGAGACAAAGTGGGTGAGGTAATATCTTTTATTGGACCAACTTCTATTGGTGAGAGAGATAAACTTTTGAGACACATAGAACTCTTCTTCAAGCCACAGAGTTTATCTCTCTCAGCAATAGAAGTTCGTCCAATAAGATAGTACGTCAGCCACTTTTTACTGTGAGGAATGAGGAGTTGAGAGCCTGGAGGGGCAGCTGGGCTGTTGGCAGAGTGATTTGTACCTGGAGTCCTGTCGGCTGTCCTGTTCCTGTTGGGGAACAAGGAGCGGGAAGCCAAGAAGCCCAGTGCAGCTGCCCCATTCATGGTGGAGAGCGGGGAATGGAGGAGGGGCAGCGGGCCTCGCAGTAAGGATATGGGCTACCAGTGGGAGACTGTGGAGAGCTGAAAGCCCTGACTCTCAGCCACTCCCCCCCGCACTGCCCTTCTTAAGTCAGTGGAAGCGCTCCTGGTGAGGACGCACACCATCGACAAAAGAAGGGCCGTGTGGACATGAAACACCACAGTAATTACTTTGGTGGCTGTAAGTTGACTTACGTTTATAGTGTAGACATAACCTTAGGAAGTTGGTAGGCATTCAGAGTGGAGTGTTGAAGAGAACAGAACCTGTTTTAGTTAGGAAATTGATCTTTTCATTTGACTTACATTTGTACCACTTGATATTTTCAGTCATTTGGAGATGCTTCATTTGAATGCTTCTTTTCAATCTTGAAAGAGAGGAGCCATATTTCAGTCCCATAGGTCAAAATACTGACACTGAAGCATTAATCTTTAGCTTCATCTTTCTACTTATCAGGGTGTTTTGCTTGCAAAAGATGATTTTAATGAGGCATCCCATTACTGTTTTTTTCAATGCCATCCATGTCATAGACAACAGAGCTGACTCCGTTCAAATCACCAACAATCTTGATGGGGTGTTGCTCACTAAGATGCTAGAGTCCCCACCCTGCTCAAAATCATTCACTGGAAGACCCTGGGTTTTGTCCCAGTTAATTTTCAGGCTGACTTTTGTGTAGTTTCATTTTTATGCCAATGGATTTAGAGCAGGTATGAAAAAATCCTAATGTCTTGGTTCTTGTCACACAGAGAGAAAGCAGAAGACCAGAGTCCAAAGTGCAGGCAATGCCATGTTTATTGGGGTTATAATCAAGCAAGCATATCCATAGCTCTGTATGCCACAGAGCTTTTTCCTGTCTGATGAGGTTCAACAAGGACAGGTACAGAGTCCTGCACTTAGGACGGAAGAATCCCATGCATTGCTACAGACTAGGGACCAAGTGGCTAGGCAGCAGTTCTGCAGGAAAGGATATAGGGGTTACAGTGGACGAGAAGCTGGATATGAGTCAACAGTGTGCCCTTGTTGCCAAGAAGGTTAACGGCATTTTGGACTATATAAGTAGGGGCATTGCCAGCAGATCAAGGGACCTGATCATTCCCCTCTATTCGTCATTGGTGAGGCCTCATCTGGAGTACTGTGTCCAGTTTTGAGCCCCAAACTACAACAAGGATGTGGAAAAATTGGAAAGAGTCCAGCGGAGGGCAACACAAATGATTAGGGGGCTGGAGCACATGATTTATGAGGAGAGGCTGAGGGAAATGGGATTATTTAGTCTGGAGAAGAGAAGAATGAGTGGGGATTTGATAGCTGCTTTCAAATACCTGAAAGGGGGTTCCAAAGAGGATGGATCTAGACTGTTCTCAGTGGTAGCAGATGACAGAACAAGGAGTAATGCTCTCAAATTGCAGTGGGGGAGGTTTAAGTTGGATATTAGGAAAAAAAAAACTTTTTCACAAGGAGGGTGGTGAAGCACTGGAATGTGTTACCTAGGGAGGTGGTGGAATCTCATTCCTTAGTGGTTTTTAAGGTCAGGCTTGACAAAGCCCTGGCTGGGATGATTTAGTTGGGGATTGGTCCTGCTTTGAGCAGGGGATTGGACTACATGACCTCCTGAGGTCCCTTCCAACCCTGATATTCTGTCATTCTATGATTCATAGAATTTGCTCCTGGTTCCACCCCTTACAATTTATGGTCATGTTCCATTTTGGAGGGTTGTGAGTCTGGTACCAACTCTTTTGTACCCCATGGGAGAGGTAAAGAGTGAGGTTATGTATTGGTCAGGGTCACCTTTTCTCTCTTGTTTTTTAGTGTTTCTTATGCGTCCCCACCCAGCCTCTTTGTCCCCCCGCCCCTCTGAATTGTTGGTCTTTGTTCTCTGTTCACCAATATTAATAAGGGTATAAACGTATCAAAAATCAAATCCAAAATTCTATTTCAGGCTAACAAACAGGCATCTATATTGACATCTTTACTCAGTTTTTTACTCACACGTTAATTAGAAAAAATATTCCTGTTGACTTCAAGGAAAGTTCTGTTCGAGGATGTTTGAATATGGACTTCTGGATTTGGCTCAGCAT
Source organism: Trachemys scripta elegans (assembly GCF_013100865.1). Lineage (NCBI taxonomy): Eukaryota > Metazoa > Chordata > Testudines > Emydidae > Trachemys > Trachemys scripta. The sequence continues at coordinate 257,464,668 of NC_048298.1, read as the reverse complement.
GCACTTTGTTAAATACAAGAAAAATAAGTTAATTTACTTTATTTGAAGGACATATTAACCATAACCTGGAGAATGCTCTAAATTGAAAGTGAATTGTAAATTAAATCAGAGGTTTAAATAGTGGACTCACTCTTTCTTCTGAGTTGTGAAAATAAGCTATGTCCTGCTTCAGCAAAGTTCCTAACTTTAAACAAGTGAATAGTCCCAGTGCTTACAATTATACCCTTGCTTAAGTGCTTTGTTGGGTCCAGGCCTGGATGGTTTTCCTCTGCAGAAATACCGATTCTGAGCAATCCTGGAACCAATTTACAGATTTTTGTTTGTTTGTTTGTTGTTATTTAGCATTCTTGTGAGCAGTAAAGTAGTTAGAGACTGCAACCATTTCCACTATGAACACATTTTCAAGACTTTTTAAAAGGCTGGTGTGAAGATCCCTGTCAGGCTGAAACTTGGTGCATAATGTTTCAACCACAGAAAGATTGTTTTTGTTTTGTTTTCCCACAACTCAAAAATAATCGATCTGGTAATATGAGTAACAGGAGTTTGACTCCTCTTATTCTGCCTCTCATGCTCACACTTGAAAGAAAAAGATCTTGGACAAGATCTTCACCTAGTGTAAATCAGCATAGCTCCATTACCTCAATATAGGAACACTCATTAACATCACATAAAACCTGTTCCGATTTTAATAGTTCTGTATTTCAAGAATAGATTCCCATTTAAATGGATATTTTGAAAACCACTCTTCATTACTGAAAATGGCTTGTTCTCTTTTGAGAGCAGAGGATTAATGGGAAAATAGACATATTTTCTCCCCAACTATACACCCTGTCTTAGATCCATTTGGCAGAAGAAGAAAAAAGGGATGAGGAGGATAAATTTATGCCACATTTGTGAAAAGCCTCAGGGCTGAGCATCTATTAACGTAGTCCTATGGACCATCACATATAATAAGAATAGCCAGGGTGCAGCCATGTCCTCTCCCTTGGACATACCACCAGCATCTCCTCTATGTTGTAAGTGTGTGTGGGGAGGAGTGTCATAGGGAAGGTTACACCAGCTCTACACCATCCTGGAAAGTCCATATGCTAGGAATTTTCTTTGGTAGGCAGTTCTGCTGCCTTAACGGTCCTTGTAAGAAACAGTAGTGGGATTGGGGAGACCACAGGGCAACAGAATAGACTCCATTTTTATTTATTTGTATTATTGTACTGTCCAGAGGCCTCAGTTAGGATCAGGGTCCCATTGTGCCAGTCTCTGTATCAACACATAGAACAAAACAGTCTTTACTTTGAAGAGCATCCACTATAGAAGTTATAAGGGTATCTTTTCCCCTCCTTTCCCTCCTCCCTTCAAGTCCTGTCCCACAACTACCTTCAATGCCATTTCCAAGGCCCAGAGAAGTACAGAAGCAACCTCTAGTCAAGAAAGCATAGACAGGGTTCTCTTTCAGGGTTAGCATTTTACTTGAAATGGTCTGGCAGATTATATTGATTAAAGAAGGGGAAATGGTTTCCCCTTCCTCTGGGGATGAGTGAAGAACCTCTGTAGCAACTCAGTGTTAGCACAAAAATTGAACCTAGGTCTTATCTATGATAGGACAGTGCAAGTTGGAACGGCTCAATTAACAGGCCTACCTGCAACTCTTGCTTGATTTTTGATGGGCAACCACCACACTTATGAGCATCCTGTAATCCCTATGTAGACACAACTTCCATAAATGTAATGAATGCTTACATATGAAAGAGCTGCATGATGCAAAAGCTGAGATTTTCAGTACAGTAACTCCTCACTTAAAATCGTCCCAGTTAACGTTGTTTCATTGTTATGTTGCTCATCAATTAGGGAACATGCTCGTTTACAGTTGTGCAATGCTCCCTTATAACGTTGTTTAGCAGCTGCCTACTTTGTCCACTGCTTTCAGGAAGAGCAGCCCGTTGCAGCTAGCTGGTGGGGGCTTGGAACCAGGCTGGACCGGCAGCCCCCCTATCAGCTGCCCGCTCTCCTAAGTTCACTTGTGTGGCAGGCGCCCATCAGCTGTCCCTCCCTGCACTGCCATGTGCTGCTCCTGCCCTCTGCCTTGGAGCTACTCCCCAGAGCCTCCTGCTTGCTGAGCAGGGAGTGAGGAAAAGAGGGCACTAATGTCAGGGTGTAACCCACCCCCTGCTCCTGCTCCCTGCTTAACCCATATAGAGCAGGGTGGGGTCATGACAAGGCTCAAGATGGAGAGAGCTTGCTAGCCACAGCTGCTGTCTCAACTTCCTGATATACTTAAAAAGGCAGTGTACTTAGAATGGGATCCGCATACTTAAAGGGGCAATGCACATCTCTCTCTCTCTCCCACACACATAGGGTGTACGTCTCTGTCTCTGTCTGCCATACTGTCTCCCCTCCCTCCATTTGTGCTGCCTTATAGAGTGTGAGGCTACATTAACAACAACGTGTTAACCCTTGAGGGCTCAGCTGAGTGCTAGTTCATCATCTAGCAGTAAGGCATTCCCTGGGAAATATCCCGTCTTCCACCCTCTAACTTCACCACCTCAACCAAGCTTCACAATCATCATTGCTGTGTACAGTATTACATTGTTTGTTTAAAACTTTTATATATATATATATAGTTTTTTGTCTAATGAAAAAAATGTCCCTGGAACCTAACTCCCCCTATTTACATTAATTCTTATGGGGAAATGGGATTTGCTTAACATTGTTTTGCTTAAAGTTGCATTTTTCAGGAACATAACTACAACGTTAAGTGAGAAGTTACTGTATTCAATTACACATTATCTTAACCTATATACTTTTACATTTCTTTACAATCATTGTCAGGTCTATGTGGAAACTTTCTCCTTACTATTCTGTCTGCTCATCATCCCTCATTTATTCAGTGATGGCATAAGCCAGTGTCTGTGAATTGACAATTCATCACCATAGAAGAAATTGTAATGTCACAAACAAGAAAATGTCCTTGGTGTAGGAGTCATTGGTGTGATTTTGCAAGTCACCATATCAGCTACGTTTACTCAGACTATGTGTTAGTTAAGCTATCAATGCTTCTCAGAAACAGTTTACTTTTAAGATAAGGTGAGAAGGCAGAAAGGAATGGGATATTGGATGTGGCAAGTTCAGTTTGTGTTAGTCAATGAGGGAGTCTGGAACAGATTTTGATAGGTATTTATGTTCTTAAAGTTGCACATAGGTGTCTAGTGAGACTTCCAAAAGCACTGGGGTATCTAACTCCCACTTGAAAATCCCACTAAGGACCTATCTGCATCTTTAGACATTTAAACACCTTTGAAAATCTGGCCCAAAGTCACAGAAGTGTTTGAATATTCATTGTGAACTTGAAGTATCTGAGTAGTCCAATTGAGGTTAATGGGTTAGTCACATAAAGTTAAATATATGCTTAATAGGATTGCTGGATGAAGAACCTGTATTAAGTATTTATTACCCTACTTATTATAATTTACATAGCACCTAATGTACTACCTAGTGGTTAGTTTGTAAGTTTATTTCCAAATTGGGATGGTAGTGCCAAGGAGAGAGCTTCTATTTAAAACACACACACACACAGTTTTGGTAATCAAGAATAATGAAGGTTACTGAAAAGTCTATCAGTTAAACTCTGTTCTAATTTACACCCATGCAATAACATATATCAGGGATCAGCAACCTTTGTCACGTGGCTCATCAGGGTAAGCCCCCTGGCAGGCTGGGCCAGTTTGTTTACCTACTGCATCCACAGGTTTGGCTGATCGCAGCTCCCACTGGCCAATGGGAGCTGCAGGAAGTGGCAGCCAGCACATCCCTCGGCCTGCGCCGCTTCCCACAGCCCCCATTGGCCTGGGACAGCGAACTGTGGCCAGTGGGATTCGTGATCAGCCGAACCTGTGGACATGGTAGGTAAACAAACCGGCCCGGCCCACCAGGGGGCTTACCCTGGTGAGCTGCGTGCCAAAGGTTCCGATCCCTGACATATATGGTGGTAGCATTGCAAATTATTGCAAAATTAAGTTCTTAGGTTAATGGTATTTTAGTGAACATTTTAAAAGTTTCATTAACAGTAGAAGCTACATTTTTGTAACAAGTTTGGAGCAACAAATAGTTCATAATCTCTAACATACATAGCTGAGAGCTGTATTTTATAAGCATTTAAATATTTGTACAGCAGCTCTAAATAAAGAACATATTTCTGACTCATTCCTATGATTGTCATCCCTCTTTCTTTGAATCCTTCTACTGGTTCCCTCTTCCTCACTTCATCAAATGCTAGCTTCTTCTTATCTTTAAGGCTTATCAAGCCTTGTAATTTATCATGTTCCCCCCTCCTCACAAATCCTCTCTGCTCTGCCAATTATGTCGGACTTTATCACTCACTTGTCTGCTTCTCCCACAAGCATCTTCATGCTTTCTTCAATGCTTCCTCTTTATGTGCGGAAAGTCCTCCTGCAATTAGTCTGCGAAGTAGAAAACATGTTCTACTTTTATTGCCCTTATACATAGGGCCCTACCAAATTAATTGTCCATTTTGGTCAATTTCACAGTCATAGGATTTTAAAAATTGTAACTTTCATTATTTCAGATATTTAAATCTGAAATTTCACAGTGTAGTAATTGTAGGGGTCTTGACCCCAAAAGGGGTGGGGGCGGGGCAGAGGGTGGGTCACAAGTTTATTATAGGGGAGGTTGTGGTAGTGCTACCCTTACATTTGGTCAGCAGCCACTGATCTCTGGCCACCCGGCTCTGAAGGCAGAAGCAAATTATCACCATAATTATAAATAACAATATAATATTTAAATAACACTTCAATCTTTTTGTCATTAAAAACCGTATAAACTAGAACGAGAAATAACTTTAGACTAAGCCAGGTTCATTGCAACATGACCCCCTTCTGACAACAAAAATTACTACACAAATTAGGCCGTGGGACTGAAGCCTGAGCCCCGCTGCCCAGGGCAGGGGGGCCAAACCCAAAGTCTGAGCTCTGCTGCCCAGGAAAGAGTGCCAGCTGAAGCTTGAGGGCCTCAGCCCTGTGTGTTGGGACTCTGACTTCATCTTCAGCCCCTTGCCCCAGCAAGTCTAACACCAGCCCTGGAGACCCCATTAAAACAGGGTTACGACCTACTTTGGGGTCCCAACCCACAGTTTGAGAACCGCTGGACTAGGCTAAAGGTTCCAGGATCTAAAGTGGATTCAAGAATAAATCTCAGTTTGTGATTGGATGGTAGCTGAGGCGCTTTTGTGACAAAATTTCGGCTCTAAAAGGCAAGAATCTTCCACGATATTGTTGTGTGAGATTTTTGCCATCTTGCATAGTGGAAAAATCTCACAAAATCCTTTTCTTATGTGAGTTTTACTCTGTAAGGGGCTGAAATCCTACAGGAATGAATATTCTTACAGGATTTTATTTGTAGCCAAAGAAGAACTAAAATAGGCCTCTTCTGTTTTCTGATGCCTGTTTACAGATTTTGAAACTTGAATCCAAAACCTTTGCTCTCAACATTTTAATAGTTTGCACTGAAGTTCCAGATTTGAGCCATATCTGTTAAACAGCAAACAAATTATACACATTTGTATTTTAATATTTTCCTTACTAAACTGTAAGGATTATTACGTCTAGTTCAATGCCCACTGATGACATGAATTGCCTTGAAAAAGGTCTTGATGAGGCCCCTTCTGCCTCAGATCCATTTTCCTCATTTCTGTATTACCTACTGAAGCATCTGTGTAAAACTGTAACTCAGTATTTGTCCAGTTTTCCTTCTTGAATGATGATAAACTGTGGCAAGTTTTTTTTCTGTGAGGAAAGAAATGCATTGAAGCACAACTGTTTGTTTAGTCATTCCCAAGTCAAACAATAATTTAGATTGCCTAGTAACTTCAACTAAAGCCAAATCTGTATGATTAGAGATCATTGCAGGATGGTGCAGTATAAATCATTCAGTATATGGAAAACATGCAGTTCAAAGTTCACTAAGCTTTGTCTTTCTGGGTTTTTTTCCCCTTTCTTTGCTAAGAATTATGATGGCCATTCTGACTGGCCAGGTAACGTAGTAAGATTTATGTGTTTAATACCATTTTGGTTTTGTTTACAATTTTTTTTTAAGGTTTCATTTTGTATATCTATTTTAATGAAAATTCTGTCTCTTGCTCTCCTTTTCCTTTTGGTGAATGATGACATACTATACTATGCACATCTTTAAAGCATCTGACATGTAATTTATTATTTTTCTTGTAATTACATTACTTTTGTCTGCTGAGCCCTGCATGCTAAGGACCCAATCCTGCAACGATTGCTACTCACATGAGTTATCCTTGCTAACACAAGTAATGTCTTCAGTGGTACTAATTAACTGAGAAAAATGTGCAGGGTCAGCCCCTGCATTTTCCATCAGTTAATATACTTCGAGAAGGCATTGGGTGAGATTTCCAAAAATGCTTAAATAACTTTAGTGCAATGGTCTTTTAATGGCCCTTGAGCTCCTTAACCACTTAGGCCCCAATCCTGCACATCTTACATTGGTCCTTTACTACCATGGGTAGTCCCAGTATTTTAAGTAAAATACACATTCATACAGGCTATTTGTTTTAAAATACTTCCCCCTCATTCCCCTGGGACACAGTGCTTTGTTCCCACTGCTAAATTTAAAATATTTTGCTTTCAGTTTGGTTAGTATATCACTGGTCATAAATCCATATGTGAGGCAAGTTAAGCACCTGTGTAAATGACTGTGATTGGGGCCTTAGGCTTTAGTGTGGAAAATCCAGCTCCTTGTCATTAATATTGTATATCTGAAGATTAATTCTTCTATTTTGTAATCAAAATTTAGGAAAAGATTCTTTCTGAAATAATTCTCTCTGTTTAGATAATTACTTGGATAGTGATATAGATGGAATTGAGTATTGTGGGTAGCCATGCTAGTCTGTATCCACAAAACCAACAAGGAATCAGGTGGCACCTTAAAGAGTAACAGATCTGAAGAAGTGGGTTTTTCACCAATGAAAGCTTATGCCCAAATACATCTGTTACTCTTTAAGGTGCAACTGGAATTGAGAAATTCATTTAAAATGGATATATCAAGGTGAGGAGTAAATCTTATCGCATGAAAAGAATCAGCTATAACATTTCCCTTTATCATTCAAAAATAGAGCAGGAATCAATCAACAAAGACCGTATATCTCCTTTGCAAATACTGGGGGGAAGGGGAAAGTTTCTAAAGACTTCCATAGATTTCTCAGGCCAACTCCTGCATTGCCTTTTCTCCTTAGAAAAGAAGAGTACTTGGTACTGTGGAGGGGACAGAGGCAGGGCCAGTGAAACCTCCATTGGGTTGAAATCCACAGAAAAACAAGACTTTTTGGCCCTCCGTTTCAACATGGTGATCTCCTTCATCTCCTAATTCACTCCAGATTCTTCTCTATCCCTTTCAGCTGGTCTTTTCTGTGCTGTGTTGCCATTGCTGACTATTTGCCAGGTAAGTCCTTCTATCTACGTGGTAGTCGCTTAAAAATATAGAGCGGGAATTATGCTTGGAGTTTGCAAGTTGCAGCAGTAGATGCTGGCTATGAAGTTGATTCTATATATAAGCACTTTTCCTGTACTTGCATGTCTCCAAACTATTTTTTGTTTTCCCCTCTCCTCTGTTCTTCTGTGTGGTCTGAGCAAAAGTGAGCAAATGGGAGCAGTTGAGTATTTGTTTATTAAAAACAAGTAAAACAGATTATTCTAGATCGGGGGGCAGGCAAACTTTTTGGACTGAGGGCCACATGAGGTTTCTGAAATTGTATGGAGGGCTGATTAGGGGAGGCTGTGCCTCCCCAAACAGCTAGGCGTGGCCCGGCCCCCTCCCTCATCCGACCCCCCCCGCTACTCCCCTCCTGACACCCCCCCCCAGACTCCTGCCTGACCCCACCCCCCCGTCCCCTGACAGCCCACAGACCCCCCACTCTTGACTGCCAATGGCCGCCCCATCAAACCCCTCCTCTCCTTCCTGACTGCCCACCCTGGGACCGCTGCCCCATCCAACCACCCCAGTTCTAGATTGTATTTGATCAAATGATTCCAGTTTACTAAATCAGCACTGTCTGGAATTAGACCTCAGATGTTCATGGTTGGGGATCAGTGTCTGAGGGCTGATTAAGGTGGCAAGGAAAAATAAAACTAATGGAAAAAGAAGAAATTCAGACATGACATCCCAAGAGTAAACATCACATTGAAGGATCTGCCTTTTTTATACCCAAAAGAGTTTCACTGTATATTTTGAGTAGAATGTACTACTAGAAAAGTAAAGTGACCTATTCATCAAAGCCTATATTCCCTTTGGGCTACCTAGAGTTTGTATGGTTGTGTGTTACTTTGTCAATATATTTTGTATTGTAAGGGACAGCTTTTAGTTTTCATTAAGATATCATATTTCATTTTTAAAGTATTTGACAGCCTTGATAACATGCACTGGAAAGAGGAAAGGATCTGAAGCATGTGATGCCTGTTCAGTTATGGGACACTTGACTAATGTTGACACATTAGTGTCATCACAGACAGTGTCAGATTAATAAGAAAAGATGTCTGTATCTTTAGTTGCTATGAAGGGTTTTTTTTTGCCCTCAAGTGTTTTGCATGGATTCTAGGAAAGGATGGACAGATAATGAAGATTTTGACCAATGAGGGACAATGATTTGCTCTAATGTTTCTTATTTGAAACAATGGGAGCTACGAGGTGTCTCCAAACCAAGGCTCAAACTGAGAAGTTTCAATGAGAAACAGTATCCCCCATATAAAATTTAGTTTAAACCTCATAGCTAGAGCTGAATGAAAATTTGGATTTTCATCCTGTAGGAAATTCCAATATTTGAAATTTGTTTTGATTCTGCATTAGCACAAAATATTGAAATCTCAGAAGGTTGCATAGAACAGAATGCTTAAAAATCACTTTGTTTCTACATTTCTGAAACAAAATGTTTCATTTTGGTTTGTGGAACCAAATCAATTTGTGTTGGCTTTGTTTAACGTGGAACTTCAGTGGCCTGTTATGCTTTTGGGCTTCATAGGGCTTTGGGGCTTTAAGTGTCTCATTTTTTTCTGTTTTCCAATATGGGCTGGGTCCCCAGCCAGACTTTCCTCAATGATACATCTTGGTTATGGAACTCCCATGGTGCATTATGACAGTTCAGCCGGAGGGAAGATGGTAGTGCATCTTGAGAGGTATAATCCAGTTGGGGAGCCCATAGCAGAGAAGGGGGCATGAGGAACTCAAACTACGGCTCCCATAGGGCAGCATGGCAACTCAGGTGGCTGCAGAGTAATGGCAAACAGATACCAAACTAAACACTTTGATTCAATTTGACAAAAATGAAATGTTTTTATTTGTGTCAGCCTGACCAAATGAAATCTTTTGTTCCAATGTTCTCAATGAAAAACAGAAAAAAAATCGCCTGATGAAAGTTTCACTTTTGTGGAAATGCATATTATATTGGAAAAAATAAGAAGATGGAAAATTCCCAACCAGCTTTATTTGCAACACAGCACATTGCATGAAGAAAGGGAGGCAGAACTTATCCCTCTTTTCACCGTTCAAGTAGCTCAAACATCTCCAGTATCTGAACTCTCCCTCTGCACCATCTTCTTGACCTTTTTAGCTCCCTTCTCCTCCCACAATATACCTTGTAAAGTGCCTCAAAACATAACCCTCCTATTCAACCTTCATGCAGTCCTCGTCTATTCCTTTCTTCTTGACTGCAACCTGCTCCCATACACGCTCCAGCTTGCTCTGGCTCATCCCCACTTTCCTCCTTCAAGCCTCAGGCCATGACTATGTAACCTTTCTGCCAGGTGGAGTCGGCAGCAACAAGGGCTGGGTTTAATGTCTAGAGGTTTCTTCTAATTATATAAACTAGAACTGGCTTGAGCTTCCAGCCAGTAATCTGGTAAAACTGAACAGCACCCCAGGATCCTCTAAGAGGCAATACTTCCCTTCATGCAAGCACAAGGGGACCCAACAAAATCAAACTTTTATTAAAAGGGAAAATGGTCACCCAGTATTATTTTGGGAAAACACCATGACCATAATTGAAAAGCATGTGACAATAAGCAAACCCAGCCCCACAATGTGATGGGCAGTGTCCTTTGCCTCAGTTTCTCACTTTATGGTGAGAAAGTCCAACAATAGTGTTCCTTTACACCAACCTCTTTTCCCTTCATTGCACCCCACTCACAATTGGTGGTCCTTGGTTAGTGAAGACTCAGAGTTCAGAAGTGCAGGGTGCAGGTTTCACCTTCCACCCCTTGGTGTGGCAATTCAGCAATGCATTTGCTGCTGGCGCCGCTACAGCTGACTCACAGCTGCCTCTTTCTCTCTGCTGCCACCACTGACTTTCTACCACCGCACCATGCTACTGCTGCTGCCATTTGCTATAAGGTCACAGTCTGAGATTCCACCATTTAACCAAGCTCTCAGTGACTTCAGCAGATAGTGAGGAACCTCACTGCCAGTCCAGTTTCTATGCTGCTTGTCCCTGTTCCCACACAAGATCTACGTCTTGCTCAGCAGTGAAAACCACTGTAGGAATCATGAACTGGAAGCAAGGGCTCTTAATTGATTCTAATCAGCTCTGTCACTAAACACTGGAAAGAGCAAATGGTATCCAAGTGCTTGTCTATACTACCGCTTAAGTCGATGTAAGTTACATCTCTTGGGGTATGAAAAAGCAACCCCGCTGAGTGATGTAACTTACATCGACTTAATGCAGTGTTTACACCATACTGTGTCAGTGGAAAACACCACTCTCCCACCAACATAGCTTCCACCTCTCACTGAGGCAGAGTAATTATGTTGACGGAAGAGCGCTCTCCTGTCAACGTAATGCATCTTCACCAGACATGCTACATCGGAGCTGCTGCATGGCACAAACCTATGAGTCTCTTGTATTGCAGACCTGCAGGAAGTACCACAACAACCGTGGATATGAAGATTTCTTCAAGGATAGTTTGCTGTGGGACATATTGATGGTGGAGCTTCTCCCATTGACATAGCTACTGCCTCTCAGGAAGGTGGAGTACTTATGCCGATGGTAGGTAGTATCTTCACGAAGCTGCACCGCTGCAGCACTGTATGAGTAGACATGCCCTTAAACAGTCAGTTTCCAGTTATCACCTCCTGTGATGGGATATCTGCCGTACAGTTGCAGAAAAGGGGTTAAAAGCAGCCCTAGGGAGGCTGCACAGGAGGCAACCAATCACAGCAGGGCTTATAGAAGCAGACAATTGGGGCTGGGCTTGCCCATATAAAAAGGGCTGCAGAACAGAGCACAGTCAGTCACTCCCTGGAGCTTGAGAAGGGAGGAGGACTGGCTGCCTTGCAGGCAGAGAGCAGCAAGCTACCTGGGCAGAGCAGTGCAGCAGGCAGAGCTCCAGGGAGCTAAAGGCAGGTCCCGGCAGGTTGCAGGGATCTGCAGACTGAGGCCCTGATGCAAAGGCAAAGAGGGTGCTGGAGCCACTGATGGAAGTGTCTAGACCATAGACTGCAGTTTGTCATTGAAGGGAGCGGACAGACAGTAGACTGCAGGACCCCTGGAAGTGGGGGAACAGAGTGTGGCTCAGCCGGAGGGGATTGTCACTGAAGAGGAAGCTGTGGTTCTTGGAGTAAAGGTAGATCCAGAAACAGAGGTGAGAGCGGGCAAGACACCACCAGAAGATGGTACAGCACTAATTCCCCAGACAGCCAGCAGGAGGTGCCACAGTGGTGAGTCACGCCCAGTCACTACTCCATAGAACAGACCACCTCCATAAAGTGTTAACATATCTATATCCAGTGAGTATGGAAAGTCTAATTTCATCTTGTTAAACATTGCATTTACTGTTCAAGCTCTATCTGAGGCTGAGGTGAAATTAAAAGTGAAAGATGAATGCAAATGACCCTCTACAAAAGAAAGCATTAGGCGAGGGATATCTAGTAGGGATAAGGAGGTGCTGCTTCCGTTGTATAAGGCGCTGGTGAGACCTCATTTGGAGTACTGTGTGCAGTTCTGGTCTCCCATGTTTAAAAAAGATGAACTCAAATTGGAACGGGTGCAGAGAAGGGCCACTAGGATGATCAGAGGAATGGAAAACCTGTTGTATGAAAAGAGACTAGAGGAGCTCGGGTTGTTTAGTCTGACGAAACGAAGGCTGAGGGGGGATATGATTGCTCTCTTTAAATATATCAGAGGGATAAATACAAGGGAGGAAGAGGAATTATTCCAGCTTAGTACTAATGTGGACATGAGAACAAATTGATATAAACTGGCCGTGGGAAAGTTTAGGCTTGAAATTAGATGAAGGTTTCTGACCGTCAGAGAGGTGAAATATTGGAACGGCCTTCCGAGGGAAACGGTGGGGGCGAGGGACCTGTCTGGTTTTAAGATTAAGTTAGATAAGTTTATGGAGGGAATGGTTTAATGGTAAAACATATTAGCTGAGGAATACAGAGTTATGGCAGGTAAATAGTATAATGGCTAACAAGGGTCAGGCTGGAGACTCTTGCCTACATGCTCGGGGTCTTGCTGATCACCATATTTGGGGTCGGGAAGGAATTTTCCTCCAGGGTAGATTGGCTGAGGCCCTGGAGGTTTTTCGCCTTCCTCCGCAGCATGGGGCAGGGATCACTAGCAGGAGGGTTCTCTGCCAATTGAAGTCACTAAAACAGAGGATTTGGGGACTTCATCAGCAGAATCAAGGGAAGGGTAGGGATGGTTTTGTGGCCTGCAGCATGCAGGGGGTCAGACCAGATGATCATAATGGTCCCTTCTGACTTTAAAGTCTATGAGTCTATGAAACCCAGATGAAACTACATTGAGTTAAAAAAAATCACCTATTAGGTCCGGATCCATAAAAGGATTTAGTCATTGTGACATTGAGTGTTGTAATGTCCAAGGGTACAGCTATACTTACCCGCTGATTTGGCAGCCAGCAATTGATCTGGGATCAATTTATCGCATCTTCTCTAGACGGAATAAATCAATCCCGGAAGTGCTCGCCTTCGACCCCGGTAATCCTGCTCTGCGAGAGGAGTAGGCGGAGTCGATGGGGGAGCCTGCCTGCCACGTGTGGACCCGTGGTAAGTACCTTTAAGTTCGAACTAAGATACTTCGACTTCAGCTATGTTATTCACATAGCTGAAGTTGCGTATCTTAGTTCGAACTGGGGGCTTAGTGTGGACCAGCCCTAAGTTTTAGGCACCTTGAAAATCATTGGAATCAACAAAGTCTGAGTTAGGCACCTAGGCTCCTTTTACAATGCATGGGTAGAGAATGGCACCTCAGAATGAGATCCACAAAAGCCATCATGACAGAGTAGGAGCTGCCTAAACTAGGGAGAATCATGTGTCCTAAATCCCATGCATCTTGTGGAGTTTGACAGCAAGGGGTATGTTTACACTGCAGCGGCACAGCTACTATGCTACAGTTGTGCCTCTGTGGAGTTGTAGTGTAGACACTTTATACATCTACAGAAAGGGTTTTTTTTTCCTATTGCTGCAAGTAATCTACTCACCTGGGATGTGGGAGGTCCCCAATTGAACTCCCCCCACCTCTGCTGCATGAGGAAAAATGATTTGGATGGGGTTCCCCACTTTTCAGGTGAGTGCCCTAACCACTGACCTATTGGATGTTCCGAAGTGGGCACATCTCTGCTACAGGAAGTATTATGATGGTGATGATGATAAGTTGAAAGGAGTGTGGGGTAGGGAATGTATTGCCTATTTTTGTTGTCTAGAAGTGAAATTCAGGGTTATGTATTATAATTGTGTATTCAAATCCTCTCAGGGATGCCCAGAGTCAGAGGTGTGTGATCCTTATCATCATCTCACCTTAAGTTTTTTACAAACAAATGCACAAAACAATTCACTTATTTTTTTTCCTTCACCGATGATCAAAATGGAGAACAGTGGCATAGCCTCAAACTATAACTTATTAGTAACTGAGGTAAAGAAGCATGTTTTCTGCAAGATCTGCCTCTTTCTATTAAGTCCAAGCAACCCCAGAGATGTTTTCATGTTAATTACAAGGAAAAAACACAGTGAGATAGAATCCTGTATATATAACAAAGGGTCTCTGTCTTCACTTCATACATCCTTCTCTGGTACTGTATATTATTTTGTTTTTGGAAACCATTGAGACCTGCATTAAACCAATCAGTAAATAAAATCTTCACCCAACATCCATATTCCAGTCACAACACTGACCAGTTGGTTGTGTATACCTTGCTGCTTTTTTCCTCCTGGGAAAGCCTCTGAATAAATCAATAGCTGTTTTTTTCCCCCCAGCTCAAGTATTCTTTAGCTGCTTTAGATTGTTTAAATGTGGTGGTAGTTTTTCATTAAGTAGGTGGCTGTTGCTGAGATATGGTAAGTCACACCATTTGGAGCATAAACAATACAGTGGAGTCTTTTAAGATAGTGTGCTGTCCTGCAGGGCATGCAAGGCATAACTTATATGGACTAATCAAGCCATAGCACAAATCTATTCTTTTGATATTGCTCTGTCCCCCACTGTTTGAGCACTTCAGCTGATAGCAGACATCGAGCTCTCTTTGCAACTCCTGTGGAGCTCAGCTCCATGGGCTAGCAGTAGAATGTTGCAAGTTCAATAGTCTTCCCTGAAACTATTTGTTTCTGACAACTTTCCTTTCCCTGTCAAAAACTGTAATATTATCTCAGCCTAAATGAGTGACCAGCCCAAAGCACTTAGAAATCTATTGAGAAAAGACCAGGCTTTTAGAAATTACAAATGTAGCCTTTTCTTGTGCAGCTATAACTGTAGACATTATGTGGTATGAGACAAAATTACAAAATGTCCACCACTAGTCTAACCACTTGGCAAGAAACTCCTAGTGAGAGCTATCACAATACCCTGCCACTGAATTTTTTCCTGCTCTTGAGGTACATGCCTGTGGCTTACTGGCAGTGCATTGGCAAAAGTGTTGAGAAATTTAAATAATCAAAGCTAGTCCTGTAATTGAGTTCTCACTTCAGAGTTTTATCAAGTTTCTGCAAAATTGAATAGGTGTCCAGAATGCTATTTGAATATTTCAAATGTTAGCATTCTAATAGATTTGATTTGTACTGAAATGTGCTAAAGTTAAAAATAAGTAGCATAACACAAGATACAGTTTAGGGAGAAGAAAAATAAACATTTGACTTAATCTTAAACCAATTACACTTTGTAAAACAATACAGTTTAGCAGAACTACATAAAAAGATTTTCAGCTAACATGGAAGTGTTGGCTTTGTAATAGTTTCATTTAAAAAAAAAGTCTTGGGGTTTTTAGAGGAATAGAACTGGTCGATTTATTTTCCAGCAGAACATCTTTTTAAAATCTTGAATAATTGAAATCAAAACATTCTCAAATATTTTGAAATGGGGAAATCCCAAAATGTTTCAATTTCCCATGGAATGGAAATTCCAAGTTTTGATCATATCTAGAGAGGAACTCGGTAGGATTTGTCCCGGAGATTACACCTTAGGGAGTTTTCAAAGAGGTTCAAAATGGTGAAAATCTAAAAGATCTCCCCATAAAGGATCCAGGGTTGGCAAAACAATATTGTTCCAAGATAACAAAATTATGTTTGGTAATCCTTCTGAGATATGCCACTTTCCCAGTCCAGTCCTTTTGGGAATAATGAAAAAATAGTCTCCAGAAGTTTAGCATTCCTGTCAGAAGGAAGTTTGATACATATTTGATATGGAATTTCTGTCCCTCAGGAAATTCCAGTATTATGAAACTCCTGGTTTGGGGCAAAGTAAAAATGTGGGGGTTTTTTGGGGGGAAGAGGGGGGGGGGGGTGATGGAAAAAAAAAAAAAACCTGACATTATCAAAACATTGTAATGAAATATTTTAATAAATCCAAAATAGTATGAAATCATATTTCCAACAAGTTTTCAAAACTGCCAAAACAAAATGAGAAAATTGAAATGAATAATTTCATTATTTTCTATCAAATGTAGTCATAATTGAAACACTTTGGCAAAATACCTTGATTTTGATTGATTTTTTTCCCAATTGTTCCATTAAATCTCAGGCTCTCCAGTTCAGTAGATCAGTATGCTATTGCATTTTTCTACTAAAACGGTAGAATAGTTTAATGGGAGAAAGGAAGTTCATAACCACTGCTAAGCATTGCTAAGCCTGGCAATGCCAATGGCTGGCAATAGTTATTTTAATTTAACATATTAATCTAGTTTTCTCTTTCTTTCTGTCTTCCATTCTTCCCCATCCCTCTTTAGTAACTTCTACTCAGTTTCTCCTCTATTTTTTTTGCTCCTCTTCCCCTTCCTAGGCTCAATTCTCTAATCACTGCATAAAAGCAATTGTCATTAAAGCAAATGGAAATTGCTCAGGTTCTGCTACTGGAAAATTTAGCCCCTTATTTGTTCTCACCATCCCTCTGATCTTTCTCTTCTTCCCTATTCTCCCATTTCTATACTGTTTTTTCTCTTCCCCCATTCCTCCTTCTCTCCATGATTCTTTCTTTCCCTTGCCATAATATCTTTTTCGCCTCTTCCCCTTATTTCCAGCTCTTTCCTGAGCTCATTTTCCATAGAAGAAGAAAATGCCTTTATTTTACTCCTTCCACTTTTACATGGGAAATGGGAGTCAATGGAGAGAGAACTCTTCCTTGTCCTCCTTTTGTGGGCTCCCCTTATCACTGATTGATGGGGTATACTTAGGAAGGGCTACATTGTGTGCTCCTGAGGGACATAGCTCCCTCAGGTCAGGAGGAGTGAGAGTAGGGAAAGTTCTCCCTCTGCTAATAAAAAATAGCACTTGACAGTGCAAACATCTATTCTGACAACAACCATTTTAAAGATGAGGAAACAAGCAGATAAATGAGATGCTCTTTCCTTAAACTACAATGATTTCTGGCAGAAGAATTTGGTTTCTTTCCCATTCTATACTTCATATCCTGCTACTAAATGTTATTGCTGTGTTCAGTTTAAACATAAAAATATGGACTATTTACATTTCCTAACACTGGTTTTAACCCACATTAAAACTGAGAAAACTTCCTTCTTGACTTGATTTCTCTGTTAGCTGTCATTAGAGAAGGCCATCCATTATTATTTTTGTTTTGAACATCTGTGAAATCTTTTTGGAAAAGGATTCAAATAATTGCCAAGATTGGGGAAAATGAGACTTTAAAAAAAATCTATTCATAATAACTTATTAACCTGTACAGACTACTGGGAATATGGGTTCGTCTATTCACAGATGGATTATATTTGCAATGTGCGGCAAATGTTTCTTCTCATGAATACATTCTCATTGTTTTACTATCTACCAGACACCACAGTATAGTTTTGTATAGAGCTTAGACTGAATGAAAGGGATGTAGAGCTGACTTTCATCTGACCTGGAACACAGAACAAAGAAATCCTCTTTGGTCCAGAGAGGCTGCAGCAGTGTGTCTGTTTTATCACACTGGACATGGACTTGAAAGTAACCCAGGAACTCCCACTAAAGGGGCTGGCGAACATCAGATATAAGGAGGTAACATAATTGCTTTCCTGGGGGCGAATGGAAGGGGAGCGGGGAAATGAGTCCTTATCACTTACCTACTTAGCATCCCCTCAATCTGTGAAGTATTTTTGGGAGCCTTGATAGAAATTATGCTTCTGGCTGAAGTGAAAATGATGAGACAAAAGTTAGCAACAAGAGTGGTGGAGCTCAGGAGAAACTGGAAGAAAAGCAGGATCGTCTTCCCATTCCCCAGGAAGTGGGGACAAGATCCATTCTGAAATGACTTGATGGGGATGATAGTCAAAACCAGGAAGTTCCATGAATTTTTAAAAGAGGTGAACGAGGTAATACCTTTTATTGGACAAAATTCTGTTGGTGAGAGAGACAAGCTTTTGAGCTTCCTCAGAGCTCTTTTTAAACTGCCAAAAAATAAAAATCTACATTCCTAATTCTATCCTGAGATATATGGCAGAGCTCTCTGCTCATCATGAAATCAATGGGAGTCCCCTGACATATTTTGCTCTAAATATCAATTAAATCAATCAGTCAAATCAATTAGTGAAAGTGAATGAGTGTATTATCCTTAGATATGTTAGGAAGACTGTTGTGTGACTATTTTGTCATGTTCCTTTCTGCTATTAAAAGGCTGTATGGGAAGGTGTAAGATTCAGCTAGAAGTATGAAACTTGTGAAGAACTTTGAGATGGCTTAGATTTAAAGCCACTAGTGTAGATGTACAGGCAGCTTATTTTTACTCCCTTTTCTTTTGACCATGTTATATTGCTGAGGCCATACAAATTAACTGAACTCTGGTCTTAACCGGCCAACTGAGAATTCCCCTAGCATAGGGGAGTTGTCAGTTGGCATAAAACCAGCAAATGTCACTATTATCCCAACTGTCCACTTCCTCCATCTCTCTCTTTAAGAAGCTCTGTGGTTCTCTAAAAACTGTTATGAGAAATGTAATTGATAAACAGCATTGCACAATTGCATATGGATTTCATGATCCAGCTGAGCAATTGTCACGCAAGTGTAGTTTGCATAACTATTGGCCAGGGTCTTGCCTTGCTCTTGTCTTGTTTGTCTGATATCAAATATTTCATATACTACTTTTCAGAGACAGAGCAGAGAGGTCAATTGGAACATTAATGGCTTTTCACAAGGGGATCTCAGTTTATCGCTGCCAGGTGTGTGGTTGGGCAGTGAATCACAAATATCATTTACTCCCTCACCCAATAAGTATAGCAGAAAGTGCAACTTTTTAACTTTAGACTTCGATTTTCAAGAACAGTCAGTGGGTTTGAATGTTCTTGTACTTGTCCATTTCTGTCATAATTGAGCAACTGTGCAGTCCTCGTGGATATTAGAAGCTTGGAAAGCAATTGAAAAGGCAAAAATGCCAAATGTCCCCCTGCTCCCAAAAACAACGAGCTTTGTTTGTTTTACAGCTGTTTCAGGTTGTGCCTTTCTATTTTGTGTTCTTTCAAACTCTTTAAGCCATGCTGGCTCTTCTATGTGCCTTCCCCTTGTAGATTCAGTGAACTATGACCCATTCAACTTTTCCCAGTAGCTTAAGCTATGGGCTGTTGTAAAATCCAAGATGGATACCACACATTCCTATTAGTATCATTGCCTCCATCGAAGATGGTCCTTGCCCTTTAAAATTTGTAGCTGGAGGAAGTTCCAGTAAGCAATCTCACTTCAATTTAATGAGTGCAAGAGCTTTAATTTCATTTACTACTGATTTTTTTTCTCAGCAGAGGTTTAGTAACCCTAAAATGTTATGTATATATCAAGGTATAGGTTTAATGGACTATTTTATTAACAAAGCTCCAACACACATCTGTTAATCCTACTTCTTCAAATAATTCTTCTTATTTTCACCAATAACTTGCACACCCACTCTCTCCTCTGAAACATCGTCCTATGTTTTGTCATGACTTAGACAAAACAAAGACCAAATCCTGAGAGCTACTGAGCACTTGGTAAACATGTTAATTTCCAATTGACTTCTAATTCTGTCTTAAATCAAAACTGATGTGAGTTCTCTTACTTTTGTATATACATATTGTCCAGTGGATTTTTTTTTGTAAGGAATAAAATTTTAGACGACCTCAGTAGGAAATGGTGTACTCAGCACTTCCATGGAATTGTCCCTAAAGTTCTAAACAGAGAAGCAGTCATTTGTTACAGCCCTTTATTAGGTATAATGCTCTCATTCTCTACTCTCCCACCTCCATGAACTGTCTCTGCTCTCCTGGAAACAGTATAAAGGTAGAAAGCCAAGCCTCTAACCATTCCTTACACGCCTGTTCAAGGTAGAGTATCAGTCATGCAAGCCATGTTTTCCTCTTTGTCCAGACAGCAGGTCTGTGGAGTCCTGGTCCTCTCCTCTCCTCTTCCCTCCCCCCTCCCCCCACCATATCACACAGTCTCAACTTTCAATATTGCATACATTTCTGAAAATTTTATATCTTGCAGAAAATGGAGTTGGCTTGATTGTGTGCATCTTTTGTGCGAGGACAAACACTGCAGGAGAAAGGGACTTCTGAAACCACTCTCCCCCTCCAAAAAACTGCACTGAGTTATAAATAAATAAAACACCTACATTTCGAATACCTGATATCTGAAAGTTGAAAATCTATCATGGATGTAGTTCTAACTGAGTAAAAGTGAACATACTTAATCTAGAGGAAATTGGCTATATACGACTAAGCATTTGACAATTCAGATTCTGAACATGCAGAGTAGATTTTTGGTTGATGTTAACCACTCTTTGAATACAACTGCGTGGATTGCATTATGAAGTATAATATGTGATCATGACATTAGAAAGTGTACTGCAATGCATATGTTTTGGGGCCTAAATTCAGGTTATATGTGTAACCATAACTACAGCACTTCCTAATTTTTAGAGTTGTTATTGCTTTGTAGTACAGTGACTCACAGAATAGATTGTACTACTTACCAGTAAAGTGAATCAAGTGACCCATATTCTTCTTGGGTCAGAAAAGAAAATACTGATTAACTTAATACTGTACATTTTGATTATTTCTTTTTTCTTAAATCTTACCCTGAACATATACATGGTTATTGATACCCACAAGCAATTGGTAGTTTCATTGATCATTAAGTGCATTAAAACAATTTTAGTTAGCACTAAAGCTAGTTGGCAACTAATTACAGTAGACTATATGAAGTAAATGATGTCACCAAATACTGCACTTATTTATATATTGTATATGTGAATAAGTTATGGTGATACTTATACTTCATTATGCATTTACTCATATTTAACTATATTGATCATGGACTTACATTGAACTTTAACTGGAAAATGAAACACTTCATTACTCTTCATATTATTCATATCTTATTATAATTGAACTCTAGTAGCTTAAAGCAGCACACAGTGAATTATATAATGTATCGTATTAGTTCTGGCACTAAGTTGTATTTTATATTAATAGGAGGGGACTCCTAATATCATACACGATCCAGAACTTAGTGAGATTTTATCATTACTTTACAATACTTAGCAAAGAGTTACATTAACCTTTGTTGTAAATGGCTTCAATTTTTTTTTTAATCGGAAGAGAGAAATACTTATGTATGTTAAGTTGTATTTCTTTTAAAACAGCAGTCCGCTCTTTTTAGAATATTACTACTCTTATTCTCTGGTGGTCCATGCTGTATTCACAAGAGTCTGGTTTTGGTTTAGCAGTGATATTTTCAGACTGAGGGGCACTCTGTAACATAAGGGCCAAATATAATAAGAAGCTGTAACTACATTGCTTTAAACTGAGTCTAAATACCTTAGAGAGAGAGAGAAGCGAGGGGAAGTGTAAAGCTGACCAATTCCCCCCCCTCCCCCCTTGTCAGTGGGAGGGATTGAACTTGGGACCTTCTGGAGTTAAATCCATGAGCCTCTACTGCATGAGCTAAAAGCCATGTTGTTCTTTATTAAGGCTGTAGCAGATTCATTATTTTCTATTTGGTCTAGGTGCCACTAGAGAAGGATGGAGCACCACACCCAACTGGCACAGAGTTACAGAAGCACAGTATAATGTTGGTATGAAAGACAAAATGCTGAAAGGAACTATGTGCTAATGCAGGAGAATAAGAGCCCCTCTCTGCCCCTCCCCTCATTATTACAACTGTGCTTGGGCAAAATGGATCTTGGTTCTGGGCTGTTAAGAATAAGCAGGTGCTGTAATACCCACTACATATCCATGCCCTGGAACAAATGGAAGGCTTGGGTAGTCGACACCCCCACCAGCTGCAAATTGACCCCCATCCTTTGAATAAAAAAGCATCGGGGACGGAAATGACCATCATTGAGATGTCTGTAGGTATGTCTACACTGGAGCTGTAAGGAGAAATATCCCGCTCAAGCAGACCCCCCTACACACACATGCACACACACACACCAAAAAAACCACACACAAAAAACCCTCTGAGATATTACACTAAAAACAGAATTGCAGCCATGGTGGCATCATTGGCTAGTCTCCCCAAGCAGGATCCCAGTGGAAATCCTAGGTATGTACTTCAGTGGCTAACCCCTCCCATCACTTAACCTCTTTGATAACAAATAGATTGAGCTCCTCACGTCAAACATTACAATGCATGCTTGTTCATTCCTATCATCATTCTCCTGGCTCTTCTCTGATCCTGCTCCAGTTTTTCAATATCCTTCTTTAAGTGCTGACACCAGAACTAGGCCTGGTCTATACTACCCGCCTGAATCGGCGGGTAGAAATCGACCTCTCGGGGATCGATTTATCGCGTCCCGTCGGGACGCGACAATCGATCCCCGAATCGGCGCTCTAACTCCACCAGCGGAGGTGGTAGTAAGCGCCGCCGACAAAAAGCGGCAGAAGTCGATTTTGCCGCCGTCCTCACAACGGGGTAAGTCGGCTGTAATACGTCGAATTCAGCTACGCTATTCACGTAGCTGAATTTGCGTATCTTAAATCGACTCCCCGCTGTAGTGTAGATGTACCCCTATTCTAGTAGTGGCTGTACTGGTGCTGAATACAGAAGTAATATATGCTCCATAGTCCTGCTTTATATTAACCTTTTTATACATCCAAGAACCTCATTACATTTGCCCTTTTAGCTAATTCTGATTTCCCAATATAACAATAATGGGCCAAATTTTGAAAACCAGCCTCAGTTTTTTGAGCATAACCAACTAGAGTATGCAAAATCTGTATCTGCAGATAATTTGGTACCTTAAAATATATACCAACAGGCATAAGTTAAGGGCACAAACACACATTGTTGCCTAATAAAATGGTTTGTAATCAGATATGTGGATGAAGTTTAGTCTAAAAAATTTGGGCTCTTCTCACATTGCCTTCTCCAACACACTAGGAAGTAACTCTTTGGCTTACAGATTAATATTTATGTTGGGCCACCATTGAAAAAGTAATTTAATGTGGGGTTTACTGTTTATCTTATAGTTACACCAACATTATATATTTATATCATGGCATTGTAAAACTATTCACTTTTCAGTGACACCCCCTGTGCTATACCACGTTATCAGGCTGCTACCTCTCAGCAATAAGGAAATCTTGGTATCATGAAGCTTAAGATAATAGTGAGAAAAGAATTAACAGAAATGACAGAATTACAATCTAACATCACACAAACACTCTGTAAAGGGTAGAGTGTGGAGCTAGGAGAATGCCATAGACTATAACTCCAAAAGCAACAAAAATTCTCTATGGTCTATGTGCATTGATGCCTGTTAAGAAGCCTATTTCTGATGCTGAGGTTTTAGGTCTTGCTGTGAGCCAGCCCATTCAAGAGGTCATCAGCTGGAACTCCATTTACTGCAAGCTTAGATGCCAGCTGGAGAATAAATGAGTCCTGACTGTCTCCTTCTTTGATGGTCTTAATGTAACCCCTTCTGACTCTGTCACTGTGGACTCTGATTCAAATATTCAAGCTGTTTGAGGAGTTAACCTGGAAGACACTTGCTTTTGTGAGGCAGACTTGTTGGCTTTGATTTTTGTTGCCTTTGGAACATACAATGAGAGATGTGTTATAAATTGAAGTAGATGGGAAAAATCTGACCAAGACAGTGACCTCTCCTGTCCAAGGGCTAACACTTCATCTAAATATAGAAGTTCAGATTCCAGTATCATTCTAATTAAGATACTATGCCCTATAATATGCTCATAGAATTGAGGAAACCAAATACAAACAAACTTTAAAATCTGGCTACTATTAAACTGTCGTTTTTGTGCTGTACTCTTTGTGCTGTACCTTGCACTGCTGAGGATATTTACTTTTATCACAGGTGCAGATTGCTCCTAGACAATGTAGAGAGGTCAGTGATTTTAAAATGCAATGTTATCATAATTGGATTTAAGTATTTATATGCTGACTCTCACATATCTATGCATGATGATTAAATTGCCATCTTCAATAATGTAGGTACCTATATCTTTACTTCCTAATACCTATTTTACTAATATTAAAATGTTCTTCAACTCATTGAACTTGTATTACACTCAACCTTCATAGCTTGCTTAACAGGAAGCTTTTTAGCTAGTTATCCAATAAATAGATATGTTCTGTAGTGTCATTTTCTAAAACTGTTTTTTTAAAGTAATACTGCAATGAATGACATGTACTTATTACCAGTGTATACATTTAATCATAATAATTGGCCCCAACCTTACAAAGTGATTGAGACAGGTATAAGAATCTATTAGTGTGGATCTCTTTGCAGGATTGTGACCATAATGATTACTTTTATATCTTAACTGGTGTCTGAATGATTTCTCCCTCCTCACTATACACACACACAGGTTAATTTAACATCTCTAGACTCCATTGCAACTTCTGCAGCCTACCAGAAAATGCAGAGTTTTGTAACTCTCTAATTGGGAATCACATCTGCTTCTCTAGTCCTTAAATATGTTCTAAAAGGATTGCTTCCTTCTTTTAAGGAATAGACGGGAAATTAAACCAAGTTGCTTAGAATTAGTATAACTTTGGGGAACAAAGCTAAGGGGAAACAAATGATACTATTATGCCATAAAAGCATACATAAAAAAAGATAGCAGGCAATATAGTAAAATTATTAACACAAGAGCCCACAGACTGTGCACACACGCACAAAATAAAAAAAGGGGCGGGGAGTTATTAACCTATCAGAAGGGAAAAACATATTTGAAGGGAAAAACTGAGAATCATTAGCTTGCTTTTTAGACTGGAAGTGTTCTATATTGAGTCAAAGTGAAAGATTATTGGATGATGAAAACAGACTCTAAGTCTTTCATTCAAACAGGAAATGACAACAACCTTGGGGCCAAGTCATCACTGTTGGGATTCTCAAGTACATGGAATGACAGATTCCAGGGATGAATTTAGCTCTCATTGTTTGAACATTTAGGTTTCATGCTATTGCTTTAAATATTAGAAACAAAACTACTTCATAACCTATCAGGTCAAAACAAGATGATGCTGGAGTCAAGATAGATAATGTAGTCTTAGCTAATAATTTTAAAAAGTCTTATTTTAAATCATCTGTATAATGACATACTTCATATTAAGGACACTACTTGGTGATACAGAGATGCCTTGGCTCTTTGGACAAGGAGTTAATTGATTTCCCTCATAGTGTACCTTTTGGAAATATCAATTAATCATTCTTCACATTTTACAAATCATGTTAATGCAAAGATGCAGCTGTTAAGGTCATGTACTATTTGGAGCTGTAGTGAGAGCAGTCACTTAGTACCTAACATACTAGGCAATAGCAAGCCAAGTAAAGGTTTAGATCTTACTGTAGGCAACTGGCATGTGTAACTGGTAGGGGAACTATGCGTGGAAAGCAGGAGAAAGATGGGGTGGAGGAGGAGGAGAAGAAGAAGGTAAAGTGCATCAACTTTTTTAGTCATATGATTAATTATTGCTTGGGAGAGAGTTATAAAATAAATAGAAAATGCTTGTTTCTTCTCTCACTATGCCAAAATAAATCTGGAATAATTCTGCTGACTTCAGTGGAGTTCCAATGGATACCACTGGTGTGAGGAGAAAAAGCTGTATTAAATTACAACAAAATAAACGAAACCCTATTTACCTCTGTAACCTGTGTCTATTCATGCATCGAGAGAGGAAATATATCCCCAAAACAGCATTGTGAAGCTGAAAAGCCCAAATTAATGATTAGAGAAGAAATGTAGTCACTTTCTCAGACATGGTATTAATTTAAAGACTTATTGACAATAGTTAGAGATGGGGGAGGTAATATCTTTTATTGGACCAACTTCAGTTTGTGAGAGAGACAAGCTTTTGAGCTTAAGTAGAGCTCTTCTTCAGAAACGTTTCCCAGCACTGAAAAAAAGAGCTCTGTGTAACCTTGAAAGCTTGTCTTCTCATTAACAAAAGTTGATTCAATAAAAGTTGTTACCTGACCCACCTTGTCTCTTTGATATCCTGCGATCAACCCAACTACAACAACATGATGATACACCTTTACCCCGATATAACGCGACCCGATATAACACGAATTTGGATATAACACGGTAAAGCAGCGCTTGGGGGGGGAGGGGGGGCCGTGCGCTCCAGCGGATCAAAGCAAGTTCAATATAACACGGTTTCACCTATAACGCGGTAAGATTTTTTGGCTCCCGAGGACAGCGTTATATTGGGGTAGAGGTGTAGTTAATCATGCATAATACATTGTTTGGTTTTGGACTGCTTTGTGCTCTTTCTACCCAGAAAATGTATGTGTGCGGAAAATCAAACTTAGAATTAAATCTACAACACTACTTAGAGTGAGGTTTGCATAATACTTTTTATAAATCTATTTCTGTAAAATTGGGTTAAATTCCATTTCACTACTCTTGCTGTGGCAAGTGTTTGCAAAATCATGTGAAATGGTAAGCAAAGTCACTTGAAGATCTATTGTTTTGCTTCTACCAAGAAGTTAGTTGTGCCTTCTTAAGAAATACACATGATGCAGCAGCTGTAGCATAAAAGGCATCAGGGCTTTCATTTATGTTTTTTTTTTTTTTCCCCAGCAAGGAGTTGCCCCTTCACTATTTCAAAATGAAGATATTTTAAAAAATGGTGAAATTCTAGAAAATGGAAGATATTATTGCACAATGCTTCTGCCTATGCATAGGCTTATATTGTTTTTACTTAGCTACCTCTAGAGAGCAAGTACAGTGCCCATCTGAGCATTAGGCACATTGAAAACCAATGAAAATATACTTTATACCTGTTTTTAATGTTTTAAAAGACAACTAAGCAATTATCCTAAAAACACAAACAACTTAACACTGAAAATGTTTTAGGAATAGCTGCATCATTATCCCAATTGTCTAAGGCCAAGAAGCAAAATTGCGGTTTCCAACCCTTTTTACACCTTCAAAGGGAGAGAATGTGAGTGAAGAAAATAACTATTATCACTATAAAAAGAAAACATGAGTGTCTGGTGCTATCCTAAAACACACACTGTCATATTATACCCCATGTAACCCCTTGTACCTACATATTCACCACTGTTATATGAGTATTATATTTTAAGTATGCCTTGTGAGATATTGTTTGAAAAGTCACAATCTGTTGAACATTAACATCCTGTTGAAATGCACGTATCTCCATTGCATATGAAATTATGAGACTTTGCTATATAATTGTTATTTAAACATGGTGTCAGTCTGGGAAACTCCCACAGTCTAGCTTCTCAGAGATAACAAGAGTGACCAACATCCAGTCAGGTGTTAAGCAACCATCATCCGCTATCTCCAGCAGGAGTGTTGTAAACAAAAACAGTTCCTTGAGCATGTACACTATGGGGGCTGCCTAACCTCATGACACAGCAAAGATTTTTCCAGCACCTGGAGAAAAGTATAAATGAAGGATAGTGACATCACTTTACCTCAGGGCCCCCCGGGTGGGGGGAAGTGAGGCAATTTGCCCCAGGCCCCGCAGGGGCCCTGCAAGCCCTGGCTGAGAATCCCTTCCCTGGCTAGAGGCACCTTTTTAATTTTTACTCACCCGGCGGTGGTCCGGGACTTCGGCAGCACTTCGGTGGCGGGCCCTTCAGTCGCTCTGGGTCTTCGGCGGCATTTTGGCAGCGGGTCCTTCAGTGCTGCCGAAGACGCGGAGTGAGTAAAGGACCTGCCGCCACCGCCGCAGACTCGGAGCGCCACCCGGTGAGTACAAGCACCGCAGCGGGTGGCGCCTTTTTTTATGTCCACTCCCCCGCTTTGCCCCAGGCCCCCTGAATCCTCTGGGTGGCCCTGATTTACCTGCCTCTTCCCCCCCATCTTTACACAAGGAAGAAAGGTCATCTGGAAAACAAAGATCTCCATTGAGACTTTGGGAGGGGCTGGACCTACCTGGAAGGTGTTTCAGTTAGCATGAACTGCTGTGAAGTTTTGGGTGAGAGAAATCCTCTTGCTTTTAGAATTGTCAGCCTGGTAAAATTTAGGATTTAGATTGTGGTTTTGCTATTTTATTTCCTTTTGTAACCAGTTCTAATTTTCTATGCCAATATTACTTAAACACTTAAAATCTATCTTTTTCTAGTTAATAAACTTGTTTTGATTTTTAATTTAAACTAGTGAGTTTGTCACAACTGCTTGGGGGATCTGCTCAGATTACAGAGGCTGGGGCATATCCACTATCCTTTGAAGGAGTGGTGAACTAATTAATGAGCTTGCATTGATCAAAAACTGCTTGAGCAATGTAAGCTGCCCATTTCTGGGGTGCAAGGCTAGGACTGGGGGAATTTGCTGGTGTGTCCCTATATACAGTTCATGAGTGTCTTGAGAGAGCCTTCATGCAACTTAGTTGGGTGTGCCTCTGCACACTGATGCCTGAGTGAACAGAACCTGGAGGGGTTTGCAAGGTGTGGTCCCAGGAGGGTAGTGGTTGTGTCCCAGGAAGACTGAGGTGGCATAGGGTTTATGCAGGCTCTGTTGTTGTTTGTTACACAAGAACTTACTGTTGCAGTTCAAGGAAACTGCAGTTGTAGTCTCTTTTATGATCCAGCATAAGGGCACCCACTCCTGGACTTCACCTCCCTTGGGCAGTGACCTGCGTCTTTCTCCCTTCTAACCGGGGTATTTCCAGGCTGAACAGTTCCCTGCCTATGCTGTGCCATTCCTTAAAAAAGCAGCCTACTTCAATAGGCCAGTGGCTGTGCATTGCTTTCTATTCAGAGGCTACTGACAGTTGGAATTGCCCGGGGTTTTACCATACAGTTCCTCTATGCAAGCACATTTATTCTTAAGGTGAAAGCATTACAAAGAAAGCATTAAATCAATAAAATAACATGCATGCTCATAAGCTTGACTAGGTGTGTGAGGTAAGACATTTTATTGGACCTAAAAATATTACCTCACTTGCCTTATCTGTAATATCCTGAGACTGACATGCTTATAACTACATTGCATACAACAATGCAAATAAGCTTATCTGAGAACATGCTCTCCCCCCAAAAGGGCTCTGGATGGTGATTAAATCCTCCAAACTACACATAGGGATTTTTCTGTGGTCACAAGTACACAAATAAAAACAACGAGGAGCCCTTATGTATTTGGGGATAAGCTTTTGTGGGCTATAACCCACTTCATAAGATGCATGGAGTGAAAAATACAGTAAACAGGTATAAATACACAGCACATAAAAAAGATGGAAGTTGCTTTACCAAGTGGGGGTCAGTGCTGACAAAGCCAATTCAATTAGGGTGGATGTGGCTCATTCCCAACAGTTGACAAGAAGGGGTGAATATCAACAGAGGGAAAATTACTTTTTGTAGTGCTAACGAGGCCAATTCAATCATAGTGGATGTGGCCCATTCCCAACAGTTAACAAGAAGGTGTGAGTATCAGAGGAAAAAATATTTTTTTGTAGTGACCCAGCCACTCCCAGGCTTAATTAGGGCACATGGTGGCATATATCACATTGGTAAACGTGCAGGTGAATGAGCCCCGGTTGGTGTGGCTGATGAGGTTAGGTCCTATGATGGTGTCCCTTGAATAGATATGGGGACAGAGTTGCAATGGGATTTGTTGCAGGGATTGGTTCCTAGGTTAGTATTTCTGTTGTGTGGTGTGTAGTTGCTTCAGGTTGGGGGGTTGTCTGTAAGCGAGGACTGGCCTGTCTCCCAAGGTGTATGAGAGTGTAGGATCAATCCTTCAGGATAGGTTGTATATCCCTGATGATGCATTGGAGAGATTTTAGTTGGAGGCTGTAGCTGATGGCTAGTGACGTTCTGTTACTTTCTTTGTTGGGCCTGTCCTGTAGTAGGTGACTTCTGGTACCCTTCTGGCTCTGTCAGTCTGTTTCTTCACTTCCCCAGGTGGGTACTGTAGTTTTAAGAATGCTTGATAGAGATCCTATAGGTGTTTGTTTCTGTCTAAGGAATTGGAGAAAATGCAGTTGTATTTCAGGGTTTGGCTGTAGACAAAGGATCGTGTGATGTGTTCTGGATGAAAGCTGGAGGCATGTAGGTAAGTATAGTGGTCAGTAGGTTTCTGATATAGGGTGGTGTTTATGTGACCATCGCTTATTTGCACTGCAGTGTCCAGGAAGTGGATCTCTTGTGTGGATTGGTCCAGGCTAAGGTTGATGGTGGGGTGGAAATTGTTGAAAGCCTGGTGGAATTCCACAAGGGCCTCCTTCCCATGGGTCCAGATGATGAAGATGTCATCAATATAGCGTGAATAGAGTAGGGGTGCTAGGGGATGAGACCTGAGGAAGCGTTGTTCAAAGTCAGCCATAAAAATGTTGGCTTACTGTGGGGCCATGTGGGTACCTATAGCAGTGCTACTGTCTTAAAGGTATAAATCAGCCCCAAATCTGAAATAGTTGTGGGTGAGGACAAAGTCAGAAAGCTCAGCCACCAGGTTTGCTGTGACATTATCTGGGATACTTTTCCTGACGGCTTGTGTCATAAACAGACAGTTACGGGTTAATGCCTCTTTTACCTGTAAAGGGTTAAGAAGTTTACATAGCCTACCTGACACCTGACTAGAGGAATCAGTGGGGGGACAAAATTTTTCAACAAGGAAGGAAGAGTCCTTTGTTCAGTCAGTTTATTAAGTTTTGTGCCAGAGAGAAAAGGTCCAGGAATCAGCCTCCTATCAGGGTAGTGAGTATTAGAGAAGGAATAAATTAGCTTATGTTTATTTTCTTTTGTGATTTGTCTTCTTGCATTAGAGGGGTAATCAAATTGGTGGAGAAGTCTCTCAAGGCTACTCATGGAAGGGTTATAGTACTTGGGAGGGAGATATTTTGGGGGAAAGACAGAGTTCCCACATGACTCAAATGGTTGTTTAAATGATTTGGTGGTGGCAGCACACTGATCTAAGATGGTAATTAAGCTTAGGGGTTCTCATGCAGGTCCCTACATCTGTACCCTAAAGTTCAGAGTAGGGGTGAAACCTATGATATGGTGGCAGTGGTGGGATTCAAAGGAACCAAAAGCCAGTAGATTTTTTCTCTGTCCTTTGAACTGCTGGGGAAACAGTGAAGAGAGATACCGATCTTATCTCTCTTGGCTTGAAAGCATAGAGATTAAGTTTTCTAGCAAGAGCTTTTTGTTAGAAAAAAGTTTCCAGCTGTGCACAGCTGGAGGGTAATTAACTTTGCAAAAGAAAAGTCACAAAACCAGTTTTTCTTGTTTCTTTCTTACTCTGAGAAGTACAGTTACAATAACAACGAAATTTACGAGCTGTTTTTTTTTTCCCTACCTCTCGGGGATAGCTAAGGTAGACCAGGGGGGGAAATGTCAGACAAGGGCGAAAAAAAACTAAGCAAAAGGAAATAGAATTAACCAGATTACAGGCTGAGGAAAACCAAAAAGAACATGACAGACAGATGGCCAGAAATGAGGCTGCCCACAAAAGAGCTATGGAGGAGAAAGAAAAAGAGAGAGAAAGAGAAGAGAAAGCCAAACAGGATGCCCACAAGAGAGCTATGGAAGAGAAAGACAAAGAGATGGAAGAGAAAGAAAGAGAATGAAAGCATGCTCTGGAGTTAGCAAAGATTCAGGAAAATACACCAAATAATCCTAACAATCCTCCCTCAAAAATCCACGGATGGGAGCGACTATGTCCACAATATAATGAATCCAGTGATATTGCTGAATATTTCATCACCTTTGAGAGACTGTGCACTCTCCATACCATTCCTGAAGATCAAAAGATGACCACATTAGTAGCAAAATTGACTGGAAGAGCTCTGGACGTATTCAACAAGATGCCTATTGGGGAGGCTTCTGACTATGGTAAATTTAAGTATTTGGTTTTGAAACAATGTCAAGTTACACCTGACACTTAGAGTCAAATTTAGAACCCTTCAGAAAGGCCTTGGACTAAGTAATGTGGCTTATGCACATCAAATAAAGGACCTGTTAAAAAAATGGGCCAATGGCAGGGGAGTAACTACATTTGAAGGAATGATTGATTTGATGACTCAGAAACAATTCCTGAATATGACCAAGGATCACATAAAACAGTGGTTATGGGATAAGAAAATAGACTGAGTCGAAAGTCTTGCTTCTTACACTGATCAATACGAAAAGTCCCAGGCCGCCAGCAAGGCGGGGAAAAGCCCACACAAAATGGGTGGAGGGAGCAGAGAGAAACAACCCAGGTCGCACTTTGAGCGAAATTCAGAAGGGAAACCCTCAAACCCCTTATCGTCCCACCACACCAGTCTCCAGCATCCCACCTCGCCCTGGTTATACCTTAGCAGGGCAATGTTTTAAATGTAATGAGCTGGGGTATATAAAGGCCCACAGCCCCAAGAACCCCAACTGATTACAGTTCATTATACCACAAACACACCAAAGGTCCCCAGGCCCAGATGCCTCTCAAATACCCTCAGAGTGAAGGGAAACCTTGAGAGTGGGAGGAAAGAAGGTTATCGCGTGAAGGGACACTGAAGCACAAGTGTCAGCTATCCACCAATCCCAAGTGGACCCCGAATTCATCAACCCAAAGGCTCCGGTGACTATTCAACCCTTCATGTCAAACTATTTAACCTTGCCTACAGCCAAGTTGCCTTTTCAGTACAACGGCTGGTCAGGAATGTGGACTTTTGCAGTCTATGATAATTACCCCTGCTGCTGGGGGAAGACTTGGCCAACCATGTGAAGATAGCCAAGAGGGTGGGAATGGTCACCCGCAGCCAGGCTAAGCAGGCTTTCACATCTATCCCTGTTCCTGAGCCTTCCTCCAGGGCCCCATCTGTGTTACCAAAGACCCAGACAGAGGAGGTGGAACCGAATCTTCTGCCCACAAGTGCTACAGCCATAATGGATCCAGTCCCCAAACCGGAACTGGTGAAGCAACCAGCACCAGAACCATTGCCAGCACTGGGTCCAGGGCTTGCAATCCCGTCTACAACTCCAACGCCAGAGGGCACCAGCGAGCCTGAACTGGCAGAAGCAGCAAATAATCCTACCTAAGAGGCTAAGCCAGAGCTTAAAATACCACATAGTGCACCAGCGGAGAACGGTTCATAGTCAATGGAAACAACCCCATCACCTGCATTGCTTCCAGAGGGACCAAGCCCAAGTCCACAGTCCAAGGAGAAACTGATATCTCCAGCATCAAGGGAACATTTATAGGCTGATCAGGAAGCAAATGACAGCCTTCAGAAAGCTTGGGTAGCGGCACGGAGCACCCCACTGCCTCTCAGCTCTTCTAACCGATCCCGGTTTGTTGTAAAACAAGGACTTTTATAAAAGGAAACTCTTTCTGGTGGACACCAGGAAGACTGGCATCCTCAAAGACAGTTGGTAGTTCCAACTAAGTACTGGGTAAAGCTCTTGAGCTTAGCCCATGATCATCCTAGTGGCCATTCTGGGGTGAACAGAACCAAAGACCAGTTGGGGAAGTCCTTCCACTAGGAGGAATCGGGCAAGGACATTGCTAATTATGTCCAGTCTTGTGAGGTGTGCCAACGAGTGGGAAAACCCCGAGACCAGGTCAAAGCCCCTCTCCAACCACTCCCAATAATTGAGGTTCCCTTTCAGTGAGTAGCTGTGGATATTCTGAGTCCTTTTCCAAACGAGACCCAGAGGAAAACAATACATATTAACTTTCATGGATTTTGCCACCTGATGGCTGGAAGCAGTACCTTTAAGCAACACCAGGGCTAAAAGTGTGTGCCAGGTGTTAGAAGACATTTTTTCCAGGGTAGGTTGGCCCTCCGACATCCTTACAGATTCAGGAACTAATTTCCTGGCAGGGACAATGAAAACCTGGGGGAAGCTCATCAGGTGAATCACTTGTTTGCCACCCCTTACCACCATCAAACCAATGGCCTGGTGAACACTCCAATGATTGGGACCTAGTGTTGCAGCAGTTGCTTTTCGCCTACAGGGCTGTACCACATCCCAGTTTAGGGTTTTCACCATTTGAACTTGTGTATGGCCGCGAGGTTAAGGGGCCATTAAAGTTGGTGAAGCAGCAATGGGAGGGGTTTACGCCTTCTCAAGGAACTAATATTCTAGACTTTGTAAGCAACCTACAAAGCACCCTCCAAAACTCTTTAGCCCTTGCTAAAGAAAATCTAAAGTATACTCAGGAAGAGCAAAAGGCCTGGTATGATAAACATTCCAGAGAATGGTCCTTCAAAGTAGAAGACCATGTCATGGTCTTAAAGGCGCTCCAGGCCCATAAAATGGAAGTGTCGTGGGAAGGGCCATTCACGGTCCAAAAGCGCCTAGGAACTGTTAACTATCTCATATCATCCCCCACCTCAAATATAAAGTCTAGGGTATACCATGTTAATTCTCTTAAGCCCTTTTATTCCAGAGAATTAAAGGTTTTCCAGTTTACAGCCCAGGGATGCGACGTGGTGTCTACTATGAAGGAAAAAGTGATGGTAGCATGGAAGAGGTGAACCTCTCTATGACCCTTGAATGTCTGCAGTGACAGCAGATCAAGGAGCTGTGCACTAGCTTCGCACCAATGTTATCAGCCACCCCAGGATGGATGGAAAGGGCATACCACTCCATTGACACAGATAATGCTCACCCAATTAGAACCCCACACTACCAGCTGTCTCCTCATGCCCAAACTGCTATAAAATGGGAGAACCAGAACATGCTACAAATGGGTATAATCCACCCCTCTAACAGTGCATGGGCATCTCCAGTGGTTCTAGTTCCCAAACCAGATGGGGAAATACACTTTTGCGTGTACTACCATAAGCTAAATGCTTTAACTTGTCCCGACAACTATCCAATGTCATGCACAAATGAGCTATTGAAGAAACTGGGACATGCCCAATTCATCTATACCTTAGACTTAACCCAGGGGGTACTGGCAAGTACCGCTAAATGAACCCGCCAAGAAAACGTCAGCCTTCGTCACCCATGCAGGGGTGTATGAATTTAATGTGCTCCCTTTCAGGCTGCAAAATGCACCTGCCACATTCCAAAGACTTGTAGATGGTCTCTTAGTGGGATTGGGAGAATCTGCAGATGACTACCTTGATAATGTGGCCATTTTTTCTGATTCATGGGCAAAACACCTGGAGCACCTGAAAAAGGTCTTCAAGCACATCAGGCAGGCAGGACTAATTGTTAAGGCTAAAAAGTGTCAAATAGGCCTAAACAGAGTGACTTACCCTGGACACCAGGTGGGTCAAAGAACTATAAACCCCCTACATGCCAAAGTGAATGCTATCCAAAAGTGGCCTATCCCAAAGTCAAAGAAACAGGTCCAATCCTTCTTAGGCTTGGCCGGATATTATAGGTGATTTGTACCACACTACAGCCAAATTGCTGCCCCACTGACAAACGTAACCAGAAAGACACAGCCAAATGCATTTCAGTGGACTGATGAGTGTCAGAAGGCCTTTAACCAGCTGAAGGTGACACTCAGGTCTGACCCTGTGCTAAGGGCCCCAGACTTTGACAAACCATTCCTAGTAACCACAGATGCGTCCGAGCATGGTGTAATAGCAGTTTTAATGCAGAAAGGACCGAATCAAAAATTCCATCCTGTCGTGTTTCTCAGCAAAAAATTGTCTGAGAGGGAAAGCCACTGGTCGATCAGTGAAAGAGAATGCTACGCCATTGTGTATGCGCTAAAAAAGCTATGCCCATACATTTGAGGACAGTGTTTCCAAATACAAACCGACCACACTGTGCTAAAGTGGCTTCATACTGCCAAGGTGTCATAACTATAAAGGGAAGGGTAATAGCCCTCCTGTGTACAGTACTATAAAATCCCTCCTGGCCAAAGACTGCAAAATCCTTTTACCTGTAAAGGGTTAAGAAGCTCAGGTAACCTGGCTGACATCTGACCCAAAGGACCAATAAGGGGACAAGATACTTTCAAATCTTGGTGGGGGAAGGCTTTTGTTTGTGCTCTTTGTTTTGGGGGTTGTTCGCTCTTGGGACTGAGAGGGACCAGACATCAATCCAGGTTCTCCACATCTTTCTGAACAAGTCTCTCATGTTTCAAACTTGTAAGTAAACAGCCAGGCGAGGCGTGTTAGTTTTTATCTTTGTTTTCTGAACTTGTAAATTTACCTTTTTGCTAGAGTGTTTATCTCTGTTTGCTGTAACTTTGAACCTAAGGCTAGAGGGGATTCCTCTGGGTTCTTTAAGTTTGATTACCCTGTAAAGTTATTTTCCATGCTGATTTTACAGAGATGATTTTTACCTTTTTTCTTTAATTAAAAGACTTCTTTTTAAGAACCTGATTGATTTTTCCTTGTTTTTAAGATCCAAGGGGGTTGGATCTTGATCCACCAGGAGTTGGTGGGAGAAAGGAGGGGGATGGTTAATTATTCCTTGTTTTAAGATCCAAGGGGTTTGGATCGGTGTTCACCAGGGAATTGGTGAAGAGTCTCTCAAGGCTACCCAGGGAAGGGAATTAGCATTTGGGAGTGGTGGCAGTGGACCAGATCTAAGCTGGTAGTTAAGCTTAGAAGTTTTCATGCAGTTTTGTACCCTAAAGTTCAAAGTGGGGAAACAGCCTTGACACAACGAAATAACAAAAAACCTTCTTCGGTGAAGTTTAGCTCTCCAAAATTTTAATTTTAAAATTCAACACATTTCAGAAGCTTCTAACGAAGTGGCTAATGCACTCTCCCATAAAAGTTTCCCAAAATTACTTGTTTAAAATTGTCCTTAAAATATATAAAATCTCGTTAGTTTTTACATAATCAGTAGTATATGTAAAGTTGCATGTGTTTTATTAATTTGTTTTCTCCTAAAGTTATAGGAAAAAATCACAGCCAATGTAGTCTAACACTGTCTATGATTTGGGGTGTGTGCCATAAACAGACAGTTAAGGTTAATGCCTTTTTTACTTGTAAAGGGTTAAGAAGTTCACATAGCTTAGCTGACACCTAACCAGAGGATCCAATGGGGGAACACAATTTTTCAACCAGGAAGGAGGGAAGAGTCCTTTGTTCAGTCAGTTCATTAAGAAGACCCAGGTGAGTGCTCTACCAACCAGATTATTGATAACCTGGAGTCTGCATATATTTCTCTTGCAAAAAATTTTGAAAGCTCTCTGTTTTGTCCTGATACAAAATGGGAAAAAAAATTGAAATCATTAACATTTGTACAAGACAGGAAAACTCTTTTCTGTCCAGTTTCACTGTCTCTGGAGTTCAATCCAGACAGCTCAAACAGCTTCTCAGTGGAAAGAGGTGGAGAAACAAAGGTGGTGAATGTAGGAAGGAGAGCAAGATGGAAGATGAAAATGAGAGAGAGGTGAATGAGAAGAGGAAGGGAGAGGCCCTTTGCCCCTTGCACACTCATTGCCGCTTAGTGTGGTCTTTCCATAGGCCTCAGCTTCTCCTAAGTGGCCCTCCATAATTTGTTCTGAATCAGATCAGTTCTTGGACTGTCTCCTCTAATCAAGTGTGTCAGTCATTTAATTTTAGGGTTTTCAGTCTCCCAGCAGTATTCTTAGAGGAAGTCTGGTGCAGAGCTATCAATCCTTTTCTATCTCATGCCTTTCTGCCTCCTTTTCCTTCTCTGTGCTCTCCTTTTTTTTGGAGATCTTGTTTTCTTTATTGGTGGCAGATGTGGGTTCCTGTCTCCATAATTGGCAGTTCTGGAAGCTATGTGAGAATATGATCAATCTGCTTGCTTATAAACAAAAGATACTCTCCTCCCCCCCTCCCCCCCCCCCGGTCTGCGCTCAGTCTGGTGTTTGTAAACCCCATTACCCCACACACCTAATACTAAATCTTTCCATTAAGATGAACACTATGGAAATTGTAGGCAATTCAGCCAGTATTTTTTTAGGACTTGCACCATGTAGAAGTGTAGAAGAGGGTGAGGAGAGAACAGTGCAGTGCTATGAGGACTACTGAATATGGTGCTTCATAACACATGAATCAATCAGGTAAATTAAGCTGAGGGGAGTGGATGACATAGGGTGGCATAGTGGTAAGTACACTGGCTAAAAAAATTGTCAAAGGCACCTAAGTCACTTAGCTGCCTGGGTCCTAGGTCTCAAAATATATCATGAAGCATTGTGTTAGTGGCTGTGAGAAATGTTTCATGGAAATTTCTGGGAGAAATTTTTCCACCAGTGGTTGTCATGATTGCTCCTGTTCTCACTTTTTTTCAAGGGGAATTTCTTAAACATATTTGAGGGAGCTGCTTCTCTAGATTGCCAGTAGGAGTTACAGAAGATCTTTTTAAAAAAGAAGGGGAGAGTTCTCTGCAGATCATTACTATTTGCTGGATTGCATTTTAATGTGTGCCCTGTCCCTGTTATCCATTCTGTTTCAGTAGTTGATTGTTTTCCTTAATCTGTTAAGAGTCATTCAGCCATGTGCACAGTAGTATTCCAGCACAAGCAAGGTAATTATGGTCTCTGCTGTGCAACAGCAAATCAGAGCCTTTCTTAAACTCTCAGGAGAGCTCTTAATATATTATGACTGCTTCTTTTGCTGTTCGTCCAAGGCATTGGTAAAGTAGGCCATGCAAATAGAAACAATAAAATTTAACATTAATTAGCAAACAAATAATGGAGAGATAATCCCATTTGTACACACTAGAAAAAAGGTCCCATTGTGCAGTTATGGGAGTTAGTGCTTCACAGAATGGAAGCTCTTTTTTCATTTCCCTCTCCTCTCATTCATCCTATTTCTCTCCCATGGTTGTTCCCAATAGGGTAACCATTGTTTGATTATATTACTGTCTGCACAGCAGTGTCTCATGGGTAAATGTCTGGCTATTTAGGAAAGCACCCCATCTGAGGACAGGTCTTATGCCAAGTTTAACTTCCATTAAATTGCCCTGAAGTCGATGGTCTTAAGCACATACTTTAAAAAGTTAAGCAACTGCTTATATGCAGTCTGGAATAATGGTGGATTTAACTGGTTTATATGCTTTCTTAAATTCAGGCCAAATTAACAATTATATAAAACTTGTAGAAAAATCTAAGAAAATTATTTTCTCATAGCAAAATGTTTGAAGAAAAGCACTTCTGCTAAACGTCTCTGGCTCAGCTAGGATAACCTTATAATGGAAAAGCTCATGGATCCTATAAGTCAAGGGGATAGTAGTTTTTTACATATCTGACTAACGTTTCAGTGTGCATCCCCTGTTTTAGTAATGGGGGGAGGGATAGCCTGGTGGTTTGAGCATTGGCCTGCTAAACCTAGGGTTGTAAGTTCAATCCTTGAGGGGGCCACTTAGAAATCTAGGGCAAAATCAGTACTTGGTCCTGCTAGTGAAGGCAGGGGGCTGGACTTGATGACCTTTCAAAGTCCCTTCCAGTTTTATGAGATGGGCATATATTTAATATATGGAATTAACAGAATTGCTGGATGTTAAATTTCTCAGCTCTTACTCCAGACATTGCCTCATTGTTCTGTTGTAATTTTGAAATGTAAAAAAGAGTTTTCTTGAATCAGTTTTGAAGTCTTCAAAGTCTTTTTTAAAGTAGGTCTTTGGGTTTTGCTTAATAAAGCTGATAAATCTTGAGCACTTATTTTATATTGTGTCTCCTCTACCCTAAACTATTTAGAACAGATTTTGTGGAAGTTCTTCTCTGTCAGATGACTAGCTGTGTAGTGGTTAGAACATATGACTTGGAACTGGGAAAACTTGTCTAAATTTCTCAGAAATGGGCACCTTAAAGTCAGATTTCTAAATTCAAATTTAGACACATAAATGAAGTGCCTAATTTATAATTTGAGTGCCTAATGTTCCAGCTGGTGAAAAATTGTCAGAACTGTTTTTGATGGAAAATTAGACACTTAAACATTCTATCAAAACTACTTTCTGGGGAAAAAAAATTATAATTTTGTAGCAATATTAAATATGCAAACATTGAAATATTTTGCTGAAAATTTAAATATGAATATTTAAAATGGCACAACAGTGCTACATGTGAATTGTATTTCAGGTGTCTTATGCTCCCATTCTCTTCTTTAGGCTGGGCTCACTGTATATGTTATCCCAAAGAAGATATGAGTTCCCCTAAATAGACCACCTATTGTCCCCTCCTGTGTTTACCAAGGGTTCCCTCAAAAACAGCCCACCTATTAGACCACCTTCTCCTGAGGTTTAGGCCTTCAGTATCTTGGACTTGCCAAGGGTTCCCTGTTTCAGAAACTCCCCAGAAAACATTGGACGCATTACCCCCAGAGGATTTGGATACAGTCTTCCCATAAATGGTTGGCACAAGCAGTGTTCTTTTCAAAACAAAGCACCTCTTTATTGGTGCAAATAATAAGAATCCCTCATACAATAAAAACTAACTAACTATCTCCTTTTTGATGTTATAAAGCACAAATTCTTTATAAGTTAAAGCACACCCTTAATCATAACACATGGTTGAGATGCTTCTAAGAGGTTGCACCATGTTAATGATGGCCAGTCTTTCTTAGGTTGCTTACAGCAGTGTTTAGATGTACCTTAAGCCTTACATATATAAATTCCTTTTACAATTCACACATCTTCATTACCCCTCCCCACACATATATACTAACATTATAATATAATTATAATTATAATTATCTGACAGACTTACTATACTGCACTGTATCTCCGGCACACTTTGTCTCTGTGTCTCAGTCTGTGTCTCCTCTCAGGTCTCTGCTTCTTCTGCTCCTCTAGTGACAGGACAGGACTCCTATTGCTGCTGCTGCTGCTGTTACAGCTGCCTGCCTGCCTGTCTGTATGTCTACTGACAGACTGGCCTTTATACCATTATGTCAGAATTTTCTAGACACTTCTGTTAATATCTTTCTGTCCCATCTTTCTTGGATGCATACTAACTGCCAACATTCCTTGGATGCATGTCAATATATTCCAAATGGTCAGTTTTATTTTTAGCCTTCTTGATAACTGCCACCGTGATTTTCCTCAGTGTTATGATCTACTGTTACCAACATTTTCCCCAATAATTTGGCTTTTCTGCTAATCTTACATAATTTGCAGCTTCCATCTAATGGTGGAGTGACTCTTGCTTATATAAAATAGAATCCAGCAATCTTAAGATAGAGTTTCTCTATTATCAGTTGGACTACATCTCCCAGTATGTACCACTTTCTCACATCTTGATGCGGACAGAGGGTGTTTCATAGGACTCCATGGCCACAGTTGATCTTGGGAGATATAATGCATCTAGAGAGCTTGGCTCATAGATGAGAATGGGAGCAAAAAGCATCCAAACTATAACTCTCATGGGGCACTGCAGTGCCATTTTAATGTAAACATTTTGGGGTTTGACTCAAATATATATATAGTGACGAAGTTCTGTCCTTGACTCCATGGGTCCTGCATTTCCTGTGGATTTTGTTAGCTTCAGAGGCTCACTGTGACCCTCCAGGTAGCCCTTCTCTCTCTAGAGCAAGGGTCACAGTTTACTGAGCCATTTTCATCATAAGCCAACAAGGGAGGTGAGGAGAAGCAACCCTCCCTCATGCAGTCTCTGTTGTCTCCCAGTTTCAGTGATTAATCAGGGAGGGGAGGGGGGAGCCCAGACCCACCCTTTACTCAGGGCTCCAGCCCAGGGACCCTAAAATTAGCAGCTATGGTAGCTGACTTTGGAAATAGGACGTGTACAAGTCCCCACAGCAGCCCGCCCACTCAATATCTCCTTCACCGTTACCTCAGGGCCTCCTTCCTTCCACCTAATATGGATTCATACTACTTCATTCCTCAAACAGCACAGCTTCTTCCTATAGCTCCTGACACCCACACCTCACTGTCTAACTGGGAGGTTTTTAACTAGTTCCAGCCAGCCCCGGATTGGCTTCAGGTGTCCCAATCAATCTAGCTATCTCCACTGCCTTCTAGAAGGATCTTAATTGGCCCCAGGTGTCTTGATTAACCTGGAGCAACTGCCACTTGGTTAGCCTGGGGCTAACATACCTGTTCCTCACTACTTTACTGTAGCCATCTGTCCTTGCAGCATCACAATATATATTCCCCAAAAAGTTGAGTTTTTTCAATGAACATTTGTACAAAAAAAATCCGCCCTTCATATTTGTCAAATATTTTTATGGACAAAAATAACTATTTTCACCCAAACTCTATTAAATGTGTAGTTATAAGCCTTATTTTAGAAACCCCACTTTGAAATTTTTGTCCCATGTCTTCCTATTTCTGCAAACAAAAATGTATTGCATTACTGTCATTACCAAATAAAAACAGGAACAATAAATTAATAATAAATTATTCAGACAAAACTCCCATTGAGTTAAAATGTCTTAATTTCAGTGAGGGTTTGACCTAAATAAGGGGTGATTTAAACAGCAGCAATAATAAATTAAAAGCAATACCATTGTTTCCATGGAGCTTTTCTCAGAGACATACATTAACGGCAATAAAAATCTCCTTCTTTGAAACAGATTTCAAAATGTGTTCTGTTTGTTTAATTGAGGCTGTCTATAATTTTAATGTGAATTATTTTTTCTTTCCTCAAGCTGTGTACGTACAACTGTAGAGATAACATGCAGTAAACTTTCCAAGAAGGGGGTCAAAATGCTGCAAGTCAATTCAGTCTCAGGAAATCTTTGGATACATTACATTTTTATTTTAAAAACAGTGAAAGCCAATTAAAAGATATTGTGATATTGTTGATCTGTGTAAGAGAAGACTATGGTATAGCAAATGTGTTGTGGACATTTGCCTATATATATTTGTGTAACCAAAACTAAATAAATGTTGTTTCTTAGCCATAAACACTGAAAGCATAATCATAGAATCATAGGACTGTAAGGGACCTCAAGAAGTCTTCTAATCCTGACCCCTGCAATCAAACTGGGACTAAGTGTTATTTAGACCATCCCTGACATGTGTTTGTCTAAACTTCTATTAAAAATCTCCAATGATGGAGATTCTACAACTTTCACAGGCAATTTATTCCAGTGCTATGTCGCCCTGACAATTAGGAAGCTTTTCCTAATGTTCAACTTAAACTGTCCTTGCTGAAATTTAAGCCTATTTTTTCTTGTCCTATCATCCGAGGTTAAAGAAAACACTTTTTTCTCTCCTCTTCCTTGTAACAACCTTTTATGTACTTGAAAACTGTTATCATGTCCCCTCTTAGTCTTCTCCTCTCCAGACTAAACAAACCCTTTTTTTTTCCAATCTTCCCTCATAGGCCATGTTTTCTAGACCTTTAATATTTTATAGCTCTTCTCTGGACTTTCTCCAATTTTCCCACATCATTCCTGAAATGTGTCGCCCAGAACTGGATAAAATACTCCAGTTTAGGCCTAATTAGAATGGAGTAGATTGGAAGAATTACTTTTTGTGTCTTACTTACAGCACTCCTGCTAATATATCCCAGAATAATGTTTGTTTCTTTTTGCAACAGCGTTACACTGTTGACTCATATTTAGCTTGTGATCCACTATGACTTCCCCCCCCAATCCCTTTCCACAGTACTCATTTCTAGACATTCATTTCCCATTTTGTATATATGCAACTGATTGTTCCTTCCTAAGCTGAGTACTTTGCTTTTGTCCTTATTGAATTTCATCCTATTTACTTCAGACCATTTCTCCAGTTTGTCCAGATCATTTTAAATTTTAATTCTATCCTCCAAAGCATTTGCAACCCCTCCCAGCTTGGTATCATCCACATACTTTATAAGCGTACTATGTACCATTATCTAAATCATTTATGAATATATTGAATAGAACCAGCCCTGGAACTATTCCTGCGGGCCTCCACTCAATATACCCTTCCAGCTTGACTATGAACCACTGATAACTAGTCAAAGAGGGTGGAGCTCAGCTGTTCTCACTCAGTGGTGGCAGATGACAGAACAAGGTGTAATTGTCTCAAGTTGCAGTGGGGGAGGTCTAGACTGGATAGGAGGAAACATTATTTCACTAGGAGGGTGGTGAAGCACTGGAATGCGTTACCTAGGGAGGTAGTGGAGTCTCCTTCCT
Source organism: Trachemys scripta elegans (assembly GCF_013100865.1). NCBI lineage: Eukaryota > Metazoa > Chordata > Testudines > Emydidae > Trachemys > Trachemys scripta. The sequence goes on along the minus strand of NC_048298.1, from coordinate 257,420,790 downwards.
TGAAGGTTTTTAAGGCCCGGCTTGACAAAGCCCTGGCTGGGATGAGTTAGTTGGGAATTGGTCCTGCTTTGAGCAGGGGGTTGGACTAGATGACCTCCTGAGGTCCCTTCCAACCCTGATATTCTATGATTCTATGAAATCACAAAACAAGATAAAACTAGCTAGAGACATAAAGGGTAACATGGAAGAATCCCATGCACTGCTACAGACTAGGGACCGAATGGCTAGGTAGCAGTTCTACAGAAAAGGACCTAGGGGGTCACAGTGGACGAGAAGCTGGATATGAGTCAACAGTGTGCTCTTGTTGCCAGGAAGGCTAACGGCATTTTGGGCTGTATAAGTAGGGGCATTGCCAGCAGATTGAGGAATGTGATCATTCCCCTTTATTCCACATTGGTGAGGCCTCATCTGGAGTACTGTGTCCAGTTTTGGGTCCCACAGTACAAGAAGGATGTGGAAAAATTGGAAAGAGTCCAGCGGAGGGCAACACAAATGATTAGGGGTCTGGAGCACATGACTTAAGAGGAGAGGCTGAGGGAACTGGGATTGTTTATTCTCCAGAAGAGAAGAATGAGGGGGGATTTGATAGCTGCTTTCAACTACCTGAATGTACAGGTGTAATTGAAGGCACAGTTTGAAGTTAGTGATGTTGCACAGGTGTAACAAGGCAGTATTTGGCCTAGAGACTCTTTTACTGCTGATGAGTGCAAGGTAGAAAAAGCACAGCTTGACTTTCAGATCGCAGAGTGAATCGGTAGGTCTGGCAGTAGAAAACAATTCCTTTTAGCTTGAAAACAGAATACATTTGATATGGAAGTCATTGAAAAACAACAAATGTGGTTTATCTCCATGCTATTTTTACAAAGTCACTTTTCAGACTACAGCTACACTTCAAGGAAGCTCTCTGAGGATCCAGTGACGAAGACAGCATATGTAACCAATTTGTCGCTAGGATCATGAATGATAGCAATGTACCGAAAGGAGAATAAGTTTCAGGCAGGAAACTATAAATCACTTAATCTAACTTCATTCCCAAATACAATTGGTGAAGACATTGATAAAGAAACTGTTTGATGGGAAAAGCTGGAAATGCAAGGATTTTAAATGGTTATCATGGTTTTCCCAAAATACATCCTGCTAGATGAACCTCCAATCTCTTTTTGGTTCCATTCATTTTAAAGATCAGAGTCTTTACAATATGTGGGTTGGGTTTTAGAACACACCCAAGAGCTGAGTGTTTGGATCATGCTGTTGTTTTTGTTGAGGCCAGCCTCTAAATTTTAGTAAAGCTTTCAACAATGTACAAACTGATTCTTTGACTGCCAAACCTGGATATGGGACACAGATTCAGAAAACATACTGGATAGCAAATTAATTAATGTCCAGAAGAAAAAATCTTAAACTGTAACTGGCAGTGGGTTGTTGGTAGGGAGAAATGGGGTGTAATTAATAAGTCACTGTCAATTTTTCTCTGTATGCAGAAGAAAAATATCTATGATAACTGTTGCAGTTGGCCATGTCTGGACTCTCCCTTGCTTCTCAGTGGAGGAGGGTGGTTGCATTTTATTTAATACTTGCCCATTTAAAAAAAATATCTGTTTTGCCCAGCTCTCTTTTTAACTGATATAAAAGGGATGTGTTAACGTGTGGTTATATCACTTTAAACTTAGCCAATTCACACAATGAAGATAAGATCACTTTACAATATAATTCTCATCACACTGTGTTGCCATCATTCATACATGTCAGATCCTGAAATTGACTCTAAGGGCACGTCTTCACTATCTGCCGGATTGGCGGGTAGCAATTGATCTATTGGGGATTGACTTATCGCGTCTAGTGAAGACGCGATTAAATCGATCCCCGATGGCTCTGCCGTCAACTACGGAAATCCACTACGGCAAGAGGTGGAAATGGAGTCGATGGCGGCGCGGCAGCGGTCGACTCGCCGCTGTCCTCACAGCCAGGTAAGTCAACCTAAAATGCGCAACTTCAGCTACGCTATTCACGTAGCTGAAGTTGCGTATCTTAGGTCGACACCCCACCCATAGTGTAGACCTAGCCAAAGGAATTAGGGTATTGAGATGATACTAGAATCAATGACAGTAGATGGGGAGATATCAATTTCTACAGAGCCAACGTAACAAAATTTAATTAAATAAGGGATTTTTTTTCAAATATATCCTGATGCACAATTTAACACTGTTTAGAATTATATAAAACACAAAGTTCCAATGCGACCTCATGAAGCATTCCCTCAGGATGCTGCTCTTAAAGGGGGGGTGGGAGGAGGATTTTTTTTAAAAAAAATAAAAGAAACAAATTTCCTTTGAGTCAAAACTGTCACTAGCAGTGGGGAGGGATAGCTCAGTGGTTTGAGCATTGGCCTGCTAAACCCAGGGCTGTGAGTTCAATCCTTGAGGGGGCCACTTGGGGATCTGGGGCAAGATCAGTACTTGGTCCTGCTAGTGAAGGCAGGGGGCTGGACTCAATGACCTTTCAAGGTCCCTTCCAGTTCTAGGAGATGGGGTATCTCCATTAATTTCTAGCACAACATTACTTTTCTTTCCTCTTATATTTGTGTGGATTCTGGAGATAAGAAACCGGTCTTCATATTTTTTATTAATTTAGACATAGTTTGGATCTCAATAAGTTTTAAAGTAGATGGCCATTAGCAGCACTAACTGGTAAATCAATCTTGAGTAGAGGTTGCAGAGAGAAAAAGGTGTGGTTTATATCTAAAATTCTTTAAAAAAATCTAGTCAGTGATACCACTGAAGTTCATTTGAAAACATGGAAAAGATCTGTATATTTCAGTTTTCAAATTAGATTCAGTCACTTAGCCACACTCTGCCTGCACCACCCTACTAATGCTTGTGTTGAGATTAAAAATAGATACCAAAAACAGAAAAAAAAAAGACTGGAAGTTAGAGAGATGCTAGAAGACTTGTTTCAAACTATCTTTATGGAAAGACACATAGTTCTGCCATTGGCAATACCACTTTTTGAATCAGCAGGATAAAAAGACATCAAAATGTATCTGCTTTCAAGAATCCATGCGAAATAAACTGGAGCTGGTATCAAAAGGAAATAACTAAACATTCTAGTGAGATCTCTGTACGCAGAGAAGTACATTACAAGGGTTTGTTAAGTGCACACAGATAATCATCAGTCCACGCAGTATCTTTGATATCCAGATTCTTTTGAACTACTACTTGCAATTTCCACATAGCAGAGGAAAGGGAACAGCTTTAAGAAAATGAATGTAAATAAATGTGAATTAGTTCTTTCATAAAAGCCTCTTTGGGAAAACATGTCATCTTACTTCTGCTGCTTAAATGTCCTTAGCGTAAATATAATTTTATGCAAATAGAGTCTTTGGCAATATACATGTTTTTTTATGAGATACTATATCAGCCTCATGGGCAAATGAGATTACATAACTCCTTTAATGACATAACATACAGTGATGAAATGGAAGGGGGGGTGGGGAAGTAGGCTGAAAATATAGCCAGAGTGCATTGTGTGCTTTAATATAACTCAGTTCTAATGCACCTCTATTGTTTAACTTGTCACACCTTATGTGCCTGAAAAATGTTTTCAACGGGACTCCTATTTTCTCTTAATTGAAATGTATTTAATTGCTCTATAAATGACACCAATGAGTTTTCATTTTTAGCGTTTCTTTTGTCTTTTTTGTCCACTGTTATCCATGCAAAGTGCACAAATTATTTGCTAGTTAAATGAAGATTTATTGTGGCTGCAATGCAAAACACCAGTAATTACCAATCTTTTTTGACTGATATGAAATGCATTTGTAGAGTTTTTCCTATTACACATTTACTGACAACAGTTTACTCTTGAAAGAGAATGACTAAGCTAGTCAGAAGACTGGAAGGCACGGAATGTGGTGGTTTGTTTTGAGTGACCACCTGTTTTGCTCGTACTATAAATAAAGTTACAACTAAGGACCTGATTCAAAGCCCTCTAAAGTCAATGGGAGTCTTTCCATTTACTTTAATTGGCTTTGAATCAGTCCCAGAGGATCGCCTCTAACTATAAAGTACAAGGATCTCTTTCTTGCCTTGAACCCTTTTAGGGTATGTCTTCCCCACCCGCCGTATCGGTGGGTAGCAATCGATTTATCCGGGATCGATATATCGCATCTCATTAAGATGCGCTATATCGATCTGCGAACGCACTCACCGTCGACTCCGGAACTCCACCAGAGTGAGCGGCGATAGCGCAGTCAACAGGGGAGCCGCTGTAGTCGATCCTGCGCCATGTGGACCCTAGGTAATTCGATCCATGATACTTCGACTTCAGCTACGCTATTTGCGTAGCTGAAGTTGCGTATCTTGGATCGATCCCCACCCCCCAGTGTAGACCAGCCCTTAGATTGTCAATGCACTCATATGTGGAGTCAGTTGAATTTCTAGTTACAGATGTAGCCACTTTCTAGTACCAGATACTTCACAAATCAATGGTAGTTTTCTTAAAATGTATTTTTTGTTCATAAATATTTGTCAAATAGTTTGACTAAGAACTTTCTGCTTATGGATTGTTCATGAGCTATTAACATTAACTATTTGCATTTCATTATGAGTAATATCTGGTTGGATAACAAAGTTTAATGGTAAAGTTTCTTTTCACTGGCTGGATGACCAAGTCCATGTCTACACTACAGGCAATCTAGAGGCACAATGATGTTGCTTTGGTTATGCCAGCATAATGTAGATACAGCCTACAGCAATGGAAGGCTTTTTTCTGTTGCTGTAAGAACCCCATCTCCCTGAATGATGGTAGCTAGTTGGATGGAAGAATTCTTTGGTTGAACTATCCACATGTACTCCAGGGGTCAGTGCAGCAGCTATGTTGACCTAAATTTTCAGTGTACGGCAGGCCTGAAACTTTTTAAGTGGTAGAAGAATGAATGCAGAATGGCAAACAATGCATAACAATCACATAATTATGAATTTTCAAACAAAATTATTCATGCAAAAACTCAAACTCTTGGAATTTGCAAGCATTCATTATTTATATTACAGTAGTATCAAAATGTAATCGGAAACGAACCATATTTCTCAGTATTTGGAAAAATCATGTGCAATATCATTTTGGAACAGATCAAGAAACATTTTCAACTTTGATAGGTTTTAGAACATTGAGAAAATGTGCAAACAATAATGTTGTTCTCAGACATATTACTGAATGGAGTGTGGAGTTGCAAGGACCTTTTGTGATAAATGCTATAGATTTCCAGAAGGCTTTTGACAGTGTACACAAAGACAGTCTTTGGAAAATTATGTCATACTATGGAGCAGCAAAAATAATTAGAATAACCAAGGATCTATACAATAAAGTTGAATGTGCAGTCAGAGATGGTGACAACATCAATCGATGGTTTGCAGTGACACCTGGAGTAAGACAAAGGTGTATGATGTCCCCAATGCTGTTTTCAGTTGTCATTGACTATGTACTGAGGAAAGTAACTGCAGAAGATGACTGGGGAATTTTATGGACAAATGATAAAGCACAATTGGTTGACCTTGTTTTTGCTGATGACATTTTCCTGCATACTAAAATATATTGTTTAATGGAATAAAAGACAGCCTTTTGCAGCTACAGCAGAACAATTTGGTTTGTTTATCACCAAGGGGAAGATAAAATATATGGCTATCAGTGTCTCAAACACAGCCATTAGAATGGACAAAGAAACCCTAGAAGAGGTCAATCATTTTACCCATCTAGGCCGTGAGATGTACAATGATGATGATGACGACACCATGCTAGATGTCAAGCAATAAATATCAAAAGCAGAAGACAACTTTCATAATCTTGAAAAGATTTTGAAAAGTAGCACAATTTACATTAATACAAAAAAAACACATTGTTTTTAATTTTGGCATTGTGTCTGTCCTCCTTTATGGAGCAAAGTTGTAGAAATCAATACCAGAAATTGATTTCCAAAGTACATGCCTGTGGAAGATTGTCAGATTCCAGGGGAAAGAGTTTCTTGCAACATCAAAAATCCTACGTAGAGCAAACCAATCTACTTCAAATATGGTAAGAAAATGACAGTGAACATATTTAGGACATGCTTTAAGGATGGCACCAACACAACTTCCATGACAAATAATATTGTGGACACCACCTGGAAAAAGTGAAAGAAGATCAGCTAGAGAAATGTTACACAAAATAATAGAGAAAGAAGACAAATCCATGATCATGACACTCAGAAGGGTGAACAAACCTTTACAAGATCTGAATGTATTGTGGAAGCTGGCCAATGCCCTATGGACCTGATGGTGTGTAATGATAAAAAAGAGGAGGTGTCAAAATGTGCTAAGGGATGTACAGGTATATAGGAGAGACAATCACTGCCCAAAGATCTTACAATCTTTAAAGACAATGTACAGATGAATGGTGAATGTATACAACATAGAAGAAAACAGTCATGGTTATTGGCATTATTGCTGGTTGAGAAAGTTCCTCGATAATTTTTGAGTTTTCAAAAAAAAAAAAAAATAATAATAATCAGGTTAAATTGAAGTTTTCATCTCTTTAGATGGGCAGTCTAGGCCAAACCCTGCCTGTGTTCCACTGAAATATTTGTCAAAAGCAATACATGCCTGTGAATTGTGCCACTTTTAATGGATTGAGATTTTCTGACAGAAAAGCATTCTGTTTTGAAAATGTTTTACCAGTGCTACATGGAGTGCTACAGTAATTAAAATAAAACTATATCCCTGTTATAGAATTTCATAGGATGATTTCTAAAAAATCTGAATAGCGTATACTATTCGCCTTTCTACATGTCAGCCTATATTTTTTTTCCTCCCGTTTTATTTTTTTCCTCCTCCATTCTTCCTTTGATTAGATTAGAATGGCTACTTTACGGGTCTGTTTAAATAAGATCACTGATACCTTCCATTTCCAACAAAGAGCTAGTGTCTGCCACCCTGACTCATGCTGTGTAGCACCTTATTCTGATAGTAGTCTCAGTATCAAGCAATGAGACATTAGAATGGTAGTGTCCGAGATAATAAATTTAGTGAAAAATCTTTGTATTCAGCATGATGGTTACATGATGCTCAGCAGGGCAGTCATGGTCATATCACAATGCATTCTTTTTGACTTGATTGTAAGTTTGGCAAGTTTCACTCCCTTTCTCACATACACACACAATAAATGGCAATAGCATGTGCTTTGCCTGCTGACACAAGATGATATCTTTACCTCTGTGGTATCATATACCAGTTTATCATAAAAAGGAAGCTTTTCTATTTAAAACATTCCTACTCTACACCCCATAGCCCTGCTGGAGATTTACGATGACTCTTCTGAGTTCAGGACACAGTATAACACCGATCTCACATGTAAATTCACATGGGGAAGTGCCAAGAGAAAGGAAGAGTGTTGAATACAGGCACTGGAATTGGGGGGAACAGGAGGCCATGGCCTCCCACTTTTAAAAGTGGTAGCAGCCAGCCACAGAGAGAGGGAGAAGGGTCGTTGCCATTGCCCCCCTCCTCCACTTCTACAAAAGTTATGGTGCCCTTGGTCCTGAATGTAGGACCTATCAGTACAGTGTATATTACTCATGGTAATAATAGCCAGTGCTGTGATGAATAAAATGTAAATTGATATTAAACCTAGAGATGACAAGTAATATGTCTCAGTACCAGAAAACAAGATTCAGGTTTAATCAAGTAATTAAATCTACCTTATTCCCATACAATGTGAATTAGGATTTCAGAATCCACAATTATCAACACCTGCTGCTTTAGGGTCTTCATCTGGGCCCCAGTTTACCTCAATTCTGGAAGCCTGGTCAGGGTGCATACTTCAGCCCTATTACTGTTGGCCCTCCCCTTTGGGGTATAGTGCCTCCTGGTAGAGATATGTGCCCTGAATCCCCATCACTTCCCTGACGCTTAATTATTCCTGATGCGTTCTGTGTCTACTGCCTTTTTTAAGGCCTCTTCATTAGGGTTCCTGCCACCAATTCTTTATTGTAAAGAAGTATAATGTTTTTAAGAATTTTAAAGAACTAGAATGCAGCCTGTTAGATTGAGTGCTGTGCTTTGACTCAGGAGGCTTAAGATCTATTACCAGCGTTGCCACTTGCCAGCGATGTGACCTTGGGAAAGTCACTGGACCTCTGTGCACCAGTTTCCCTTTTATGTAAAGTGCTCTGAGATCTGCAGCTGAAAAGCACTGTGTAAGAAGTACGTATCTATTATGAGCATGGAGAAGCGGAGGGCAAATTATCACATAGGAAGGAACTTCAATAAAAAAAATCTCCACTGGGTCCCTAATATGTAGACATGAGAGAATTCAATTTTTATTGCATTATATTTTTGGATGGATAATATAATGGTATATTTTAAAGCATATCCTGCAACTGTGAGAATTTTAAAAAATTGATAAACATTATGTGAGATCAAACATGAGGAGAGGTGGGTTAGACAATAATTGATGCTGAGATTCAAAAAGTTAAAGCTTTATAAAAATTAAAATACAAATTGTCAATGCCAGATGTTATAATCTACCAAATAAATACCTTTACATCAAAGTCTAATAAGTTCTAAAGCAGCATTTTTCTTACTTTCCCTATGTGTAAATTTTGATCATCATCAATGGTAATCTTATTTGGCTGTGTCTGCATGGTGTAATCAACATTTACTGATAAAAATATAATCTTTCCAAGCCTACCACCAATATCCTTGAATCAGCACAGCCTTCAGTGCTGAGGTTTGTAATCTTTAAGATTCTTCCACTCTGTGTTTCAATGTAAACATTTCTTGAAATGTTGGTAGCACTTCCACAACCATTAAATCTTTCCTACTATGGAAAGCTGGGTTATTAATTATTATTTTATTGTTATTTATTATTTCATTATTAACTAAACAACCAGAATTTCAGAGAAATTAGGCTAAATACATCCATAATGGAGTAATGTTAGGGATGAATTTGGCTCACTGTGCCAAATGTAAACCACATGCCCGGGGCCATGAAACTATAGTTAATCGTATTTTTAAAAAAAAGGTTAATATCTATGATGCTCTTTGAAGCCCAATGGTATTTAATTTTAGGTTTAAAATACCTCAGCAGGATCAAGGAATAAATTATTTCCTGCTTCTATTGCTGAATCTTGTTTTCTTTCTAGGCTATACATCCTGCTTCTCCTTTATTTCCATTCCACCAGCACACAAAAAACATATGTAATCCACTATGTCTAACTTATTTATCAGTGGAATATTACTTATGCCCTTAAGCCTGATTCTCCATTGCATTGTACCTAATGTAGTCATTTGTACTGGAGCACACAGTGGCATAAAATGCTACTAAAACAGACTGTTACCCTTCTATATCTCCTATGCACAGGGGTAAATTGCTACAAAGTATGCAGTGGAAGATGAGGGCCACAGTATTAATGCATATCATACCCAAACATATTACACAATTTACTGTAAAGCAAACTTTTTTTAACTATTTGCTCTGGAGCCATTCCTGGTGAAAGGACATGAAACAACTTTCAATTTACAAAACAAAATGTTTATTTCACCAAAACATTTCAAGGTTCTTTACAAGACATATACAATAAATTAATTATGCAGTTTGTGGTGCCAAATAATGATGGCATGCAAAGAGAAAAACAAGCACATTTTCAGTTTTGATTGAAAGAGCTGTAACATCCTTGACATGTGTGGGCCAGGAATTCCAGGTAAGAGATTGAAGCAACAGCAACACATGTAGACAGATACTGGTGGAAGAAGTACTGTACCTAGCACAGCCTCAGATATGATCTATTAGTGGAGTGGGAGAAGGCTGAAGCAATCAGAGATTGTGTGTATGTGTGTGTAGTCTCTCTCTCTCTCTCTCTCTTGCTGGAGACTCCACACACACACACACACACACACACACACACACACACACACACACACACACATTCTAAATGGATCTTTAGATCAAGATCACTTTGAGTTAATACAGTATCTTATTGGCACCCAGTATGACTGTCACCGTGCCTCAGTGGGTCACAGCCGAGAATACCAGATTCAGGACAAACTGCTGAGAAATAGGGCAGACTCACCCCCAAACTCATGGTTATTGTATCATGTATATTGTAGATATACCATGCCAGTAACAAAAGTAAACTCCTGTCTCAACCACTGTTTAACAAGAAGTCAAAAATACAGTCTCCTTGGGCATTTCAGCCCTTGATGCACCACCCAGACACTGGAGTCTATGATCAGTGGTTACTGAAAAACAATGGCATTGTGTATAGGGTCCTTTAATCCAAAGAGATTAGCCAAATAGCCAGGTCAATATATAACTCAGATCTTACCAAAAAATCGTGCTGTTGCCAATCCTTTAATATCTAAAGGATTATTTTTAAGGAAAAAAAAGAGTAGAGTTAAAATGGTCAAAGAAATCATATACATACAATTGTAAAGTTCTTGGATCAGGTTTGTAGCAGTGATGTTACAGACTGCTGGCTTGTAAAGTCTGTGGTAACTTCCAAAAGATTGAAAGATTCTCAGCCCATAGTCAATATGTTCCTTTTAGTGTAGGTCCATAGTCCAGATATCAGAGCAGGAAAGAGGCAAAATGGTCTGGGTCCTTTATACTTACCCCCATGTGGAGCGAATGAGACTTAATTAGACTTAATTACAGGCACAAGATGGAGTCCTGTGTCAAATGAACAAGGCACATGCCCTTACATGGCTTGATACCTCATAGGAGCTGACATTACCCATATTCTGGCTAAAGTATCCCCAGGAAAGCTCACCGGGCGGTAAAAAGCTTTTTCTATGGTTCACTGTTGGAGCTAAGTGTTCTTTAATAGGACATCAATTTGAATGATCCATGTGTTGGCTAGACTGGATGTAAACTACCTTGTGACTATTACCCCAAAAGCAAACACATTTGAAATACAGGTATATAGCCAATATTCATAACTTCAGATACTGTGACGATACCTAGATTGAAACAGGATAATCAGATTTGATAGATTGTACCTTTTCCATTGATACCTTACATGGCACACTTTGTAAAAGATTTGTTGCAATTATCCAACAGTGGCAATATTAATGATATAAATGGTCATGTTTCAATCATACACAATCACAGAAACTATGCCAGAACTCGATCTATGCCTTCAGTTTATCTGGTGATAGTTAGAATTCTAGCAGTATCATTTTTTTTTCTTGTAGGACTAGTGGTCTCTGTTATGTGTGTGTGTGTAGAGAGAGAGTAGGGACAGGTGAGTGGTACAAGAGGAATTTTGAACCTACTTTAATGAACTGCATCTGAGTTAGCTAAACTAAACCTGAACTGTGTGAGTTTGGCAATGCTGCCAGCTTTAACAAAATGCAGACTGCAAGAACAGGATAGCCATATGGGGAAGGAGCAAGTTAGTAATTGCAAGTGTAACTTTCCAGGTTGTTCTTATATTAGAGAATATTAGCCTAAGCCATATCCGCAGGAGGCAGAGACTGGTCCTGTTAAAAAGGGAAACCACATCCAAGAAGATCTCCAGCATTGCTATTTCCTAGGATTGTATGCCTCATCTGGTGCAAGACTGGAAAGGAAACACTATCTCTGTGGGCAACCAAAGATGGCTGCATTGTTGTGCAACATGTGTGCCGAAAAGAGAACACTATTGTTGCCCAGGGTTTTTTAGCCTACAATTCTCCAAATTTTAATCCCAGCAATATAGTTTAACTGCCTCAGCATTCAGGTGTAAGAGACAAGTAGCTCCCAGTGTTTGAATTGCCACTTCTCTGTTTCTGATTGGCCCAAGAATCTACTTTCCTCAGTGTACTTCACCTGGCCTTTCAGAATTAAACCAAGGGAATTTATCCCCTGTCTTCCCTGGCCAATTGTTGTTAAGGCAACAAAACTGATACCTAGGTGGCAGCACTAGCTGATGGTCACCTGATTCCTAAAAGAAATTGAGAAAGAAACTCAAGCCAAAAAAAGTGCTGATGTATAGATAGATGTAAAGCAGAAGGAAGAAAAGACAAAATGACCTTTCATACTCTATCTGCACCACATTCACTCACTTACTTGTACCACATACAACATAGTGAGATTTATAGACAATAGAAGCATCCTGTACTGTCTACATCCCACAAAGCACAAGATCACAGGGATTAACAATGCTGGGAATCTGACAGTTAATAACCATGTCCTTCTGTAACTTTTGTGAAACCCCAAATGCCTTGTAATTTGTGTGCATTAAGAAAAGTGTCTATGGACACATTTGAGCAATTTGTTTCATATTACAGTTCATGTCTGTAAATATAAAGGTAGTTAAACACTCAGGACACTGATCAAACAGTGAGGCAAAGTAATATTTCTATTTCTTTTTCTCTTTCTGTATCTGATGCTACAGTAATTATGCCTACCGTGCAATATGTTTGGGGTTTTTAACCCCCACTGTGATGCTTTTTTGTGTGCGGGGAGGACAGAGGCAGTCGACCCCTCACAGTCAACTGGGATGGAAAGGGAGCATCAAGCAGTACGGGAAGAGGTTGGGGGTTGGCACATGGTTGTGATTTTTGATATTTCAGGGATATAAACCTTTGGATTTCTGGATGCCATTTTGAGCATGCTAGGGAGATGAGGAGAGGAATAAAAGCCAAAGAAGGCAGAGAAGCATGTCTGTCCAGTCACAATCATCCAGCACCAGAGAAAAGTTGTTTAAATCCTGCTGTACAGTTAGTATCTGAGCAGCTTATTGTAATACAGCATATAATATTTACTGGTTGAAGTTCCCTCTTCCAATTGGCTCTTTGCCTGGGTTTTGGGTCCCATCTTTGTTGCCATCTCTGCCTGGACCTCTGGTTCAGAGTTAAGTAGATCAAAGAAATCTTGGCTATCCAGAGGAATCTCCTCCTCAACAGGGTCTGTGGTGGGCTGGGTGCCTTCCAAACTGTTCACAACAAAGGGGAGTTCTGGGGACGCCTCCCTAGCAAAATCCCTCTCCAGCTCCTCATAGAATGCATGTGCAGAGGGAGTATTATGGAAGAGCTTGTTTTTGTCCTTGGCATTTTTATAATTCCACAGGAGCTCTTTGGCTTTGGCACAGTTCTGGACCATGCCCCATGATTCATTCTGGTCCTGCACTTTTTTATGCTAGAAACCTGTAGATGTTTGCATTACAGTGACTCCTGTTAAGATGGAACTGGACGTGCTCACCTACCCAGAAGGAAAGGAAGTACAGGGTCTCTGCACAGGGCCACCCAGAGGATTCAGGAGGCATGGGGCAAAGCAATTTTGGGGGCCCCTTCCACAAAAAAAAGTTGCAATACTATAGTAACATGTATTTGGAAATGTAAAAATTAAATAGTGAAATACATTCAAAAATAATTTTTAATCATTTGAAAAACACACAAAATACATTATTTAAAAACATTAAATGCTTTAATAGTATGTATACATTTGCAATTCCATAATGGGCCCAGGGCAAATTGCCCCACTTGTTCCCCCTCTGCCCTCCGGGAGGCCCTGCCTCTGCATAGGTCTGTGCAGAAGCATGGGACATGGCAGCAATAATGGACTCCATCTGCGTGAACTTTGACACAATCTGGAATCATGGAGCATTGTGTCTGGTTGTGTTCCAGCATTTAAACAGGGAGGTGACATCTGATCAAAATGAACACAGTCATGGAAGGCACACAGGTAAACTGTCAGGCTTTTCTAACTAAGAAGCAATGCATTGTGGGAGAGCAGTGGAAGGATTGCCTGAAGCAATATAGTTAAAATAAAGGTGCATCTACATGAGCCTTATACAAGTTTAATACAATGTGGTAGAGGTATGTTGCCTCGTAGTGGTTAAAGCAAATAAATTAATACTAGATAATTTTTTTTAAAGTTTCCTTGTGGATACAAGAGGGTTTGTTTGGAAAAAAAACTAAGGTTATACTAAAAAAACTAAAACAAACAAACAAACAAAATAACATTTGTCATGTAGATGAGGGCTTAGTATTGAACAAGGTTTGGGCTGGAGCTTATACAGACACATTCTAAGTCAAGCACATCATTTTGGATATTTCTGTTCCTCTGGCTTTTAATTGTTAAAATTACCATTATCTTCACATGCATTTGTTGTAAGTGGCATCTCAAGGAGTGACTTAAAATGAATAAAATAGAATATGCATAAAAACATTAATCCTGTGGTATGCACAGATTACTTTCTAACCCCAAAGGATTATTGCCCAAAGCAGGTCCTACCATGGAAACTATTGCTGCAGCTGTGAATACCTCTGATTGGAAGGCTGGACTTGAGATATTCCATAATGCAATGTAAGGATTTGAATCACAAACGTTTGGATTCATTATGATGTACTGTATTACCAGAGAACGAAAATCTGACTTAGACTCTGCCTTTGTAAGGAAATAAGGAGCGAGAACTTTACTTATACACCTTAGATCCAGTTGTGTTAGGAGTTTTTGTCCTGTCTTCTCACTTAAGCCCTCCCTGGAGTAGGCCAGGATGTGGGGAAGGAGTAATTTAGACCTGGCACAGATCAATAGTAAATTACTTCCTCCTGAAAGAAAGAAGGAAGGAAGAAGGAAGTGTGACTCAAAGCTTATCTCTGGGTACATCTACACAGCACTTGAGATGGTGCTTTTCAGAGTGGGTAGACAGATGTGCATTATCACTGCTCAAGTTAATGCACTAAAAATAGCAGTATGGATGCAGCAGTTCAGGCCCACCCAACTTGCTGGGTCTGTACTCTGGTGGCTAGCACAAGCAACTGCCACACTGCTATTTTTAGTGCATTAGCCTGAGCAAAACTAGTATATGTTTGTTTATCTGTGCACCCTTCCAGCTGCTCTGTAGATGTGCCCTCTGAGGCTCAACACCTTCTGAATCTCCTGAAGGGCAACTGAACATGTGCTCGTAGTCCAAAGTTGTGGCTAAAAAGGCTAAGGGAATCCTTGGATGTATAAACAGGGGAGTAGTTAGTAGGAGTAGAGAAGTGATTTTTACCTATGTATATAGCACTGGTGAGACCAATAATGAAATACTCCATCTAGGTTTGGCATCCACATTTTAAAAAGGATGTTTAAAAACTGGAGAGGGTGCAGAAAGGAGCCACAAAAATGATTAAAGGGCTGGAGAAAACATCTTACACTGCAAGATTTAAAAAGCTCAATCTGTTTAATTCATCCGAAAGAAGATTGAGAAGTGACTTGATTACAGTGTGTAAGTACCTTCTCGGTGAGAAAATATTAACTACTAAAGGGCTCTTTCATCTAGAGAAGCAGAGAAAGGCATATTGAGACCAATGGCTAGAAGCAGAGGCTAGACCAGGGACTGGCAACCTTTGGCACGCTGCCTGGTTTGTTTACCTGCCGCGTCTGCAGGTTTGGCTGATCGTGGCTCCCACTGGCTTCCTGCAGCCCCCATTGGCCTGCAGCAGCAAACCGTGGCCAGTGGGAGCCATGATTGGCCAAACCTGCAGATGCGGCAGGTAAACAAACTGGCCCGGCTTCCCAGGGTGCTTACCATGGCGAGCTGCGTGCCAAAGGTTGCCGCGTGCCAAAGGTTGTGTCAAATTAGACACAAATTCATAACAGTGAGGGTGATTAACAACTGGAACATATTACCCAGAGAAGAGGAAGATTTTTCCATCCCTTTATATCTTCAGATCAAGACTAGGTGCCTTTCTGAAAGGTATGCTTTAGCCAAACACAAGTTATTGGGCTCAATGCAGGATGACATGCTATAACCTGTATTATACAAGAGATCAGACTTGATAATATAATGGTCCTTTCTGTCCTTCAACTCTCTATCAACTCTCAAGCTCTTTTTGCAAATCCTCTTTTAAAAGCTTAATCGGTATGAGTTTGAGATAGCTGCTTTATCCATGAATGGAAAATGGATATAAAGCTCCTGAGACAAATTCACTGCCACATTTTACTACATTAGACTTAACAGAGCAATGGAAAAGGAGGAAGTACCTCCAAGTCCTCTGGTGGGGATTCACCTGGAATGGTGAAGTCCACAACAAAAAGTGCTGTCTGAGCTAGCTCCTATGCCTCCTTTTCTGCAGCACTGTGGTGGGTGTGGTAGGGGATTGTGGCAGAGAGGAAGAATAGCTGGAGTTCACTTACCTCCTGATTTCTTCAGCTACTGTATGTCCTTTGGGGGCCCACAGCCAGCTGGCACAAGTTTCAGCAGCTCACAGCTTTCTTTAATTTCAGGACAGGAATTGCATAGAGTTGGTCTACTTTGTGGCAGGCTCTACATATACCCCTGGAGAAGACATGACTAGGATGGCTGAAAGATAATTTAAAGCCACCTTTTTTCCCCTAGCTCCTGGCCTGAATCTTCTCGAGGCACAGAACAGACAGTAATATATGTATATATAATGTAAAATAAAGCTTGATTTAAATGCAGTCTACATCAAATGACAAAGTATGAAAAAGTTAGCTTAATTAATTTTACAGAACATAAATACATTGCAGCATGTGTCAGACCTTATTTTACACCACAGTATCATTGATGCATAAAGAACTACTGGATTACATTCATCACAACAGTAGAAAAAAGTGGGTCTCTTAAGATAAACAAGTTTCAAAACATGTTAAAAGCATTTTTTTTAAATTGAAAATTGAAAGTTTTGCTTCCCGCCAAAGAAAGCCCCCTTTCTGCAAGAAGCTAAGTGATTGCGGGAAGACACTGATTGCCTTCAATATCATTCAAAGTCAAGCCTTGCAAGAGCATGTCCTGATACTGTAGGTCAACTGGTAACATTTCAAAAGACCATCTAGGCAAAGTTGGCCATATAACTGGAGCTATGGTACAATGCAGCTGTACAATAAATCTCAGAAATGTACTACTGAAACAAGAAAATGAGCTACCTTCTCTAAATTGATTTCTTGTTACTTTTAGATTAATATCATCTCATCTGTATACAACTCAGGCACATAATTTTATTTATTTAACACAATAGCAGGTCAGCATGTAATATCCAAGGGAAAACAAAACCAAAACCCTAATGACTTACAAATTTCAAATCCAAAAAAAGAACAGATATTAAAGATGGACTTTTAAGTTGATTGGGATGGTGATCAATAGACTAGATTTATCTTTGCTCTGCTGGCTTTTTATTTCTATTAATCACTAATTAGAGAGTAGAAGACAAAAATACCAGAATTGATTAAGTGGTCAAAAGTATCTCAAGCACTTATTTTCAGACTTGTGGGTGAGCTCTGTATTAACAATTATGTACAATTGAGTAGCAAATCCATACATACAAAATAGGACTTTGAGAAATCTTAAGATGAACAATATATACCACCATCAGAGTGTGCCTTTTTTGGATAAATTTACTTAAGGAAATTAGGAGTTAGTGTGAGGCTGCACTAATAAAATCTCAAAGTGGCATGTTTTGTTTTATTTGTATAATTATACAATTGGGTAAAAACTGTAGGGAAAATAATCAGAAACACTGAAACACACAGTTTAGGGGAACACTTAGAATGTTAAAAGTGGCCTGAAATGTATCAGTTGACAGGAAATTAAATCAGAATTTGCTATGTATTATAATAGCTAAAACTGTTCTATGTATTTTTGAGCTGAAGATGTAGAGGGATGAAGTCATGGAACAGGGAGCTGATAGTCTGTATAATCCTGGTGAAATCATTTGCAATATAACACATTGAGTTATGGGCTTTTCAATTCCAGAAATATATTGACAAAGTAGAAGGCTTTCAAAGAAGAGACACAAAAGTAAGTAGGGATTGGCTTGTGAGGAAAGATTAAAGACCACATTTTTGCAGTCCTTCAAGAGTGCTTCTTTTTCACACCCAATAGGGGATAGGTGCCTGCTGCCTCTCCCCTTCACTCCAGCCAGATGTGGGAAGAATTCCTCCTGCTCAATCTCAAGTTCAGCATGCCATCTATGTCCCAGTAGGGCTGTGTTATGTTCCCCTCTAGAGTTATCTGGACCGGTGAGCTGCTAGGTCATCCCAATACTAGACTCTGGGAGCCAGCCTTACCCTGCTCTGCTGTGAGAACCCCCATTCCTGGGCTGTTCACACATATCCTCTGGCATGTAAGCTGCTCCCAGCTACTTGCAACTGAATGACACTTTAGCCAATATCTCTGGTCCCAGACACAACCCTAGGAACCTCCATTTTGAAGTGTCCAGTTATGCCCACTGGACGCTGCAAGCTCATATGAGTTTGTCAATTTAACAAATAAATTGATATGTACCAGGCTTGAGATCCCAATGGGAGCCTCTGACATTCTTCAAACCAAACACACTGCTTCAGATAGAATAAACAAAAAGATTTATTAACTATAAAGATAGATTTTAAGTGATTATAAGACAAAACATAACAAGTCAGATTTTGTCAAATGAAATCAGGGGCAGCTCTATGTATTTTGCTGCTCCAAGCATGGCAGTCAGGTGGCTTTTGGTGGTGCACCAGCGAGCGGTCCGCTGGTAACGCGGATTCGGCAGCATGCCTGCAGGAGGTCTGCTGGTCCCGCAGCTTTGGTGTACCAGCCGCTGAATTGCCGTGGGACCGGTGGACCTCCCACAGGCATGCCGCTGAAGGCTCCCTGACTGCCGCCCCCACAGCAACCGACAGGCCACCCCCTGGTGCGCTTGGTGCGCTGGTGCCTGGAGCCGCCCCTGAATGAAATAAAAGCAAAATGCATTCTAAGCTGATCTTAACACTTTCAATGTCCTCACAAACTTAGATGCTTCTCATCACAGGCTGGCTGGTTGCTCTTCATCCAGGCTCTTCCCTTTGATCAGAGCCTCAGTTACTTGGTGTGGTGTCTGTAGATGTAGGTGGAGGACAAAGGAAGAACATGGCAAATGTCTCTCCCTTTTATCATGTCCTTTCTTCCCTCTTGGCTTTGCCCTCCCCATCCCTTCAGAGTCAGGTGAGCATTACCTCATTGCAGTTTAAAACTGATGAAAGGAAGGGGGGTGACTCCCTCACAAGTCCAACAGATTCTTTTGTTGCTACTGTGTAGGCCCATTTCCTTTGTTCCTGTGAGACTGGGATGGGTTTGTCTCATTTACGCCCTGATGAGGTGTGAATTGCCCCTCTGCTTCTGGAGAGTTTTTGTCTGGGCTTAATTTAAGCCATGAGGATACATTTTCAGCCTCATAACTATATACATGAAATTATAACCTATCACATTACTAGAACATCACTATAACAACAACACTCAGTACATCATGAGCCTTCTGAAGACCTCCAACATGACAAACTTTGCATTGGATACCACACAATTATTTTATAAAGATGAACATGGGAATGCAGTGTGTTCCCCCGAGGTACAGAGAGTCACAGGCTGCCACTTCTGATGTGCAAAACCAAGACATCAGGGATGATCCTGACCACAGAAAACGGTATGGCTGACAGTGTGTACTGAGCTCCCTTTAGAGATTTCCCAGGACAACTACCTCACAAAAGGAATGATACTGGGGAAATCCATGTCCAACTATTGTTCAAGATAGCCAAATCTCCCCCTAGACTGCAAAACTATTGAGACTGTCACAGTGGGAAATAATGCTTCTTCAAACAGCATTAACACTGCATATTTGTAAATCTTCTGGAGATGCTGTGTAAGAGAAGAAGAAAGTAAGTTTCTAAGTGCACTACCCCACTTTTTCAGAAGACTAAATGGCCATATCAATTTTTCATAGAGTGGATAGAGAGAATGGAACAGCAGTCACTTTTTCTGTCTGCACAGACCTATTGTGTCTTTCAATTCAATTTTCCTGCTGAATCACACACTGCAGTGAAAGAAGAAAATATGGATCCACATATTTAGCTTGTAAATATATAGGGCCTTATTATATTATTTTCATTATAGTTAGTGGCATATTCTCAAACCTGAAAAATGTTTTAGGACCAGATTTTTAAAGGCATGAACAAGTTGCTTGTGGTCAGTGTTGCAGTGTCTAACTGATTCAAGAGCCTGTCATTTTCAAAAGGAATTTAGTCACTTAGGAGCCAAAATCCCATTTACTTCCAATGGGATTTTGGTTCGCAGTGCCTAACTCACTTTGAAAAATGAGCTTTAGGTTCCTACATCTGTTAGGTGTTGCAATGCTGAGCAGAACACCACTTAGATACCTTTAAAAATCTGGGCCTAGGTCTGATTTGCATTTTTTTTGGCCCAATGTTTATGTAGGTTCTTCTTTAACCTTAAGAGCTTTACTCATCCTAAAAGCAGCTTCCTTTGTTTTATTTTTAATTACTTAAATAATAGCAGAATTTTAAAAAGAACCAACCAAAAAGTGCCAAATACAGTAACAATCTTATATTACTCATTGCCAAGGGCAATCCTGGTTAATTCTACTCTAAATTCTTTTAGCAAACACATTCATAATTCAAAATAGCTGCAGTGGTACAAATGATTGGTCTAGTGAAGGCAAGAGCTGCTGATGGTAGATTTGGACTTAGAACTCACATGGCTGTGTGCCCAGAGTTAAGCTAGTCCCATAATGGGAATTTTTGGCTTTGAGCATATACTAGAAGGAGAATATATATAGTTGGCACCAAGTATACATCTCTTGTATATCTTCCACTTCTGCCATTGTCAGGCACATATTTTCTGTACAAGCCTACTTCTTTGTCTATCTCGTCTTCTTTTTTAAACCAATTGACTGTTAACTTGTTTCAGTTTCATCCGGTTCCTTTCTTATTCCTTTGCTTTGAACAAGCTGCTTTTTGCTACTACTACAATTTCTTCTGTTGTTAAATTCTAATTTGCCTGTGGCCAAAGGGGAGGTTTCTGGCTTTAGCTTTTTTCAATACCTAGAGTGCTTTTAACTGTTGTTACATTCATCACTGTATCTATAATTAACTGGAAATCTTTTGCCCTTTTAGAAGTTTTTTTTTTAAATTCTTGCAGTTCTTACTGCATACACGTTAAGCATAGAAATATTCTTACCATCTAAATAGACACTTTGCACAGCAGCCAGTAAAATAAAGAAAAAAAAAAGCCAACATTTACAGACCACTGGCTTGTTTTGCATGTGCTGTAATGTTCTGCCAAAGCAGCATAGCCTACATGTAATCATAGACTGCCAGCTCAAAGATCAGTGGTGCTGGAAGGGTGATAAACTACTGGCTTACAATCACTGTCACAACTGCAGATTTCTGATATACATTAGACTCATCAGAGTATAAAGGCCAACCATTCTGGATGTATGCATATTATTTTGGCTTTAATTGCTTTGTAAAACAAATCAGTTAATATCCATTATCCTGGTTATAATGTAAGGATGTCAGAAATTGATTTTGACACCATATTCAATGTTTCTAGCCGGCAGTTGTGTATAAACATCTCCACTCCATCTGGATTTTAATAAATACTCTGTCTATCATAGCATGCTCTCAGTTTTCCTGAGTATTGCATGCTGAATTTCCTAGGTCCTACCCCTAAAACCTTTACAGAATAACTGTTTTCCAATATACAGTTCTCCATGCAGAACTTTCTTTGCAAGATCGTCAACATAAAGTGGGAGGATTATAGCACTAATGTCAGTATCCTCACAAAGGCCAACATCTTCAGTGTTGAGGCCCTGATTATCTAGCACCAGCTGAAGTGGAGCAGGCACTGTGTGCACATGCCTGATGTACGCTTACCAAAACAACTGCTGTATGCTCAACTCACCAAAGGAGAAAGGAAACAGGGAGGCCAAATGAAATGCCTTAAAGCAGGAATCGGCAATCTTTGGCACGCTGCTCACCAGGATAAGCACCCTGGTGGGCCAGTTTGTTTACCTGCCATGTCCACAGGTTTGGCCGATCACAGCTCCCACTGGCTGTGGTTCACTGTCCCAGGCCACTGGGGGCGACAGGAAGTGGCGGCCAGCACATCCCTTGGCCCGCACTACTTCTCGCAGTCCTCATTGGCCTGGAGCGGCAAACAGCCACCAATGGGAGCCGCAATCGGTCGAACCTGCGGATGCAACAGGTAAACAAACTGGCCCAGTCCGCCAGGGTTCTTACCCTGGTGGGCTGCATGCCAAAGGTTGCCAATCCCTGCCATAAAGACACCCTCAAGATAAACATCAAGAGATGTGACATCAACACCACACCATAGCAGCTCAGGATAGGGATAATTGGCGAAGACTTGTCAGAGAGGAAACATCCACTTTTGAAGAAAATGGCCTTGCCTTGGTCACAGAAAAACTCCAGAAAAGAAAGGAAAGGCAATGGTCATGGAGCAATTGCGGCCCAACCCCGTCTTCCAACACCACCTGCAATGTCTGCCAACAAGCCTGTGGCTCAAGAATCGGACTTTTCAGTCACAAGAGGACCTATGGAAAATAAAACCTATGAAAAAGATCATCCTCGACCTCAAGGGATCAGCAACGAGATATCATCTGTACTAGATGTATCACTTTGCATTTGGCAGTATTAAAACACATTTTGTTTGAACAGGAGTAATTTACCACACAACCCAGATTGCTCATCATTACTTTAGCACTCTGCCAATCTCTATGTTATCTGCAAACTTTAACAGTGATTTTTAGGGCTGTCAAGTGCTTAAAAAATTAATTGTGATTAATCATGTGATTAATCATGCTGTTAAAGAACAATAGAATATCATTTATTTTAAATATTTTGGATGTTTATTATATTTTCAAATACATTCATTTCAATTACAACACAGAATACAAAATGTACAATGCTCACTTTATATTTATTTTTGATTACAAATATTTGCATTGTAAAAAACAATCTATTTTTCAATTCACCTAATACAAGTACTGTAGTGCAATCTCTTTATCATGAAAGTTGAACTTGCTAATGTAGAACTGTGTATAAAAAACCTGCATTCAAAAATAAAACAACCTAAAACTTTAGAGCCCAGAAGTCCACTCTGTCCTACTTTTTGGTCAGCCAATCACTCAGACAAACAAGGTTGGTTACAGTTTGCAGGAGATAATGCTGCCTGATTCTTGTTTACAATGTCACCTGAAAGTGAGAACAGGCATTTGCATGGCACTGTTGTAGCTGGCATTGCAAGACATTTACATGCCAGATGTGCTAAAGATTCATATGTCCCTTCATGCTTCAACCACAATTCCAGAGGACATTAAATTGTATTCTTCATATACCTTTAACTGTAACACCTTTATTGTACCTGTTAGGAAACTACCTTTGACAGTATTAAACTAGAAGGTTATCTCTGCATTGCTTCTGTAGACTGAGTGTGACATAGAGCTAAGAAAATAATCCCAATGGCTAGACTTCACTTCACTTGCATTTCAAGAGCAGTAAAACTAGGAATAAGTAAAGAGGTCATTGTGGTGCCTGGGATGTGTCAGGAGTGGGGGAGGGGTAACAAGGATTAGGAGTAGGGTGATCAGACAGCAAGTGTGAAAAATCAGACAGGAGGTGGAGGGTTATAGGAGCCTATATAAGAAAAAGACCCAAAAATCGGGACTGTCCCTATGAAATCGGGACATCTGGTCACCCTATTTAGGAAGGAGAGGCAGTGATGGGGACTGGTGTGAGAGGGGGTAGGGTAAGACAAACAAACACTCACCAGCCCCTGTACTCAAAATTACTTTGTCTTTCACCTTCCGATTATTCGTTAACCTTCCTCATATCCCTATACCACTTGACCCCAGAAGTTCATACCTAGACAAACAGAGAAATGCCATGCAGTTGATCATAATGCCTCACTTTTGTGTGGCCAATTACAGTAGAAATTCAGATGTATAAAGATCTTAGACAACACCCAAAACTTTTGCAAAATCAAGGGATTGCAAAACTGGGGGAATAAACAACTTACTGCCAGACTGAGGACACAGTCACTTGAGGTTAAACAGCGATAAAATTGGATTCCAAAAGTCTGGGTTTGCCTGTTCTAGCAGAAGGCCCCACATACAGATTCACATATTGAACACTTTATCTACCCTTTCAAAAGTTATCCAGGCCTCTCTATATTCAATGTGGCAATTCCTTTCAGAACATAATTGTTCACTAGTGTGAACTTATTTGTGTTCAGTGGCTAAACTCATGAGATTGTTTTGCACTTTGACATTCACTCCAATGCAAGGCATTCCTTTCTGACAAGATCTAGAAATTCACTGATGAAATCATTTAAAATTTGTGCTTTAGCAGGCTTTCTGGTAAATGAATTATGGCCCGAAGTGTAGTGAGTTCAAGTGCTAATCACCAGGGAATATACCCCTGACCTAGTCACATTATTTGATTCAATAGACTTGCTGATAGAATGAAACACAATACATACAATTAAACCCATACCAACTAGAACAGTTTTATATGTCTGTAAACTGATAATGTTTAAGTGTGAATATTCATAACTCTACAAGAACTAGCACTATGAATTTACAACACTTTGAAACTGAGCTGTCACAATTCTGAGTGATTTTTACTTTTATGCAGATTGAGTCTTGCTTTTCATTAGTGTCATTTGATCAAGATTTCCATTTGTTCTAAAAGTTAGTTTTAATCAAGCCTTCCACCAGCTTTTCTTGCTTTAGGCACCACCAAGACCTCTTTACTTATAATTGTTACTAATTTTACTGCTCTTGACATGCTGCTGAAGTGAAGTGTAGCCATTGGCATTATTTTCTTAGTTCGATGTCACAATGCTGAACAGTAGTTGCAAACCAATTTGTATTGTAATTTTGCAACTTGAAAATGACCTTGCCAGGCTGAGATCTTGCCAGGATTCAAAAGTGTTCAGGTAGAGAATTTATTACACCAAGACATGGAATCTGCAGATTCAAAAAAGAAAATTGTTTGTAAGCACATTGTGCAAATTCATTGCCAGCATAACTCCATCGTAGACACTGATATAATTTTAGGGAGGAATTTGTCTTATTATGTATAAATGAAGACCAACAATAAATGGCAGAATTATTTTTTATAGTGAATTAGTAGCAATGTGTAGCAATTTTACCTGGGGTGAACTTGTTTCTGTTACCAAAAACGTCACTATTCCCCATTGAAGGCTTCCTTTCTTTGCTTGTTTCAAGAAACTCCAGCATGGGAACCCACTTTCTCCATTCTTCCTCTAGAACAGGGGTCGGCAACATTTGGCATGCGGCTCGCCAGGGTAAGCACCCTGGCGGGCCTGGCCAGTGTATTTACCTGCTGACGCAGCAGGTTTGGCCGATCGCGGCCCCCACTGGCCACGGTTCACCGTCCCAGGCCAATGGGGGTGGCGAGAAGCCGCGGCCAGCACATCCCTCGCCCTCGGCGCTTCTTGCTGCCCCCATTGGCCCGGGACAGTGAACCGCGGCGAGTGGGGGCCACGATCGGCCGAACCTGCTACGTCAGAAGGTAAATAAACTGGCCCGGCCCATCAGGGTGCTTACCCTGGTGAGCCGTGTGCCAAACGTTGCTGGCCCCTGCTCTAGAATGTGCAACTACTGGGGGTGAAAAGGACAATTTCCTAGTGTCTCTTTTCTCTCAAACTTGGGGTTGCTGCCATTCCTGCTATTCAGATAGTAAGGAGTGGATGGGTCTTCTCTTAATCTTTGCTATATACACACAGCTGTCTGGAGCTCCTCCCCCATCACAGATCAATCAAGGTTCCCTTCTCTCCAGCCCCATAAATTCAGGGTGTCTGTAAGCACAACCTTATTTGATCCCGAAGACTGATCATAATGGAGTTTCACCTCTACTGAGGGGTTTATATTTGGAAGGATCAGTCCATGAAAAGGCTCTAGAAACCTTTCTGTGTTAAAAAAAGAAAGCTGACAATAGACTGACACATTAATGGTTAACAAATCAGGGGTTCCAAAAGGCTGGCTTTGTAAATGGAAACAAACTTTTCGCTATCTTATTTCTTATATTTTCCAAGATAAGACACAGTGTCAATTATCAAAATAATGGGCCATTAATGCTATGCCAATCCACGCTAGTTAAAGATCCTACCAAATATTTTAAAATTGCACTGTGAATTTAGATGGCAGCTTTTCTCCTGGTTGCTTATTTTTAATTGTTTACATTTTGAAATAATTGCCAATCATGTTATGCCATCAAACATCTCAACAGCAATTCTTTTAAACCAACACTTTCCGAAGTCCTCATTCCTTATACTCTGAAACATCCAGTTAATGGTGGGCAGAAGGTTAATGGTCCTTTTATTTACGCAGGGATCTTCGGAGCAGGAGGATATGGATCCTTTTTTATTTCCCCAAAAATTGTCTATGATGATATGTCTAAACATACATATATATGTATATATAAACATAACTAAGGGAGACTCTGACCAAATACAGAAGCAATTATTATAAATTAGAGAACATTGGAACAAACCAAACCCAGAGGTGTGGTATGTGTTTGGGATTTTTTTTTAACGCCAACATCTGAAAATACAAGGAAGAAAGCTATTTCCTCACATTATCATAAATTATCACAGAGTAATGATGGACAACCATGCCAGTCTCTGACTTAAGGGAAAGAAAGAAGAAACAGCTTTGTGCATTTTAGCAACCTGCTATTGGATTAGGAATGGACACTGCTGACACAAGGATCAAATCCTAAACATAAATGATCAAACCCCATGTGTACTGCATAACCAACCTATTCGGGGCAGATTTTACCAATCCCTATCGGATACCTCAGGGTCTATCTCTTATTTTAGCTTCTTGACAACACTTATGTGTCTTGTCATGCTAATTATGGCAAATTAAATTAAATAAGCAATGTGATGTTTTGGGGATAACTTAGATCAGTAAGGGGTTCTGTCACTGCTTGCATTGTAATTTTGGATACCTTCATGCTATGTCAATAGCCAGTCCTCAAGCATAAAGGTCTCACCCTCACTTCCACCAACCTAATTACTCCTCGTGGGATGAGCCCCAACAGGCTTTCCAGTCCCAAGTCTCCTAAAATCTATTTATCTAGAGTTTTTAAATACCAGTCAAGCGGAGCTTTTCCCCACTGGTTTGTCACCTCTGCAGGTGTCCCAGTTATCACTTCACTTAGGGACATACACTCCACATAGTTTGCACACCACAGACTGGCTTGGGGTAAAAATAAACAAAACATTTCTTTAATAGAAAAATCATAAAGATGAAACAGCAAGGGAAGCAAACACATACATGTTACACAGAAAATAAATATAAAGATGCAACATCAGGCTTTGCACTTCTATATTAGATGAATACCCTTTTCTAATATGTTACCTATTGACTCTGAACAGTTCCCCAGAGTACTCCCTGCCATAGAGGGGATTGAGTATTTCACAGACAGCTTCCTACTTAGAGGCTGCCCCTTAATTTCTGTATACCTTTCACTTCAAACCCTAACCCTTTTAACAGGGCTTTCAGGATTTTTTTCTTTCTCTCAGACTGGAGCCCTAGGCAATGTGAACCAAAGGCTATGAACCAGACTAGGCATGGCCTTGGCAGAATACCCGTAGTAACACACTAGGTGTCATCTAACCAAGTAAGCATTGACTGGAGAGGAAGGTACAGAAACACTCAGATCTCTCAAGTAACAAATAAACAAACTCCTAAAAGATAGTAAAAGAACACTCTGACCCCTCACAAAGATAAAATGGACAAGGAAAATGGATAAGGATGTTTTGTTCGAACTAGCAAGTACAACGTCAAAGGGTGGTAATTAACAACACCTGAACTTGTTTATATCAATATATAAAAGGAGAAATCATAGGAGGGGCATCTTTGTGCTAACCTAGAGGACAGCATCCTGGTGTGCTGATTGAGTTGGTACCTTGTCATGGGTATACATTGGGGCTGGGACTAGATAACTTCCTGAGGTCCCTTCCAACCCTGATTCTATGATTCTATGTGTTAGTGTACCATAGCTCCCATGGGGTACTAATACCATGCTTTGTCAACAATATACCTGGCCGAGTGCCTTCACCACAAAATCTAATCTGTGGTCTTTCTTTATGAGTAGCCTCCCGGTCTGTTGAATCAGCATGGCTGCAGTGTCTGCTTGAGCAGCTAACACTGGAGATCCAAAAACAGCAGCACTAATAATTGTACATCAGTAGCAACACTCTGCAGCACCAACAACATATGATAATTCATGGTTATTCGGGGGAGAGGGGGAATTCCTCGTGACTTGATAGCTGGGGCATCTCAGTGTCTTCCCATTAACTGTAATGGTCCATCATTTGTCTTTTACATGGATTATTACTTATGTCTGGTTTTGTGTAAACACATGGCTTATGGGGAGCCCCTCTGTGCTGTGAGGTGTATTTGAAATTGTAGTAGAGGTCAGGCGCATAGTATTCTATATACACAAATACATTGTTTCATAACCACAGTCTGTATATATATCTTATAATGACCATCAATTTTGGAAAATTACAAGCTTTCATAAAAGACCTAACTAGACATATTTTTATACACAATAACATTGTATACAACTAGTTGATTCAATTGCTTACTCTTTGGGGTTCAGGCCACTATTATCCCCTTTTGGTGTCTGCACCCTGATTGTCACAATTAAATCCTTTTCATGGGCTATATATTTCATCAGTATAGGTGATGCTGTTCAAAAGCATCTGAGAGACTAGATGAAACATATTTATCTGAAACTGAACTCCTAGGCAGAATTTCATCATAATGAATTCAACCAGTGTGTCCATAGTAACACATAGACATCACTCTCTTATTGGTACATATTCATATCACATTTTATTATATTCCCCATCTCCCTATTTGAATATTTTTAATGTCTAATTTGATATTATAACATCTTGCTTCAACTAGAAATACCACCAGTGGATTTATAATATCGCAAGCACACGAATTAAGATGACTGCACATTTGAAATTAGTCATAATGTTCCCTGCTAAGGATGAAAAACACAGCACAGAGATTATAAATTGGTCATCTTGGAAAACAGCAGATATCCAGGTGGCAAACATTATTTCCTGTTTTACAGCTCCAAAACCTTGGTTTATGCCAAATGTCATGCTTGCATCACATTGTGAACAACTGTAATACAACCTGGCATTTATCTGCCACACTATAGCACAATTTTATAATGTTTTGTATGTTAACTGGTAGTTTCCTCAGACATCTTATAAGTGCTACTTTATGCTTAATGCATTCCTTTCCCATATGAATTCAGGCTATAATCACCTTTATTCTCCTTACATTGGAAGCTATTCTGGCCAAGTCTGACAATGATCAGTATGCCATGCCATGCTAAAATAAGTGTTGCCCTGTTTGGTTCCTCAGATCCTCAGTGATATCCTCTAATATAGTGATAGCCTATAACATAATAATAGCTTATAATAAGGATCGGCAACCTTTGGCACGCGGCTCACCAGGGTAAGCACCCTGGTGGGCCGGGCTGGTTTGTTTACCAGCCGCGTCCGCAGGTTCAGCCAATCGTGGCTCCCGCTGTCCGCGGTTCACCATTTCAGGCCAATGGGAGCTGCAGGAAGTGGCATGGGAGCCAGTGGGAGCCACGATCGGCCGAACCTGCAGACACGACAGGTAAACAAACTGGCCTGGCCCACCAGGGTGCTTACCCTGGTGAGCCACGTGCCAAAGGTTGCCGATCCCTGGCTTATAACATTCTAAATACACTCCTACTCAGCCCTTTTACGACGAGTTTTATGAAAATGAGAAATCTGTCTGAGTAATGTTAGATTTTCTATCCACTAAAATCACACCAGTCCTCACTCATCAGCCACTTGTTCCTACAATATTTTATCAAAGCCATAACACAAGCAAAAACATAGTTACAGAAGTGCAGTTACACCAGAGAACAACACTTTATCACTGATCGGTCAGTTGACGGCACTTGGCCTCAAGCCTTCTATTCACAATACACCCAAGATACTGGATATATGTAGCATCCTCTACTGTGCATGTACATTAGTCAAACTGGACTGTCTCTACGCAAAAGAATAAATGGACACAAATCAGACATCAAGAAGTATAACATTCAAAAACCAGTCGGAGAACACTTCAATCTCCCTGGTCACTCTATTACAGACCTAAAAGTCGCTATTATTCAACAAAAAAACCTTCAAAAACAGACTCCAATGAGAAACTGCAGAACTGGAATTAATTTGCAAAATGGACATAATTAAATTAGGCTTGAATAAAGACTGGGAGTGGATGAGTCATTACACAAACTGAACTATTTCCCCACTAATTTCCCCCCTACTGTTACTCACACCTTCTTGTCAACTGTTTGAAATGGGCCATCCTGATTATCACTACAAAAGGTTTTTTTTTTCTCCTGCTGATAATAGCCTACCTTAATCGATTAGTCTCATTAGAGGTGGTATGGCAACACCCATTTTTTCATGTTCTCTGTGTATATATATATATATATATCTTCCTACTGTATTTTCCACTGCATGAATCTGATGAAGAGGGCTTTAGCCCACGAAAGCTTATGCTCAAATAAATTTGTTACTCTCTAAGGTGCCACAAGTACCCCTAGTTTTTTTTGCCAAAATCTTGTGTTATTGCTTATACAAAAAAGAAGTTGCTTTATTTTATCTTCTTTCCTTACACTTTTTTGTTTCCATTATTTTATGGTAGAATGATCCTGAAGCTATGAAACAACAGATTAAATCCTGCCTCATTAAAGACAATGGGAGTCCTGCCATTGACTTAAATAGAGCCAGAAGTTCATCCAATTTTTACTGGGGCAGGGACAGTCTCCTTTGTTACTTAACTGTATAGATGTATCACAGTGGGGTCTTGATCCCTGATTGATGGCCATAAGTGCTACCATAATACAAACAATGATGTTTGGCTCTGTCAAATGTAGACTGTTTTGGATAATGTCTTAGATTTCTGCATAATCAAACCCCAGTTTACTCTCTTGTTAATCTGCTTCTTTGTTGGGATAGATCTTTGTGCTACTAGATTACTCAGTGGTATTTCACAAAACTCCAGTCCAGGGCCATCTGTTGTATAATCCTTCTGAATTCACTGGTTAACTTTTTTTGGTCAGTCATGAATGTAAATTTTATTTAAAAGTCATCTGATATCAGGAAACCTCATTACAACTGAAAATGCCTCTCTCCTATTAGGGTTTTATGAAAAGCTCAGCCATGGTAAAGGCCCATTTGTAAGACTCAGCTATTGCTGCTGTCACATAACTCAGTTTTTATATCAAATCAAGCCTATCCTGAATATAAGCAACCTCATTTATCTTTTTGATCAAGGACACTTGTTAAGGACTATGATGTGTTTTATGAGTATTACTGAAAATAGCTTTTGATCTGTCCAGTAATAGATATCTTCTCAGTGAAACATGTGGGAATAATATATCATTAATTTTCTTAAAAATCCTGAACACTTTTGAGGGGGATAAATTGTATAACTTTCAAAATATCTTCTCCAAAAATTAGAATTGATACTAATATAACTATTTCATTTAGATTTTGATTAAAGGGAGAGTGGGGAAGAAATGTAATGCTAGCTAATTCAGTGTGATGATGCATAATTCAAGGACTTTTTTAAAAATACATTTTGTTTTTAAAGTGCATACTCACTTTCTTTTCTTATCCAGTCTGGAGCTAGGCACTGGCAAACTTATAGAATACCATTTTCTAAACATGGGCCTAATCCTAGAATAATTAGTGTCCAGGGAGAAGGGCCGCCTCACCTGGAACTTCCTGCAGAATCAGGGACTGAATATGTTTTCATGAAAACTTTTCAAATAGCTGTTACAAAGTTCAGACTTTGGCAAGAGCTGTGTGTAATGTTTTGCATTCAAGAGATATGCCATGGCTAAATCTCAGAACCTCTCTCTAGCCTTCTTATGTTGGAATTCTCTATGGCTTTTGACACTGAATCATACCCTCCTTTGCTAAATCTTGTTTTCCGTTTGGTTTCTAATGATACTACCCTCCCTTGTCTCACTGGAAATTACTTCAGTGTTTCTCTTGGTGGGTAGTTCTCCTCCCATCCTGTGTTCACACCTGGATTTCAACAGGTCTGCCTCTCTTCTACTCCCTGACTTTTTGGGTGACTTTGGGAAAGTCAGTAAAGGCTTGTCTATATGAACGCTGTTCACCCACCCTGTTAAGTCTTATACGTTCATTCCACAATAACATGAGAGCAACTGTCCAGTTTGATGGGTCCACTTCGGACAGCTTTGAGATAAAATGTAGAGTAAAGCAAGGATTTGTTCATGCCCCTACAGTCTTTGGAATCTTCTTCTCTGTACTCTTGAACTGTGCGTTTAAGGACATGAAAGGTGGAGTGTATCTCCACACAAGATCAGATGGGAAACTCTTCAATCTATCCTGACTTAAGTCAAAGACCAAAGCCAAAAAGGTGCCCGCATTGAAGATCTACTACAAAAACTCATGGACCAACTTTCAAGTGCTTGTCAGGCATTTGCTGTCACCATCAGCATCAAGAAAACAGTTGTATTAGGACAGGGGATTCCACAAGATCCTTCAATTACCTTAAATGCAAACCAACTAGAAGTAGTCCAAAAGTTCAGCTATTTAGGTTCTAGAGTGACCACAAACCTCTCACTGGATGAAGAACTAAATGTTTGCATTGGAAAGACTGCCACCACCTTTAGCAGACTAACTAAAAGAGCCTGGAACAACTCAAAGCTTACCATAAAAATGCTAGTGTACCAAGCTTGCATCCTCAGCACTCTCATGTATGGTGGGGAAACATGGACAACTTATGCTCATCAGGAGAAAAGGTTAAACAGTTTCCACCTACATTGTTTACACCACATATTCAACACCAAATGGCAAGATAAAGTCACCAACACAGAGGTTCTTCAAAGGGCAAATTTACCAAGTGTGACATCCCTGCTCAAGCAAAGATGACTGCGCTGGTTGGGCCATCTGAGTAGGTTGGAAGATGGATGCATACCCAAGGACATGTTATACAGGGAGCTATCAGAGGGAACAAGAACAACAGGACATTCCAAACTTCTCTATAAAGACACATGCAAGCGAGATATGAAAGTATTTGAATTGATCCTGACCAATGGGAAATCTGGACAAGTGATTTTAACAAGTGGTGCCATTGTCTCCATCATGGTATCAAAGTCCATGACAGAAGCTGGTCCTACAGCTTGAAGAGAAAAGAACCTGTAGGAAGCAAGCAGCTCCCAACCAAGATACATACCTTTCCAGTAACTGCCAAAGATCATGGAAATCTTGGATTGAACTATTCAGTCACATGAGACATTGCAAACCATCTACATCATAGGCTGCAATTCCCACCATCTCTCACAGACAAAAGGATTCCAACACATACAATTTTCACAAATTTGACTGCCATCACACCTTAAACTATATAACATGGGAATTCTCCTTCTGAAAATGTTTCTGTCTTGAGACTGGAGTAAAAAAAGAAACTGATAGCACTTAGAAGGGAAAATAGCTATCTTCAGGATTGCAATAGTCATGCTTGCCTATCTGTGGTTAGTAATTATGTAAAAAGCATATATACTTTAGTGTCTTGCACCACTGATATTGATGGCTTGCAGAAAGCAAGAATAATTGTGAAGTAGGATTGTATATACAATGTGAAAAACATTGGGCAGATTGCGAATGTTTTAAATACCTAAATTTATATACATTGTATTTGATCTTTGTGTGTTCTATATCATATTTTCCATGAAACCCAAAGGAGAAAGAGAGACATTCATATTGAGCTTTTTTCCCAACAGACTTTCAACAGAAATAAAGGTATTTTTCACTGAAGCAGAACATTAAGTAATACTATTGACAAGATTCTCAGATGATGTAATTTCACCAATTAGCACCAACTGAAGATCTGGCCCTTTGTTCTTCGTCATTTCAGGAACTACACTCTGATAACTTAAGAAACTGGCAAAATATTTGCAAGATGCAAGTTGAATCACTGAACTGGAGACTCAGCCATTAACATATATAGCTTGATATCAAAACCTTTTAAAAACTTATTACTGCTCTGCTATAAAGAAACATGCATCAACCTACTGTAAATCTTGTGAGTTTTCAGGGGAAAATTGAGGCCAACCTCAGAAAAGCTCTATTTCTTTCTAGTAATAACAGAAGAAAATGGTTTCTTATGTTGTATTGTGATTTCTCAAAGAAAGATAAAGAAGTTGTTTGAACCTGAGGCAGTTTTTAAATGTGCATGATCGAGTTTCAGTTGTTTTACAGGGATACACAGGGACACATTTTTCTGTAATGGGACAGGTTCCAAAAGAATTTAAAAGCCCTTAAATAGAAATGCGATTGAGTCAGATGCTGTCCTGGACCTGTGCTTAGTTACTTGAATAATATTTGCATTTAGGTCAAATATTGATTTAGCTACAATTCATTTTAACTAAATTGAACCTTCATTCCCCTTTGGTGTTGTAGGGAAATATTAAGATACCTAATCAGGCACAAATAAATACAAAACTAAAATAAATAAACTATAGAACTAAGAAAATTTTATATAACGATGAGACCATATCAATCGATCAATTTTTAAGCCCAATCCCCCATGGAGAGTATAGGGTTTATTCAGTTTCTCACCTTGTTGTTCTGATCAATTATACTGGAGCTATTTAGAGTAGCTTAAAAAACAGAAGCACTCAGTACATGACCTTATGTCATTTTACTTGTATAGCGATGCGATATAGCCTGCAATTTGCACATACAATGCATCAAAGTTTATAACAAAGCTACTTCACTTCTCAGTAAGATAAACTGCCAATGGATGCATATAGGTAAAAACAAAAAAGGTTGCATGAGTAGCACGATAAAATAGGTAACTTTGGACTAAGTTGTGAGCTTTATTACATGCCTATGTAAGGCAGCAATGACGAATAAACTGGGAGGAGTGGTAGATATGCTGGAGGGTAGGGATAGAATACAGAGGGACCTAAACAAATTAGAGGATTGGACCAAAAGAAATCTCATGAGGTTCAACAAAGACAAGTGCAGAGTCCTGCATTTAGGACAGCAGAATCCCATGCACTGCTAAAGACTAGGGACCGAATGGCTAGGCAGCAGTTCTGCTAGGGGTTACAGTGGACGAGAAGCTGGATATGAGTCAACAGTGTACCGTTGTTGCTAAGAAGGCTAATGGCATTATGGGCTGTATAAGTAGGAGCATTGCCAGCAGATCGAGGGATGTGATTATTCCCCTATATTTGGCATTGGTGAGGCCTCATCTGGAGTACTGTGTCCAGTTTTGGGCCCCACATTACAAGAAGGATGTGGAAAAATTGGAAAGAGTTCAGTGGAGGGCAACAAAAATGATTAGGGGGCTGGAGCTCATGACTTATGAGGAGAGGCTGAGGGAACTGGGATTATTTAGTCTGCAGAAGAGGAGAATGAGGGGGGATTTGATAGACTGTTCTCAGTGATACCAGATGGCAGAACAAGGAGTAATGGTGTCAAGTTGCAGTTGGGGAGGTTTAGGTTGGATATTAGGAAAAACTTTTTCACTAGGAGGGTGGTGAAGCACTGGACTGGGTTACCTTGGGAGGTGGTGGAATCTCCTTCCTCAGAGGTTTTTAAGGTCAGGCTTGACAAAGCCTTGGCTGGGATGATTTAGCTGGGGATTGGTCCTGCTTTAAGCAGGAGGTTGGACTAGATGACCTCCTGAGGTCCCTTCCAACCCTGATATTCTATGATTCTATGAATAAGAGGACTATTTACTCACCTGCTGCCAAGCCACTAATGATGAAATCTGGTTATATCTCAAATACTATTCTGTCTACCTGCTAGAATATTATCTTGAATGAAAAATGATGTAGCTGAAAAGCTTATTTAGTTAACCTAAATGAAAAAAAAAAACCCACATAAGCCTGACATTTCCTTTAAAATATATTTTATTTGTGTATATTCAATTACATGCAGAGGGAACTTGATGATATTCACAGACTGGTAGTGTTTAAGATTGGAAGGAATCATTAGATAAGAACATAGGAACAGCCATACTGGGTCAGACCAAATGTCCATCTAGCCCAGTATCCTGTCTTCTGACAGTGGCCAATGCCAGACGCCCCAGAGGGAATAAACAGAATGGATAATCATCAAGTGATCCATCCCATCACCCATTCCCAGCTTCTGGTAAGCAGAGCCTAGGGACACCATCCCTCTCCATCCTGGCTAATAGTCATTGATGGACCTATCCTCTATGAAATTATCTAGATCAATGGTGGGCAACCTGTGTCCTGTCAGGGTAATCCACTGGCGGGCCACCAGACAGCTTGTTTACATTTGCACGGCTGCCTGCAGCTCCCAGTCATGGTGGTTCGCTGTTCCTGGCCAATGGGAGCTGCCAGAAGTGGTGGCGAGCATGTCCCTGCGGCCTGTGCCACTTCCCGCAGATCCCATTGGCCGAGAACAGCAAACTGCGGCCACTGGGAGCAGCAGGCAGCCGTGCAAATGTAAACAAACTTTCTCACGGCCTGCCAGCAGATTACCTTGGTGGGCTGCATCTGGCCTGCAGACTGTCCACCACTGATCTAGATCATCTAGTCTGACCTCCTATATATCACAAGCAATTAAATTTCACCCAGTTATCCATGCACTGAGACCAATAGTTTAGCGGCATTGTAGACTGTAATTTTCTTCAGCACAGTTACAATTGTGTAGGCTAGAATCTTGTAATGCTTGATCAATGCTTACCAATTAGGAGTAACAATGATGGCAGTTCAGCCCAAATGACCTTATTGTCATGATTTGGCATGCCACAAAATACCTACTTATACAGCTCTGAAGACTTTTGCCATTTATACATGAGAAATACCGTAGTTCTTTCAATCTGTATTAGACCATTTTGGCATGTTCATATTGTTGTCATTATTTATACAGGCATCTTGTAATATTGGGATCTAAGTGTCACCAGGCAATTTTGCAGGTTTTCATTAAACTTTTTTTTTTTAGGTATGTTATCTATAATCGCAGCTTCCTGACTTCTGAATCTGTTTATCAACAGATAGTTAGTACCAGATTTCTATATCTGAA
Source organism: Trachemys scripta elegans (assembly GCF_013100865.1). Classification (NCBI taxonomy): domain Eukaryota; kingdom Metazoa; phylum Chordata; order Testudines; family Emydidae; genus Trachemys; species Trachemys scripta. The sequence continues at coordinate 257,383,853 of NC_048298.1, read as the reverse complement.
TATTTGGATCAATAATGAGCAATGTCACATGTAATCAGGTACAGCTGAGAGTCATGAAAATGGGAATGAGCCATACAGTATGTGTAATTCATACTGAATACCATTTTGCTGGCTCTGGGTCCCAAATTAAAGATTTTCATGTGGAAACATATTGTGGCCTTTGTTGAAGTGTGTTGACTTCCACACCATACTCCTAACCCCCATCTCCACTTGTCCTCCAGCCTAGACTTCTAGTTGCCCAAAGGGATGCTCCTTCACATATACTGGAATGTCCCAGATACACTTTTCTTTGCATCATTTTCTCTGCTATTTGAAAGTGAAGCAGTGCACAAACCATTGGAATAGGCTCTGTACATTTCATGGCAGGCAAATGTGACAAAGATTTTTCATCAGTGGGCTAGGCACAACTGAGTTAGAGATGGAGTAATCTCCTTAGTTCTGAATTATTCAGCAAACTAGATGAATGGGAAACTAAAACTTCAGTGGAATCAGATATTTTTTGAGAGAAAGTTTTACTTCCTGACTCATGAGCCATGTGAGCCAGTAATCATCGGACTACTTACGCTGTCATATGTCTTGCTGAAAGTGGGAAATATTCAGTATAATTTGTAGTAAATTTAGAGTTTCTCTTCCTGCTGATCTGTTTAACTATAGTAGTGCTACTTTTGTGAAACAGAAGCATTCAGTATATTACCTTGCATCACTTTTCTATTACCTGACAACTCTGAAGGATGCTTTTATAATTCAGTGGCAGAAGAGAAGGAAAAAAAAATGATATTATTAAATGTCATGAAATTAGCATATCTATTTGCGAGGACCTCATCCATTTGAGATTCTACAGACATTTATAGTGACCATCTGCCCAGGCTTAGCTGGAACATCTTGTTGCTTAATATAGTGTCCCAGTGTGCCAGCCAACTGTAAAGGCAATTCAGGTTCAGGATTTTGATACAGATGGGCCAGTTTTTTTCATATTCTGATGAATTCAAAATGCTTTCCTTGTTCTTCTTTCATCTTTCAATCAAACACTGTGGGATATCAAACCTAGCGATTAAGCGAGTGAAGAGGTGAACCAGTAATGGTGACAGTTCTTTAAATTATTTAATAAACAGATCTGTCGCATCTTATGCGCATTTAAAATGCGCAATTTCAGCTTTACGCGGACGGCAAAAACACACACAAAAAATGAGAAAAATAACAATTTTAATACTGTACCTGTAGAGCGGGTGATTCCGCCCACCATTGAACTCAATGTAATTTTGACTAGCTTTACGTGCTAATCACGGAACGGAACCCCTGCGTAAGATGAGACTCGCCTATAGCCTCATCTCTGACAGCATAAATCTCACAGGCTTGCCACCTTTAGAGTTCAAATCTTATTTACCGGGAAGTTTCTGTGAAACTGGACTAGTCCAGCTCATTATGCTACCAGCTGGGAAACTTCAGTTTGTCTGTGGAGCATAGAAAATTGAGGCTGGCACAGTAACGAGGCGGTACCGCTATGCTATGTGTTGGGCTGCGTGGTACAACCTTTATGTCAACTGTACAAGTAGTTGTTAACCTGTCTTCTTAACAGTGCATGAGAAGCTATTGACCTGCCCTCTTAGTAATGAGATGGATAATATTTTAATTCAGATAGTGCAATCCGAACATAAAACAAATTTATCACTGGTGTAGATAAGCCTACTATTCACAACTCTTAAGAAAATTGATGCGGTTACTCAGCACTGAATATTTTTACATGATTATTTATTTTGTCTCCCTAGTTTAAAGCTAGACCAAGGCTCTGCCAGAATCATGTGTAAGGTAGGTATACTGTGGAGGGAAGTAACTGTGTCTCAGAGAAAGGCAATTCCCTAACTGCTCTTCAGTTGCTCCAAGGAGTTACTAATTTGATGCAGACCCATAAAAATGAAAATGTATAACTGTTCCCATCCCTTGTGCTGATCAATGGATTGGTTGTAATGTTAAAGGGTTAAAGCCTTAAGAGGGTGATTTCAATAGGAAGCTAATGTTTGACCCAAAAACCTCCTCCTCTCCTTCCCAATACAGATTTGCTCCTCCCCCCATTCCCATATCTATAACCACGGTGACAGTGACCCTTAAAATACAAGGAGTCAAATATAAATGTGTAAACAAAACAAGATTTATTAACAAGGAACCTCACAACCAATAATAGTGAACAACAATAAAGCACTCGGATCTAAACACACACCTAGGCCTGAAGCCAAGGAGCCCCAAAAATATAGGTGGTTGGTAGGTATACAATCAAGCAAGAAAACTAATATATCACCATAGAATCATAGAATCACAGAATATCAGGGTTGGAAGGGACCTCAGGAGGTCATCTAGTCTAACCCCCTGCTCAAAGCAGGACCAATTCCTAACTAAATCATCCCAGCCAGGGCTTTGTCAAGCCTGACCTTAAAAACCTCTAAGGAAGAAGATTCCACCACCTCTCTAGGTAACCCATTTCAGTGCTTCACTGGTGAACAAGGGGACAGAACAGGACTACGTCGGGACCCAGGAACGCGATGCAGGAGGCAGGAAATCAGAAACACAGGAACAGTGCGGGGAATTAGGAACAATCAGGATTAGCAGGTAAGTAGGTCTTCTGGTTTTGACTCAACGTCTTAGCTCAGATCACAGACTAGGTACTGGGCTGTCCCTAGGACAGACAGCATGAAGTACTGTGCATTCAGTCTCTATATAACTTCCTGTCTCTAGCCAGATTACATCTGTTACATGATCAGTTCCCACCTTAGTTTGAAAAAGGGTGCCAACTTAACAAACAAGAAAGGGTGCCAATATGGAGGCAAAACAACAACCCAGATAAAACAAAATGGTGATTTAGAAATTGGCCCTACAGTGAGGATCTAAGGCTCCATCCACTTCCTGTTTTTTTCCTTCCCACTTATTCAGAGATGCATGAAGAAACCATTTATACCTATTTGGACCTTGGGTCCAAAGGTCCCAAGGTCCAAATAGCTCATGCAGAGGTGTAAATGGACACTTCTTTCTTCTCTTTAGGCTCTTCAACAGGTCATTGTCCAAGAGACAATCCAAGCCCTTGGTGTTTTATTCTCTTAACATTCTGCTTTTAATGCACAGATTTATCAGGCAAGAGATCACTGTTTCCAAATTCTGAAGAAAAATTTGGCACAGGACACTAACAAATACTCTGTTGGTGTGGACTCCATCCCATTGAAGGGACAGTTGTTACCTTGTCTGAGACGAGAAAGGCTGTCACTGGACCAGAGGGACAAATTGCAGACCTACAGTTGTTAGTGGCAAAAGAATATCTCCACTACCCAGAATTAATTTAAATAATCACTATGAACAATACAGTGATGTTAATATGGCAATAAAATGGTGATAAATTTGAACCATTGTTGAATTTTAAGTTTTAAGTCACAATGGTCATTACTTTAACACTTCACATTGTATGTCCCTGTAGAAAAATAATATATCTTCAATTACTTTGCCCTTCAAAAGTATGAAAAAATGTTTTAATAATGGTAACAGATTATCAATGGCTCTGACATGACACTACCTGGTTTGCAGGGAAAGCTGTATCCCTATACCAGTTCTATTGAGAGTGGAATTCACTTTTAGTCAACTGGAGCCCTGACACTGGTCAGGATTTGGTCCTTTGTATACTCCAATGAGTAGTGAAACTTCCATTGTAGTGAGATGAAGTATCTATTCCAAATTACATCAGTGCATTTTAATAGACTTTCTTTGATACAGACTAACATCCTGAGTCCCTTACATGTTTTTACTTAGTCCTTATTCAGGCACATTACCATTGACTATTACAGGATTTGTTACATAATGGAGCTTCATTTTGGCAAGTTTTATCCCCTTTCATAATCATGGAAGGACCTGGGGAAGGTGGATCCAGTTTCATTCTGCTAAAGTAAAGAGGAAGTATTTCATGTCTCCCCATGCTGTAAAACCATCCTTTACCAGGCTATGTCTACAGTGAGATAAAAAATCCGAAGCATTGAGCCCCACAAGCCTGAGTCAGCTCACCCGGGTCAGCCGTGGTCAGGGACAGCTCTAGCTTTTTTGCCACCCCAAGCACGGCAGTCAGGCGGCTTTCGGTGGCACGCCTGCGGGAGGTCGCCTGGTCCTGCGGATTCGGTGGCATGCCTGTGGAAGGTTCCTGGTCCCGTGGATTTGGCGGCATGCCTCAGGGAGGTCCACCGGTCCTGCGGCTTCATGCTGCTGAAGCCTGCCTGACTGCCGCCCTCACAGGGACCGGCAGGGCGCCCCCCGCAGCTTGCCGCTCCAGGCACATGCTTGGAGCGCTGGTGCCTGGAGCTGCCACTGGCCGCGGTCATGCCACATGTCTTTCATTGCAGTGTAGCCACAAAATGTCTCAAGATTCCCATGCTGTAACTAGATACCAAAGATGCTACTGCTATTGTATTGTAATTGAAAACTAGAACGTTGAAATGCAATTTGCATAGTAAGAGACAGTAAAACACTTTTTTTCACAAGTTCTAAGCCTGCTTCTGCTATTGATCTGGGCCCCATTCTAGCAAAGAACTTAATTTTTGCATGCTTAACTTTCAGCATGTGATGTCAATGTTTGTTGTAATGGGGTCTTGGTGTATAACGTCTGGAAAGTCAAGTAGCTTCTCTGAATTGTTTTCCCCAACTGTAAAGTGAAGTTAATGATATCTCTTTACTTTAGCCACAGTGGTGTTTTGAGGAATCAGTAATTGGTGTTTGTAAGCCGATTCTATTTATTTATTATTTTATTGTTTATTGTTTTATTGTATACATTGCACTCATCTTACATTCACTGTAGTTTCACATCTTAGTTCACTATATAAGTGGATTGCACTGAATATAATTATATGTTAACTTGTACTTATCTTTTTTGAGTTAAAAGAAAGCTCCTGTATCTTACTGCATTTTTATCGAAATTAGGTATCTGAATAACAACTTCTTGTGTTATATCATATAAAATTCAATACATCATTTTTCTTTCAGGTCTGAAATTCATTCAAATAAATGTCACAGATATAACCTTTGATGTCAGTTATAATACTAATAGCATGTATAAATTAATATTTAGCATTTTATTTCATGTTGTAAGGTACCCAATATGACAAAAAGGTACTGTAGGGAATGAAATAAATCTGTACCTCCCAATCACATTGAACCCTGGACCACGTTACAGTCTGTGCAAACTAATTAGAGAAAAGTAATGACACTAAAAATAGATTAAATCTCATTTTACACTTTAGGTAGTCCTTTGCTACATTTAAACAAAGGGACCTCTGCTTCTTTAAGACTATAAAACTGAAAGTGAAATGGTTTATCTTTTTTTCTTCTTAAGAAGTGATGTTTTTGCAGAATACATGTATTTTTGAAGAACTTATTTAGAATATATGCCTGCATTGGGGACATGGGCACATTGTAGTAGTTATATTTGCACCCAGAGCTGTGACAATATATTAAAAAAAAATAGCACATATCCACGAAAAAAGAAGGCAAAAGTTGGTAGGAAAATTTTAGCAGAATATCAGGAAAATGTTCTTGATGTTAAGATCTATTAGACTATGAAATAGTTAATATTTCTAACTGTGCCAGATCAATGGTAATCTGCCAATCATTCATATTTGATATAGAGTGGAATACAGTTGAAGACATTATTATTTGTTAATGCAAAGACCTCTCTTTAAAAGGCAGATACTGAACTAGATTCAGATTGCCACCTGCAGTCAGAGCAATTAGCATGCACAAACATAGAAAGCTTGTTGGGCTAGCTACATGTGTTGTTAGGATCTATTTTTTGCTGTTGTTGTGTTATTGATTTTTTTTTAAATGGACTTGGTTTGTCCATTTAGGTCCCCGTTCCATAATGAACATTGTTTGGCCATTCCCTGCACCTACATGGAGTTCCACTGACTTTTCAGGTTTAAGGCCTTAGAGTGCAAACTATTCAGGCCAGAGAGCATTACTTTGTTTGTACAAACCTAGTACACCTCTACCCCGATATAACGCTGTCCTCGGAAGCAAAAAAATCTTACCGCAGTATAGGTGAAACTGCGTTATATCGAGCTTGCTTTCATCCCCCAGAATGCACAGCCCCGCCCCCCCCTCCCCCCGGAGCATTGCTTTACCACGTTATATTCAAATTTGTGTTATATTGGGTCTCATCATATTGGAGTAGAGGTGTATACCAGAAACTACTATTAATAATTAACCAGGGATTTTTATGTTAAACGAATATGAATGTTGCGAAGTAAAGAACTCAAAAGTAAGGAAATGGCAGAATTAATGTTGTTCTTGCAACCTTAACACAGTTTCCTTGTGCTTATGCATTATGATACAGTCTTTAATTACATTAGGACATACTGTCGTATCACAGTCTCATTCAGTGAATGGGTAATTATTCAATATTTCTTTGCATTGTCCTTACTCAACGTCTAGCCTGTGCCTCATCTAACATACACCATAAAAGCTCTGCACTGAATACAAAGTTTTTAATTTCCTTATATGTGCTTACCTTGTGCTCTCACAACAGTAACTGAGTGCTTTACCAACATCAATGAATATAGATGATACTATTATCCCCACTTTACAGTTGGGAACTGTGGACTAGAGAGTTTAAGGCCAAAACAGTTAAACATGTCCACTAATTCTGCGTCACCAACTTGAGCCATCTGAGGCCTGACTTTTTTTTTCAGAGTTCTTAGCATTTTCATAGCACTTTGTATATTCTAAGCACAGCTCCTGTTGATGTCAGTTGGAGTTATGCAACTTCAGCAGTTCTGCAAATATGGGTCCAGGTTTCTCATTATGGACATCAACAAAATTAGGAACATCAAGTTGAAAGCTTTAGTTTCAGTGAGTGGCCTATCACACAGAAACTCTAAGACAGAGGCACGGATAAAATCACCTTGTTCAGTATGGCTCTTCAACCTAACTATGAGATCATCGTTTCTCTTCTTGCAATCTCATGCTTCGTTCACAACACACCTTTTAATTTCTGCAACAAATGAGGCATTAGGCTTACAGACAGCAGTCTCCTTCTGATTCATTCCCATAGCACTGTTCAACCTGTGCACTGGATGAGGTAGGGTTCTGTGGGAAAAAATAGTATGTGAGTGTAATTAGATTTGTGTCATAAAGCATAAACCCAAAGGGTGAAAATAAAAGTTGTTCACAACTTTAAGTTTGGCATTTTCTTAACTTTTGAGCTTTTGAATCTGAACATGGTGTTTTGGATGTAATTTTCTAAATAAAACAAACACATAAACAAAACAAACAAGCTGAAAGTTCTATCAAATGGGAGCCGTGTTGACCCCCTTCCGCCAGCTTGATTCATTAGCAAGGCTTGAATATTTATATCTTCTTCTACAATTTGCGCTAACAGAGTAACTCGTAGGACTAGTAGACTCTTATTGTCTGTGGTCCAGGCTCTAACCAGGAATGATATATATGTTGCCAGTGGATTTCACTGCTATTTTTAACAACAGAGGAATGTAGAAATTCAGGATTCCTGGGTTCAGTTCCAGGTTCTGGAAAGGAGTGTGCTCAGAATTTATAGTCAACCTAAGGAGTTATCCCCTATAAACTGTCTGTCTTCCAGAGCTGTGGTACTCTGAATGCATGGGTTATGTCAAATGCCCATGGATGAAAACCAAGTTTAACAGGTGTAAGGTGACACTAATCTCTCCAAATTCCTTCCCCTTTCTCCCCCTCCCCCATACTCACAGCTTGTTAACAACACTTTCCATTGTTTGGACATCTGCAAATGTAACTAAAGTGCTATTTATCAGAGCTCTCTAAGGAACTTATATTGCTGATATTAGTATCTGAGTACCTCACAGTCTTTAATATCTTTAACCTTACAATATGCATGTGTGGTAGAGAAGAGGTTTTATCCCCATTTTACAGTTGGATAATTAAGGTAGAGTGAGACTAAAGTACTTGCCCCAGATGACACAGGAAATTGGTTGTATAGGAATTGAACATGGATCTTACAGGTCCAAGGCTAATGCCCTAACCACAGGATCCTATTTTATGAAGTTGTTATATAAAGTCAGGAACTAACACCATTCCCTGTGGCACAACACATTGTCGGCTATTGCTCGATTGAGGATGATGTCTGCTGGGGGGGAAAGTCAGTGGTGAGATTTAAGATGGCTGAGGAGTCAAAATCATGCTTTACAGGTTTTTCCACATATGTGACAGGTGGTTGCTTGGAAAAAGCACAACTGCTAGACAGGATGCTGTATTCTTTCCTTCCTTCCCTCAGCAAGGCAATTCTCTTCAAAATGGGCAGAGGTTTGATGTATGACGGGACACTATTGCAGTCTATTGCCAGCCAGCTCTTCCCTATTTGTGGGATCAATGCCTCCCCTCTTAAGATATGCTTTATGGGTGTCCTTGTAGCATTTCCTCTGTACCCACATGTATTCTTACCATAAATAAGTTGAGAAAAAGGACAACCATGCACATCAGCCCAGCAAAATTGATGTTTCATAATCCTCACCTGAACACTGGTAATGTTAGCTGCAGAAAGATTGCTGGGATTGGTGAAAAAGGATTAGACCTGCTAAATCAATGGCAGAGTGCTCTCTGGTAAACCCCAGTACTCCAGCTCTCCGAGAAGAGCAAGGTAAGTCAACTGGAGAGTGTCTCCTGTTGATGCAGTGCAGTGAAGACACTGCGGTAAGTAGACCTAAACTATGTCGACTCCAGCTATGTTATTCACACAGCTGGAGTAGCGTAACTTAGGTCTACTTACCCCAGTAGTGAAGATAAGCCCTAAGAATCAATATTACGGCAAGATAGATGAAAAAAAAAGAGTTGGGGCAATTACACAACCCTGCTTAACACTAATGCATATGGTTAATGGGTCCGTCTCCAACCCATTACAGAGACTGGTGGTGGTCATCCCATCATGAAGTAGCCTGAGAATATGAATGAACTTCAATGGACAACCGAACCTAGACAGTACTTTCCATAATGCTTTACGAATAATGGAATCAAAGGTCAATAAATGCCATAAACAGTGGTTGGTGTTTCTCTCTACACTTCTCTTGGGTCTGTTATGCAACAAAAATCATGTCGGTAGTGCCCCTAGACAGTCTGAAACCACACTGGGATTCTGGAAGGACATCTTCAGCAAGAGGGAGGAAACAGTTCAAAAGGATGTGAGCAAGGATCTCCCGGCAATGGAAAGGAGGGCAATACCTCAGTAATTCCCACATGCTGACTTGTCGCTTATCTTAAAAATGCTCATAATATTGGCATTCTTTAGGTTGGGTGGAATTTCCTCATTAACCCAAATTCTAACAAGAAGTTGATGAAGATTTTGCATGAGTGCTATTCCACCAGCTTTGAAGACTTCCATTGGGATGCCATCTGGGCCTGGCACCTTGTGGTTTCTACTTTGAGTGATGGCTCACCAAACTTCTCCAGAAGATAGGGGGTCAGCAAGAGGTTCTATTACTGGATGCTAAGAATGGACTCAATGGTGGCAGTTGAGACTTCAGATTCTAAATGCTCCTTCCAATGTTGCTTGAAGGCCACATTATCTTTAAGAGTGGTGGATTTGTCCTGGGATCGCAGAGGGATTGTGACACTTAAACTTGGCCCCTAGATGGCTTTTGTTGCTTGAAAAATGATCCTCATGTCATGTTGATCATGACATGGCAGAGCACATACTATATCCTTCAATTACATAGTAATTTATACTATCAGCACTCTTTATTCACAGTACTTCAGTCCATATGTCAATGCTTCTGTCTAAACCAATTTGAATTAATTTTAAAAGAAAGAATACATGAAACTGTACCATAACTGAGCTATATTACATCTACTATAATTAAAGTCCTCATATCTCAGCTATATCTTCTCACTTGCTCTGTAAAACACAAAGCACATTTCTGGGTTCTGCAAAACAAATACAATATGGTATAATGTAATATATAATATAAAATATGTAATTATATAAAATTGATATTATATAAAATATAACAAACATTCCCATGGTCCATTAATTTTGTAATTAGAAAAAAAAAACAAGTTCATATAGTCATTAGAAATGTTTGTATCTTAGTATTTATTCTGTTATTTTTCTAGGAATTGAAGTTACACATACCAGAAGCTAACTCCTAGAAATTCACACACATATACACACAATTTTTTAAAGGTTTGTCGAAGCATCATAGACAATGCACAGGTAGTGTGGGGCTAAATTGAGATTTTAGACATAACTTTGAGCACAGAGTGATACACAAATCTGAATTACATTTCCACCTATACTTTTGTCTCTGCTTCTGGAGTGGTACTAAATTTGGACTATTATGAAACTGCCTGCTCTAGCTCAGCTGTGCTGACCAGAAGTGAAGTCAGGTGATATATGGAGTAACACCACCCACTCCCCAGGGCACCCTATCCCACAAACCTGTGCCAGTTGGAATAACCTGATATACAAGGACCTGTTTGCTTCTCCATGCCTTGACACAAGTTCTGAGTAACCCGTGCATGGTAGAACAGGCATGGAGTCCAAATCACAATCTAGCCCATATTGATGGAATTTTGAGATTTCTATGTAACAATAATAATCATTATAATCAGTTACTAATAAAGATTAGCATCACAAGTTCTGTTTTTGCCAAGCTTCTGGTCTTTTCTCCAGATCTTCATGACTTTTCAGAATTAATTGCCAGTGGCTCAATAATTTCAGTAGCTAATTCTCTTAAAACAATGGAATGCAGTTTAGTTGGACCTACTGATCTGTACACAGTCACTTCTAAGAGTAGCTTTCTACCATCATCTACACTGATAAGGTCTTTATGATTTTGTAATTGTATATACCCCTTTTCCTTATTTGTGTGTGTGTGTTACATATTGATTTAATAAAGCTGTCCAATAGCTCAGCCATTTTAAAATCATCATTGATTTTATTTCTTTCTCATTTACTTACGGGCTTGTTTTCTCTCTAGCATTTATTTTTTCCTTGATAAATTTGTAAAAGCCCTCTTATTTCCCTTAACCTCATTGGCTAATCTGTGGGGATTTTTGCTTCCCTTTATATTTTCTCTCCAAGTGATAATGGATTCGGTATTACCTTCTGCCTTCTTTATTTCTAGTGTAATTTATTGTACTGAACTGTCTTTTAAAACTGTAGACCACACTATGTTCTCAGTAATTTTTCTATTTCAGTAATAAAAAAGTTGGATGAAGGAGGAGAGAGGCGATATATGGTGCAGGAGCAGATGCAAACTATGGAAACTAAGAAGCTTTTGTAACTAACTTATCACCATGTTGCACAGAAGTTTATAAAACTACTTTTCACTTATAAAGAACTTTTTTTTATCTAAGGCTTTCAAAAAGAGTTTACACAAACAAATAACTATGATTATATTAGTATTCATGATATCAATTATTACAAGTAATTGTGATTGTGACTGTATAAATATTAAAGTATGGATAAATAACTGCAGCACACTTTAAACTACACACATTCAGGCTAGATTTAAGAATAACAAGTGAATCACCTAATTAGAGCTCTCTGGGGAGAGAGTTCCACTGGAGAGGAGTAAGTAGTGCTATTCTGCATCATTGAACTGTCTAATCCAGCCTGCATTGTGTGATTGAGACATCAGACCAAAGCTTCATCCCCTCTGAAGAGCTTTCATGCTACTTTGCAGAAAAATTCAGCCACATCCAAATGGCACTTGCTCAGGTAGTAAATTTGAATTCAGACTGGTCAGAATTAATCACCTCACAATCCTAACATAGTTTGCCCCCCCTCATATACAATGAACCACCACAGGCCTTCAGGAATATTTGAACCACCAGCTGAAAAACAGATCAATAGAGGAGGGTGGAACATGGAAAGCTAGTGAAGAATTATGTCTATTACTATTGCAAATAATCAACATCTCCTTCAGAGATGTTGGCACCATCCTTAAAAAATGGCACAGTTCACTCATTCCTCCAAAAGGAACAGCACTCCATGCTAATAACCTCTGCAAGTACTATCTTGTTGGAACCTCCCATTTTGAGGGGAAAACATTTACCAAGCTTCAACATTAATTTTGATCTAACATGCCCCGCCACACACACTACTTTTTCCTTATCTATATGAAACCAGATGTCCTTACTATTCTGTCAAAACTATACAGATTAAGCTCATTGAAAATATTGTATTTTCCATAGACACAAACACCATCATGACAAGGATGTCACAATGCCTACGGGAGATGATTTTGTTTCATGGAATACAAACAGAGAAGTTAGATAAAAACATAAAATACTCTTATTGAAATGATGCAACATAACACTATTGTATTTCTTAGAATTCAGAGGGATAACACACAAGAACCCAAAACAGAGAGGCAAAGCAGGCTGCTCCCTAAAAAGAGTGACACAACTCAGCCCATTTTACAGTAGGCTGGCTGGCTGCAGACTGACTCTGATTGCACACTTCACTACAGAAACCCCTAGCATGCAAGTAGGACCAGAACCCTGGGTATTTAAAGCAGTACTTCACAATTTTAACACAGTTTTCAATACATCACAAAAGTCAATAGGTAGGTGAAGAGCAGCTGACGGAAAGTCACTCAAACAAGACAGAAATGATGTTTATCAGCAGGAAACATCCTGAAGAACTAAATAGGTCACTCTCCTCTCTTTACATTAAAGGCATCTGCCCCCTCTTTGTCAAAGTGGTGTGAAATCTCAGGATCCTGTTTAACTCAGGATCTGGCCAAGATGATCAAGTAGCATCTGTGATGAAAAATACCTTCTTCCATCTTCAGCTTGCTAAACTTCATCTCTTCCTCCTAAAGTAGGATATTGCCAGACTGTTCCTTCGCCTTCAGACTTGATTACTGTAACTCACTGTAACTGGATCTGAAGATGGCAACACTTTGGAGCAGTGGTGGGCAACCTGCAGCCTGTGAGCTGCACACTGCCTATCAGGGTAATCCACTGGCAGGCTACCAGACAGTTTGTTCATATTTGCATGGCTGCCCACAGCTCCCAGTGGCCGCGGTTCGCTGTTCCCGGCCAATGGGAGCTGCGGGAAGCAACGCGTGGCAGAGGGACGTGCTGGCCGCTGCTTCCCACAGCTCCCATTGGCCAGGAATGGCTATCCACAGCCACTGGGAGCTGCGGGCAGCTGTGAAAATGTAAACAAACTGTCTGGTGGCCCATCAGTGGATTACCCTGATGGGCCGTGTGTGGCCCGCAGGCCGCAGGTTGCCCACCACTGCTTTGGAGAATCCAGCTCATGCAGGATGCAGAAGCTAGAGCTGGTTGATATATATAATATTTTATTTCAATATAAAATATGGGTATTTAAATTAATATTTGTTTGACCAGATGCAGCTTGCATCCTGCCTCTTCAGTGGGAGGATCCAAGAAGAGCATGTCACCACTGTTTTCCAGTTCCTTCTCTGTCTCCCATCTCTCTTCTATTTCTAGTTCAAAGCCCTGGTCCCTAAAGGCTTTCAATGCATCAGGACCCTTCTATGTCAGTTACCTCATATCCACCCATAAACCAAGAATACAGACACAGTCTTCTGGGAAAATTCAATTTGCAAAATCCCAGTAGAAAGCACAAGACAGCCAGAGATAAATTTTATTTGGTGAAGGGTGCTCAATAGCTTAAGAAGTTTCTGAAGGCAATCAGATAATGCCATACTCTGACCACTTTCAGGGGAATGATTAAAAAAACCCTCCTTTTTGACAAAGTTTTATTATCATAAACAAGCAGATTTTGGAGGAGAAGAAGAAAAGGAAAACATAATATTATATGTAAACTTTCATAATCTCAAGCTATGCCTCCTCTACCAGGGAATGGAGAAAAGCAGACATTTTTTGAAGTTCCACTAGTGATCCTGTCATGCAGATCTAATTTTCCTGGGAAACACCGGGATACAATGGTGAGGGATACAATAGAAAAAGACAGACAAGTATTAACATATGTGCTATTGGCAGCTATTTATTCGCCATCTACCACTGCTAACAAGAACAGAAAGAAAAAAGAGTGATGTAGAAAGGAAGAGAAGTGTTCAGATAAAATTAGCAGAGATAGGAGAAAATATGTGAAGATGGCAGCCTTACATAAAGCATCTGCTGAATTAATAATGATTAGGAAAGCGAAGAGTCATGCAAAATGAACCCATCTCTTGAGGGCTTGTTTTATGTGTGTGTTGTCTTTTCTTTTAGCTTCATTAGCCATCCGGAGAAAAAGACAAAGTAGAATTGTCAAGCAGAATGTTTACACCCTTAGTAATGCCTGTGGACATGACACTGGGGGAAATGATTCAATGCTGTTTTTATTTGAAAAGGATGGCCCTCTTAGATATGTGCAAGTTATGTATTGGAACTGGAGGGCATGAGTTCACTCTTGCTATTCACTGCCATGTATGGCCCAGTATTTCTTAGCCAACAGATGCTTTCAGATGGGAATGGCAATCTAAGTGGCATGATGAGTCAGACACTCAAATGTCACACACAATATCTAAAGGCCTATTCATTTTTCACATGTTTTATAACAATTAAATGGAAAATGTTATTCACTCAATGTGAGTCAAGCAGTGTGGTTCAGTGAAGAAAATATACTGGATGTCAGCAAAGCTTCGGTTAGCTTCGGTTAATATTGTTACTGGAACATTAGCTTCTGAGTTTTCTAGTCTTTTCTGATTTCAACACTACAATCTTACTATTCTACTAACTTGAGTTTGTTCTCCCTAATTGGACTGGAGTTTGTAGAGGGGAAAAAAAATAAAATGAAACAAACAATGAAAGGAAATTACACAAAGAAAAGCTGTTATCCAATAGGACTCCATGTGGGTGCACTGCTTGACTTCCTTGCAGTCACCCACAGAATCAGGAACCAAAATGTACTAAATTGTTTTATATTCTGTAAATTTATATTGAGTATATGCTTAGCATATTATCAGACTATATTATTGTGAAAAAGGCAACGTATAGGTGATTTAAAAAAAATCAGCTTCCTATATGGTGGTCTGCATATCATACTTCATGCCTCAGGACACTGGATTCAGCACTCCTCTGTATGGGCCCACTCTTGCATCCTGAAAGCAATAGCAAAGGTCCCATCGATTTCAGTAGGTTCAGGCCAAAGAGAATATGTGATTAAAAAACATGGGCTTCAAGACCTTATAGAGAGAAGTAATATTGAAAATGACTTGAGAGTTCCCTATTTTCTAGTGTGTTAAGGCTTAAATAAGACTAAGAGTATGTCTACGCTGCAAAGGAAAATCCACGGCACCAAGTGACAGAGCCTGGCAGTGATTAATTTGTGCCAGGGCTTGCTGGGACTCAGCCTCAGCATCTGTAGACTGGGCAGTTCATAGCCCCAGCACCTCTGGGCTCCCAGCCAGCAGCTGCCACTCTCCAGCTGCCCAGCTCTGAGGCCACTGCACCCGCCAGCAGCAGACCAGAAGCAAGGATGGCAATACCATGGCACTCTTACTTCTGTGCTGCTGCTGGCAGCAGTGCTGCCTTCAGTGCTGGGTGCTCAGCCAGGAGCTAACACTCTCCGGTGGCCCAGGCTTCCCTCACCCTCGGGATGGTGATTCTCTACCCTTGCCCCCCATCAGTCGAGGGGCTCTGAGGCACTGGGCTCCACACAGAGACACTCCAATTCCAGAAGAGGGAAGTCCCTTACTCCAGATGCCCTGTCCCCAGCCTGTCTTACCCTAGTGCCAAACACTGGGGGATCAGAGGCTGCTGTAGTTCCCAGGTGTACCAGTCATCTTAATCCAGCAAGCCCCCTTCCCATTGGTTCTGCTGCAGCCATTTGAACATTGCACAGCTAGGGTTGCTAGGTGACCACAACTGGGGACTTTATGTATGAACCAGGTGGAGGATGATTTTGGGATCTGCTTCCCTCCCCATCCCCACAAGGGGGACTCCCCTTTTTCCCCTCCATTATTACTGTGGAAATGATTCCCCACCCCAGTCTGCACATAGCCTGGAGTCCTGCTACCCCCTGCCACCCTCTGACCAGCCATACAATAGGGGAGGCAGAAGATCCCTCTGCTTTAGCCAAGGAGGGGGACCTGTGTGTACCACCTTACATTAGCCCCTGCCTCCCCACCACCTCACTATCCACCCCACCCCCCCTCATGGTGTCAGATCTACAATGTGTTTTTTGACTGATTTAGTGTTGATTTATGACTGTTTAGATTGCAAGGTAAGCTGAGATCATAGGCCCGACGGCAGTTCTAGATAGTAGCCTTTACTTTCCTTTGTGCCAACAGCTTCTCTAGCTGCATTTCAGATTACACACAAAACATCTTGGCTTGGAAAGGAGGACCAAATTACTCTAAAGAACCCAGGTGAAGCTGATCGGGGTTATAGAACAGAACAGCCTCTCCACTGCTTTAGTTTGGAATTTCTGATCCCCATATGGAGATCAGAAATAATAAAACATTTCAGAACCTCTAGAAAGTTCTGATTTGAGATTAAGTCTAAAAATGGATGGGAAGGTTGCTGAGGAGGAGGAATTCTTATTTTATCCAAACCAGTTCTCCCAGCCCAATCTCACACTCAATAAACTGCAAAGGACTTCACAGATGTCATAAGCACAGAGTCAGAATGAAATAACATATAACATCTCTGAATGTAGCCAGGGCATAAAACAGTCATGGAGCCCAATCCTGCTCCCAGGTCCTTGCACACAGAGATCAAAGCAATTCTTTTGAACAGAATAATGTAGGTGCCATGGAATGGCCAGGCAAGGAAATTCTGTTATCTGCACTTCTGATGGCACAAAGGGTTGTTTGATATCAGGGAAGAGTTAGATAGCAAACAGATAGAATCGTGGCCTTTGGGCCTAGGGCCAATGCTCCATTTGTGCTGGGGCTTGCCTGGGCTGAGCCCCAACATCTCTTTCATTACAAATTAAACACAGGAGTGCGGGTCAATTGCCTCTGGCTGCAGGGCTAAAAATAGAAGTATAGATGTCCCCACTTGGGCTGGAGCCTCCCACCTCGCCACATTTCAGAACCCGAGTTCCAGTCCGAAGAGGAGCATCTACACGGCTCTTTTTAGCCACATAGCCTGAGCCCCATGAACCCAAGTCAATTGACCCAGGCTCTGAGACTTGGGGCTGTGGTTTTTATTTTGCAATGTACACATACCCTAAGTGGCCCATCCACACAGTGTTGGCCCTTTGAAAGAGTAACTTTCACCCAAATTTGCTCATCTATGAAACCGAGCTGTATGACTTGGGAGAAAAGATGTATCTGACTTGGCACATGTGTATCGGAGCTGCATGTATAAAGTCTGCAGACTGAATTTTGAATATGACTTAAGATAATTCACAAATAATACATAGAGCGTTAATTGTTTGATTGTGATATTCTTAGAATATTTGCAAAGAACATTTTGTTAACTAATAATTAGACTAGTTTGTGATTGTTTCACAAAGCCATAAAATGACAATAATTCACCTAATTAGATTCAATACAACTGACTCCGAAGCTTGCATATAATTCCTATCCAGTTTTGTTCTTTGCTATTTAACATTCTTGTTACTTGCAACATCTGTGTACAAGTACATTTTTGGAGATAAGTTGCTTAGTTTTTTGGTTAATCTTTTAAGGAAAATCCAATAGGGAAAGTTAGGACTTCTTGCAAAAACAATATCTGGCATGCTTCTGCTGGGAGGAGCTAACTAGCCTGTAGGAGGAGTTAGGCTCTGATGAGAAAGGTGCTTGTAGAGACTATGTGAGAAAAGTCTAGCAGCTGATGGACAGCAGTGAAAGTCAGCTGAAAAAAGGAAGTTTTGGAGCTGATTATTTCTCCTTGTTTCAGTAGGATCAGAGATGTGTGTATTTCTTTCATCTATTTTGGTTCCTGAGGTAAAAGTAAAAGCAGAAATTACTGATAGAAATATTCATATCCATTTAAAGTATTTAGACATGCCTCTCAATAAAATTAAAGTGTGGCTAAATCCCCCAGACAACTTTCAATTCTTTATTTATTTAGTATTGAGCCTTGTCAATGTGCACCCCATGGTGTGTCTATGTAAAAGAAAACACCCTCAAAGAGGATGAAAACCCAGCTCCAAGGAGTTTACAATCTTAAATTTCACAAGCAATATTGTTCATGCATAAAACTCTAAGGGTTAAATGCCCTCTCCATTGGAGTCAATAGCAAAACTTCCATTGACTCAGCAGGATCAGGATTTCACCTCTATACTTCTAGAATTAAATACAAATGAATAATTTAGCACTTCGGTAGATCTTTGGGTCATGGCCACCAAGCTGCTGTTTAATTGCACTTTGGCTAGTTTGACCCTCCACAGGATTATTCACCCCACCAAAAAACAAAAACAAAAATGCCTGCACAAGGCTTATGTTCCTGATTTCTTAGGGATGACTGAATATAGTACTTCATATGCAGAATGTATGTTCTACTATTTTATTGGCATGTAAATATGCATCACCTTATCTCCTTCTAAGGAGCCCCCCCCGCACACACAGACAAACCCCCCAGAAACTCAATACCATAAAGTAGTTTACATTCACCACATCTCCTTTTGCTGTGCTGGCTCTATCTGAAGGGGAACTGTTTCCTTCACATCCTTTGTTTCTAGAAACATCAATTCCAGATTTATCGTTTAATTTCATTTTAGTCCACAAAATAATGATCTTATTGTATCCTATGCTTTACAAAATTACTCCTGTGATGCTCTCCTCGGTGCACCCAGAACTGTGCTAGCTCTCTGCCTCAGTAGATGAGAGGTTTGCTGGAGCTTAGACCATGAGACAGCTGCCTACCACACCACTCTGTTCTTAACAGCAAACCTTAACAGCAAACTCCTTGAGACTTTGCCAGTCTAATCTTCCTTGCAGGTAGCAATCAGTCAGCAACAGTTTCTGAGTTCCCAAGAGAGGCTTTTCTGCTGTGTCCAGTTCCTTTCACTGAACACATATAAATTATGATGTTTGCTGCCTCCAAAGAGACAGCAGTCTTTTAGTTTAGCTGAGGTCCCACACATTACTTTAATATATAGCACTGAGATTGTTTTGTAATAAAACAAGAATAAGTTTATTGATAATGAACATAATTTAAGTGATACCAACCAAGAATAAAAGAAATTGAAAATGTTTATGAAAACAATTAAACAAACTAAAATAGCATGTTTTCTAGTACCAACAACTTAATTGTATTAAGCTATGTCTTTGCCTAACACCATTTTTCCTCTTACATCTCCATCCTTCCAGACCAGAGGATGCTTTTGTTTAATTATATGTATTTATATAATGTCAATTGATTACAAAGCTTGATCCATACAGGTAAAACCATATTCCTTTATCTAAGGCAGATTTGCCTTCACAAGATATTTTAAGAACATATTTCCAGCACATATACATAACTCTTCATATACAACCCCTATTTCTCTTTATACACAATGATATTCCTGACCAGCATGTCACCTGTTTTTATATGATACTGATTTCAAGACATTATTTTGCTAAATATTCTGACAACAGAGTGTTGAGTGTGTCTTTTTTCCAGTTGGCAAAAGGAGGCTTTTGGGGTCACAATTCCTATGTTTCAGGAAAAAGAAGATGGCAATTATCAGTGTCTATTTTAAATCAGAATCTCGGTGTCTTATGGACTGTAGTTGAACTGAGCCATAAATAAGGACCTGATGTGGAGCCATGGAAGTAAAAGGCAAAATTCTTGATATTGGTAGTAATTTATATAGAGTATTCATAGTCTAGAAGTGTGTTTAAAACAATATTAATTGACTGCATTGTTCAGAGATATGTAAGAGTGGAAAATGGAAAAAATATAACCTTCGGGTTCAAAAATAAAAGAGGGAATAGTATACAAGACATAAGTGAGTATGCTGGAAAATGTCTAGGCCTTTCAATGTGACTGGTTGACTGTCCACCTCTATTGGGTAAAGGGCTAGACAGTTTTGAACACCTGTCCAAAGGGGGTTCAAAGTATTGTCAAACTCAAACCTTCAAAAATCAGGATTCAGGCCCCCAAATCATGAGATTGGCTTAAAAATCATGATTAAAAGAAGGGTCTTTTTTATTTACTTTCTGGTTTCTAAGCTTTAGGATGAAGTTGAGTCATTTTTGAAGTGTTCTAAATTGCAACCAAGAGGGCTAGAAACTTACTTGGTTTTGATTTTAGTTTAATTAAAGCTGAGATTCTCACCTAATAAATTGATTCTGGAACTGGGGCTTCAAGAAAAAAAAAACTAATATCACAA
Organism: Trachemys scripta elegans; assembly: GCF_013100865.1. Taxonomy (NCBI): domain Eukaryota; kingdom Metazoa; phylum Chordata; order Testudines; family Emydidae; genus Trachemys; species Trachemys scripta. The sequence goes on along the minus strand of NC_048298.1, from coordinate 257,363,596 downwards.
GTCCTGAAATGGTAAAATATTGAAAGCTGACAACATTGAATTCAGTGCAAATCAAGAACTGGAAGAGCTCTGTATGAAGAGGAGACCTGCCCAGGAACCAGGAAGCGTTATCATGACTGTTTGTCCTATTGCAATAAAGTTGTGATCAGCTTCTCAAGCAAGTGATTCTGAGCCTGTCTATTCCTCCGAATGCACCTTTCTGCCCAGAGTGCAATGTTTAGCTCTAGGAAAATTAAAAGAGAGGCTGTGAAGGCAGCTGTAGCATGAGAAAAAGTCAAAAGAGGTAGTTCTGGTAGGCACAAGGTGTAGTGTTGAATTTTTACTTTTCTTCTATTACTTGCCATGTGTGCCAATAAATTAGCACATACATTTTGCATATGGATATTTTTTATTCAATAAGGGTTTTATGTTTCCAGCTGCTGCACAGTGGGAAGCAAAAGTATATTAAATCTTCAACTTGCATGCCTTTTTACATGAAAAAGGGAACAATATAAGGCTGAGTTACAAAATAAATATTGCCAAAGGAAACAATACTTATATAGCAGTTTTAGGGATGTAGATTTTGTTTGCATGCTTTACAAAAGCAGACAAGTGCTATTTTCTTTTTACTCTTGGAGATACTCACAACCAAAGTTATGTACCATATACACAAGCAGGGACAAGCTATCTTTAAATATATCAGAGGGATAAATACAAGGGAGGGAGAGGAATGATTCCAGCTTAGTACAAATGTGGACACGAGAACGAATGGATATAAACTGGCCGTGGGGAAGTTCAGGCTTGAAATTAGACGAAGGTTTCTGACCGTCAGAGGGGTGAAATATTGGAACGGCCTTCCGAGGGAAATGGTGGGGGCGACGGACCTGTCTGGTTTTAAGATTAAGTTAGATAAGTTTATGGAGGGAATGGTTTAATGGTAAAACATAGTAGCCAAGGAATACCAAGCAATGGTAGGTAAATAGTATAATGGCTAACAGGGGTCAGGCTAGAGACTCTTGCCTACATGCTCGGGGTCTTACTGATCGCCATATTTGGGGTCGGGAAGGAATTTTCCTCCAGGGTAGATTGGCTGAGCCTCTGGAGGTTTTTCGCCTTCCTCCGCAGCATGGGGCAGGGATCACTAGCAGGAGGGTCTCTGCCAATTGAAGTCACTAAAACACAGGATTGGGAACTTCAACAGCAGAGTCCAGGGAAGGGGTAGGGACGGTATTGTGGCCTGCAGCATGCAGGGGGTCAGACCAGATGATCATAATGGTCCCTTCTGACCTTAAAGTCTATGAGTATATGAACACCAAGCCGGGGAGAGCATGGGGAGGGATTGTGCTTTAGTAGGAACTGAGTCCTTCCCTTAACTCCACAGTGCACATTGGAGTGTGTAGACTGCAGCACCTGTGCTGGCGCTGTGCAGAAAACATGGCCCCATTTGTTCCTTTCCACTCATTACCACCTTTAGGGAAATGTGTGCCTTGAGGAGTTGTCCCTGTGCTCCCATTTATCTTGGGCACTACAGCTGTGACTGGCCTTTGCGTAGGGTACATGAGTGATGGAGGTGGTTCCCAACATAATGACTAGACAATCTGGACCTCAGTGTGCACTGATATGGTGGAAAAGAGGGAGAAAAAATAATAAAAATCACCTGCATTCCTTACAGTCAGAAAATCATATAAACACCATATAAATAGTGTTTATATGATTTTCTGACTATAAGGAGTGCAGGTGATTTTTATTATTTTTTCTCCCTCTTTACCATATAAATAGTATCTTAATGTCAAGCTGATATGAAAAGAACTCCTAGTGTTTTGTCTCCCCGGCCATTCTCAAAAGAGTAACCATCTGATTGCTCTGTGGTAATAAGGCATGACTTTGTGGTTCTATCTCCAGTTCAGAGGAATTGCCTCGATTCTAGATGTGTATTTGTGAAATTTGTGGATTTATTTATTTGTCTATTGCCATAAATATATGTAGTATATTCTGAACACCTAAAAAGGCACATTCCACTTACACATGTTCAGTATACAAGGATTATTATTACTCCTTGATATAACCATTGAATGAACAAATAAAGAGAGAAACGCACTTCTACATGAGCCCACTCCTGAAGTCCATACCATCAAGGAAATCAACAGGAATTTTGCCTATTTAAGCAAGGCAGGCTATGGTCCTGATTCTGAAAACAGATCCACTGGTGCGGACTCCTGAGCCCATTCTGAGCACTTCTGAAGTAGTTGCAGGATTAAGTCCACATATATCAGTTTGCACATCAGGGTCTTTGCAGAGTGGACCAGCAACAGAACAAGACAAAGTCATCACTGAAGTCCCACCTAAACCCTCCAAATAGGCCGTAACTGGGACTTAACTGTTGTATAGGCCTTCTGCTGACCCAGCACAAGGGAGAATTTCAAATTACGTGAATATTACTAATAGATACTGCTCAGATATTTTAAATTATTTTATGCCCTCTGAATTTGTTCAGATGATTCCTGTCAGCCTTTTCTCTCTACAGGTTTCTCTGAGAAACTGTTTTGCATCTCTATTAGTGATACTTTATGAAAGTTTTCTCTCCTGGGATTTTTTTTTTAACATATTGATTGGCAATTTATCAACTGAAAACTAAACATACAGAAATGTCATTGTATTATGGTTCATTTATTCATAGTATACAAGCACTTTATTATCCTACTATTAAAAAGTTGCTTTATCCTTTTTTTGGAAAACTAAAGACAATTTTATAATCTAAATGTCATTTGCCTCTGGTTGTTTTTTCCCCTTCACAACTACTGATTATTTTATCAATATCCATGTTTTTACCTCAGTAAGGGAGACACGCATAACATGACTAGAGAGTTACTATGGTGATAGGTGGTCTTGGAAAACATAGAAATGCTTTAAATCCGATTTGATAATTCACATTTATTGTCTTGTTGCTGTGTCCCTCTTTTGTCCCCCAATCTGCCTTTCCTTTTCCCAATCCTTCTGCTGGCCCCAGTCCTCTCCATTTTCTTGCCATAATCCTAGTGGAAGGACAAGTAGATAAAGTACAGCTGTGTGGTGGTATCTGAGTGGATGGGGAAGATTTTCCTATTTTTTTTCTCATCAAGTTTCTTTTTTTAAAGAGATACAGATTGTACTTTTGAACCTCAAATCCCCAATCCTTTTGAAACTATAGAACTAGCACCCAGAAAATTAAAGAAGACATTCTGAACACACTATTATTCATGGTTGTGCACCCATCCTGCCAGGACTTCTGCGTATGAATACTCCTCCTCAGTTCAAGCAGATGACTCATATGTGAAAAGTAATTCATGTCCTTAAGCTCTTGCAGGATCAGGAGCACAAGCTAATTTAAAATAAATTATTACTAAAATTAAAGAAATTAAAATTAAAATGCAGTAAAAGATTAAAAAAAATCAGATGATAAATCAAAAGCAATAATTCAGATGTTGTATATAGGAATTAGATGCACCATGTTGGTTTTTAAATATATTTTGATTAAATCAATAAAGCTTTTTCTCCAACTCCAGTCATTATATATAACTTGATTTTATATTAAGTCATATTTTGTTTTCTCTTCTTTAGTTAAGTGTTTTTCTTAAACATCTATTGATTCCAAAGCTTTCTGGACATTTGTATGTCTATTAATTTGAGAAAATTACCAGCACTTAAAAAAATTAAAAATGAGAAAATGAAAGAAGATGGCCATGTGCTGATGCCCATTACACCTGGCTGCACCTTACTTCAAAAGTACTGAAGATCAATTGATTTCAATGAGATTAATTAGAGGAATCAGTATTACTATGGGTTTCATAATCTGACCCAGATGGAATTAGTGAATTAATGTAAGACTGAAAGCTTTTGTTTACTACCCATCTAGCTATTAATTGATGTACCAACCCATGTGAATTTTTCATTCAAACATCACTGTTATTTCAATGTGACATATGAAATTGGGGCCTAAAACTGACATATTAGAGTCCAGTAACCATATCCAATAATGTTTGCTAAGGGCCCTTAGCAGTGATATTTTGTCTTTTTGAAAAAGATTAACATATTTTATTTTCATTGCAATTATATTCATTCCAAATCATTTAAATTGTGTCTTCTAGAGAATTGAATAATTTGCTAATAAGTTCTATTTTTGAGAGAAAGCAAAAGAAAAAAAATAAGCTTTTTGTTAAAATAAATAGAAACAGAAATAAATATACAATCATATAACCATTAGCGTAAGTGGGACCACATTTTCCACCATTGTTGAGATGTATGGTAGAAAATGCTTTGGAAAGCAGTTCATGGCAGAGTTGATAGAAGTAGAGTGAAATTTCAGTAGTGGTATCACAATAGTATGAAAGGTGAACGGTGAAAATGGCTAGTTTCCTATTGAAGTGACACACCTTCAGTTACTGCTAGCAACCTATATTCTTGTACATTGTGTACAAATCCTAATTTAAAAAAATGCATTAAATGTACACTGTGGACCCAAACTGTTTTTTTGTTTGTTTGTTTGTTTGTTTGTTTGTTTGTTTTTTAGTCTTTATTGCCTCTTTCTCTCTAAATTCCTAATGTTGCAAATAAAAGCTATGTGGACATCTTCCCTCAAATATCTTGTTATAAGTGTTTTGTTTTGTTTTGTTTTCAGAACAGCTCGTATTTGAAAACTTGGAGTTGTCACAGTGTTTTACTGTAATATGATACTGAAAAGATGCTGAAAACATTTTTTCTGACAAGTGGTCACTCAATGTGCCTTCTGGGAGCTTGTGATTATGCTTGGCTGGAGCTGAAGGATACAAAGTGTTTACAGATTCTCTTCATGTAATTCACATCTTGTCTGAACTTCCATTTAAACAGAAGTCAAAAGTCAAAAAAAGCCTTCACTTACATATAGTGTCAGGACAAAAAGAATTTTACATTGTTGGCTCCTGTCTTCTTAGCACTTAACTCTGGATTTTGAGCAACATGTTTTTTAAGGTCTTCACGCAAAGATGCACACAATTGAATTCCTCCATTGATGCATGCAATTTCTGTGATTGCATGCACAAATTCGGTGATTGTGCATTCAAAGGCAATAATTGTACTTGCTTTCTTAATAGGAAGAGCGGGCATGGTGAAATGGTTAGAGGTATTGATCGGATTCTCAATAACACTAGCATAGCTTTCCTTCATTCTGGATGGGCAAGGGTGGCTTAATTGGGTGTAAATTACATTTTATATTCATCAGCTTTAAGGCATCTGTATACAGCCAGAGTGGTGTAAACTGACTTAATTTTAACTGAGAAGCAGGATCCGGTGATATTTCCTGCACTTAAAATGGAGAATACCTAGACCTAGTAACATAGCTAGAAAAACAGACTGACTTTTCCCACTCCTCTCATTGTATGCTTACAAGCACATCATTTTGCATGAGCCTCTGGCCTCCTTATTAAAATGTGGTCATTTAAGTCCAGTTCATTTCCCTCTTTTCTCTTTATAACATTATACCATCTATCAACACTACATGGGTTGCAGGAAGACAGATGGACCAAGTGTGTGTGTGTGCGTGTGTGTGTGTGTGTGTGTTAGAGAAAGAGAGAGAGACAGAAAGAGACAGACTGTTAGAAAATAGGGTGGGAGGGGGAGTATTTATTGTATATCTCACACTCTATCTATCCACTGTCACTGTGGCTAATAATAATTTGTTTATTCCAACTTGTTTCTGGAAGCATTTTGATTCAATAGAGCTATATGCTAAAGCTTATCCAGATATAGTATAATCTCAACTTCCCTTAGATGTTATTAACATGGCTATGAAACATACAACAATGCAATTGTTTCTTATTTGAAAATAAAGCAACTGATAAACCACCTGATATAAATCTTGTCACAATTTTTCAAATTTAAATGTTTCTTTTATATTTTGATTTGCACCAGAACTATTTAAAGTTGACCAAATTTTCACTATTTGGGGATAAAGAAGGGTTGATCCAACCAGTTTTAGAGTTGGTACATTTAAAAACAAAATCTAAATATATTGGTAAATTCGAAAAAAGCATTGTGATTTTTTAAATTGTGAATTTGTTCAGGTTTTTATACTTTTTTTTATTCTTATTTTTTTGGAACCAGGTGCAGGGTGATACAAAAAGCTTATTTTCAGAATGTCTGGAAATTGCTATAATTGAAGAGGACAAAAAGTGCTGGAAAAGATTTACCCCATAAAGGGGTAAAGCTTCTCTCTTTCTACTAAAAGCTACACCTTTTTTTGATAATAAGATATAACTGCAGGGTTAGCAAAGAATGAAAAGGAAATCCTAATTAGAAAATGTTCTACCTTAAAGCTACTGTTTTGATACTTTTGGAGTGAAGACATTTATGTTAATCATCATGATTTTCTGATAATATTTGTTGTTGGTTTTGAAATGTGGCTCAGCAACAGGCTGAAAAGAATGGCATTCATTATGGTGCAAATCCCTGTTGCTGAAGGGAGTCTCTTACAACCAAACAACAGGTAATGTCACATATAGGAGAGCCTCAATGTTAGGCCAATATTAGGCTTGGTTAATGGCCCTGGTGACAGTGATGGAAACAAGTAGCAGGTGATATTTAGGCCTGATTTAGCAAAGTGCCTAATTTCAAGCACATGAGTTGTACCACTGAAGCCAATGAGACTATTAACATGCTTAAGGTTCAACACACCCTTAAGTAACCAACAGATATTGAAGGGAAAGGAAGGGCCTCCTGAAATAATGGGATAGGGCCTAGAAAACCCTGATAGTTGTTGCTGCTTCAAAAAAAAGTAAGAACCTGAAGAATATTTTATTACATTTTAATTTAAAAATGTCTTGTTAAAAGGACATCGATGCTTCATTTTGTCAGGGCAATAGCACGAATGTCTATACAATCTGACTTTACATCTTCAGGGTTCATTTTTGGTCTCATATCTGTACTTCAGTTGTTTCAATTATAAATGTTTTTTAGCCTTATTCAGTACTCGTCACAAATGTGCTATGCTAATTAACGGTGATTATGATGTTTTATTTTTTGTAAGTTCTCTGTTATAGCCAAAATTTTCCATGACCTTTATCACTGCTAACATTCAAGTAGCCAGAAAAATGGAATCTGTCTGTTCTGAGTATCATTCTGATAAATGGTAATTTTTGACAGTAAGATAATGTAGAAACTGAGCCTACATCTATGCTGCTCTGCAGTTTGGATTACCAGGGTATAAATAGAAATGCACCCCAAAGTGCTGCACTTTAACTCCCCCATGTGGACACTGCAGGTATGAACTAGAAGGTTCCTAGTTTGCATTAATGTAGTCTTGTTTGAACCGGATTACCTTAACACAAACTAGGAACTTTTTAGTTCATGTCCACAGCATCTTCACTGCTATTCACACCCGCTTAGTCTGAACTGTGGGGCAGTGTAGACAAGCCTTGAGTAATTCAATGAAGGTTAAAGACCCTTTCCTTTAAATGAATTGAATATTACATAAAAGTTCTGAAAGAAAAGCATTAGATTCAAGTGATTTGCATCATTGTGCACAATGTATTTACAATGTTCATGAACATTTTTGCCAGACTGTTTTAAATCTTTGAAATGTCAAATCTTCTCCTTTTAAAGGACCACAAAAGTATGTGCTTACAAGATATCATTTTAAGTTTGCATGTCCTGTTAATATTTTGCAACACTTTAAGAAAATGGCTTATTTATGAAGTAGATAAATATCCCTATTTTACAGATAAATAGATATATCTTTGCTCCTAAGGCCTTTACGATATGCCAAAGGGAGGCACTGGCAGTAGAGCCAATCAAAAAATGAAAAATTAGTTTCACAAAAAATTTTGAAATTCCAAAGCTGATTATGGAAGGAGAGGAGGCATATGTATGCTTTCAGTGGCTGCAGTTCTGCACTCATATCCAGCATCAGAGTAGCCTGTACAAGTAAATCAGGGGGTTTCTTACTCCCCATCTTTCCCTTTTGTCGGCATGTAGACAGAGTTATCATCTGACATATGGAAACATTCTACCATTCAGTTAGTCAGTCACCTATAGCATGTTTGTGTTGTCAGTGATGATGACATAAAGTAGAGTGAGAATTTGCAAGAGTACAGCTTTGACTGTTCCATGCTACATTTTTTTCCAGAGAGCTTGAGTTTGAAATTCAAGTCTGAACTTTAATTCCTGGGGGGAAGTGAATGCACAGTGAACACATGCTGAGTTGTGTGATACTGGCCCAGCAAAAAAATTCCCTTCCAAAGCCCAAAGCCAGTCAGCTTTTTCCATTTTTCTTTATTTCCTTCATCTCCTTTGCAAATGGTCTTGACAATATTTTCAGTTAAGACAAAGTCACATCATATTGGATGGTCTTGCTAGTTCTTGCAAGAGCACTCCCTCCTTTAGACTGAAACAAAAAGAAAAAATCAACATTGCCTTAAACAAGGCCAGCTTTCACTCAAATGGCAATCTGCTACCATTTCTCATGTAAGTTGCTTTTGTGGGATTGCCTGAAATTTTGTAAAGTCTTTTTTCCCCTGTCTCACAGAAATAAAAATAAATTGTAGCCCTAAACTTCTTGCTAGCATCCCTTTTAATACAAAATGGTGCCAATTCAGTTGCTCAAGTTTTTTTTTTCCTAGCTGCAGTGGATTCGTTTTAATTACAATAATATGGAAACATTTCTGTGCAATGTTTTACATATTTACCCCCAATGTATTAATCTGCCAAAAGTAGGTGGCAATTCCTGACAGTTAAAATTTTGAGATAACTTACATCAGGGATTGGCAACCTTTGGCCCGCGGCCCGCCAGGTAAGCCCCGAACCTGTGGACGCAGCAGGTAAACAAACCATCCTGGCCCGCCAGGGGCTTATCCTGGTGGGCTGTGTGCCAAAGGTTGCCAATCCCTGATGTAAGTTATCTCAAATTTTAACTGTCACTACGCTAAACTATCACTAGCACCTAACTAAGGAGAACAAATAAGAAAATGGCCAATGAGTTTAAAGTTAAGGGAGCAGATAAAGGTCTGATTTCCTGGTTTGGTAGCTGGAAGGAACTGGTAGTGAATGGGAGAAGAGTGAGGGCCTACGGAGATATGATTGAAGAATCTTTGGTGTAGCGTGCTTTCAAAGACTGGGGATCTGTACTAACAATGCTAAAAAGAGAATTTCTTTTACCTATCCACCTAAACTTGTCCCCTTTCCACTAACTAACTTGGATGGGTGCTTGCCTAGCTGAGGCAGGCTATGCAGCTCCAGGTAAGTATTCCAACTGGCAGTTCTGCAGTAAGATTCAACCAAAGGAAAACAAGACAGATTTTCCTGTACCCAATTACAAATTGAGGGAGAACAAAATGAGTCAGCCCTAAAACGGGAGATCTTCACAGACACACCCCTAGTGCCCCAACCAGGGGTATTCTACCTGCTACCCAAGATCCATAAACCTGGAAATTCTGGAGGCCCCATTGTATCAGGCATTGGCACTCTGACAGCAGGATTATCTTGCTATTTGGACTCTCTCCTCAGACCCTACGCTACCAGCACTCTTCCTGAAAACACCATCCTGGCCACCATGGATGTAGAAGATTTTTACAACAATATTCCACATGAGGATGGACTACAAGCTGTCAGGAACAGAATCCCTGATGAGCCAATGGCACACCTGGTGGTTGAGTTTTGTAACTTTGTTCTCACCCACAACCATTTCAGATTTGGGAACAACTTATACCTTCAAGTCAGCAACACTGCTATGGGTACTCGCGTGGCCCCACAGTAAGCCAGCATTTTTAAGGCAGACTTAGAACAACGCTTTCTCAGCTCTTGTCACCTAGTGCCCCTCCTCTACTTGTGCTACATTGATGACATCTTCATTGTATGGACCCACAGGAAGGGTCCCACCTGGATTTCAGCAATTTCCACCCCACCATCAACCTGAGCCTGAACCAATCCACACAAGAGATCCACTTCCTGGACACTACAGTGCAAATAAGTGGTGGTCACATAAACACTACCCTTAAACCGGAAACCTACTGACTGCTATTCTTACCTACATGCCTCCAGCTTCCATCCAGGACACATCACATGATCCATTGTCTACAGCCAAGCCCTAAGATACAACCGTATTTGCTCCAATCCCTTAGACAGAGACAAACATCTACAACATCTTTATCAAGCATTCTTAAAACCACAATACCCACCTGGGGAAGTGAGGAAACAGATTGACGGAGTGAGACGGGTACCGAGAAGTCACCTACAGGACAGGCCCAACAAGGAAAATAACAGAACACCACAGGCCATCACGAACAGCCTTTTGCTAAAACCTCTCCAGCATATCATCAATGATCTACAACCTATCCTGGAAAACAATCCCTCACTCTCACAGACCTTGGGAGGCAAGCCAGTCTTTGCTTACAGACAGCCCCCCAGCCTGAAGCAAATACCCACCAGCAACTACACACCACATCACAGAAACACTAACCTAGGAACCAATTCCATTAACAAACCCTGTTGCCTACTCTGTCCCCATATCTACTCTAGTGACACCATCATAGGACCCAACCACATCAGCCACCCCATCAGGGGCTCATTCACCTGCACATCTACTAGTGTGATACATGCCATCATGTGCCAGCAGTGCCCTTTGCCATGTACCTTGGCCAAACTGGACAGTCTCTACATAAAAGAATAAATGGACACAAATCAGACATCAGATATGGTAACATACAAAAGCCAGTAGGAGAATACTTCAATCTCCCTGGACATTCGAGAACAGAATTAAAAGTAGCCATCCTTCAATTACAAAAAAATTCAAAAAAGACTTCAAAGAGAAACTGCAGAGCTCTAATTCATTTGCAAATGCAACACCATTAATGTGGGCTTGAATATGGAATGGGAGTGGCTGGCTCACTACAAAAGCAATTTTCCCTCTCTTGGTATTGACACCCCCTCATAAGTTATCGGGAGTGGGCCACATCCACCCTGACTGAATTGGCCTTGTTATCACTGGTTCTCCACTGGTAAGGTAACTCCCTCCTCTTCATGTGCCAGTATATCTATGCCTGTATCTGTAATTTTCACTCCATGCATCTGAATAAGTGTTTTTTTCTACCCACAAAAGCTTATGCCCAAATAAATCTGTTAGTCTTTAAGGTGCCACTGGACTTCTCATTGTTTTTGTGGATACAGACTAACATGGCTGCCCCTCTGATACCTGTAATAATAGTAATCATGAGTCGAGCTTACTCTCTACACCACCGTCAGTATGTGATTTGGTACCCAAACTCACCTAACTCCCAACCAGCATATCAAATGTGGAAAAACACCCTAAACTAGAAAAGTTCTCCATCCTTTCTCAGCCACAACAGTGAAAAAGGAATAGGAGCAGGATGTCCCACTTCTCCTCTCCCCCATGCACACCGCTGACAAAGACAGTAAAAAATAAAGAACTTGCTTTTTATTCACCAAATGGGGTGGATCAGGCACTCCACTCACCTAACTACCTCCCCTCTCCCTCTCTTTCCTTCTTTTCCCTCCTTTACTGACACAGAACTAGTGGAGTACTATACTGTACAATTGTAGAATGTTGGTGTGGCCCCAGTCAGGGAGACGGACGCATGAATCTATGGGCTGCTGTAGCCATGTACATGAGTTCCATGGCCACTTCCCAATTCTGAAATTCTGAACCACAGAAAGAAACATATGTTTCTTTACGTTTATACAATCTCATTCACAGAATAAGTCATAATCAGTTCAATGTATATCAAGGATAAATGGCTGCCTGGGGCTTAAAAAACAAATACGCTATATCTAGGGCACTATATTTTTACACTCATATTAGGACTATTAAAATCAACATAATAAGTATCAAAGTACATTTGAGAGCTATTCATGAAAACTATTTATCTACAGAAATGTATCATAGACAACACAGTCTTTTGTTTTGAGGCATATCTTCAAAAGAGCCTGATTAAGCAAAAAATAATCTATGCTGTGGAGGCCCTAATAATCAGTTTGCATGGCCTTATGTTGTGCAAAAGCCAGATGTAATTTTTGGCAAAATCAGGGCCCATAGTGCAGGTAATTATAACATGAAGCAAACATCATTACTTAAATGTACCTACTAAATTCTGGAGAAGCCTTTTAAAGATTAATTACAGACAATTGCCACTGGACTCATTTTTTAATGATTATAATCTGTGGTTAAAAATACGTTTCTGCTGTTCTATTGGCAGTTGTACCAATTATCAGGGGCTGGCTGAAGGGGGCAATGCCCCCCACTTGCTCAAAGCTCTAGAGGCTGCGAAGCCAGGGGGAACAGCAGCAGCCCCATATTAAATCAGCACGGCTGCTGCTGGAGTGATCCAGAGCATTGCTCTTGCTGCATGGTTGCAATGACACTGAAATTTGACCCAGCTGCCCATACAAATGAAGGGGTGGTTGGGTCAAATTTCAGTAAGTGGCATTGTGACCTGGTGCACGGGGTCACAATGCCATTAATATTTAACCCAGTCATTCCTCTATCCAGACGGAGGTGTGGCCAAGCCAAGTGGCGTTATGACTTGGCACACAGGGAATCTATTCCTGTATGGCAGAGAACAGAGGAGTCTCCGGAGAACTCAATGCCTGGCTGCACTGGGCTCCTGCACTGGGTGGGTAAGAAAGGGGGGACTCCTTGGCTGAGGAAAACCCTGGGCTTCTGGGAGAAAAGGGGAGATGGATGAACAATGACTGCAACTGTCCCTGCTGGGGGATGGGGACCAGAATTTGATCCTACCAAGATATGTCTCAATTGGTGCCGCTTCCTACTAGTGCTGATGTAGCATGCAAACTTACCACCTGACCCAGATTTTTGACATTTCCTTTATGATTTATATATTTAGCTTCTTTGCGATGGATTGTTTTTCCCCTTGAGGTGTATCATGCTTGGGTGGTGGGGTAGAATTTGCATGTTTGCTGATTGTACATGGACAAATTTTGAAAAATTGCCCCCAGTTTGGTAGATGTAATTTTGCACATGCACGTAAAGGAAAAAAATGGACAGCACAACTAAAATTATTTAAACGTTGATTTTTCCAACACAGCCAGGAGGGTAGATGGATGACTAAATATTATAATTGATTCTGCCTCTACAATTGGCACTCAAAATTTGGCCTTCAATCTGTAAACCAAGAGTCAATTAAAAAGTGTGCAGGTGGTAGAATATTTTTTTAAATAATTTATAAAACTGAGTCTCATGTGAGTAAAGATATGAATGTACATGTCTGCAGGATCAAGGTCATAGCCAATAGGGCATAGTAGACAAAGCACATATGGTCAAATTCATAATATAGCAGTGAATTACAGTATACAAAAGAATCAGCTACTATTTTTCTAATATATCTACTAGATAAATAGATCTTCCCAAGTAGTGTGTCCTTAGAGCTGGACTTTATCTTGTAACCATTGAATTTAATGATTCATTCACCATTGTATCAGGGAGCCCCCAATGCACAAATTAATATACCATCAAGTTCATCTGAAAGGACCAATTATTTTGGATTTACTTTTAATTTCTTTCCTTTATGCTATCCACAAAAAGAAGCTGAACAATAAGATTGACTTTGTGTAGCTGATTCATAGAAGTAAGTGTGCCTCAATTAGCAAAGTGTAATCTGATATGGATCAACTTGCTCTAAACAAGGACTTGATACCTTCCTACTTTTATTGTCTCAATTTATTCTGCCTTTTGAAGCTGACTCTATTAGATTTAGCTTGACTTCATTTATTTATTTATTTTACTGGTGACAGATCAATAATGTTGTATTACTGGTTTGAAGTAACTGCTCTCAAGATTGGCTTTAACAAGTGACTTTTTTATTGCAGACTTAGTAACACATGCTGTATGGGTGCCAGTTTCCAATATTACTGATTTTCCACAGTCCTTTGCAGAATTTGTCTTTAAGCTATGCCCCCTGTGTTCAATGCTTTAGACAATAACATAACACAACAATGACTAGAGTTTTTTTGTTTTTTGTTTAAATATCATCTTTCAAAGAAGGGCTTGAAAGTCATGCAAATGGTTCAAAAGTTTAGGGATGCCATCAAGCTAGAAATAGCATAGGTCTAGATTGTGCAATCCTTATTCATACTGATGAGCACTTACTCTCATAAGCAGTGCCATTAACATCAATGGGTCTACTTGCTGCTCACTGCAACTGTATGAGGTGGGTCCTTCGTCTGGCTAGCCAGAAGAATTGCGGTTGTTACCCACGTAAAAGGTCCCTCTGTAATGGGTGGCAGTGGGGGGAGGACAGGAAGGTTTATCTGGATGGGGCAAGCAGGAATGGAAATGGCCAGAGCAGGTAAGGTGGCACTGCCCTTCCAGGTGACTGAAGGAGGGGAGAAATTTATACCCTGAGTGGTACCAGAGAAGCCTCCTCTCACTGGGATTGGGCTGGCAACATCCACCTTCCAACCCATGGAATTGGAGTAGAACCACCTGCCATTACTATAGCTTTAAGGAAAGGTTTGGGGATAAATCAGGCACCACTTACACTTCCAGGAACAGGAGGTGGAGGTCGTTGAACTGGAAATGAGGATGGAGGAGTTGGCAGTGTGGGAACTGGAAAAATCTCTAGTCACTAATTAAACTTGAAGTGTTAAGAGTACTCCGTTAGAATTATCATAACAAGGAGTATATTTATGGGAGGGGTTTACAGCAGGATTTAAGCCTCAATTAACCGGGGTAAGAAGTCGTCTCATATCCAAATATTTGAAGTCCATAACTGTGTTGGGTCACATGGTAAAGAAAAAGATTACATAGGAAATAACAGAGTTGCAGGACCATTTAAGCATCTCCTTATAAAGAACCTACAGGTTTCTCCCTGGGGTTGGTTCCTAAGAAGGTAGCTGACAAGAATCATTTGATTCACCACTTGTCATACAGATAAGGAAGTTCTGTTAATGATATGATAGACCCAGAATTATGTTCAGTATGCTATTCTTCCTTTGATGAAGTGCTGAGCATTGTTAGGACTTTTTGTCCAGGAGCACAGTTGGCGAAATGTGCAAGTTGGCTTTTCAATTGCTGCCAGTGCATCTTTCTAATTTGAACCTTTTGAGTTTCTATTTGGAGGGTCAGCTGTATTTTGAAAAGTCCCTGCCAATGGGATGTTCCATTTTATTCTTTACATTTGAAAAACTCAACACAATACTGGAATGGGCAAGGGCACAGTAGTTTAGTTCAGGTGTTACAGGTGTGAAGTTAGGGTGTAATGGTGCAGAAAATATCTCATTTCCCTATTTTAAACAAAGTCTGAGAGGAAAAACTGACATCAGGTATATGTTTTTAAAAAGTGTATAGGCAATAGCTATTCTTTTAACAGTGCTGCAGAAAAATCCTCTTCTTATTCATTAGGGTAGTAGAGGTGCACTATGAAGGTGCTTTGGATTTCTTTTAGTTTCTATAAAATTGGACATAATGCAAACAGTAGGTGTGAGAAATTTTGTATCATCCGGAAATGTTGCCACCTCACTGTTCACCCCCCTTTCCAGATCATTTATGAATATGTTGACTAATACAGGTCCCAGTACAGATGCAAGAGACCCTATTATTTACTCTATCCACTGTGAAAACTGACCGTTTATTCTTGCCCTTTGCTTTGTATCTTTTAACCAGTTTGATCCATGAAAGGACATTCCCACTCATCCCTTTACTGCTTAATATGCTTAATAGCCTATGGGGAGGGACCTTGCCAAAGGGTTTTTGAAAGTCCAATTACACTATATTCACTGAATCACCTGTGTCCACATATTTATAGACACCCTCAAAGAATTCTAATACATTGGTGAGGCAAAATTTCCCTTTACAAAAGCCAAGCTGACTCTTCCCCAGTATATTTTGTTTATCTATGTGTCAGATAATTTTGTTCTTTATTGTAGTTTCAACCAATTTGCTTGGTATTGAAGTCTGTTTCTAACATACCTATAACTAGGGTTTTATGTATCTGATTTTTAATGACACGGAT
Source organism: Trachemys scripta elegans (assembly GCF_013100865.1). Classification (NCBI taxonomy): domain Eukaryota; kingdom Metazoa; phylum Chordata; order Testudines; family Emydidae; genus Trachemys; species Trachemys scripta. The sequence continues at coordinate 257,347,628 of NC_048298.1, read as the reverse complement.
CATTAAGTATTCACCATACACAAACAAGCCAACAAAAAATATTTCCATCCATAATAAGTGATATTACAGATAAGCCAAGTAAGAGCACTACTACTTGAGAACTGGTAAAAGTTTGATTTCAGGATATGTGCTTTGTATATTTTGATATGAGAAGTGGACAATTTGTAGTTTTAATGGTTATAAGTATGGCCCAATTTAATTTGTGATATTGCGGAAATTGCCCATCTGCAATATTAGGCTTCCACCGCAATTTTGATTTTAATTGGCTTACTTTGCACAGTCCTCAATTTTGCATATATTTTGAGGTTTGCAAAACACGCTTTTTTCCCATTAGTACAGTAGAACCCCATTTATCTGAACTGACAGTGGCGGGCATTAGGGTGCATGGCAGGGCTCCTGCTGTCAGTCCCCATATATGGTAGAGCTCCTACTGTCAGCTCCCACCTTAATGACTAATATAGTTGCAGCACAATGTCTGGCTATCCAAAAAAAAAAAAAAAAAATAGCTGGCATAACCTAATAGTTCAGTGTTTATATTGTTCCAGAATTTTTTTCTTAAACAAATCAGTTTTCTCTGACTTTTCCAAATTACTACTATTAATAAAGGTCCATTATTACTTTCTGTAATTTTCAATGTCTTGGCTGCAACTCAACTGCAATTATTTGACAATCATCTCATGATTCAATTAGGGCCTTAGTTATAAAGCCATAACTTTGACTCTCAGCATCTACTGTCATTAATTAACTATTGCCTGATCTTCCCTCTTACATGACATCCCCAGATAATTTCCCACAACTGTGAAAATTTAAATTGATAAAAATTGCTTAACACACATAATTTTGCACAAGTGAAATATTTTGTATTTGTACTGATTTAAATTTTAACATTGCTTAAAATGCTTTAAAATTGCTTAAAAATACTTAATGTTTTAAAAATTGAGTTCTGGCAAGTCTACCTATAACAATGATGTCAGAGCACAGAGAAGACACTCTCTGCCATGCTTTCCCCATCTAAGTTTTACAGGAGTGCCAATTCCACCTCAATTTGTCTAACTAAAAGTGAGGCTGATGGTGAAAATGACATATTTTTGTGATTTCTTGAGATAACCAGCACACTACTTACTTTTTTTGACATTTACTTTGTGATGCTAGTGGCTTGTTAGTGGGAATAACATTGCCTGAAATTAGTTTAAATTGAAACTCTGAAATTTAGTTTGAAGTTTAGCTTTCCTTCTGATTATTTTTTTTCTTCTTTCCAATATCTTGTATACCAATGTACATGGCAGAGGGGCATTGCTGCAAACCGGACAGTCTCTACGCAAAAGAATTAATGGACACAAATCTGACATCAGGAATCATAATACTCAAAAAACAGTGGGAGAACACTTTAACCTGTCTGGTCATTCAATGACAGACCTGCGGGTGGCTATATTACAACAGAAAAACTTCAAAAACAGACTCCAAGGAGAGACTGCTGAGCTGGAATTGATATGCAAACTGACACAATCAACAAAGGATTGAATAAGGACTGGGAATGGCTGAGCCATTACAAACATTGAATCTATCTCCCCTTGTAAGTATTCTCACACTTCTTATCAAACTGTCTGTACTGGGCTATCTTGATTATCACTTCAAAAGTTTTTTTTCTCTTACTTAATTGGTCTCTCAGAATTGGTAAGACAACTCCCACCTGTTTATGCTCTCTGTATGTGTGTGTGTATATATATCTCCTCAATATTTATTCCACTCTGTATGCATCCGAAGAAGTGGGCTGTAGTCCACGAAAGCTTATGCTCTAATAAATTTGTTAGTCTCTAAGGTGCCACAAGTACTCCTAGTCATTTTAGTGTGCTTTATAACATTCATTGTAAATGAGATGTGAATATAATGATGATATGTCTATATAATGTTAGTACGAAGAAGAAGAAGAAAAGTAAATAGATAAGCATGAGTGAGTGTGATATTTGTAGTGGTTTTCAGAAGAAAATAAAGTTAAAGCTAAAAAAAAATACACTTTATACTGAAAATAGGTGAAACTACACACATTCAGAGTTCACAAAGAACATGATTTGGAGTAGGACAATGCAATACCAAAAGCTGAGTGTAGTTCAGAAATTCAGGATTAAATTGGTAATAAATAATTACCACTCTCATAAATGAGATGCAAAAATTTCTCATTATCTGAACATCATTAATGAAGTTTATCTTTAGAAAAATATCATCTGCTGTGCATATGAGAGGCCCACATGATACTGAGAGATCAATTTTCTTTAATTTTTGTTTTGACTTTTTTTTATTTACAGTACAATACTTGTATGTAGAGGCAGTAGGACTCCACTGATCAAGTGACTTCTGGGTAAATAGCTTTTTTGATGGTGAAATATTGAAAAGTAATTAATGGGGGAACCACCTATAGGAACAAAGTGAGTGTTGTGCCTAGGTGAAACATCATGGTATAGTAGAGCTGAGTTCATTTTTGAACTTTATGGACTATAAAGCAGTGATCATATTTTTTGAGAATGCATTTTTATTATTACCTTCCTGTAAACCTGTCTAACAACAAGTAAGGCAGATGGTGAAAATGATCTATTTTTGTAATCTATTGAGAAAACAGGCACACTACCGATTTCTTTAACATTATACTTTGTGACACCAAGGGTCATGTTAGAGTGTTTTGTGTTTTTCAACCTAAAAAGACCAGCTCCAAAAGCAGAGCAAATTACAAAGGCACAACAGCATTCCAACTCAAGGAAAGCTGCTCCATGTATAATTTATACATCATGAGGTTTATTTTTAAAAAGCCTGAGACCTTTTGGAATGGGGGGTTAATATGCAATGGCAAATTGTATACTGGAAAAAATAATTGGGGGGGGGGGGGCACAAATCAGGTTACTGAGCCTTTAACTATCCAAGCAGAACCTGCAATTCAACTATTGGTATAAAATGTGGAAGCAAATTGGGCAAGGAAAAGGAAGGCCACCCTTTTGAAAATTTGGTTCTACCAGTAAGCATTTTTTAATGATGAGATTCTCCTTAGGGATACATATTATGAACTAATCTAATTCATCATATTGCTGGAAATTTTAGCACTCTTAAATGAGCAAGAATAGCTTATAACTCATGGGAAGTTACAGAGTGAAAGGCTTTTCAATGTATATTCCACTTATGTTCCTTTTTCCCATTCCATGAAGCATAGAACATACAGGTAATGAAATACCTACCTTCAGTTTTTGTCCATGGAGGGTACTTCAAATTTGCTTGGAAGGAATTTGCCTCAGTAGGAGATAATGTGCACATGGACAGTACTGCCTGCCTAGCTAATCAGAAGAATAAGTAGCTCCTTAAATAAGGGGTAGACTGAATAACACAATTATCCTGGTGCCACGAGTAAAATATACATAACATTTTGTTCAGACAGCTATTAACTGGGCCTTTTGAACATTAAGAGAATCTATGAAAAATACTGCATATCACTGTTTTTAAGATGTTTTATATGTACATCTGTTTCCTAAAAGGAAACCAGGGAACCAAATCTACTTTAATCCATACAGTAACTTCTGTGACTCCAATAACAAGATGGTATTTTAATAAGATTACAATTTGTTCCGAGAATATACTGGATGGAGTTTGAACTTCTGACTGTCTTCAGAGGAAGAAGGGACTACATAAAAGATAACAACGAGAAGATTATTTTTTTCAGTTAGTTGTTAGGGATGCTAAGGTTGAGTGACAAATGTTTTCTCTAATAACTAAGACATCTTCAGACATCATAAATTAGATGCAATACATTTTATTCTCTAACTCTCTTTTTAAATCACCGTCCTTAGCAAATTTATGAAAGATGAACCACTTTTGCTTAAAAGGAAGAAATTGTAAGAAGTGGAGATGTACAAATAAACTATCACTGAATGACAGTCCTATCTTAAGTTATATTTGCCTGAATGCCTAGCTTGCTATTAACAAATTTATTAGAGCATAAGCTTTCATGGGCTACAGCCCACTTCTTCGGATGCATATAGAATGGAACATATATTGAGGAGATATATATACACACATACAGAGAGCATAAACAGGTGGGAGTTGTCTTACCAACTCTGAGAGGCCAATTAATTAAGAGAAAAAAAACTTTTGAAGTGATAATCAAGCTAGCCCAGTACAGACAGTTTGATAATAAGTGTGAGAGTACTTACAAGGGGAGATAGAGTCAATGTTTGTAATGGCTCAGCCATTCCCAGTCCTTATTCAAACCGGAGTTGATTGTGTCTAGTTTGCATATCAATTCTAGCTCTGCAGTCTCTCTTTGGAGTCTGTTTTTGAAGTTTTTCTGTTGTAATATAGCCACCTGCAGGTCTGTCACTGAATGACCAGACAGGTTAAAGTGTTCTCCCACTGGTTTTTGAGTATTTTGATTCCTGATGTCAGATTTGTGTCCATTAATTCTTTTGCGTAGAGACTGTCCGGTTTGGCCAATGTACATGGCAGAGGGGCATTGCTGGCACATGATGGCATATATCACATTGGTAGATGTGCAGGTGAACGAGCCCCTGATGGTATGGCTGATGTGATTAGGTCCTATGATGATGTCACTTGAATAGATATGTGGACAGAGTTGGCATCGGGGTTTGTTACAAGGATAGGTTCCTGGGTTAGTGGTTTTGTTCAGTGATGTGTGGTTGCTGGTGAGTATTTGCTTTAGGTTGGGGGGTTGTCTGTAAGCGAGGACAGGTCTGTCTCCCAAGATCTGTGAGAGTAAAGGATCATCTTTCAGGATAGGTTGTAGATCTCTGATGATGCGCTGGAGAGGTTTTATTTGGGGGCTGAAGGTGACAGCTAGTGGTGTTCTGTTATTTTCTTTGTTGGGCCTGTCTTGTAGGAGGTGACTTCTGGGTACTCGTCTGGCTCTGTCAATCTGTTTTTTCACTTCAGCAGGTGGGTATTGTAGTTTTAAGAATGCTTGATAGAGATCTTGTAGGTGCTTGTCTCTATCCGAGGGATTGGAGCAAATGCGGTTATATCTTAGAGCTTGGCTGTACACAATGGATCGTGTGGTGTGTCCTGGATGGAAGCTGGAGGCATGTAGGTAAGTGTAGCGGTCAGTAGGTTTCCGGTATAGGGTGGTATTGATGTGACCATCGCTTATTAGCACAGTAGTGTCCAGGAAATGGACCGCTTGTGTGGATTGATCTAGGCTGAGGTTGATGGTGGGATGGAAATTATTGAAATCATGGTGAAATTCCTCAAGGGCTTCTTTTCCATGGGTCCAGATGATGAAAATGTCATCAATGTAGCGCAAGTAGAGTAGGGGTGTTAGGGGACGAGAGCTAAGGAAGCTGAACATCACTGAACAAAACCACTAACCCAGGAACCTATCCTTGTAACAAACCCCGATTCCAACTCTGTCCACATATCTATTCAAGTGACATCATCATAGGACCTAATCACATCAGCCATACCATCAGGGGCTCGCTCACCTGCACATCTACCAATGTGATATATGCCATCATGTGCCAGCAATGCCCCTCTGCCATGTACATTGGCCAAACCGGACAGTCTCTACGCAAAAGAATTAATGGACACAAATCTGACATCAGGAATCAAAATACTCAAAAACCAGTGGGAGAACACTTTAACCTGTCTGGTCATTCAGTGACAGACCTGCAGGTGGCTATATTACAACAGAAAAACTTCAAAAACAGACTCCAAAGAGAGACTGCAGAGCTAGAATTGATATGCAAACTAGACACAATCAACTCCGGTTTGAATAAGGACTGGGAATGGCTGAGCCATTACAAACATTGACTCTATCTCCCCTTGTAAGTACTCTCACACTTATTATCAAACTGTCTGTACTGGGCTAGCTTGATTATCACTTCAAAAGTTTTTTTTCTCTTAATTAATTGGCCTCTCAGAGTTGGTACGACAACTCCCACCTGTTTATGCTCTCTGTATGTGTGTATATATATCTCCTCAATATATGTTCCATTCTATATGCATCCGAAGAAGTGGGCTGTAGCCCATGAAAGCTTATGCTCTAATAAATTTGTTAGTCTCTAAGGTGCCACAAGTACTCCTGTTCTTCTTTTTGCGGATACAGACTAACACGGCTGTTACTCTGTAGCTTGCTATTATTTGATTCATGATGCATATCACCTAACCAAGCAATGCAAAGAGCTAATATTGTTGCAGGTATTCCATACATGAGCATATTTTATGCACTTTATTCATTTGAGGAGGTGCAGATTAAGACTTATTCTGTGTTTAGTTTGTAATAGAACAGAATAATTTCCACGCTATTTATTAAGTTAGATGTACTTTTCCTACAGTAAGACAAGAAATGTAATTGATGGCATAAGAATTTTTACGTTGTTTTTGACATGCTAACTGGTAAAGAGTGAACTATAAACATTTCCCCTGTCATTTGGATGGCAGTATTGTGAACTTGTGTTTCACAAATACTAAAAAGACCATGCAACCATCACTATTAAAACACAGAGGTTTCCCTCTGTTGCTGTCTATACAATATGACTTGTTCCTTGTTATGTCTACAAACTTGTTATATCTACAGATAAGGTGTAGGCAGGAAACACTGGGAATCTATATAGCCATATATGGAATTCTTCCAATAGGAATCACAATCCTTTCCCAGAGTTCTCTGGTTGCATCTTATTTGTGGTCATAGCAAACAGAGAGCACAAACCTGCTTTCTCTTGAGGTAAAATACTTCCTGGGACTTCTCATGTGGTGATACTCTTATACACTTCCCCCACCTGAACCTCTATGGATCTGGCATGATCTTTTCCCCTTTTTTGTTTTCTTTGATAACAGAGGATCAATATTTGCCTTGATTTATACCTCAGGCCACACATTGACTTAAACGGCTTTTACAGTTATACATCAAGACAGAATTTGGCCAATAGTTTATATATACTAACATTCAACTTTAATGCTAGCATGAGAGGAAACAAGTAAAAACACAAGTGTGAGTGCCAGTAAGCACTCCTTATTTTCCAAGTGCAGAATTTCAGCATAGTCTTTACAAACAACATAATTAACCATTATTATCTGACTTTATGACCAGAAATAGGGATAATCAATTGTCCAAATGTTTGGAAAAGATTATTGTAATTTTTAAATTAAATTATTAGCATCATAACTCATATAAATTGAAAAAGACCAAGTCTGCATTTTGATTACTCAAATAACCAATTTTTAAGAGACAATTCAGATAAATGTAAATCTACCAATTATTTATAGGAAATATTTGAAGAATGTATTTTATTACTTTTGAGAAATTATTCCTTGAAATATGAAAAGGGGACAATATAGAAAAAATGCTTGGATGGCTGTAATTTACTTAGGATTTTACATCAAAGTTTCCAAAATTCAAAATAATATTTACAAATTGATTACACACTAGATATACATAGATCATTTCACCAGTCACGGGTATTCAGATAGATATGAAGTGAAAGGCAGCAGACATTAAACAATTCATTAACACATTTATAATCTTTTTCAGGACAGAAAGTAGAGAATACCCGTAGCTAGTTGATGGATAACATGGTCAGAGGATGGCCACCTTAAAACCAGGAACTTCTATTGGTTCTTTGATTTCTACTCACTTCCAGGCAAACTTACAAATTGTTTAGTTTGAATGCATAGACATTATTTGGATTCCACAGATACTAGCTCCCCACCACCCAGCCCAAGTTTTTCTTGTCATTCAAAAGATTGAATCTATTATAATACATTGATCCCTCACTCAGTGCTATGACACAAGCTTAGCACTGACTCAGATACAAGAATGCCAACTACTCAACATCCACTATTCAGTCTTCAGTCTATTCAGTCTTCCTTCAGCAGATTTGTTTCTTTTGGAGAGCTCTCATCCTCGTTGTGTTTCAGTCCAGCCTTGCTTAACATGTGGAAATTTGCTATCTGAAGTAATACAGTTGAAGACAAAGTAGTATATTGTCTGTGACAGGTTGGATCTCTTGTGAAGCCACTTGATGTGCTGAGATACCACAGAATCTACCTGTTCTGCCTACATGGGCCCCCTTTAACCTGTCTTGCTGAGCCAGGCTCTTAAAAACCTCCTCTAACACACACACACAGGCAGGGCCACACCCAGCTGCAGATCAGCTCTGGGAAGACTCAGCTTAAGGGACTTGCCCAGCACTCAGATGTCCACCTCCCTTGGAGTGCAGACCCAAAGATATATTATGAAATTTGTCCACTCCTTCAATGTGGAGAGAGGTGTGCACACTTGTTGCCCTCTGTCCCCAAGTTAGGGAATACAGAAACTGGGTTTAATAATAAACTAAACGGATTTTATTAACTATAAAAGGCAGATTTTAAGTGGTAAAAGGAGTAACAAACAGAATAAAGCAGATTGCTAAGCAAATGAAATCAAACACAAACTAAGCTAGTTTCACTAAAAAAAAAAAATGGTTACAAATAGTATTTCTCACCCTAGATATGACTGCAGGCAGTTCACAAAGCTTCTATGGTTCAGAGTTCCAATTTATTCCTTTTAAGACTAGACCCCTTTCTCAGTCTGGACTCCCCTCTTGCCTTCCCTTTTGCAGTCTTTCTTCTTGGGCAGACAGGCCATGGAGAGGAGGAGTCCTGTTTGCCTTCCTACCCACCCATAAATAGGGTTTATATAAGTCTCTTGGTCTGCTGGCAATGTTCCTACTTATACATCCCAAAATGTCATTAGCCTTCTTGACAACAAGGGCACACTGTTGACTCATATCCAGCTTCTCATCCACTTTAACCCCCTAGATCCTTTTCTGCAGAACTGCTGCCTAGCCACTCAGTCCTTAGTCTGTAGCAGTGCATCAGATTCTTCCGTCCTAAGTGCAGGACTCTGCACTTGTCCTTGTTGAACCTCAGAAGATTTCTTTTGGCTCAATCTCCTAATTTGTCTAGATCCCTCTTTATTCTATCCCTACCCTCCAGCATATCTACTGCTCTTCCCAGTTTAGTGTCATCTGCAAACTTGCTGAGAGTGCAATCCACACCATCCTCCAGTTCATTAATAAAGATATTGAACAAAACCCTTGGGGCACTTGGTTTGATACCGGCTGCCAGCTAGACATGGAGCCATTGATCACTACCTGTTGAGCCCGATGATTTAGCCAGCTTTCTATCCACCTTATAGTCCATTCATCCATCCCATACTTCTTTAACTTTCTGGCAAGAATACTGTGGGAGACCGTATCAAACGTTCTATTAAAGTTAAGGAAAGCATGTCCACTGCTTTCCCCTCATCCACAGAGGGAGTTATCTCATCATAGAAGGCAATTAGGTTAGTCAGGCATTACTTGCCCTTAGTGAATCCGTGCTGACTGTTCTTGATCACTTTCCTCTCCTTGAAGTGCTTCAAAATTGATTTCTTGAGGACCTGCTCCATGATTTTTCCAGGGACTGAGGTGAGGCTGACTGGCATGTAGTTCACTGGATTCTCCTTCTTCCTTTTTTTTTTAAAGATGGACACTACATTAGCCTTTTTCCAGTCATCTGGGACCTCCCCCGATCGCCATGAGTTTTCAAAGAATGGCCAATGGATTTGCAATCACATCCGCCAACTCCTTTATCATCCTTGGATGCAGTGCATGTAGCCCCATGGACTTGTTCTCATCCAGCTTTTTCTAAATAGTCCTGAACCACTTCTTTCTCCACAGAGGGCTGGTCACCTCCTCCCCATACTGCGCTGCCCAGTACAGTAGTCTGGGAGCTGACTTTGTTTGTGAAGACAGAGGTAAAAAAAGCATTGAGTACATTAGCTTTTTCCACATCCTCTATCACTAGGTTTCCTCCCCTATTCAGTAAGGGGCCCACACTTTCCCTGACCTTCTTGTTGCTAACATACCTGAAGAAACCCTTCTTGTTACTTTTAACACCCCTTGCTAGCTGCAAGTGTGATTTCACTCCTTCATGCTCAAGCAATATTTTTGTACTCATCCCTGGTCATTTGTCCAATCTTCCACTTCTTGTAAGCTTCTTTTTTGTGTTTAAGATCAGCAAGGAATTTACTGTTAAGCCAAGCTCGTCGCTTGCCATATTTACTATTCTTTCTACACATTGGGATTGTTTTTTTCCTGCAACCTCAATAAGGATTCTTTAAAATACAGCCAGCTTTCCTGGACTCCTTTCCCCCTCGTGTTATTCTCCCAGGGGATTCTGACCATCAGTTCCCTGAGGGAGTCAAAGTCTGCTTTTCTGAAGTCCGGGGTCCATATTCTGCTACTCTCCTTTCTTCCTTGTGTCAGGATCCTGAACTCGACCATCTCTGCCAAACAGGTTCCCATCCACTTTTGCTTCTCCTACTAATTGTTCCCTCTTTATGAGCAGCAGGTCAAGAAGAGCTCTGCCCCTAGTTTGTTCCTCCAGCACTTGCACCAGGAAATAGTCCCCTATATTTTCCAAAAACTTCCTGGATTGTCTGTGCACTGCTGTATTGCTCTCCCAGCAGATATTGGGGTGATTGAAGTCCCCCATGAGAACCAGGGCCTGTGATCTAGTAACTTCTGTTAGTTGCCTAAAGAAAGCCTCGTCCACCTCATCCCTCTTTCCCCTCATCCACAGAGGGAGTTATCTCATGGTGGTCTATAGCAGACTTCCACCATGACATCACCCTTGTTACTCGCACTTCTAAAATTTAATCCAGAGACTCAGGTTTTTTCTGCAATTTCATACTGGAGCTCTGAGCAGTCATACTGCTCTCTTACATACAATGCAACTCCCCCACCTTTTCTGCCCTGCCTGTCCTTCCTGAACAGTTTATATCCATCCATGACAATACTCCAGGCATGTGAGTTATCCCACCAAGTCTCTGTTATTCCAATCACATCATAATTCTTTGATTGTGCCAGGACTTCCAGTTCTCCCTGCTTGTTTCCCAGGCTTTTGGCATTTGTGTATAGGCACTTAAGATAACTCACTGATTGTCCTGCTTTCTCAGTATGAGACAGGAGTCCTCCCCTCTTGCGCTCTCCTTCTCATGACTGAAGGTCTGGCCCTGAATTTTCAATGCCGTTCTTCAGCAACACAATTATCTACTGCTACCTGACTGGTCTTTGAAAACAAACATCACACAATACATGCAGTGATTAATCCTTCAGGCTCTGACTAGTACTGTTTTGAACCTCTGATCCTTTCCAACACACAGGCAGCCAGAAGATACGATGCACAGGCCTCTGTGCACCACGTAAAAGGATGTATGTAACTGCAAATGGTGAGTGCTATGCACTATATTTTGTTCCTTGAGATGCAGGTACATAGTGAAACTCAGCAATATTTTTTTTTCTTTTTCTTCTTCAGATACAGATCTTGTCCTTGCCTCTTTTATTATATATAGGAAGCTTAAACTGCATCTATATTATTTTATGAGAAGGTCTCTGTCTCTCATGTTTTTATTTTGTCTGGATACAATTCTGTATGCATAGTTACAAAGATAATTATTGAAAACCAAGTGAATTATAGAATGGTTTGGGGGTCTTTTTGCCAGTGGGGAAACAGGCTTCTTTTTCCTATCAGTCCTTTTTGGAGGAATTGGATATGAAATTAGGGCATAAGAAAAACATTCTAGTACAGACTAAGTGTACTGGCTTTTGAAGTGAGGCAGTTTTGTTAAATGATACTAGTACATATTGTGCACTATGCATAGTTACAGTAGAAGAACGATCAATTTAACAGAAAAATAACACAAAAACTGATGTGGAACAGAGGAAGCTAAATTAAGGGTAAATAAATAAAGGGACAGACCTTACACTTCTTACTGTGAAAAAAAAATCTTTCATTGTTATTAAATACAAGGACTGCAGAACTTGGGCATATGTGAATAGCAAAATAATAGTTGAAAGTAAGTGTAACAGACCCATATAAAGAGCTTTGTAATGCTGTGAATAAATATGCAGCCACTTCCAACTTAGCCAAAAGGACTATATACTCTCAGAAGAGCTAAAGAGAATGTCCTGGAGTTTTATTTTCTTTCATTCATGGGAGAATTTGGACTGTTTAGAGAAGAGTATTATGAAATGGGGCATTTTGATTCAGATGGTACAGGGCTTGGCTACACATTGAGGTAATGCACTCTACGGGGGGTGTGATTTCTAAAGCACACTAATTTGTTGTATCCATGTAAACCCTGATGATGTGCACTAAGGGTTTTCAAACACTCCTACAATAAAGTGCACCAGCATGGTCTACACATATCAGTTATGGGCAACATATTAGTACTCCTTAGAAATCACAACCCCATACACTGCATTACCTCACACTATAGACGAACCCCAGAGAAACTTCCTGATAGAGATAAATATTTCCAGTTAGTAGAAAATATTACATAAACTCTGGATATTAAGGAATGTCATAAGAAATTTTCCACATACTAGTTTAAAATGAAATATACTAACACAGCATATTTCTTCCTGGTTATGAAGTCACTTAATTGTGATCTTAGAATGGCTTCATGCTGGAAAGAAAAAAAAAAAGAAAGAAGCTTTCAGTTGCTTTTGCCATAAGCTGTGTGAAGTACAGAAAGACTGGGGGCTTGGTTCTCCTGTCACTTATACCAGTTTAACAAAAGTGTAACTCTATTGACTGGAATTCAGATGTTTATGATTTCCATTAGTGTAGAGGACAATCATGCCCTCTATTAATAAAAATAAATAGTTCAGTCCCCAATGCAGAAGCTTCTATCTCATCTCCAAACAAGTTTGCTTCTGTCTTTAAAACTTTAGAGGATAGACAGATTGAGCATAACTTGAAAACCAATTATTATGTCTGTCACAACTTTATATATATCTGTGTCTTCAGTCCTTTTGGCTAGGGCTTCATTTCCCTAGGTAAATATTGCTTGCTTACTTGTTTAAGTAGATAAATTCTCAATAATAATCATCATGTTAAAAACAATTTACAATATGTTGTTCTTCATTTATGATTCTGCATGTCTTGCTACCTGTTTTTCCTCTTGCTACCTTCTTTGATTCATTCTGACAAGGAGAATCCTCTGTCTAATTGTCTTAGAAATAAATACCATCTCCAGAATTCACCTTCTTCAACGCCCTTTTTTGAAGGTCAGAGACTGTCTGGAGACAATTTGGATAAGAAGGATTCCACAGATCTCAACAAACTCCAACATTAAAAACCAAAAAACCCCACAAAACAAGAGTGTTTCTTCAGGACCCGTTTAAAGTTCACTGAAGTCAGAAGGAGTATCTCCATAATTTCTATCCTTCAAAAAAGATCATAATATAATCTATATGTTCCTTTTATATAATTTATTAGATGATTCATATTTCACAAGCAAACAAAGACAATTTATGAAGTATATCTAGCTATGCTGAAGTGGGTACACAGAAAGTTATCTAGTGTAAAACTGGAGAATAATATTAGCAAGAAAAATAGACTTCAAAATCACATATGGAACCAACAATGTATACTTCAAATTTATCTCATAGACTCAGACTTTAAGGTCAGAAGGGACCATTATGATCATCTAGTCTGACCTCCCACATGATGCAGGCCACAAAAGCTGACCCACCCACTCCTGGAATAATTCTCTCTCTTGACTCAGCTGTTGAAGTCCCCAAATCATGATTTAAAGACTTCAAGTCCCAGAGAATCCTCCAGCAAGCGACTCAGCAAGTGACCCTTGCCCCATGCTGCGGAGGAAGGTGAAAAACCTCCAGGGCCTCTGCCAATCTACCCTGGAGGAAAATTCTTTCCCAACCCCAAATATGGCGATCAGCTGAACCCCGAGCATGCAGGCAAGATTCTCCATCCAGACCCTCTGGAAAAAAGGTCTCTGTAGTAACTTTAATAACCCATCATTGACCATTGTTATTAATTACCAGTGATGGCACGTTATTGACCTATTGACTAAAAACACATTATCCCATCAAACCATCCCCTCCATAAACTTATCAAGCTTAATCTTAAAGCCAGAGAGGTCTTTCGCCCCCACTGTTTCCCTTGGAAGGCTGTTTGAGAACTTCACCCCTCTAACGGTTAGAAACCTTAGTCTAATTTCAAGCCTAAACTTCCCGACAGCCAGTTTATATCCATTTGTTCTCATGTCCACATTAGTACTAAGCTGAAATAATTCCTCTCCCTCCCTAGTATTTATCCCTCTGATATATTTAAAGACAGCAATCATATCCCCCCTCAGCCTTCTTTTGATTAAGGTAAACAAACCGAGCTCCTCGAGTCTCCTTTCATACGACAGGTTTTCCATTCCTCAGATCATCCTAGTGGCCCTTCTCTGTACCTGTTCCAGTTTGTATTCATCCTTTTTAAACATGGGAGACCAGAACTGCACACAGTACTCCAAATGAGGTCTCACCAGTGCCTTGTATAACGGAAGCAGCACCTCCTTATCCCTACTAGAAATACTTCGCCTAATGCATCCCAGGACCGCATTAGCTTTTTTCACGGCCACGTCACATTGCCGACTCATAGTTATCCTGCGATCAATCAGGACTCCGAGGTCCTCCTCCTCTTCCGTTACTTCCAACCGATGCGTCCCCAGCTTATAACTAAAATTCTTGTTAGTCATCCCTAAATGCATAACCTTACACTTTTCACTATTAAATTTCATCCTATTACTATTACTCCATTTTACAAGGTCATCCAAATCTCCCTGCAGGATATCCCGATCCTTCACCGAATTGGCAATACCGCTCAACTTTGTTTCATCCGCAAACTTTATCAGCCCACTCCTACATTCGGTTCCAAGGTCAGTAATAAATAGATTAAATAAAATCGGACCCAAAACCGAACCTTGAGGAACTCCACTGGTGACCTCCCTCCAACCTGACAGTTCACCTTTCAGTATGACCCGCTGCAGTCTCCCCTTTAACCAGTTCTTTATCCACCTCTGGATTTTCATATTGATTCCCATCCTTTCCAATTTAACCAATAATTCCTCATGTGGTACCGTATCAAACGCTTTACTGAAATCGAGGTATATTAGATCCACCACATTTCCTTTATCTAAAAAAATCTGTTACTTTCTCAAAGAAGAAAGATTCTGAGCAATGAACTGGAGCATAGTATATTATGAAGTCTTTTTGAGGCTTATCCGTTTATCAGTTTTGAAGATATATAGTAGAACTGCATTGAGCTTGTGCATGACCTAACTGTCTAATGCCTGATTTCACTATTTGCTGAGAAAGAGAGCAGATTTTTAATATATTGAAACCATAACTTGATAACAGGGATTTTGAAGCATAGCTGGATTAGATTCTATCTTTGGTTTACTTTTATATGGCTCTATATCCAGGGCAAAGAAAAGAAAAGAAAGATTAAAAATCATTGCTATGGTGACTACAGAAGGCCTTGATCCAAATTACAAGTAAATCTTAGGAATGTGGATAATTTTTTAACACACATATTAAATTATTATTAATGTTTATTTACTGAATAGCATATAATGAGTGACTATTTATTTCCAATCATTTTCCTTTTCTATGTAAAATCTTCCCTTCTGGGAAAGTTGAAGTTTGTGGTTGGGAAGAATGCCTCTCCGGTGGTGGAAAGCTTATATTGCATTATAATATTTAGTCACTAGATGGCACCTTGTGAAGAATATTACAAAATGTCTTTAGGGAATGATGGAGACATTTTTTTACAGTAAAGTTGTTGTTGTGACTAGTGTCCATTTTGACTCTCTCTCTGTGTGAATAACTTGGCGTCTGAAGAAAAAAATAAACTGCAAAATTTTATCAAAAAGCCAGTTTCCTGTACAGAGAAAAACTGGGTGAGATTATATCTGTTATCACTTCTGTTCATGGGCGGCAGGTATCATAGGCTGGGGGAGGCTGAGCCTCCCTAAAGCAACTGGTGTGGTTCCACCCCCAGGAGTGCCTGTGAGTTCCTGCTCTTTCGTGGCCCAGGTTGGGACTGGGCTGGGGCTGGACTGCATGCCGCTTGGACTTGGAAAGGCTAGGGCTGGGACTTGCTTGCGCTCCAGTTGGGGGTGCTGCAGAGGTGCTGCCTGCCTGGTGTTCTGAGGCTAGGGCCAGGGGCGCTGGCCTGGAGTGTGTGGGGGCAACAGCTGAGGTGGTGCTCTGCCACTCTGGGCTCCAGCAGGGGAGGGGGCAATAGGGGAAGGAGGGGACGAGGCCTCAGGCAGAAGGGGAGGGGAGGTGCCTCAGGCAGGACGGGAGGGGTAGGGGGCTAGCCTACGCCAACTGCTGGTTCACCCGCCACCCATGCCTCTGTTGGTGAGAGAGACAAGCTTTTGAACCCCACAGAGCTCTTCTTCAGGTCTGGGAAAAGTACTCGCAGTGTCACAGCAATATTCAAAGTGGAACAGATTGTTTAGCATATGTATTTAGCACATACTGTAAGGGACCATTCAAGGTAGAGTGGTCTAACACCGCTGCAGTCACAGGACAAAAAGAGGGGGCTAGTGGGTTACAGATTGTTGTAATAAGCCATCAATCCAGTCCATGTTTTTTAGTGTCTAGCAGAGTAATGAATTTAAGTTCCCAGATATGGAAGATATAAAATGTATCTGTCTGAAATGGAAACACCATAACATGAGGAAAAAGGAAGCAAAACTGAACAGCGACATCTACTTCCTGAGTAAATACAAGAAACAAAACATCATCCCAGAAGTTTCACCATCTTTAACCCTTTGCCCACTACACACATTAATATCATAACGTTTCATGCGTGCGGTGTAGGTATAGCCATGTTAATCCCAGGATATTAGAGAGACAAGGGAGGTGAGGTAATATCTTTTGTTGGACTAATTTCTGTTGGTGAAAGAGACAAGCTTTCGAGCCACAAAGAGCTCTTCTTCAGGTCTGGGAAAGGTACTCAGAGCCTCACAGCTAAATGCACAGATTGTTTAGCATAAGTATTTAGCACACGTTGGAAGGGACCATTCAAGGTAGAGTGGTCTGTTAAAACCTCTGCAGTCATAGAATAAAAAGAAGGGGTTAGTGCTTCAGCTTTGACAGTCCAGGAGAGTGGCCTGATAGGAAGGAGCACTTTGCATGCTTTTGCATTTCAACTAAACTCCACTAAGAGAGTGGGGAAGTGCAGGGTTAGTTCACTAACCTATGCCATGGTTAGAGAAGCTGAACACTTTAAATCCTTTCCTTTGGAGATGAGAGCCACAAGAACAATTTTGCAGTAGTGCTGGCTAATTTTGATAAGCATTTTGCCCCTCAAGATGATGAGGTTTATGAGTGAGCGTGTTTCTACCAGCATTTCCAAAAATCTGTGGAACATTTTATAAGAGACTTGTAAGACATGGCCAAAAAACTGATTTCTGAAGACAAGAAAGAAGAGCACATTAGAGACTGAGTAATGATGGACTTTTTAGACAAAGGACTGTCAGAGAAACTGCAAATGGAAAAGAATGGCATAATTGAGAAAAATCTCTGCACCAACTGCATGTGCACGCCAATGGTACCTGTTATAAAGAAAAATGGAAAATATGAATCTGTGTGGATCTTAAAAGTCTTAATGAAGCAGTAGTGAGAGAAAAATATATCCTCCCAATACTGGAAGTCTTTCTTGCTAAAGTGGCAGCAGTTACTGTGCTCTTAAAGTTAGATGCTGCAAGTGGTTTCTGGCAAATTCCTTGAGCTTAGAGATTGCTAAACTGACTGAATTCATTATGCCATTTGGGAAATTTTGCTTTCAAAGGTTATTTTTTGAGACTACCAGCACTCCTGAGATTTTCCAAAGAAAGATGGCAGAGCTGCTTAAGAAAATAAATGGGATTGTTCATTTTATGAAAGGCACCTTAATACTTGAGTCATCAATGGAAGAACATGAGAAAACCTTCATTGAAGTTCTGATATTAATCAGAGAGTTCGGCTTCAAGATACATAAAGAAAAGTGTGTTTACTGCCTACAGCACACTGAATTTTTGGGACCAATAATAAATAAAGAAGTCCTAGTCCCGGGAAAGTAAAAGCAATTGGAGCACTGAATGCACCAACAAATGCAGCAGAATTGAGACATATACTGGGGATGGTTGATACTTGCAAGATCATTTTACAAAACCATTGAATTAATTATTAAGGTCCAATACTTCATGGCTATGGAAGTCAAATCAGGAGACTACCTTCAAAAGGATAAAATAAATTATCTCAACTGCTCCGATATTCAAGCTTTACAATGTAAACAAACTCTCAATGGTCAGGGCTGATGTCAGTAGTTATGGCCTTGGTCGCGTACTGTAACAGCTACATGGATCTGAGTGAAAGTCAGCTGAATTCTGCTCTTACACACTTACAGCATAGGCACTTGCTTTTATTTTTCCTGGGGGTGCTTTGCCCCTCTTTCACCCTTAGGCCACACCCCACTCTGATCCTTCCCACAAGGCCCCACTGTCACTCCTCCTCTTCCCATCCTTGCTCTGCCCTTGAGGCTCCACCCTCACTCTTCCCCCTCCTTTGAGGCTCCACCCTTGCTCCACCTCTTCCTGGGCCCACCTGCCCCTTCCAAGGCCCCCGGACCTCCCGAGGCTCCCACCCTCCGCTCGCTGCTCCCTGCCCTCCCCTAAACCCTTCCCTGGCACTTCCAAATAGCTGTGGCTGGTGGGAGCTGAGCACCCAAGATTTTTTTTCAATGGGTGCTCCAGGAGCACCCACAGAGTCAGTGGCTATGACTTACAGAAATAGAAAAGCAATATGTGCACATCTGAAAAGGAGTGAGCATCTGGCAAATGTGGCAAAGGGAAAATTTGTGGGTGTTTGAGAACTTCTACAGATACCTGTGTGGACTGAGTTCCTTTACAAGGATAACTGGCCACAAACCTATTTTAATGCTTATCAATAAAAAAGACGTTGAGATGCCAATATCTTTTCATTAGGCTACTTGAATTTACCTCAACTGCTGGTAGTAGTAGATACACTGTCATGGAGCCCAGCATCACACTCAAACCCTGTGGCCTAGAGGAATATGTAAAGGCTTATGTGGATGCTGTGGAAGCATAGAGATCACTATCAGGTAGGAGACTACACCTGCTACAGAAAGCAAGCTTAGCAGAGAAGCAACTTTAAGATGTTTTTAGTTATATTCGAGCAGGAAGGCCCACATATGTAAAGAACACTATGGCCATAACAAGAGACTACTTAGCTGTATGTGGATAGTGAAGAGAATCCAATGAACTAATGATTACCTGTGATCTCTTTGTCATTCCAAGTGCTTTGAGATGATTCTAGATCTCATCCATGAAGGATATCAAGGACTAACTAAGTGTCATGAATTGGCAAATTATTCAGAGTGGTGGCATGGAATCAAGGACATGAAGAGAAAAGTATTGTCTTGAGAACACTGCAGAACTAAAAAGACCAACACAATGCAAAAAAACCTCTAATAACACTGCTCTACAATTTTTGAGAAGTCGTCTGCTTCAGAGATAAAATGTGCTATTTATTATGTATTTTGATGTGCTGAATTCAAATATGACAATTAAAATAACTGATTGTCTACTGTTTCTAAGATATTCAAGTTTTTAAATTTTATGTCTATGTATATTGTGTAGATAGAGTTTTAATCATAAATTGTAAACCTAGGTCTTTTCATGTGTTTATGGTTGCTTTACATGATAATATTTCACCTGTCCTATTTATGTAACACTTTAAAAATCAGCAAAAGGGTTATATAAATAAAATTTATTATGAAACAAAAGGCAAAAAACTATTATGTACATAGTTTAGTCCTATTCAGTGTCTACTCGGCGCTTCTTGGCTTGTCTGTTGTATTCATTAAATGGAGCATCCCTTGTCACTGTCCAGCAATAGTCTGCAAGCATTGATGGGCTCCATTTGCCCTGATAGCGTTTCTCCATTGTTGCAATGTCCTGGTGAAATCGCTCGCCGTGCTCATCGCTCACTACTCCGCAGTTCGGTGGAAAAAAAAAATCTAGGTGAGAGTGCAAAAAATGTATCTTTAGTGACATGTTGCAACCAAGGCTTTTGTATGCCTTGAGGAGGTTTTCCACCAACAACCTGTAGTTGTCTGCATTGTTGTTTCCAAGAAAATGTATTGCCACTAACTGGAAGGCTTTCCATGCCGTCTTTTCCTTGCCACGCAGTGGATGGTCAAATGCATCATCTCAAAGAAGTTCACGAATCTGAGGACCAACAAAGACACCTTCCTTTATCTTAGCTTCACTTAACCTTGGAAATTTTCCACGGAGGTACTTGAAAGCTGCTTGTGTTTTGTTAATGGCCTTGACAAAGTTCTTCATCAGACCCAGCTTGATGTGTAAGGGTGGTAACAAAATCTTCCTTGATTCAACAAGTGGTGGATGTTGAACACTTTTCCTCCCAGGCTCCAATGACTGTCGGAGTGGCCAATCTTTCTTGATGTAGTGGGAATCTCTTGCACGATTATCCCATTCGCAGAGAAAACAGCAGAACTTTGTGTATCCAGTCTGCAGACCAAGCAAGAGAGCAACAACCTTCAAATCGCCACAAAGCTGCCACTGATGTTGGTCATAGTTTATGCACCTCAAAAGTTGTTTCATGTTGTCATGGGTTTCCTTCATATGGACTGCATGACCATCTGGAATTGATGGCAAAACTTTGCCATTATGCAGTAAAACAGTTTTAAAACTCGTCTTCGATGAATCAATGAACAGTCTCCACTCATCTGGACCGTGAACGATGTTGAGGGCTGCCATCACACTATCGGTGTTGTTGCAGGCTACAAGATCACCTTCCATGAAGAAGATTGGGACAAGATCCTTTTGACGGTCATGGAACATGGAAATCCTAACATCACCTGCCAGGAGATTCCACTGCTGTAGTATGGAGCCCAACAGCTCTGCCTTACTCTTGGGTAGTTCCAAATCCCTGACAAGGTCATTCAGTTCACCTTGTGTTATGAGGTGTGGTTCAGAGGAGGAGGATGGGAGAAAATGTGGGTCCTGTGACATTGATGGTTCAGGACCAGAAGTTTCATCCTCTTCCTCTTCCTCATCTGACTCAAGTGAGAGTGATTCTGGTGCATCAGGAACCGGCAGTCCTTCTCCGTGGGGTATTGGGCATATAGCTGATGGAATGTTTGGATAATGCACAGTCCACTTTTTCTTCTTTGACACACCTTTCCCAACTGGAGGCACCATGCAGAAGTAACAATTGCTGGTATGATCTGTTGGCTCTCTCCAAATCATTGGCACTGCAAAAGGCATAGATTTCCTTTTCCTGTTCAACCACTGGCGAAGATTTGTTGCACAAGTGTTGCAGCATATGTGTGGGGCCCACCTCTTGTCCTGATCTCCAATTTTGCAGCCAAAATAAAGGTGATAGGCTCTCTTAACCATAGTGGTTATACTGCGCTTTTATGATGCAAAAGTCACTTCACCACAAACATCGCAGAAGTTATTTGCACTGTTCACACAAGTACGAGGCATCTCTGCTCACTTTGGCTAAACAGAAATGTGTCCCTTTGCAAAATCAAACACTGACAAATAAGAGAGCACGACACTGTATGATTTCTAGAACTGATGTAGGGCAATTTGTTCAGCAGAGTGATGTAAGCTTCATTATGATTGCATCATCCATGACTTCTAGGAACAACATGATGCAATTCATATCATGTATGACGCAATACCAGCTTCAGATTGCATCATTCATTGTTTTTCCTAAACAGCAAGTACTGTCCAAACCCAGTCATAGATCCAGTCAAAGATATATTTTAGTCATTTCTGGTTTAAATTGAGATCCCTTCCCTTTATAATTCACTTACCCTCCCTCATTCCCAAGTCAAGGGTCATATATACTGACCCAATAGCGTATCTTGAAAATTAGAGCCAATCAACAATTTTAAGCATCATTTTGGTTCTCAGTGACCCGGAATTAGTAAAGTTTGACTACATTTATTTCAGAATCATTTTGGCTGTAGAGCAGTGTAACAGCACCTTTACAAGACAGACCCAAAAAGATCCTAGCAGCAGACTTATGTGAATTCAGAGGACATCATCCACCTAATTAGAGTGGATTATATTTTTAGATATATTGAAATAATATGTTTGAACTATACAATATGTTGCAGTGTTATTGAGAAATTAAAGAATACATTTGCCCATTTTGTATTCCACAATAATTGATGGGCAATGGACCACAGCTGAATTAAAATCAGTCCAAACAAAATGCTATTTTGAACACATCACAAGCAACCTGCATTACACACAAGCAAATCGAGAGGCTGAGAGGGTTGTACAGACAGCTGAGTAAATAATGAAGCAGGAAGATCCATTCCTTTCTCTTTTGAGCTACAGAGCAATACTGTTAGTAGTTACTGGTTTTTAGCCCAACCCAACCCTGATGGGAAGATAACTGAGGAGCACTGTACCTGCTTAACTATCTACAGCGGTGTATGCAGACAGAATGATACAAAGGACTGTATGAGTTCCATACCATATAAGCTGCTGAGGTCAGGGTTTGGCCAAAGGAGCAGTTACAAAGTTGGGCTTTTAACTAACTTTTTTGGACCATGGTCAGAGATGATGTAAATGGTGACACACATCAGTAAGTCAGTGTATGACAGGAAATATAAGAAGGTGTAATTTGCACATGGAGCACCAGTAAGGCAGGATTTTAGATAGAAAAGTAAGCAACATTAAAAAAGGTATAAAATACATTAACCCCCTCTATGAAATCTTTCACCTTCTTATACTCCTGCATTGTTTGACATTCCTGCTTCAACACACTCTACTTCAACACAGCTGAGGTTGTGGTCCGTGGTGTGTAAGTTGAACCAATTTACACCAGGTTGCTGATGTGTAACGCATACAACCATTTATGTTGCTTTTGATCTTGGCTCTTTAATACAGTAAAATAAAAATATAGAGGAAATATCTGCTAGTGTAATCCATGGAGAACAGGGCAGACCTCTAAAAATTGAGTACTAGAAGAAAAAAAGAACTGTAATCCACTGAATGTATGGAAAATGTGTAACCTCTCCTCATATTTAAAACTTCTAAACTTTGCAAGGAAGCAGTTAATTGTGTCATGAGTCATGTGTGCATGTAATGTGAAATTTATCATTGTTGTTTTCATGCATTACAATCACCTCTAAGTATTTTTGGCAAATATGTCTTCAATCTGTCAATGTCTTTAAATATGTCTCATTTTGCTTCAGTATGACACCACTAAACTATGATTAGATTATAATGATAAATTATAATGAAAAGCCTTAAATAGGGTTAATTGTAAAATACTCCTACTTAGGCTCACAGCAACTTTCCTGGTTGCTGATACACTATTTTTTAAATGAATTAACAGAAAAGCTCCCTGTTTTAAATTGAGCTAAGGGAACTAGTTATTCCAAATTGTACCAGTGCTTAATTATTTGAGGAAATGTGCCTCTTGAATCCCTGCTACATGGCAGGGTTGAACTTTCAGAAAAATATAATCTTTACTATAAGCATTGATACTTTTCACATTTCAGGAATAAACATACAATACTGTGTTTGTGTACAATTATGTGTGACAAAGACAAGCAAGGTTCGGGTGGGTGTTTAATGTAGGAGGAAGAGAAATGAACGGGATGCAATGGGCTGTGATTTAAAGCCAAGTGGCTGCTTTATTACTGTTAATATGGGACGGTTTACAACTTGGATTGGGAAGGGACAAGTGAGAAAGATAATTCATCAATAAAAGTGATATCTAACTTAAAACTTTTAAAAGTCTACTCGGGGAAGAGGGTAAAACATCCACTAGAAATAGTACTAGAACTTTAAACATACGTACCACTCTCCAGATGCAACTGACCAGTAGTATGGATACCGAGTACATAATAAAGATGTGGGACATAGTTTTGAAAAAATAAAGTGCAAAAGAAGGGAAGAAACACACGACACGAGCCAGCAAAATCCAGAGGAGACCCTGGCCGATAGGGTGATCAGTCCGTATGGCTAACACTTGGGCACTCCTCCCGATTTAGGCATGGGCTTCTGGTTTTGTATGGGGACACTTAGCTCGTATCGGTGTCGGATTGGTTCCTTGCTCCTTCACCTTCCTGGTTCCAGACTGGTGCCCTGTATGCAAAGCTGGGGACTGCACCCGGCACAACTTTTTTCCCCCTAGCATGCTTGTGTCTTTGCACACGGTATACTTGTGACTGACAAGCAGGCAGAACTTGAACTCCAGGCTCAGGGTTGCGACAATATGCACAAGAAGTAGGAATTTTTAAAAATAAAATAAATCTTATGCAATGCTGAAAATTATTTCCCAAAGCCATCCTGGGGGATATGAAGATTGAATCAAATGTATAAAAAATGGGAAGATATTAGAGTATGCAAATGCTACAGTTTAGGAGGCTCCATCTCGCAGTTGGATCTGTGTGACTATTGAACTCACTTTATTTAACAGATGTGCACATCAACTATCACAAGATCTAAACAATATAGACTAAAAACACTATACATTAATACATAGTGTGACAAAGTTCCTCCTCTATGATGGCCCAGCGCTTATTGGCGGATTTTCTTGCCTCAGAGATTCACCATGTGGGTTGGGGAACAGCCCAGAGACCTTCCCCTCTGGAAGAGCCCACAGTCCAGGTCAATTGGGAGGTTTAGGAGGAACCCGGGCCCACCCTCTACTCCGGGTTCCAGCCCAGGGCCCTGTGGACAGCAGTTGTCTATAGTGCCTCCTGTAACAGCTGCATGACAGCTACAACTCCCTGGGCTACTTCCCCATGGCCTCCTCCAAACACCTTCCTTATTCTCACCACAGGACCTTTCTCCTGGTGTCTGATAACACTTGTGCTCCTCATTCCTCCAGCAGCTCACACTCTGAGCTCCTTGCACTTCTTGCTCCCAGCTCCTCACACTCACACCACAAACTGAAGTCAGCTCCTTTTAAAACCCAGATGCCCTGATTAGCCTGCCTTAATTGAATCTAGCAGCTTCTTCTTAATTGGCTCCATGTGTCCTAATTAGCCTGCCTGTCTTAAGTATGTTTGCCCTCTACCAGACTCCTGTACCCCACTGGTCTGGGTCTGTCACAAAAACCGCTCCAATATGGGCTGAGAGAATTCAAGGTAAAATTCTGGTCCTATTTAGGTCAATGGGAGTTTTGCCATTCACTTCACTGTGGCCAGGATTTCACCCCAGGAATCCTGCACAGGAAGAAATCTAGTAGTTCTTAAAGAAATCAGCTCTTAATTGCTACAAAAGATTTAGGGGAGGGAGGAGAGAAAGCAAATATCAAAAAACAAACAAAGCCATAAAGGAAGGGTTTCTCAGATTGGTCAACTATAGGCTGACTAAATAAATGGGTTTCTGTAGGGCATTGAATGCAGATAATGAAGGACCTTTTTGAAGGGACCAGTTCCTTAGCCCATTGCTGACTAAACCTAGTAGGGACTGAGAACAGACTGATCCTGACTGATAGCCAGTTAGGGGAAAAGGGAAAGTGACCACACAAGTACTCTGGGACTAGATTATGAAGGATTTATATTCTATGACCTTAAAACATTTCATAATACGTTGACCCAGGTTTGTTTTCCTTTGCATGTTTTTCATATCTCCATGAAGATTAACTTTTACTTGCCATATACGTTATCCCATTTGCTACTGAGAAAAACAGGATTTAACGAGAAAACAAATTGGATGAAACATCTATGGAGAAAATAGTGAAAATTGTACTCCTTCCTCAGGAAATTTTAATCCACAATTGTAAGTGTTCCTACCCCTGAATTTATAGATCAGCAGTTTGTATTGATGTAAATTAGGAATATATTCAAAGGTTTCAAGGGAGATTAAGAGCTTTTGGGTTCCTGGGCACAAAATATCCGGAGGCCACCTCCATTTTTGAAGTTTTTGGATGGGTGGTGGGGGTTCAGTTTCACATTTTGCATTGAGCCCCTAAAAAACTTTTTCAGTTCTGCTGCCTCAGACTCACCCTGCAGTGATTGCTTTCTCCCCTGGGGCTAGGCTCCACACGCTGGGTACTACAACCCTATGGGCAGGATCACAATGGCACTCACTCAATATTGGGGGCACCTGCTCTTCTACAGACCTTAGGCCTGAGCCTTAAAAACCTGTCTATCAAACCTGTCTGTGATTTTAAGATATTTCTATGAAAGTAAATTAGTCTTGGAAGTTTGAAATATTTCTTTTGCCTGTCTGCTCCTCAATTATATAGATTTACTTATTGCTTGTGAAGTTTGCTTGAAAAAGTATGTACAATATATTATGTTGCTAAGTAATATAGTAGATGGTAGATAATAACAAATGTAGATAATTTAAAACAAACAAAAAACATATTCAGGCAATGTGTCAATGTGTCCATCTATATTATAACCTTATTGACCTTATCTGTCATTTCTTCTACATCTGCCCTATTAAGAAAATGCAACAAAGTATATTTAGACACATGCAAACCATTCAATACTAATTTTGTCACTGCATTGTGTTATCTATTTGAAGCACTGTCCTGTTTTTATATGAAGGTTGGGATATTAAATGGCTATAGTTTGGATAGCTAAGCTACAATAACGCCAGCCTGAACTAAACCAAAATTCCAATTTTCTGTCATTGTGATGGTGCCAGTGGTAGAAGTCTCTATTTTGTGCAGTCATGTTTGTTAGTAAAAGTTACAAAATCCTGTTTACAGTGCATCCAATTGTGATGAAAAATATGGCAACTATTAAAAAGGTGGTAACACTTTTTAGTATACTAATTGACTCTTTCAAAGGGCCTCCACAATTGCTTTGCTAAGACTAACCCAATACCATCAAAGCATATATACCCCAACTCCATGTAGCTTGTGGCATAATTCAAAACCTTTATTCCATCATACTCTCTCTCTGAAGAAAAAAAAAAAAAAACTAGTCTGAGTGGAGGGTGAAATACTGATATCATGGAAGTGAGTGGGAGCTTTTCAATTGACTTCAGTGGTGGCATCCTTTCACCTGAAGTGTGTATTCTCTTTCTGTATTTCTTGTAGATGGAAGTGATAGCCTGATGGAGTTTCAGTGTGTGTAATGTGTAAGCAGCAAGGAATACCAAAGAGGTTTTCACTTAAACTAGTATTTCAGTGCTATCGAAGTTTTGGGTGGTTGAGTTGTGGTAACTTCCTAGGTTTTAATACATGCTTGGTGCTGGGGGGAGGTGATATTTGACATGCTCAGAAAGGACAGAATGGTTGAACACAATTTGGAAGGAGTTTGCAGGCAGTTGAGGATGGGTGCTGATTTTCAGTGGCACTCAGGTCCTGGCCATCAGTCTAGGGGGCTTTGCATTTTAATTTAATTTTAAAGGAAGCTTCTTAAATATTTTTAAAACCTTATTTACTTTACATACAACAATAGTTTAGTTATATATTATAGACTTATAGAAAGAGACCTTCTAAAATGTTAAAATGTATTACTGGCACGCGAAACCTTAAATTAGAGTGAATAAATGAAGACTCAGCACACCACTTCTGAAAGTTTGCTGATGCCTGCTCTATAGTAAAGGTGTCTCCATGTTCCAGCCCTATGCAAGTGAGTTTGTGGAGAAGTATCGCTGTTTCCACTTATATCCTGCACTCAAGTATATATAAAAGAAGTGTCTCCCATTCAGTGTCTGGACCGTTTGTGTTAAACAAACTGAAAATTACTCATCAAATCACTGTTCCACCTTCAAGAAGTAAGATATGTTCTTTGTTCCCTCAGTGGTATTTCCAGGGGTGCACACATATGGAGCTCTTTAGGACAGGAACAATTTCTTACTCTGTGTTTTAACATAAGAACCTAAGAGAGGCCGTACCGGGTCAGACCAAAGGTCCATCTAGCCCAGTATCCTGTCTACCAACAGTGGCCAATGCCAGGTGCCCCAGAAGGAGTGAACCTAACAGGCAATGATCAAGTGATTTCTCTCCTGCCATCCATCTCCATCCTCTGACAGACAGAGGCTAGGGACAGAGGCTAGGGACAGAGGCCTTACCCGTCCTGGCTAATAGCCATTAATGGACTTAACCACCATGAATTTATCCAGTTCCCTTTTAAACTCTGTTATAGTCCTAGCCTTCACAACCTTCTCAGGTAAGGAGTTCCACAAGTTGACTGTGCGCTGCATGAAGAAGAACTTCCTTTTATTTGTTTTAAACCTGCTGCCTATTAATTTCATTTGATGACCCCTAGTTCTTGTATTATGGGAATAAGTAAATAACTTATCCTTATCCACTTTCTCCACATCACTCATGATTTTATATACCTCTATCATATCCCCCCTTAGTCTCCTCTTTTCCAAGCTGAAGAGTCCTAGCCTCTTTAATCTCTCCTCATATGGGACCCGTTCCAAACCCTTAATCATTTTAGTTGCCCTTTTCTGAACCTTTTCTAGTGCCAGTATATCTTTTTTGAGATGAGGAGACCACATCTGTACGCAGTATTTGAGATGAGGGCGTACCATCAATTTATATAAGGGCAATAATATATTCTCAGTCTTATTCTCTATCCCCTTTTTAATGATTCCTAACATCCTGTTTGCTTTTTTGACCACCTCTGCACAGTGCATGGACATTTTCAGGGAACTATCCACGATGACTCCAAGATCTCTTTCCTGACTTGTTGTAGCTAAATTAGCCCCCATCATATTGTATGTATAGTTGGGGTTATTTTTTCCAATGTGCATTACTTTACATTTATCCACATTAAATTTCATTTGCCATTTTGTTGCCCAATCACTTAGTTTTGTGAGATCTTTTTGAAGTTCTTCACAGTCTGATTTGGACTTAACTATCTTTAGCAGTTTAGTATCATCTGCAAACTTTGCCACCTCACTGTTTACCCCTTTCTCCAGATCATTTATGAATAAGTTGAATAGGATCGGTCCGAGGACTGACCCTTGGGGAACACCACTAGTTACCCCTCTCCATTCTGAGAATTTACCATTTATTCCTACCCTTTGTTCCCTCTCTTTTAACCAGTTCTCAATCCATGAAAGGACCTTCCCGTTTATCCCATGGCAGCTTAATTTACGTAAGAGCCTTTGGTGAGGGACCTTGTCAAAGGCTTTCTGGAAATCTAAGTATACTATATCCACTGGATCCCCTTTGTCCACATGTTTGTTGACCCCTTCAAAGAATTCTAATAGATTAGTAAGGCACGATTTCCCTTTACAGAAATCATGTTGACTATTGCTTAACAGTTTATGTTTTTCTATGTGTCGGACAATTTTATTCTTAACTATTGTTTCGACTAATTTGCCCGGTACAGACGTTAGACCAGTCTGTAATTGCCGGGATCACCTCTAGAGCCCTTTTTAAATCTTGGCGTTACATTAGCTAACTTCCAGTCATTGAGTACAGAAGCCGATTTAAAGGACAGGTTACAAACCTTAGTTAACAGTTCCGCAACTTCACATTTGAGTTCTTTCAGAACTCTTGGGTGAACGCCATCTGGTCCCGGAGACTTGTTAATGTTAAGTTTATCAATTAATTCCAAAACCTCCTCTCGTGACACTTCAATCCATGACAGTTCCTCGGATTTGTCACCTACAAAAGCCGGCTCAGGTTTGAGAATCTCCCTAACATCCTCAGCCGTGAAGACTGAAGCAAAGAATCCGTTTAGTTTCTCCGCAATGACTTTATCGTCTTTAAGCGCTCCTTTTGTATCTCGCTCATCAAGGGGCCCCACTGGTTGTTTAGCAGGCTTCCTGCTTCTGATGTACTTAAAAAATATGTTGTTATTACCTTTGGAGTTTTTGGCTAGCCGTTCTTCAAACTCCTCTTTGGCTTTTCTTATTACATTCTTGCACTTAATTTGGCTCCTTTCTATTTGCCTCACTAGGATTTGACTTCCACTTTTTAAAGGAAGTCTTTTTTATCTCTCATTGCTTCTTTTACATGGTTGTTAAGCCACGGTGGCTCTCTTTTAGTTCTTTTACTGTGTTTCTTAATTTGGGGTATACATTGGGCCTCTATTATGGTGTCTTTAAAAAGCGCCCATGCAGCTTGCAGGGATTTCACTTTAGTCACTGTGCCTTTTAACTTCTGTTTAACTAACCCCCTCATTTTTGCATAGTTCCCCCTTTTGAAATTAAATGCCACAGTGCTGGGCTGTTGAGTTGGTCTTCCCATCACAGGGATGTTAAACGCTATTGTATTATGGTCACTATTTCCAAGCAGTCCTGCTATAGTTACCTCTTGGACCAGCTCCTGCGCTACACTGAGGACTAAATCTAGAGTTGCCTCTCCCCTTACCAGCTGCTCCATGAAGCAGTCATTTAAAGTATCGAGAAATTTTATCTCTGCATTTCGTCCTGAAGTGAAATGTTCCCAGTCAATATGGGGATAATTGAAATCCCCCACTATTATTGAGTTCTTAATTTTGATAGCCTCTCTAATTTCCCTTAGCATTTCATCATCACTATCACCGTCCTGGTCAGGTGGTCGATAATAGATCCCTAATGTTATATTCTTATTAGAGCATGAAATTTCTATCCATAGAGATTCTATGGAACATGCGGATTTGCTTAAGATTTTTACTTCATTTGATTGTACATTTTCTTTCACATATAGTGCCACTCCCCCCCCCTCCCCCGCACGACCTGTTCTGTCCTTCCAATATATTTTGTACCCCGGAATGATTGTGTACCATTGATTGCTCTCAGTCCACCAGGTTTCTGTGATGCCTATTATATCAATATCCTCCTTTATCACAAGGCACTCTAGTCACTGTTTAAAACTTGTCACTGTTTATTTGTCTGCCCTTTTCTGATGTATCAGATTCTTTTTTATGTGAATGTTTATCATCTGATCTGGCCCCTACTTTATCCTCTTCCATCCTCTGCTCCTGACTATAACCTGGAGATTCTCTATCATTAGACTCTCCCCTAACCTAAGAGAAGTCTCTGTCCGAGCCACATGCTCCTCTGCAGCAATCGGCTTTCCCCTATCTCCTAGTTTAAAAACTGCTCCACAACCTTTTTAATGTTTAGTGCCAGCAGTCTGGTTCCACTTTGGTTTAGGTGGAGCCCATCCTTCCTGTATAGGCTCCCCCCACTCCAGAAGTTTCCCCAGTTCCTACACCATCATCTCATCCACGCATTGAGACTCTGAAGCTCTGCCTGCCTACCTGGCCCTATGCGTGGAACTGGGAGCATTTCTGAGAATGCCACCATAGAGGTCCTGGATTTCAGTCTCTTCCCTAGCAGCCTAAATTTGTCCTCCAGGACATCTCTCCTACCCTTCCCTATGTCATTGGTACCTACATGTACCATGACCACCGGCTCCTCCCCAGCACTACACATAAGTCTGTCTAGATGCCTCGAGAGATCCGCAACCTTCGCACCAGGCAGGCAAGTCACCATACGGTTCTTCCGGTCATCACAAACCCAGCTATCTAAGTTTCTAATGAGCGAATCTCCCAATACTAATACCTGCCTTTTCCTAGCAACTGGAGTTCCCTCCCCCGGAGGGGTAACCTCAGTGTGAGAGGCAACCCCAGCACCGTCCGGAAGGAGGGTCCCAACTATGAGAAGGTTTCCCTCTCCTCCCGTTGACTGCTCTGCTTCCCTGGGCCTTTCATCCTCCTCAACAGCGCAGGGGCTGTCTGACCGGAGGTGGGACAATTCTACAGTGTCCCGGAAAACCTCATCAACATACCTCTCTGCCTCCCTTTGCTCCTCCAGTTCCGCCACCCTTGCCTCCAGAGTCCGTACATGGTCTCTGAGGGCCAGGAGCTCCTTGCACTGAATGCACACATACGCCACCCACCCACGGGGCAGGTAATCATACATGCTACACTCAGTGCAAGAAACTGGATAGCCCCCACTCTTCAGCTGGGCTTCTGCCTGCATTTTCTCCTAGTTAATGAAGGGGTTGTTTAAAGCAAGAAGTTTTGAATGTAGTTTGGCTATAGGTTTTAAGGGGAATAAAGGGTTTAAGATAGAATTGGCAAGGGACCTGCGCTCCCTTCCTGCTCCCCTTCCAAACTCCCTTGCGAAACTCCCCGTTAACAGCCCCTGTTCGCAAAAGCCAACAGCCCCTGTTCGCAAAAGTTTTACAAAGTATCAGTACATTTATGGTACTCTGAAGCTACTTAGTTTTTTGAGCATGGACCCTTCAATAGGATGTCCAAATGTCAAATTTCAGATTGAATTAGTTATTAAGGTGGAATTTTCAAAAGTGCCTAGGGCCCAGATTTTTAAAGGTATTTAGACACTGCTGCACTCAGTGTTGCAACACCTAAATACCTTTATAATTGTAGGCCTATGTGACTTTGAGTCCATTGACTTTCAGTAACTTGTGCTCCAAATTCAATTAAATACTTTTGAAAAACTCCACTCCTTAGACATTTACATGGACATATAATGTGTGCCAAAATGCCTATCTGCACAATTTAGATAGCCTATTTAAAGCAACAACTGTCAGGAATCAGGGCATGCAGCAGAGCCAGTCTCTGGGCAACCTAATGAGCACAGTTGGCCTGTAGTAGGCTATCTGGTTAGCTACGTTGCTTGATTGGTGCAGTTGGGCTCTTGAGCCCAGCAGCAGCAGTTCAGTGGCTGTTTAAAGCATTTGTCCATGATTGTGATTGTAGTGTCTGTTTCTGCCATGCCTCACTCCAGATAATCTGGTCTTGACCCTTGATTCCAATTCCTTTTTTCTTACTTTGGCTCTGGCCCTTGGCACAGGCATCTAGCCACTAACTCTCGGCTCTGATTCCTGGCTACTGACTCCTGCTCCAACCACTGGGCTGACCACACACATCCCAGTCACTGACACTAGCTGTTGCAATTTAGCATGAAATCTTTGTTTTTATTTTAGTATACTGTTATCAGATCATATGACAAAAAGCTAGATTATGCAGAGGTGTTGTGAATTAGCTGTGCTGCAATCAGAGTCCTTAGACAATTTGCTTTCTTCAGAGAAACAGTAGCATGCAACTCCATACAGCATTCTTTAGTGTATAGAAGTTCTTCTCTGGTATCTTCCATGCTCCCAGACTTCCTCTCTTCCTACTTATCGGCTTCTGGACCTTATCCTTATCCCAAGGACCTCCTCAGATACTATTTTATTCAGAACAGCTGACTGGCATCTACCTTCCGCACCTATGTCCGCCCCAGGATTGAATCCTTATGATTTTTCCTTCCAAAGGCATCCCAATATGCTTTGTTGTGCTAGGCATAACTATAGTACCTCCCAGAAGATGATTTGTAACAATCAGCCTGAATTATCTCTGCGGTATATGTTTGTCTCAAAGCCCAGACAGCTGGTGGCTGCAGTAGGTGTAGACTCTTTGTCTGACAGAATAGGAACAGCAACACTAGTGCCAACCTGAAGTCAGCTGGAAGGAGATATACTGAAAGTTCGGGGTCTTTTTTCTGAAAAAACAACAAAAATACTCTAAATAGAAGATGATAGGTCTGTGAGGGTAATGATGGGTGGAGACTATGCAAGTTTGGATTCCAGGGTTTGATGGTGAGAAAAGCTGTGGAATTCTGGCATCAGTTGCTTTGAATTCAGAAATGGACAAAACTAATGAGATGGGTTTGGATTTCAAAACTTTTATCTAGACTGTCAAAGTTTGAACTGATTCAGATTAAACCTTCATATGAGAGCTCAACGCCATCCTAGACAATTCATGGAACAGATTTGTTCTGTTCTAATTTTTGCAGGATTACATTTCTTAGGCCTTTCTATATTTGTGACTCCTTTTTTCTCCCTGTCCTCCAACTGTGTCACCAGATGCTTCGCTTCATCTATTTCCAGAACATTTGATTGCAGATTCAGCTAACTCTTATCAACACTTTCTGTGAAGGAGTTTATTTGAACATTTTACTTGATTCTATTCCTCCTTCAAGTACTTTGTTTCTGCAATAAAATAAGAAATCTGGCAAAGGGATGTATTAAATGACCTAAGAGGTCTCTTTCACTTCTATTACATATTGAGACAGTGATTGTACATTTATTTATTCTACATGCATATGTCTTCTAAATCTTTTTGTGGTTAATTAGCAGAAGCTTTGTGAAAAAATATATCAAGCCAATTCTAAATATAAGGGTGGGACTGGGTGTCTCAACACACCAAGTGGCATTCTGAAGGCTTAGAGCAAATAAAAAGCTGAGAATCCTGAAATGTAGTATTATAACCCTACTGCCAACTTTCTGTAGAGACCAACTTGCTTTCTGTTGTTACATAAAAGCTACTGCAAAGGCTAAAACTGTGACTTTCTACTTGTAACAGGCTATTCTGCTTTTGATAACACTATTCATAGACTTATTTAACCAACTTTAAATTAAATTATATTAAATATTTATATTCTGTAGTATCTACTATAGGTGGCCAACACAGAAATAGAAAATTCACTTTTGATTGTCTGCCAATAGGCCATTAATATCTGTCATCCCAAGGATGAGTGTGCCCATAGGAGGTATATTAAATACTGTTAGGTTGAAAATGGCAACTATCTTATTTAGTAGAGATGGACCTGAACTAAATCTCCATGCTCTATGTCCAGAGACTGTAGAATTTTGGAAGGCTTCAAAATCCATCTCCATCTACCTTCATGGTAGCATTCTCTGAAATGCTTCCAGTTCCATGTGCAGGGCCAGGTAGACAAGCAGAACTGCAAGTTCTTAATATGTGAATGAACTGCAGGTATAGGGAGAGGATTTTAGATTTTTTAGGAACTGGGGAACCTTTGGGGAAGGACGAGCATATATGAAAAGGATGGGCTCCACCTACACCAAAACAGAACCATATTGGTGCCATGTAAAATTAAAAAAAGATCATAGAGGAGTTTCTAAACTAAGGGCTGGGTGGAAGCTAATAGGTGTGGAGGAACACATGGTTTGGACAGAGAAATCCCTTATGAGAGGATTTGTTAATGGAAATCCTCTATATCCTAGTAAAGAGGAAATGATAGAAGTTGATACAGTACAGATAGGAGATGAAGAGAAACCGTGGAATGAAAAACAGTCCCATCAATTACATCACATGAAGGCAAATATTGAAAAATTGTATAAGTGCTTATATACAAATGCAAGAAGTCTAAACACTAAGATGGGTGAACTTGAGTTCCTGGTATTAAATGAGGATATTGGTATAATAGGCATCACAGAAACTTGGTGGAACAATGACAATCAATGAGATATGGTAATACTTGGGTACAAAATATATAGGAATGACAAAATAGGTATGTCTGGTGGGAGAGTAGCACTATTTGTGAAATAAAGGATAGAGTCAAATATAGTAAAAATCTTAAATGAACCAAACTGTATCATAGAATATCTATGGATAGAAATTCCATGATTGAATAATAAGAGTATAGCAGTAGGAATGTACTACCACAACCTGACCAGGATGGTGATGGTGATTGTAAAATGCTCAGGGGGATTGGAGATGCTATACAAACAAAAAAAATCAATAACAATGGGGGATTTCAAC
The DNA here is from genome assembly GCF_013100865.1 of Trachemys scripta elegans. Classification (NCBI taxonomy): domain Eukaryota; kingdom Metazoa; phylum Chordata; order Testudines; family Emydidae; genus Trachemys; species Trachemys scripta. The sequence continues at coordinate 257,312,255 of NC_048298.1, read as the reverse complement.
TGTGCCCATATTGGCTGGGTACATGTTACCTCAGGATGGGATGCAGAGATAACATTCTAGACACTGTTAAAGACTCCTTCTTGGAACAGCTAGTCCAGGAACCTACAAGAGGAGAGCATAAACTCTGATAAATCAAGTGTAAAAATAAAATTAGGCAAGCCAAAAGAGAGTTTCAAGAGCAACTAGCAAAAGACACAAAAACGAAGAGGATTTTTTTCTTTTAAATATCAGAAGCAGGGAGCCTGCCAAATAATCAGTGGAGCCACTGGGTGATTGAGGTGCTAAAGGAGCACTCAAGGAAGATAAGGCCATTGCAGAGAAGTTAAATGAATTATTTCCATTGGTCTTCACTGCAGGGAATGTGAGGGAGATTCTCACACATGACCCATTCTTTTTACATGACAAACCTGAGGAACTGTCCCAGATTGAGGAGGTTTTAATCAGTAATAAGTCACTAGGACCAGATAATATTCATTCAAGAGTTCAGAAGGAACTCTAACATGAAATTAAAGAATTACTATCTGTGGTGTGTAACTTATCATTTAATTCAACTTCTGCACCAGATGACAAAGAATAGCTAATGTGATGCCAATTTTTGGAAAAGGTTCTAGAGGTGAGCCTCACAATGATATGCCCATAAGCCTAACTTCAGTACCAGGCAAACTGGTTACAACTGTAGCAAAGAACAGAATTATCAGACACATAGATGAACATGATTTGTTGGGGAAGAGTCAACACAGCTTTTGTAAGGGAAATCATGCCCTACCAACCTTTAGAATTATTTGAGGGGGTCAACAAATATGAGAACGGGGAGATCCACTGGATATAGTATGCTTGTATATTCAGAAAGCATGTAACAAGGCCCCTCACCAAAGGGTCTTAGGCAAAGTAAGCAGTCACAGGCTAAGAAGGAAGGTCATTTCATGGATCACTAACTGGTTAAAAGATAGAAAATAAAGAGTAGGAATAAATGGTCAATTTTCACAGAGGAGAGAAATAAATGGTACGGTTCCCCAGGGATCTCTGCTGGGACCAGTGCTGTTCAACATATGCAAAAATTATCTGGAAAAAGTTGAGATAGAAAAAGGTGGCAAAAGATGGCAAAATTTGCAGACAATACAAAATTGTTTGAGTTAGTTAACTCCTTGTAGTCTTCTTTTGACTTGCAAAGGGATCTCACAAGACTGGGTGACCGGGCAACAAAATGGCAGATGAAATTTAATGCACATTAGAAAACAGATTCCTAACTATACATATAATATTATGGGTATAAATTAACTGTTACCACTCAAAAATGAGACTTTGGAGTCATTGTGGATAGTTCTCTGAAAACATCTGTTCAATGTGCAGCCACAGTCAAAAAAAGCTAACTGAATGTTAGAACCATTAGGAAAGGACTAGTTAATAAGACAGTAAATATCATAATGCCACTATGTAAATCTATGGTACACCCACACATTGAACATTGTGTGCGGTTCTGGTCACTCCATCTTAAAAAAAGATATATTAGAAATGGAAAAGGAACAAAGAAGGTCAGAAAAATGATTAGGGTTATGGAATAGATTCCCTATGAGGAGAGATTAAAAAGCCTGGGACTGTTCAGCTTAGAAAAGAGATGATTAAAGGGGATATGATAAAGGTGTATAAAATCATGAACGGTGTGGAAGAAGTAAATAAAGAAGTGGTTTTTTACCCCTTCACATAACACAAGAACCAGGGAACACCCTCTGAAATTAATAGGCAGAGGTTTAAAACAAACAAAAGAAAGTGTTACTTCACAGAATGCACAGTCAATCTGTGGAAGTCATTGCCTGGGGATGTTGTAAAGACCAAAAGTATAACTGTGTTCAAAAAAGAATTACATAAGTGCATGGAGTATAGGTCCATCATTGGCTATTAGCCAAGATGATCAGGGATGTAACCCTGTGCTCTGTGTCCCTAAGACTCTGAATGTCAGTTACTGGGACTTGACAAAAGGGGATGGACCTCTTGATAATTGCTCTGTTCATTCCCTCTGGCATTGGCCACTGTTGGAATTGAGGATACTGGGATAAGGGGAACATTGGTCTAACCTGCTATGGCCAATCTTATGCTCTTATGATGGAGGAGAAACATAGATCATTGTCTGTCCTGTACCCCTGTCCAGGAGCCAGACATTATCCTTGTTCTTTCAGTGAGGAAGTCTAAAGGCTGCTATAAACATTGGTGTTATATGTCCTAAAATAGGAAGGATGGGGCAAGACACCTTTAAATTCCTGTTTCAATTTGCTTTCAGTATTCTTCAGGTATATTAGAAACCTCAATCTCAGTGAAACTTGTGGGTTCACAACCCTCATATGAGCTGAAACCACTAAAAAAGTTTCTATGAATACACATCTCCACTGCTGACACTGTTCCTAGTACCAGGGTAACATTGGTAGCTGTAATTTGATGAAAAGACAAACACAACCCTCTGTCGATGAAATAACAGTTACTTAACTATTTCACTGATATAGCACAGGCAGGGCAGCCTACTTCAACTCAATATTCCTGCTGTAAAGAAATGGTGATTTTTAAAATAAAAAGTTACTGGGCTAAATCTACAGCTGGTATAAATTGGCAAAGCTAACTTGGAAGTCAATGGAACGTTGCCAAATTATACCAGCTGATGATCTAGCCCATTGTTATATGCATTTTTTTAACTAGTGGGAATAAGTTTGAATCTGTGAATAACTTTGTCATTGATTTATACCAGTATGCAAAGATATTACAGGTAAATTCTTTCTATTTTAATGATTTAAAGCCACCTGTTTCCCTCCCAAAAAACCCTTCATATTTGTAAAAAACATTATTAAGTAATATCAATAAATAAGTAACCCCCACAGGGGGCTCAAAAGGTTCAAAAGGTTCAAAAGAGGAAGAGCATTAATTACTACTTAAAAATACTAGCTCTAGATTTAACATGGAAGCACCAGAGAGAACCCAGAAAAAATGGCATGCAACCAATAATAATAGTGTTTAAAGAGACATTGGTCCTTTTAGACACCGAAAATGACAAAGATAGTTAAAAGATTTGAGGTCTGAACATTTTTTCTTCAGGGGTTGGTTTTAACTTTTATATTTAGTTTTAATTAAAGAATAATCATGAATTGCAATACCGGAAGGAAGGTTTCTTATAGGCAATTAAAGGAAAATCTGAGACATTTAACAAAGAAAGCATCACTTTAGGAGATAACAATGATTTCATCAAAATTGCCAAATCCATTTAACACCATTAAAGAGGCCTCAAATGGATGTAGCCACATTTGATCAATTCTAAACATGAATTTGCACTTATATGATCAATGAAAAAAGTGTAGCTAATGTGAATTTTGGTGACTGGAGTGAAATTAATCATGGGTGGATTGCCTGCATTATATTATATACAGCAGTAGAAACGTTTGTGTATAGTGATGGACTCACTTTCAGCTGCCTGTGGTTAGTCTATCAAAGTGAGTGGGGGAGGGAGGAGATTTTAATTTTTAGCTGTGTTACTGGAAATATTTGGCTCAAGTTAGAAATTTATTAGGGCCTGATTCTCATATACACTAAGGCATCTTCACAGAGCCTTAAAGTGGGTATAAATTAAGACTGTCATACCTGTGTAAAGGGGCCTAGTGTAAATGAGAATCAGGCCCTCAATCTCTCATTCCAGGGACTGGGAAGAGTGGAGAACCACCATTTAAATGCCAGGAGCTGATAAACATAGACTAGAAAAAAATGTATTAACAGGAATGGAAGACGTTGATAATCCTTTGAAGTCTTCTGAAAGCATAGAGGAAGGTCTTTGAGGCTCTGTTTAAATAAAGTTATTTGAGGCTAAAGACATCCCAGTAGTTGCATATGAGCTACTGCAGAGGGATAACATGGAACAGAAAAATGCATTGGGATAACACAAACCTACCAGGAAATAGTGGAGGAATCAGAAGGTAAAACAGGACTCCAGGTCATAGGTTTGTTGGAATGATAATCTATGTGGTATAAAGTGCCCTCCAGAAGTACAGTGGGTTTGAATACATAATTTGTCCAGCTCATTAAAGTACAGTGGAAATAGCAGAATATTGTTCATATGAAAATTGTGTGATGTTGGCAAGTCAGAAAGGGATACATGTTTCAAAGTTGGTCCTCCTGATTACACTGGTCTACAATTTTTGAAAAGTCATCTGCTTCAGAGATAAAATGTACTATTTATTATGTATTTTGATGTGCTGAATTCAAATATGACAATTAAAACAACTGATTGGCTACTGTTTCTAAGATATTTAAGTTTTTACATTTTATGTCTATGTATATGGTGTAGATAGTAGAATTTTAATCATAAATTGTAAACCTAGGTCTCTTCATGTGTTTATGGTTGCTTTACATGATAATATTTCACCTGTCCTGTTTATGTAACACTTTAAAAATCAGCAAAAGGGTTATATCAATACAATTGATTATGAAACAAAAGGAAAAAAACTATTATGTACATAGTTTAGTCTTATTCAGTGTCTACTCGGCGCTTCTTGGCTTGTCTCTTGTATTCATTACATGGAGCATCTCTTGTCACTCTCCAGCAATAGTCTGCAAGCATTGATGGGCTCCATTTGCCCTGAGAGTGTTTCTCCATTGTTGCAATGTCCTGGTGAAATCGCTCGCCATGCTCATCGCTCACTGCTCCGCAGTTCGGTGGAAAAAATCTAGATGAGAGTGCAAAAAATGTATCTTTAGTGACCTGTTGCAACCAAGGCTTTTGTATGCCTTGAGGAGGTTTTCCACCAACAACCTGTAGTTGTCTGCCTTGTTGTTTCCGAGAAAATGTATTGCCACTAACTGGAAGGCTTTCCATGCTGTCTTTTCCTTGCTACATGGTCAAATGCATCATCTCGAAGAAGTTCACGAATCTGAGGACCAACAAAGACACCTTCCTTTATCTTAGCTTCACTTAACCTTGGAAATTTTCCATGGAGGTACTTGAAAGCAGCTTGTGTTTTGTCAATGGCCTTGACAAAGTTCTTCATCAGACCCAGCTTGATGTGTAAGGGTGGTAACAAAATCTTCCTTGATTCAACAAGTGGTGGATGCTGAACACTTTTCCTCCCAGGCTCCAATGACTGTCGGAGTGGCCAATCTTTCTTGATGTAGTGGGAATCTCTTGCACGACTATCCCATTCACAGAGAAAACAGCAGAACTTTGTATATCCAGTCTGCAGACCAAGCAAGAGAACAACAACCTTCAAATCGCCACAAAGCTGCCACTGATGTTGGTCATAGTTTATGCACCTCAAAAGTTGTTTCATGTTGTCATAGGTTTCCTTCATATGGACTGCATGACCAACTGGAATTGATGGCAAAACATTGCCATTATGCAGTAAAACAGCTTTAAGACTCGTCTTCGATGAATCAATGAACAGTCTCCACTCATCTGGATCATGAACGATGTTGAGAGCTGCCATCACACCATCGATGTTGTTGTAGGCTACAAGATCACCTTCCATGAAGAAGAATGGGACAAGATCCTTTTGACGGTCATGGAACATGGAAACCCTAACATCACCTGCCAGGAGATTCCACTGCCGTAGTCTGGAGCTCAACAGCTCTGCCTTACTCTTGGGTAGTTCCAAATCCCTGACAAGGTCGTTCAGTTTACCTTGTGTTATGAGGTGTGGTTCAGAGGAGGAGGATGGGAGAAAATGTGGGTCCTGTGACATTGATGGTTCAGGACCAGAAGTTTCATCCTCTTCCTCTTCCTCATCTGACTCAAGTGAGAGTGATTCTGGTGCATCAGGAACCGGCAGTCCTTCTCCGTGGGGTATTGGGCATATAGCTGATGGAATGTTTGGATAATGCACAGTCCACTTTTTCTTCTTTGACACACCTTTCCCAACTGGAGGCACCATGCAGAAGTAACAATTGCTGGTATGATCTGTTGGCTCTCTCCAAATCATTGGCACTGCAAAAGGCATAGATTCCCTTTTCCGGTTCAACCACTGGCGAAGATTTGTTGCACAAGTGTTGCAGCATATGTGTGGGGCCCACCTCTTATCCTGATCTCCAATTTTGCAGCCAAAATAAAGGTGATAGGCTTTCTTAACCATAGTGGTTATACTGCGCTTTTATGATGCAAAAGTCACTTCGCCACAAACATAGCAGAAGTTATCTGCACTGTTCACACAAGTACGAGGCATCTCTGCTCACTTTGGCTAAACAGAAATGAATCCCTTTGCAAAATCAAACACTGACAAATAAGAGAGCATGACACTGTATGATTTCTAGAACTGATATAGGGCAATTTGTTTAGCAGAATTATGTAAGCTTCATTATGATTGCATCATCCATGACTTCTAGGAATAACATGATGCAATTCATATCATGTATGACACAATACCAGCTTCAGATTGCATCATTCATTGTTTTGCCTAAAAAGCAAGTACTGTCCAAACCCAGTCATAGATTTATTCACAGATCCAGTCAAAGATGTATTTTAGTCATTTCTGGTTTAAATTGAGATCCCTTCCCTTTATAACTCACTTATCCTCCGTCATTCCCAAGTCAAGGGTCGTATATACTGACCCAATAGCATATCTTGAAAACTAGAGCCAATCAACAATTTTAAGCATCATTTTCGTTCTCAGTGACCCAGAATTAGTAATGGTTGACTACATTTATTTCAGAAGCATTTTGGCTGTAGAGCAGTGTTATGGGTTCATCTGTATCAATTGGTTGGTCTCAGGTTAAGCACCCAAAACGCAGGCATCCACAATCAAAAGTCACTTGAAAATGTCTAGCCTTAACCTTATAGCTTCTGAATCATAAAGTTTGGATAATACTACTACTTTGTCTTAGGTGGATATGCAATAACTCATCAATTTTTTAAATTATCTTCCATTCTTTGGTTGGAAGCCCCTACAGAAGAGCAAGGTTTTAATATATATATTACTGACCACAAAAAAACATGCTTGTATTTGTGTAGTGTATGAAATGTAAACTGGAAAAAAAGCACTAGTGACCAAAGTCAATATACTTTCTTCCCCTCAAAGACTTTAAAATTATTGCTAAAGCAAACTTGCAACTTCTCTGACACAGGTGTAAGAGTAAAACAGGAAGATGAATGGTGTGATCATGTTAAAGAATGTATATAAATATCCAGTCTGCATGTCCCCTCTAGTGGTCTCTCTTAAAATATTACAATGGACTGAAAGATTCAACAGTTACCAGCAGCATTCCCCATTTTTGAAGATAGAAAATATCTCTGGAAATGTACTGTCCAGCCAATGTAACTGTTAAAGGATGCCCAGCCCACTGTCATTCTACCAAGAGGACAGAGGGATTCAGATAAGGTAGAAAGGAGCAAAAGGGTTAATATATAACTGTTAAAAAATCTCTCACAGAGGAGAATTCAGTATGGACACATTACAATTCTGCTGATGTGCTTCCCACCTGTTGGGATCAGTCATTTCTATCTGCACTGAGATGCAGATTGAAGTCTCCTTCAGGGTATGGGACCATGTCTGACTCATCTGTTATGATGCTAATTCAAATCAGTAAAGGCAAAAACTCCCACTATTTTTGTGACTGTCTTCCTGTTCTCTTTCAAATAAGAGCAGGTAAGTAAACTTCTCTGTCCCAGATAAATTTTAATCTAGAATGATTAAATTGTTTCTTATTCCCTAGGGGAAATATTTTATCACCCAGGTTAATTAAAAGTGCCAGCAACCAAGCTGTCATGCTTAATCAGGAAATAGCTAGCTGATGTGAGTGCCTAAATACTGCTCATTGCATACTTAAGGAGACTGATTCACCATTGTGTTATTTGAGTTTTACATGGGTCTAACTCCACTGGGATAGGGCAGTAAATCAAGGCCAAAATTTCCAGCACTTCCCAAAATTTGACTATGGATCACTGAAAATCTGAAAAATAGCAAGTTCCTGACATTCTGGATTTTAATGAGACTGCTCTCATCTTTCTCTAGGAAGTAAGCTGTAATTGTGAGAAGGCCAAGCATTTATAGACTTAGTAATATGATTATTATTTATGATCTGATAAAAGGAAGCTGACAGTGTGGCCCCTGACTTCCCCGATATTCTAATTTTAAGTAAAGGCATTTAGGTCAGAATAACACATATAAAAGGCAATCAACTGAGTGAGACCTCGTAACTTTACACAACTGCAGATAAAAGAATGTATTGCAATGAAAATAACTGGAGGATGAATTTCTCAATGAAATCAAAGCACAGAATGCTTTCAAATCAATTTTTAATATTTGCAAAACCGGCATTCAGTATTTGCACCTGTCTTAGGCAGATAACAAACTGCATAGAATAAACAATAGGTCTGCATAATTGTGACATACAGGGGTGCATTCCATCCCAATAATTAGCAACAAATATTTTTATTTAATAAATTTAGCCTCCTCACCTGTTTACAACTAATCATTTTACAATTTTCTCAAATTTACTATTTGTAAAATCTTCATTGGTAGATTAGATTGTTTAAAAGCAGTTAGTTAAAGTGTTTGATATCAGACACTTGAAATTAGGCCTGTGTTTTCTAGTTTTGATTGGACACACACACATTTGGAGGAGAGGAAGGTGATCAGGAACATGGATTCACCAAAGGCAAGTCATGCCTCACCAACCTGTTTGCCTTCTATGATGAGATAGCAGGCTCTGTGGATATGGGGAAAGTGGTGGATGTGATATATCTTGACTTTAGCAAAGCTTTTGATACAGTTTCCCACAGTATTCTTGCCAGCAATTTAAAGAAGTATGGATTGGATGAATGGACTATAAGGTGGATAGAAAGCTGGCTGGTTTGTCAGGCTCAACAGGTAGTGATCAACGGCTCGATGTCTAGTTGGCAGCCAGTATCAAGTGGAGTGCCCTAGGGGTTGGTCCTGGGGCCAGTTTTGTTCAACATCTTTATTAATGATCAGGATGCTGGGATGAATTGCACTCTCAGCAAGTTCGCAGATGACACTAAACTGGGGGGAGTGTTAGATATGCTGGATGGTAGGGATAGGGTCCAGAGTGACCTAGACAAATTGGAGGATTGGGCCAAAAGAAATCTGATGAGGTTCAACAAGGACAAGTGCAGAGTCCTGCATTTAGGGTGGAAGAATCCCATGCATCGCTACAGGCTGGGGACCGACTGGCTGCATAAAAAGACCTGGGGATAACAGTGGGCAAGAAGCTGGATATGAGTCAGCAGTGTGCCCTTGTTGCCAAGAAGGCCAATTGCATATTGGGCTGTATTAGTCGGATTATTGCCAGCAGATTGAGGGAAGTGATTATTCCCCTCTATTCGGCACTGGGAGGCCACACCTGGAGTATTTCATCCATTTTTGGTCTCCCCACTACAAAAGAGATGTGGACAAATTGGAGAGAGTCCAGCGGAGGGCAATGAAAATGATTAGGGGGCTGAGGCACATGACTTACGAGAAGCTAAGGGAACTGGGGGTTATTTAGTCTGCAGAAGAGAAGAGTAAGGGAGGATTTGATAGCAGCCTTCAATTACCTGAAGGGGGGTTCCAAAGAGGATGGAGCTAAGCTGTTCTCAGTGGTGGCAGATGACAGAACTAGAAGCAATGGTCTCAAGTTAGTGTGGGAGGTCTAGGTTGGATATTAGGAAACACTATTTCACTAGGATGGTGGTGAAGCACTGGAATGGGTTACCTAGGGAGGTAGTGACAAAGCCCTGGCTGGGATGATTTACTTGGTGTTGGTCCTGCTTTGAGTAGGGGATTGGACTAGATGTCCTCCTGAGGTCTCTTCCAACCCTAATATTCTATGATTCTATGATTTATAGTACTTATTTAGTTCTTTCATTGTTTGAGTACAATACTGAGGATGAAATCCTGGCCTCATTGAGGTCAATGGGAGTTTTGCCATTGACTTCAATGGAGATATCATTTCACCCTTAGAATAAGATATTTGGTCCCAATACTCATGTTTACAGGTTCAAATTGTTGCCATCTGTGACTCATTTTTAATATTTGCTTAAAATATACTCTTTTCATGAACAGTCTTCCTAGCAAACATGTTTGCTAAAATAATCAAGGGAAATACATGAACATGGGCAAAGGGCATGAACACAGGCAAAACAAATTCTAGTTTTTGTTGAAATAAATATTCACAGGAAAAATGAATATAAATACTTATAGGTACAGCATTCCTTTTTAAAGCTGTGAGGACATTGGTGAGTATAACACAAATGTTGGTTAGCTCATGTACTATATATTTTTTTCATATCTTTTTGGATGGTCCAATCTGAGATCATGCAAACCATTATAATACATCATTTAAAGAATTGTCAAAAATCACAGTGCACTGATAAAGGCTCTGGCATACTACACATATTTTTAAAGATCATTGTGGTTCCAGAAATCTTAATAGTAGAATCCCATCATTTTAAAATTCGCTGAAAAGTGCATCAATCTGAATTGCATCAGGGTGGGAATAATTTCAGTTGAAAAATATATTCTGAGACAAAGCATCCCTATTTCTAAGCCTTATCTAGGAGAATAAATTCACTATAGTGTGCCTCAACATTTAGTGCTCTGAGACACATTTATGCTTGAACAGTTGGTGTGATGAATGAGGCATTAGGATGTACCAGTAACAAGTATGTTAACTTCAGTCACAATCCCTCTCACCATTTGTGAGCTGATGAGGCTTCAGAAGGCATCAAAAGTCAATGAATCATATCTATTGAGGCTCATATGATCTGATATTGTTTGTAGGAAGCACCAAAGATTTGCAATAGTGCAGTACTCTTGAAACACAGATGGCAAGGAACAGGGAGGGCCAAATAGATCCCCTACAAAGTCTGATGAGTACTGAGATAAAGGAGACATCTGGAAACATCAATAGCCAGAACATCTAAGCTCATAAAAGTGAAATGGTTCAAATACTAAAGAAGCAATAGAAGGTACTTATATTGTACTGAACTTCATTGAGACATATTTGCAGACCCAAATGAAATAATTGTGGGGCCCTGTGCACTGTGGAAATTCGGGGGTGACCTTCCTAAAAAAGCAACATAGCCCCTAGATATCCCACTTAGACCCCACATGCCCCTCATGCCCACATATACCCCAACAACCCTGCAGTAGTCCCCATATATCCTGACAGATCCCTCACATATTCCATCAGCCCTGATATGCAGCCTCCCAACACATCAGACCCCAACATCGCAGTCCCCGACATCCTCCACTCACCCTATAGCCCACGAACAGTTTCTCCTCACCACAGATCCCATGATCTTCCTGGCCACTCACCAGAATGGCTCAGTGCTGCGTTCCCATCTGGGTTAGCGTGTCTGTTTCCCTTTCCAGCCTTCCTGCTCCATTTGCCCCTGTCACCTGCCTTGCTCTCACACAACTCCATGCTGCTCAGGTTTGCAGCCACATCGTTTCCATGACAGAGAGGTGGCCAGGCCAAATCTGAGTGAGTGGCATTGCGACCTGGTGCACGGGGTCACAGCACCACTCCGTTTTGGTTTTCTTTTCTGGTGCTCATGGGTTCCTCTGGGATGGGGGACCTGTTAAAGTGCACCAACTGTGCATTGGTTAATCCAGTCCTGCCCACGTGTCATGGAATGGAGGTGAAACTCAGATATTGTGGCTTTTCATAGAGGTGAATCCAGCCCAAGCGTCAGAGCTGCCACCAGTACACTAAGCTTCCCTGAATAGCTCACCATCAGTGGGTCAGACTCATATAGGTCTTGTTCCAGGAGAAGAGTCAGTGCTCACAGGTTTGTAGTAGTACATTCTGCTAGAGCGCCAGACAAGGCAATGGGAGACACCTTCGGTAAAACTCCTATTGACTTCAATAGGGACAGGATTTTATCCCTTGTTTGAATGACCTTATTGAGGTATGCAAGACCTTGTATCAGGTCTTGGTTGAGATGTGCCAAGAAACTATGAATTGAATGCCATCTCTATTCACAAAGCTTAAATTCCAGGAGAGGCATATGATTTTATTTCTTTACCCATTCATTTTTAGAGGTGTACAAAGCTGATTTTTAAGGGGAACTGAGACTAAATCGCATGCATTTTATTTTATGTATTATTTTTAATAAATAAATGTAGGGGTAATGAGTGATCTCACTACAAATGATAAATAATTATTTTCAATATAGCACTCTCACTTATTAGACTTTTAACATGTATAAAATAGTTAAAATCATTACAGCTAACTCTCTTCTCTGATGGGGGAAAATAGGCTTAATTATAAAATATAAAAAATATTTTGTGTGATGACTATTCAATCCCTAAAAGATATATTTTAGACTGACTAGTTCTAAAATAATAGTCCTAAAATAGTCCACAAAGATCTATCAGATATTTTCATTTTTGGTGGCAGACTGTACCTTTTCCAGTGAAGTTCAAAGATTCTAAAGTAGTAAACACGTTTCCAGGAACCTGAGAAAGATGACTCACATTGCATGTAAAACCTGAAGACAATAGCTTATCTGATAAGGAAGCTTTCAAATCCAGTCTTTGTTTTATTAGCAGTATGAAATGAATGCTAATATTGCTGGATTGCTGTTTGGCAGAACAAACTTGCATGTTCACAACTTTAAATAGCAAATTGCATTAGTGTAGCTTATCTTTTCTCTTTATTTTACTAGTAATACCACCATATCAGTGAGTCATGAATGAATGAACAAATACAAAGGGGTTTTCTCTGCCTGGACAAAAATGCAAAAGAGAATACTTGAAACTCTTTGGACAAATAGTCTTCTTTTAAGATTGAATTTCAGAAAAGAGACTTTTTTCTTTCCTCCCAGCCCCACTCCTAAAAAAAAAAATCAAGTAAAGAAAAGTAAGCATTATTCATTTCTCAAGCAGCTGAGTGTTGCATCACAGCATGCTTTGAGAGTTTGTCATGATATCGTAAACTTGCCCTGGCAAAAACATTGAAGTTGTCTCAAATGCTCAATGGAAAACTTGGAAATATGTAAAACTTTTCTGGATTATTTCAAATTTGAAGTTCAAAATATGTACAATCAAATATTTGTCCTCTGCTAGTTGATTCATGCTCTAGCATGGAAATCACATGAAATTTGAGGCTTTGAATTGTTTTGACATGACATTAAGTGACTCTTGGATGGTTCTTTTGACTGAGTATTTTTTGAGTTTTGGTGTCACTCAAACTCCAAGAGAAACATGAACAGTGTGACCCCCATATGGATCATAACTGAAGAAACCACTGTGCGACCATCTGCAAAGAGAACCTATTTAGTTTTCCATCGTGTCAAGGATTATTAATACTCATAAGAGAATCATATTAGCATATCATAAATGAACCAAACATAATCAGCTAAATGAGTTCAGAATAAACCTGTCTTAAGTGAGTACTCAAAAGACTATCAAAAATAAGATGCTCAATCGAAACTTTCTTTACATGAATTGGAGCAGAATTGTATTCAATACATTTTGTGCTACTTTGAGTATAACATGTGAGAGGCGGTTGGGTTGTTAGGGCTCTTGGTCTTTCACTGTATAAAACTGTCCTGTTGTGGTGCAGGAAAGAAGAACACACAGAGAACTTTGTGCTTAAAGATGAGATAAATATTTTGGAAATAACCTCGAAGTGACACACTTCGGTTACACCTACACCACATCTTGGAGATAAGTTCCCAGCTCAGGTAGATATATACATGCTAGCTCGAGCTACCATGCTAAATGATAGCAGTGTGGCTGTGACAAGTATGTATCAAGATCTTGGACAGGGCTGTACTTGAGGCTAGCCTGAACCACTGATTGGGCCAGCGCAGCGACAGTGCTATTTTTTGTGTGCTAGCTCCAACAGAGCTAGCCCCTGTGAATACATCTATGCTGCAATTGAAAAATCCACAACACTGGGTCTCTGAACCTAGGTCAGATGAATCAGGCTTGCTGGGCTTAAGTTGCAGTGTTATAAAATTGCAGGGGCATGGGAGGTCTTAGAGCCTGGGCTCCAGCCTGAGCCCAAATATCTACACCCCAATTTTATGTCCCTGCATCCCAACCCATGTGAGCCCGAGTCTGTGGCCATGCTGCAGGTCTTTTATGGCAGTGTAGCTGTACCCTCTATGTCTACCCAAACTGCCAATTATACCTTCTTGCTGCAGTGTAGACACAGCCATAGTCAGCAATACTTCTGATCGTAGTGAGGATTGCAGTGTTAACAGTTTGAGTGGCTTCCATCACAAAAACTTCATTGTCTTTGAAGAACACAGAAGGAAGTGGTCTTCAAGTAAATAGCTGGAGCAGTATTAAAAGAGAGTTTCCCTTTCAAGTGATAGTTTGACCAGTGGAAATTTAAAAATCGGCTCATATAACAGCTAGGTAAAATGTTATTGCAACAGAAATGATATATATTATTCTTATGATAATATATTAATTAGGCAAGCAAGAGATGTTGCTTTTTTTATTACTGAACATTCCAAATGCGCTCTTGTCTTGAAATTTAACCCCAAATGAGTCTAGATCTGTGATTCCTCTTTACTGTCCCTTCAATAATGGCCTACATTTTTATCTTACAGCCCAACATTGCTGTCATTACGTCAAATTCTCCGCTGGCATAAAATGAATCAGCTCAGTTGACTTCAGTGAAGTTTTGCACTTTTACACCAGCAAAGAATTTGACCCTTTCACTTCAATGGCAGCAGGATAAAGCCCTAACTTCATATGGTAGGCCCTGCTTCAGCAAGGAACTTGAACATATGCTTAAGTACTTTGGGATGCTTTCCTGAAGTGGGGGCCACAGTACTTTAATTTAACTGAAGTACAGTCAATAGTATAATCGCTATTAAAAAAATAATCCCCCACATTGTTCATTTCTGAGCTAGTATTTTAGAATTTCCAGCACAATGATCTGTATTTACTTGTTGCCAATACCTTTCTTCTCTAAACACATTGTAAAAAATCCATATTAACACTTTTATGTTAAACATAATAACATTAAGACCTGCTCAACCATTCCTTAGTGTGCTTAAATAAACTTATTAGTCTGTAACACACCGAAATAATAAATGCTTAGGATTTATCCTGTCAGACAGTAAGACCTCACGATAAAAATAATTAAATAAACATCTTTTTTTTTAGAGAACAGTTACTATGTATACTCACTTTTCTAAATTAAATTCAGACATTTTTAATTAGGATCCTTTCCAGAAAATAATGTTAGTGAGACAGTTGGCTCATAGCCAAATAATCTTCTCCCTATTAAAAGGAGGGAAGTCACCATTTTTAGAAGTTATAAAATGCCTTGTTATGCATTTCACAGCTTCTGAGGGTCAGAGGCAGACCAACACGGTCACATTAATATGGATACAGTGGTGAGATGAGGACAGACACATTCATGAAATTAAACAGCACCAGCAATTTGTATTAAACTTTAGCACAGGGAAGGGGTGCTACCTGCCCATCACCCATACTGTCCTATACCAGACATTTAATTGGTTACAGTGGAGGAGTTACAGGGCTCCTTACCATATAACCCATAAGTCAGAGTAGGCTCACCTCAGCATACTCCCAGGACTCAGCTCTCGTTGAGTCCTAGCACCTTCCCCTCTCATGAGGGGGGACAGAGAGTGCAGCAGCGTGGGGACCTTGGCCCATGGAGCCCACAAGGTCTCACCCTATCCTATGAGTCCAAGTCCCATCACCAGATCCTCTGGGAACTATCCATTGTATCCTTTTAACCACTTGGTCCTGCTTTGAGCAGGGGGTTGGATTAGAGGAACTCCTGAAGTCTCTTATTCTATGGGAAATCAACCACAAGTGGTGATGAATTATCAACTCAACCCAAGAACAATAGGTAGGTACTAAGTGCATTCCTACTTAAACCACTGCGTCTTGAAGGTGCTGCAAGGAAACCAAAAAACGCCATGCTCCTCTGCCAATTGGCCCATGGTCAAAAAAAAATTCCTTCCTAACCCTTCAATAAGCAATTGGCTAGACCCACAGCATCTGTCAGTCCATTCCAGGTTCCCATTCCTTGTTCAGATGGGTAGGCTGGAGCTGCTGGAATGGAGCAAAAAGAGGATCCACATAGCCCTCATTCCAGGTTAAATCTTGGGAGCTGGGGAACGCTTGCTAATCATCATCCATCTCCCCCGCTGGCCAAAGGGTGCTAGAGACTCCTGAGGGCGGGGGAGGAACTACCTTGTTTCCCTCTGTGGGAGTCACCTGCCCTTGCTGCTGGGACTGTCCCCCTTCACTGTTGGCCCTCTCAAGTTCCCCCACCTGTTGTGCTGGATTGGATTTTTTTCTGTGATGATCAGGCTGTAGAAGTATCCAGATGCAGAGGTGGATTTTTACATGGCAGATTAAAAATTAATTAACTGGGGAATACTGGGGAATAATTTAAACTGGGAAAAATCCCCGAATTTGGTCTAAATCTGCTAGCTCCATTCCTTTGAGACAACTTCCTTTTATGATCCTTTGTCTTGTGACCTGAAAACTACCTGTGATTAGAGAAAGAGGGAGAAAATGTGCTACAAAGGTTGGGGAATCCTCTAACCAGTTTGATTTTCATGCTCTCTGGGGCAGGGATTTTTCACTGCATATTTGTCCAGAATGTAGAGCTATGGGACCCAGATCCTCAAGGCTACACGTATGTTATAATAAATAATATTTATTATCATTATACCCTCAAATCAACTCGCACAGAAAAATGATAAAAGGCAAAAATACCCTATCACCCATGGGCAAACACTTTTCACAAAGTGGTCACTCATATCTGACCTCTCCATCCTCAATGGAAACCTGCAAAACTCCATTTATTTCAAATGTAGCAGAAAGCAAATTTATATGGGAGTGGTGGGAAGCTTTGCTATGGGCTTTTCCTCCATAGTTATAGAGCTTTACACTAGTCCCATGTCAATAGCAACCCCTTGTCCTAATGGATTTACTACTGAAGATTGTGTCTCCCAATATTTTCTTTATTTATTTTAGGAGTTCTTTGAGACACCTAAATGGAAAAAAATCTTCAGAGGTAGAAGGGATCTAGAGTTCAAAATGATTGTTTCTGAGTTTGGGGCAATTGTAATTAACAGTTCAGATGCATGCTAGAAAAATATTAAATTAGTTTTCAAAGATCTCAAGTGAACTGCACACTTGGAAAGAAAGTTCTGGGATTCCCCACAGCTTTCTCTGTCAAACTTACCACCAAAAGATCAAGTAACTCAGCCAGTGAAATGCAAGTTAAAAACATTACATCACCAGAACAAAAGTTGCTTGACTAATCATATCCTGAAAATATTGCTTTGCTTCTAGCAGCTTCTGAAAGGTGGAAATTAACTCTGTCATTGTTGTAACCTTTCCATGCTTGTTACATGCTTTCCAATTTGATATGTATGTATTTATCATGACTACTTAGGACAATACAAATAATACATTAGCACATCTTTGCAAAACTGTCCATAGGCTGAATTCAAATCCTACAAATTGCTTCTTAATTGTATCTCTTTACAAAAGGTGCCCATTAAAATAAAACTACATTTATAGCTACTTCAAAATGACTTATGGTATTTTACCTTTATTATTGCAAAGTCAAGATTACAGACAAGGGCCTAGTTCGACTAGTATATTCCAGCTGTCTTACACTAAGCAAGTGATTCTCCATAACAAACTCTATTTAACTTGATCTAAATTGAGGGTATGAATGCTTTGGGTTGTCTGTAAAGCATAAAATAGCCAGAGCAAATTAGTGAATCTGTCCCAATGTTATTCACGTTACAACTATTGATCACATTGTAACCAAAGCCTTCACATTCTGTTGTCCTTTTTTATTTGTCTTTATCCCATACTGTGTTCCACATTTGAGTTTTAGCAGACTGAGAGAGATGAAGCAGTTCATAATTTAATTGTAGCTGGAAATGGTACTGTATGGATTGATGTCAGTTTTCCCCTGTGATAACAGAGTGGAGAGCACAGACATGACTGAATAATTGCAAATTTTATTGTGAGATGCATTTCAAAATCTCACACAGCAACTCAGAAGTTATTATGAATCGCAACAATTCAATGTGCTGCAAGGAGATGCAGTTTTGCTATAAAAGTTACATAAAATAATCATTTTGTTAAAAGCACTGAACATTGTGACACATACACCAGGAAAATGCTAAAGCTCCACGTTTTTGTCAAAAAATAAAAGTAGTATTGATCGTGATTTAAATAGGAAAGATATTAGTGATGCATTCAATTGTTTGCAAATAAGGTAGAGATGGACATGAAGAGAGCTACTTCATTTGTAGATGTGCAAATGGATCATTTTTGTCAGTGCTCAAGTTGCTAGCCAACCATGTAGACATAAGTCAAACTCAAATCTATAAAAATAAACTGCATTTTCTTTTCATGTCTGGAAATTGTTTCATTATAGCAGAACCTGCTTTAGATCCTGATCCTGCAGACTGATCCACATGGGCAGCCCCTTATCAACAAATAAACTCGAGGAATGGATTGGTAAGTAGCCCCCAATGTTGTGTGTGGTGTGGTGAGTTAATATTATTATGAGTATTGGAAACTTTTGCATTTCATCAGAACCATAACTAAGCATTTAAGCACCCAGGGCAAGCAATCATATTTGTGCCCTAGAGGTAATATCCCCTAATTTCTCCCATTTAGAACAGAGGTTTTCAAACTGGGGGATGCACCTCCCTGAGGGATGCACCCCACAGTTTGAAAACTGTCACTCCTGCCAGGAGCAGGCAGATCAGAAGCTGGTGGGAGCTGCCCAGCTCACTTGGGCCCCTGGCTCTTTGTGCTTGGGCTCTGCTTGGCTGCCCAGCAGTCAGCCCTTCCTGCCCTGCTCCCTGAGCCAGGCCTCCTCTGCACAGCCGGGTGCTCCCCAGGAAGAGCAGGTAGCCCAGCTCCAATCTGCACCCTGACGCTCTTGCCTCTGCCCCAAAGAGCCTGGCACTGGCTGGCCGATGACACCCCCTGGAACTGCCCCCTGCCCAAAGAGCCTGGCTGCCATGAGATGCTCTCGTAGGTGTTCCCCTTTGGCACCTTCCCCTCAGCATCCTGCTCACACCCCAGTTGCTGCCCAGGGACTTGCCAGTGCAGCCAGGTCACTGTCTCCACACTCCCTGTGTGCAGAGCTGTACCGCCCCTTGCTCCACTTGGGTGCCCTGCCCCAGCCACATGGTTTCCAGGTTTGGGGTCACACTGCCCGAGCACTGAGCTCGGCCATGGGAACCCAGTGCCCAGCCCAGGCACTGGGGACGGGTGGCTGCCGGTTGGGTTCCAGCTCCGGAAACCAAAGCTGTGAAAATGGAGTGACCCTTAGGGTTACCATATTTCAAGTTCCCAAATAAAGGACAGTGCTGGCATTAGGGGGAGAAGGAGCTGGAGGAAATATTTGGGGGGATCCTAGAGGGTATTGGAGGGGGTACCTGTAGCAGGGGTACCCACTGGAGATGAACTGCCAGTGCTGTTGCAGGGGTACCCACTGGAGGTGGTCTGCCAGCTGCTGCTGAGGGGACATTGCATGTGGGTTTCCCACTCCCCCCGCCATTCCCCATCCCCATTTCTTCCCCATCTCATCCCTCTTCCCGACTGTCCCTGCCCCTATATCCCTCCCCGCACTCTCCCATCCCCCTTCCCCTGCCCTATCTTATCCCCCTTCCCACCCCACTGCCTCTTCCACCCACCTCACCTCCTTCCCCCAATCCTGTGAAGGAAGGGCGGGAGGGCTGACACTGCTCGGTCTGATCCTGTGCTGCCAGAGGCAGGATGCACATTTTTGTGTCCCTGTCAGCTCTGCACCTTGTGTGGTTGCCTCGCTTGCTGCATCCCAGTCACAGCTCTGCATTTCATGATTTGTTTGAGTTTAAATATATAACCTTCTCTTTTTGACATTTAATATCGTAACTTACTGGTCAGTGTGCATCACACACACCCTGGTGGCCATCTTAGATGACAAAATATTATCAAATTTTTATGGAAAACATAAATTACCATGTCTGTTTAATCAAGAACCAAAGAGAGCACAATGAGATACACATGGAACTTAAAGATCAAAACTTCGAAAGTTTGGGAATTTTGTTTAATCCATGTGAAAAAAAAGTGATGAAAATTTCTACAATGGAGAGAAAATGGTTTATTTACATGTTGATGGGGTTTTATGTGGAAATCAGATTTGCAAATATTCTTCAAATATGTCTTTATATGCCTACTATTTATAGTGAGGTCTATTAAGCTATTGTAGTAGCCAGCTGGCTTTAGTCCTGCAGAGACATACTCCCAGTTGCCATAGTAAATGAGCAGCCTGCTCTATACTGTGGAATAAAAATTAACTTTGTCCAGGGCATGCCACTGAGTTTAATGTTCTCAGTATGACTGATTACCTTAGATATGTTGTCTTTTTTTAGGGAGGAGGGGGCGGAATGCACATCAAGGCAGATGGCATCTTTCCTGTAATGCTGTGGAATTACTCTCTTCTCACACGAAGGGTGAGGGGTGTATCTATCCTGTGATTAATTTCTATTCAGATAGGCAATGCACAGTTTTGTTAAATATGCAGAGCTGCTCATGGGCAATAATTAATTTAAACAAAGAAGGGATTATATGCAAAGGGCAGGTCAACAAAGGCAGATGTCCACAGATGCAAAATAACATTAGAAAATACTGCTACAAAGTACACTCATTGAAGTGAAAGAACTGTGAGAGAAATAAATGGTTGATCTGAACCCTGCTATCTTGTGTTTTGATCAAGTCAGAACATATAAGCTAACTGGGGATGCACCATATCAAGATGTTGATGGGGAACCTCTATGGGTGACCTACAGTAGGCACTGCAGAATGTGGTGTAGATGGCGTTGTGGGGTACACTTTTCCCTTTGATTATTACTCAAGCATATATTGGGAGCAATGTGTGACTGGAAGTGTTGTTTTTCTAGATTACATTTAAAATTGAGGTCTGGTTCCTTATCAGTAAGGATATTGTTCCTTAAGAAGGACATAATGGGAAGGGGAGGAAAGTTGGTATCACGGTTAAGGCCATGACTTGGAACTCAGAAGTTCAAATCATAACTCTGCCAAAGACCCTTGTGTGAATCACTGTGGGCATCAGTTCTCCTTCTGTAAAATGGGAATGAAACTACTCCCCTATGCACAAGAATCTAGTGATGAGAAATTCATTCATACTTGTGATGTGTTTAGCAATGACTATTGTAAAAGTAATATAAGTTCTTAGAGGTATAGTTTGATATTTCTATCCACCTTCAGTGGGACTATTCACATGCTTAAAGTTAACCATGTGCATAAGAGTTTGCGGGATGATGGCATTATATACTAAAAGTGTTGGGCTTTATAGAATTGCCATAGATTAGATAAATAATTCACACATATTCTTACAGTAGAATCATGTGGAATTTTATTTATAAGGTTTACCTCTTGCATTTCACCTCCTAGCTTTGATTTCTCTTTGACTTCTTGTGTGCTGGTAATGAAGTTGAAGAAGTTTCTGGAGAAATCCCAGTAACAGAGACCCGATGAAAATTAATTTAGGTATGGAAAGGAAGTGTTAAGTCATGGTTTGGTTTATCAGGTGCAGCTCAGCTTTGCCCTTCAAACTATTTGAGTTTTTCAAGGGTTTCTACTTCTGGGCTAGGACAATTCTTTCTAACTTAAAGTCTCTGGATGAAAGATTGGAAGACAGAATTGAGGGTTCTGCTTTGAGGTCATTGAAAACTGGAAGCTTTATTAAATTATTATAGGAAAACTTGAAATGCAGTGTGACAGATTCGGAGCTACTTTATAATAACTCATGAATATTGTATGTTGTCTTGGTGATTGGGGTTTTTACTGTATGAATGTATGTTTAGTTTAATAGGACAGTTGGGGAAAAAACAAGCAAGAAAGTAAATAATGGTTGAAGATAAACCACTTCTCAGCAAACATGTGAGACTTCTTAACAAAAACGCTGGAACATGAAAAGGTTTGGGAACACAAGAGATCAAAAAAACATTGACAGGTTTGAAAAGGCACACTCCCTCAGGAGAGGAAGGAGTTATCTGGGGGGACCAGACTGAGATACAGCACCTGTCAGAGAGTGTCTGAAGAATTCAGACATACCTAGCTTACTATTATGGGATGGCAAGACTTTAGGTAAGATAGGCATAGTATACGTGGGGGAATTTTGTTCCAAAAAACTAAAAAAACCTTCGCCAACAAAATTAAAATTCTGCACACAATATTTTAAAATTCTGTTGAGTTTATTTGTCAAAATAACACAATATAATTAGGCCCATTTCAATATTTTTTTTAATTTATTTCAAAATACCTGTCAGCAAGTATGTCTTTAACAATACGGACAACAAAAAAAGATTCGGAAAATGTTTTTTGACAATTAAATTCCTAACTAGGAATATTAATACAGAACTTTGAGTAATAATTCATTTAAACTACAATACAGAAACATATTTCCTGCACTCCTTAGAAGCAGTGTAAATGCTTGGGGCACTCAGGGAAACAGAGGAGCTGAGGGAGAGGGAAGTAATTGCTGGGAAGGAGCCTGGGAGTGAACCTGGAGGGTTGTTGGATGTGGGTGGGACAAGTATGTAACTGTTTGTTTTTGAGGGGGGGGAAGTATTGTTAAGGATTTGGGGAGCCCCCCCCCTTGCAGACCCTTGCTGACCCCTAGCCTCCACCATTCAGTCAAGCACATCTGCTGCTATTCCTGTGTCCCTGCACTCCCACTCCCCATTCAGCCAGGCATATCTGCACATGTCCCCATGCGGCCCTGCACCCTCACTCCTCTGTGTCTCTGCACCTCACTCAGCCACGCATAACTGCCCTTGTCTTCATGTCTCCCTTCACCTTCACTCCCATTCAGCCCCTGGCTTAATGTTGTCACCCCACCAGCTCCTGTGCCCCTGTCCCAGTCTGTCCCCCAACTATTCATTCTGAATCCTAGTCTGTGTGACCGCCCAGTATTCCCATGTGCCCCATTCTGTCTGTCCCCCCATATCCTGTGCCTTCTCACTTGGCCCCATGTGCAGGGCACTATGAAGAAGGAAACCTCTGCCCCCTCCATCTTCGTGGCTGGCTGCTAAGGCCTATGAGCCAGGTGCTCTCTATTCTGGTGCCACATGAGCTGCTGGTGGGTGAAAGGTGTAATTGCAGCATGATCCTTCTCCTGGCTTCCCTTCTCCTATCCATCGGAATAAATTATTCCACAGGGAAGGAAGGGAAATCTGCAGGGGATATTAATTCTGCATTTGCGCAGTGGTGCAGAATTCACCCAGGTGTAGCATACAGATTGTTGTTTTAAAACCATTTTTCTCTACATACTTTATTCCTACTTTAGAATAAAAAATACTTTGCTTCAAGAAAGGTGTTTTGTCACAGTATTCACTAGTGATCACAGATGTGCAAAGGGAAGACCCGCAAGGTACCCAAACATAGTCAGACCTGCTGGGAAAGCACAGTTGAAACATGGAGTACTGTTGTCCAGGGCCTGATCTAAATGTTGGAGAATTGGAGAATTTCACCCTGGGATACATAAAGGCACAAGGCCTGATTCCTGAGGGGGTGGGCTCAAAGACCAGAAAGGGAGTCCTGGTAGAGTTAGCCACATAACCATGACAACAGGAAATAAAAAAAATATGCTTGTGGGTATGTCTGTAACATATGGTGTGTGTATACATGTGTCCAGTCTAGTGGGTCTGATTAAACCCCTCAAGTAGCAGCAGTGACTATGACAGACTTCTCCATTATTTGGCCAGATGATTGTGATATTTTCTTTCAGGTGCAGCCCTTGCTAACTTGATCTATGCCTTTGCCACCTTGAAATTACACTACTGTAATGTACTCTGATGAAGCTACATGTAATGAGGTATCGGAAGCTGGTACAGAATTCACAGGTCCATTTGCTATACAGTATCTCTCATATTGAGCCCATAGCACCACCGTGCTATTATCTGCGCTGGCTGCCTCTTCATTTCTGAATGGAGTTTAAGATACTGGTTTCGACCTAAAAAGTTCTAAGTAGGTTGGGACCTGCCTTACTGACACAGTGGCCTCTCTTCTCCTTTGATACTGATGCAGTTGTAACTGACAGAGGTGCTAGAGTTGTATTCCCCTTGGCTGTTGGTGTGATGCTATCCATTAGTGATACTCACTTAGGAAATCTCTTTCCCAACTTCATCTGAAACAGCCTACATGCTGCAAGGCATGGGGTTTTGAGACAGGAAGAACGTGAAGAAGGTTGAAATCTATTGGTAGAGTGTATTATTAATTTAGTTTTCGATTGATCAGTTTATGGTTGGTTCATTCTGGCTATAAGGATGTTAGATTTGTTGACTTTTTTAAAGGCTATATTTTTAACATTTGTCAAAGTACCCAGAACATCAGATGGGCTGCTTTTTGCTTTAATGTATACATCTAAATAAATAATATAAGTGGTAAGTGAAAAGTAATAAGGCAAAACCAGAAAATGATGAACACAGCTGTATTTATGGAAAAAGGCTACAATAGTGTTAGTAGAAAATCCAAATGACTTGGAATACATTACAATGGTTCATTTTTATACACATTTTTTTTCCTTATGTGCAACCAAACCAGTTTCATATAACCAAACACTGTAGACTAAAGTTTTATATGTTAAAGACAGACTTTTTTTCTGAATTGGTACAGAAATTCCAATAATGTAATTTGAAACTTAGATAGGCAAAGATTCTTTGCCTAGGAAACCAAGAGGTTTCGGGCTATGAAAATATCTTACAAGGAACAGGTAGATTAAAAAGAAATTGGAGAATATCTGTCATGAGAATTCATTATTAAAAATTCCAGACATCCACAATTGTAATAGATATTTATTGTTAACTATCTTATTTAGGTTCTTATTGTTTTCTTCAATGTTTCTGATTTTCTGTGATTTGCTTGAGATGAATTTTACATAATAGCCCTGTGAATAGAAATTTTGACAATTCAAATGTTTTATTAAAAAGTTACATACAGGTCCAGGATTTTGTTTAAGTTCTGGCCACTTTGTACCAGATACAAAGAAGCCAGAATGCAACTGAATCTGCCCAGCTGAGAATTCCTCTGGTAGCTGGTGAGGTAGCTCTCAGTTGGTATAGAGTCAGCATAATGGGCCTCAGTGCCAACTTCCTTTCCCATTCAGCAATTGCATAGGGGGTGTGCTGAGGGTGTGGCCAGATTGCATTGCATGCTTGCTATGTTCAGTTGGTTTGTGATCTAATAGGGACCCCAGGTTGCTCTAACATAAGCTGGGGATCAAAATG
Source organism: Trachemys scripta elegans (assembly GCF_013100865.1). NCBI lineage: Eukaryota > Metazoa > Chordata > Testudines > Emydidae > Trachemys > Trachemys scripta. The sequence continues at coordinate 257,287,012 of NC_048298.1, read as the reverse complement.
GCAGAAATCGGTCCCGTGAATATAGAAGCAATAATAATTTTCCTGACAGCTCTTTCTGCTGTGCTGAGCAGAAATTTGGCCAACAGAGAATATGGACCATAAATTATTAAATTAAATAATAATTCCATTTGTAGTTTCTAGATGTTTTGGCCGTCTTTCCATTCAAGGTCATAAACTATGGGTTATGCAGATAACATATTGAAAATGGCTGAATTTAGTTTTCTCAATTATTGTTTACTATGAGAAAGATCATCATCATGCTCCATGGCTTGGAGCTGACCAGATTTTTATGGCTTCTTATGTTTCTGTGGCAACATAGTGTTTCCTTCATTAGGGCCGGCTCTGGCTTTTTCGCTGCCCCAAGCAAAAAAAAAAAAAACCTGCGGGGGTGAAGGGGGTGTAGCGGTGAAGCAGAAAAAAACACCTGCGGGGTGGCCGGAGTGGCAAAGCAGGAAGAAAAAAAAAAAAAAAAAAGAACCCCCGCGGGGCGGCCGGAGCAGCAAAGCAAAAAAAAAAAAAAATCCCAAACCTGCAGGGTGGCCAAAGCCAGGGTGAGGCTATTATTTAGTCCAATAAAATGTTACAGATAGCAAGCTTTTTGATTATACACCGTCATTGATCAGATTATATTCCTATTGATCACAGATACCTCACATACCATGTCACTGATTTATTGTCTACTGTGGTTTCAGAAGAAAACTTTCATGAAGCTTCCGGTTTATTAGGAATGTGGAGAAACTATTAAACAAAAACACAATACCTCCCAAAACAAGGAGGCTGAGAAGTAGGATTGGAATGTTATAAGTACCCACATGTATCATTAGTTAGTGAGTATCATCCATCCCAGTCATTTCTGTTTGGTATGTGTTTAAACAAACAAAAAAACAAAAAATCTCATCTAAAGAACAGGACATTTACTGTGCATCCGTACTTTAAAAAATCTCAAGAGTATTTGCAAATGATCTCAGTTGGAATAACTCAGAGATTTCATACTATCAAATCTGTAGGATAGCTTCCCTTCTAAACAGCTGCACTGTATTTATGATTCTTCTAATGTGCTGAATATGTTTTGTTTCTTAGCAGAAGCTCTATCCTATTTGCTGAAAATAGTCTGACAGCCTTAGTGTAATTGATATAATATGATAACAAACATGTGACCATTTTATAATGACTATACATTTAAATTTTGCAAGTTATTGTTGCCTTGTAATACATTCTGTATTGCTGAAGAGATTTTTCTCATTATTTTGAACATGGCACAATGTCATCCAGTGAAAGTAGTAATTTTATAGCCAATGCAGGCAAATAACTTTTATCGCGTTTAATAGTTATAAACCAATTTCATCACTAATTGAGAATTTTAAAAGATCTTAACCCCAGGCTGTTGCCAGAAAAATCTTCATATATAATTTACTGACTGAACTGCTTCTGTAAAAGAAGTCCAATTATTCAATGAGACTAACTATCTAGAAATCCTTGGGTCTGTTAATTATACTATATTGCCTTCAAACAAATTTGTTTTCTTTTTGTCATGAAGATGACTCATTGGGCAGAGTAATATCAGTGAATTTTGTACATAAGCTATTAAAAGAAATGGACCTTTACTCCTTGGAGCAGAGATGCATCCAAAGTTCATCCAAAGTTGGTGCAGATATGAATTTCCCCAAAGATGTTGCCTGTTAAGATCCACGGGTAAGGAAATATAATCCCTGCCCCAGGAGTTTACAATGCAGACTTGACCAGACAAAGCAGTTTAGACATATGAGGCCTTCTCTTGTGGAACTCAGTTGCAAAACTCCCATGAACTCCAACAAAACAGATTTGGGCTCATGTATATTAAAATGTAAGATCTATCTAATCTTTCTGGGTGAAATCGTGGCCCCACTGAAGTCAATTGGAGTTTTGCCTTTAAAGGGGCCAGAATTCTGCTCTTTGCCTTTTAGGGTGCTCATCAAATGATATCTATGTGCCAATATCTGAGGTGCAAGTACAAATTTGAGAAAGTGTTAAAACTTGCAGAGATCATTATTGAAAGGCTTTACAGAAGAATTGTATTTTAAGGATGAAAAGGAAAGATATTTGGCACATGAATATAAGAGGAAGTTTTCCCTGTCCATGGAAGATAAAAGGATACAAATGGAAATAAGAGGATATAAAGGGAAATAAGAGAATCCATTTAAGTGTTGTGTTGTTTTATTTACCATATTTAACATAAGTAATTATTATTCTCTTATCTATCAAGCGTCAATTGAGTAATGAAATATTTAAAGCATTTAATTTTGTTACTTAAATAATATAACAATTGTTCACCAAGTAATTCTTTGCTTAGAGGAGTGGCAAAAAATCTTTTTCATGTGTATATAATGGTGGGGATATTTCCTTTTCCAATCATTGCTATAACTCTTTGAATTGCTGAGCATTCAAATGGTTAAAAAAAACTGAACTGAAAATCAGTGATATACCCAACAGAAAAATGATGACTAACCTTAATCCGTTTTAGAATGCTCTCAATATCAAATGTACAGCATAGTCAACATTTCACTTTACAAGTGCTGAAAGCTATTTAAGGCAAAAGTACAGCTACAGCAAATTTATTCCTACCTCCATTTAGAAGCTGATCATTGCACATCTTGGATGTTATGTATTCAATGTCTAAAAAGATTCCCTGTCCCCTACCTAAAAGATTTGGTTTTTTCACCTTGACTTTCATCTTTGCACAGACAGCTAAAAGGAAAAATGTTGTAATCTGGGAATTTGTACATATATTTTCAACCAAGTGAGTACCTGTATGACAATAATTACTTTCAGAATTTAAAATCTGCAGCTTCTGGCAAACAAAAACAAAAGCCAACTTGGCATGACTTAACTAACACTGCTTAATATTAATAAGAGATAGGATGAAAGGTAGTAATGACCTAAATCACTAATAGAAATTGGAAGTATTGAAATTAAAAATATATTCCTTCTGGCGTTACCCAGGACTTTCAGAACCCAAAGCAGTGGTAAATTAACTGTTTCGCTGTGGGCGGTGTCAGAAATAAATCAATGGGGACACGGTTCCTCTGTCTAATATGTGAATAATACAAACCACACTGCTTTTACCTAAAACTACACTTCTACCCCAATATAGCGCTGTCCTCGAGAGCCAAAAAATCTTACCGCGTTATAGGTGAAACCGCGTTATATTGAACTTGCTTTGATCTTCCAGAGTGTGCAGCCCCGCCCGCCCGAAGCGCTGCTTTACCGTGTTATAACCAAATTCGTATTATATCGGGTCACGTTATATCGGGGTAGAGGTGTAATGTTTATTAGTTCTCAGGCAGAAACACACACACACATGCTATAGCAGTAAGTTCAGAGCATCTTAAACCTTTATATTTACCAAAGTTAAGATGATTTCAAGGAATCAGCACCCAAGCTTCCGTGGAGTCCTTCCTTTGGTCTAGCTGCTGGGAATTTTGGTGTCAGATCCTTACCCAAAGAATGCTTCCTCAAAGTGCTCCAAAGCACACTTTGTAACTATTTTTTAAAATAAATTTTCTCCACACAAATCACATAACTCACAATAGCCCCTAATAGGCTAATTTCTCTTGCGATAGTCAATAGCAATTCATTATTCTCCTTATCAACAAAGCATTTCTAATCATGACTACAATAAAACTTCCATATCAAAGGCACCTAAGACCAAGGTCAGCTGTTCAAACATTCTTTCTATTTTCATGGAACCTTAACTCCCTGTCACAATTTTCCATTCTGATAGCAGAGTTGCAAACAAACAGCTGCATGGCCATGCTTCTCAGGGACTAAGATTATCCCTAGCTATGTGATGTTTGGGTTTCAGTTGGCAGTGGTTAAACATACAAAATGGCTGACAAAGGTACTGTCAAACTCTGGGGTACACGCAGGAATGTCAATTTTGGGGGTTACACTGGGTGCTAATATGGTTAACCATTCAAGACAGAAGAATCCCAAGAATCTAATATCACTTTGGTCTGACATAGATCCTTAAGCATGAAGCAAGTGTTAATTTGGGATTGAGATCCAGAAATAATGTAATTTCAGAATCATTTAACAAATATTCTTCAAAATATTTAGAAACTGTTTAATGGCAAATACTTATTGACCTCCTAAAATTTTACACTTTGTAGTTTTTAATGTGTTTGAATACAGCCAAATGTTAGATCAGGAGTCGGCAACCTTCAATGTGGCCCATGAGAGTAATCCACTGATGGGCTGCGAGATATTTTGTTTATGTTGTTCGTCCGCCGTCTCACATCTTGTAAGTGAGACCTAAATTTTTTGTTCCTAGATGTATGATCTAACACAGGAGTTGGCAGGGACTAAGATTATCCCTAGCTATGTTGGCTCATTTGTAGCCAATGAAAGCTGCGGGAAGCCGCAGGCCGCAGGGACATGCTGGCTGCCTCTTCCCACAGCTCCCATTGGCTGGGAACGGCAAACCGTGGCCACTGGGAGCTGAGGGGGGCCATACCTGTGGACAGTCAATGAAAACAGAACGTCTCGTGGCCCACCAGCAGATTACCCTGATGGGTCGTGTGCTGAAAGTTGCCAACCCCTGTGTTAGATCATACATCTAGGAACAAAGAATTTAGGTCACACTTACAAGATGTGAGACTGTATCCTGGAATGCAGAAAAGGACTTGAGAATAATAGCAGATACCATGAGTGCAATGTCACACTTAAGGAGGCAAATGTCATCCTGTGATGCATAAGCAGGAGACTATCAAGTAGAAGTAGGGAGATGGTATTACCTCTTTATAAAGCACTAGTGAGACCATTACCAGAACATTTGTGTCAACACTTCAAAAACAACGTTGAAAAATTGTAAAGGGTTTGGAAAAGAGATGCAGGAATGATTCAAGCTCTGGAAATTATTTCTTTATAGTGAGAAACTTAAGAAACTCAATCTATTTAGGTCATCCAAGATAGAATTAAGAGGTAACTTGATCATGATCTTCAAGTGACTACCTGGGAAAGAGATTTCTGACAATAGACGGCTCTTTAATATAGCAGAAAAAGGTACGACAAGATCCGGCATTTCACAAATGAAGCTTGACAAATACACACTAGAAATGAGTCTCAATTTTTCAAACAGTGACAGTAATTAACCTTTGGAAAAATGTACTTGGGGATGTGATATATTCTCCTTGAAGTCTTTAAATCAAGATTGTGCATCTTTTTAGCTCAAACAGAAGTTATGGGCATGATACAAAAATTGTTGGGTGAATCCCAGCAGAAGACCCTTGCAAACAAACTATCATGGCCCTTTTACACACTAATAGGAGTTAAAAGGAGATTCTAGGGAGCAGAAGTATGCTTGTGTCCTTTCTGACAACCTTAAGTGCTCCGTCTTTGCCCTTCTTTTGGTTTTCTGTGAAGTTTTTGGTTAAGTTTTTGTGTTAAGTTTTTGGTAGGATTAGTGAGACAATTGTTTTCAGTTTGGTATTCTCTTGCATACTCAAAATAAAACTAATTATGACATTTGAAACTGGGAAAACAAAATGTTTTCCACAGATATCAGTCAAGCTATAGGTGTTGTTGTTGTTGTTCCCGCAACACCACAAACACACACAGGCATTTCCCTTACAGCATTCTGCTGGGATCATCTTGTGGCGACAGATCGTTTGAGAGTGAGTGTGTGGGAGTCACAAGTTCCTGGGGTCCAGGGCACATGGTGGGTGGCTTGTGGAGTGCTGATGTCTTTCTATTGAGAAGGAATAATCCCCTTCCACACAAGAAACTGTGCATTATTCAGAACCATCAAGTAGTGCAGATTATCAAACTAAGCAGCTTCATGATCCAATTACTGTTGTCCTTATTTTCCTCTCCCCATCTATTGCCTCCTGTTTGTTACATCACTTGTTTTATCTTCTTTTAAACAAGATTGTAATCTTTTAGAGTAAGAAGTGTGTCTTCCCGAGTGCTTGGACAGTGCCTAGCACAGTGGAGCCCCCATCATAGTTGTGGTCTCCGAATAATACAAATATTAATAATGATTACATATTATACCCAGCACCTTGGATAACCAGCTAGTTTGAGTTATTTTATCTCAATAGAAGTTGCAGTCTTGACCTTTACCAGTCTTGACCTTTTACCAGAGTTCTGTTTTTCTCTCCATATCATCCAAATTTGGGCTAGAACCACCTCTTGTCTTTTGTGCTAGTTCTTGTTCTTGTGTTCTTGCCCTCATCTTGTATCTATGTCTTTCTATATTTTTTTCTCTCTTCCTTCTTCCCCAGTCATATTCTTGGGCTTCTCCCTCCCCAGTCAGACTTAGCTTTAGTGATTCCTAAGGTATTTCTGTTCCTTTTACTTTCTTACTTTCCATAGCTCTTCATTCTTTGATTTGAAGATGTAATTCTGTTTAGTGAAGTAGAATAATACGAGTATCTTTTTATTACTGGAGAAGAATATGCACATTAAAGGTTATGTCAAGTGAGAAATAAGTGTCCCTCACAATTAAAGTTTGAATTACCCTCTATTATTTTAAGGCATGACAAAATCTCCTAAGGCTATCTACCATATGAGGATATCCAGGAAATACAGCCTTGGTTAGTGTGATATCCTGGGAAGATAGAATAATGGAGGAGCTTGTGTCAATGCAGGGTTTAGCTAAGGGATCTCAACTCAAATCACCATGAGAGCCACATGAGGACTAGTACATTGGCCTGAGGATCACATTACTGACACTTTTTCATATAAAGATACAAAAGCACCCCCCCACCCCCCCGGCGGAGGGAAGCACCTAGAGATAGGCAGAGGAGCGGCGAAGCAGTGCACGGTATGGGGGGGGGTGATGGGAGCTTGGTGGGCTGCAGCATGTTTGAGATCTCTGGATTAGCTCAAAGGCCATTCAAGACAATCTGTCAATTCAGGAAAAACTTCAGTGTGATGTCCCCCTCCTCATAGGCCAAGAGTGGCAGTTTTGGCCCAGCTGTCCCTCCGTCATAATGGGAGTCTGTCCAAGCCAAATTTGAGTGAGAGGCATTATGACCAGGTGCCCAGGGTTGCAACTCCACTCAAATTTGGCCTGGCTGCCCCTCTGTCATGCAGCCCAGATGCCTAGTTTTCCTATAGCTAGAGTGGCACCTACGTTAACCCTTAGAGTCCTGCCCCTCTCTGAGAGTGACCTTTTACTCAGACTGTAACTAAAAGACAGTGTCTGGGAGGATGGTTGGGCAGAGATACAGAGGAGTTCATGGCTGAGCACCCATTAAGCTAGCAGGCTGAAACTGATTTAGGGATGGATGTAAATGCTTTATCAATCTACTTACAGATATTGAATCTGGACAGGGTATACCACTCAGGTAGACTGATATAAGGCCAGGATAGAATTATAGATCAGTGGGTGACAACAGGAAGAAAAATATTCATGACTGGAAGATCATACTGGAAGGGATTTTGAATGTTTGGGTTTAGGGCCACTTTATCCATGTCAATTGTCACAGAGGCAGTAGAAGAAAAAGAATGTGCCATAAATCCCTAATGGTAAAATTACCTTTCTTCTGGATGCCCCCCCACCCTTGCAACAATAATCTCTCACTTGTGTAGACTGGTCAGTTGGCTATGGGAGATCTGTAAACTGTAAAATGTTTCCCCCTCATAAACACTGTTTATAACAGTGCTTCCCACTGCAGGAAGGGTCAGCACATTTGGGAAATTAGATTATAAATATCCACAAACCAACTCACCTTGTGCCCAGAGCTAACATTTGTTAATGCATATTAATGATTTTAAAATGAAATGTAGGAAAGTAAATTGGGATGTTTTAACTATGCAAGATGAAAAGATGGTTTGATACATCCAAAGAAGATACAAATTAATGTCATCAAATCCTTAGAGAGATCACAAAGTTTAATATTTAATTTCTTTCCAGACTTTGTTTTCTCGATCCCTAAACACTCAGGAATCTGAGCTACATCCTAAATTGCTTGTCACCATCTGAATATGCAAGCAGAAAAGCAGAAAAAGATGACAATAGATATTGAGACAGGTTGGTATTGGCTACTCAGCCATAAACTTTTTGCAGAATAAGTGAGAAACTATAAAAGTTATCAGAAATTCCTTTTAATCTTTGAAAGAAGAAAGGAAAGAAACGGCAACTGTGGCAGTGGTAAATCAAAGTTAGGTTTGCCAGATAAGAACTGACATATGATAGGCTTACAGAATTATTAAGTAACCTACAAGATGTTTATTGTACATTTCTTTCTCAATATTAAACCCACACTGCAATTGTTTCAAAGATCAGGCGCTCATACTGACCTATTTCTTTGTGCCTAGCTCTTTATAATAAGGACTCTTTTACTAGGTTTCCAATTATGTGTTATGTCGACTTTAACAATGATCATTGCATGAGGTGTTTGCATAGTAATCAGAAAACTGTTTTGGTAATATTCATTCAGTTGGAAAGCACTACTTAAGATCAAGAAAGTAGTAATTTATAATTGAATGGAAGATAAAAGAAACATTGTCAGCAGTGTGCATCAGTAATTTTAGATAGAAAACTATGAAATAACTATGTAAATCATTTAAATTAAAGATTTAATTAATAATAATTTATGGAGATATACCTATCTCATAGCGCTGGAAAGGACCCTGAAAGGTCACTGAGTCTAGCCCTTGCCTTCACTAGCAGGACCAAGTACTGACTTTTGACCAGATCCCTAAGTGGACCCCTCAAGGATTGAACTCACAGCTCTGGGTTTATCAGGCCAATGCTCAAACCACTAAGTTATCTCTCTCCCCCTCCCCTTTGTTCATGCTCTATCAAATATGAGGTGTAAAGATTAATTAATGAAAATGCAAGTAAATTGTCATTTGTGATGTTCTAGAGTATCTGTTAGTACCCTTGCTTCTTACAGATTACAGTTGCTTTTCATCAATAAAGCACTCAGGGCAAAGGATCTTAGAAGTGAGTTATAGGCAGGGGCAGTGTTGTGCAGATCATTGAATATGAAGATGAGCTGTTTCCTCATGCAATAAGTGGCTGCTTCATTACTTGAGTCTTCAATCTAGCAGGCCAAAACATAGCAAGATCCAAAGGCTGGAAACTGGAGCTAGACAAATTCAGACTAGATTCAAATTTTTAACAATGAGTGTAATTAACCATTGAAATAGATTACCCAGGGATGTGGTAGTTTTTTCATCACTTGAAGTCTACAGATCAAGACTGGATATCTTTCTAATTGATCTATGTCCTGTGTTATGCAAGAGGTCAGATTAGATTGTCAAAATTGTCTCTTCTGGGTTTAAAATCCATGAATGAATCTGATTTGGACAAAACACTGACACTTATATTGTAGGAACCAATCCTGGACATTCAGTTTAATGGACTAGATGACCTAGTGTATCTTTTGTATTGCTAATTGTTTTGTTTCTATGATAATTGTGAAATGATGCTATCCCTTTAAGAAAAAATCAGCCTGGGAAACTATACCAGGATATAAAAAAGAGACATCTGGATGAGGGGTTTCAGTCAGAGTGAGGCTATTGTAAAGGAAATACATGTTGGATCTTCTGTATGGTGGCTTGGGAATAGTAAAATAATCCACTTTGGAGGTATGATTTTTTGCCTGTTTTTTTTTTTTTTAAGCCCATTGGCAATTGTTTCTTTCTCTTGTGAGTAATTAACCTCTAGGATCTGGCCTGGTATCTCTTGAATATTTACAATTTGTATCCTCTGGGAGGAAGATGATGCTGCATGACAAAGTGTAATAGGATTTTGTTGGTTTGTAGTTTTTGCGGATTATAAACACTTCAAAAATATAACTTTCTAGGTTGCCTCGGTGCTTTCTGTCATTCAGTCCCATAACTTTATAATTTTATTGTATTTGACAGAGGAGTCCTGGCCTATCATGTCAGGGAAAATGAAAGTAAGGTCAGAGGGAGGATCTCTTCATCACTGAGTACCTATAAATACATTCTATGGGAGTAGATTTTAATTTTTAAATCATCATTGCTAGCATACCTTTTCTTTCTCAAGCATGACAAATGTTAGAGAATATTGTGGAGCATCAAGAAGGATGTATTGTTATTTACTATTAGACCAATTGTTTATGAAATTATTAGCTACTGCTAAAATCTAGAAAAGAACACGTCAATCAGCTCTTAGTCTATAACAGACTGACTCGGTCATTAAATGGCTTGGAAATCAGTTTTGTATTTGTAGAGAGAGAGACTAGTGACTGGGAAATGTAGTAACACAAAATAATCTATAAATGAAATCCATGAAAAATTCTCTCTCTTTTCCCAATATTCAGACAATTCATCTGGGTCAAGGTCAGGCCGCTCAAACTGAATTTTGTTTGTCCATTTACAGGGATTGGCAGTCCACCAGACCTTTCAGATTTGATTTTGCAATTTAGGTTCCCCTTACTTTATCTGAGATGTTTTGAATGTTTCACTCATTCTCCTTTCTGATTGGCTGGCGAATCCTGAGTTCTTCATGAAAATTTCACATTGTCTTAGTAAAAGAAGGCCTTATTTAACTTTTTTGTGGGCACTTCCTGTGAAAATCATCCAAAAATGGTTGTTCTCCCATTCATGCACTCCTTTCACATCCACATTTAAAAACAACAAAAACCTTGTTTCATATAGTAGTGTAAACAATCTGATTGTGAAGTTTTAAATCATCTTGGAGATACTTTACTGATGGTACATCATTTGCATCTGATTTGGTGGGAATTCAGTAACAAGATCATTCAAAGTCGATGGTTGACAAATAAAACACTTGATACACACACTGCATGTGACTGGATCACTTTCCAAACTATTTTTCTTCTCCAAAGCTGGCATTTTGCTGAGTAATAAGCTGGCTATGTTCATATCTTTAAGTACTGGATTTTAGATAGACACAATACAGATAAATGCAAGAGGTCCTTGCTCTGTCCCAACAGGAACATACTGGCCTCCATAGACCTGACTATAAAAGTAGATGCTTAAAGTTTATATCAAAATGAATTCTTGAACAATAGAAATAGAACCAGAAGACAAGATCTACATTTCAAAAGTATTTCTAGCTGCCAAGAAGAAATACTGTAGCTCAAGTGACTACGAGAAACCTAGTAAACAAGCTGGACTGTCAAAACTATGAGACAAGAAATTGTCGTCTTCAAGCACACTGCAAGAGGACAATGCAATGCCAGAATCAGAGATAATGGCAGGGTAAAAACTAAATCTCAGTAGAGAGAATCCCAAAGAAATACAGACATAAATTGAACACCTTTTAAAAGAAACCCTAGCAGCCAGGAAAGAGCTTAGCTGCAAATGTTCAATAAATGGATATGTGACTTTCACATTTCTCTAAGGGCAGAGAGGAAACCAGAGAGGGGTCTTTTTTGTTTGTTTTTGTTCTAATGTTCCTTCTCCTCAAGAAACATTCCTGATTATGTGGGAATACTAACAAAAATAAAAACAGAAGATCAGCTATGTGACTCCTGTTCACAGTCACATCAAGTTACAAGTATAACAACACAATATGATTAACTTTATGGCAATCCTATAAACTATAGACCAGAATTAATTTCTTAGCAGAGAGCAGACCATAAAAGGGTACAGTTAATATTATAATGATTACTTACTGTGTGATGCAGTGATCTATCACTGTGTATGAGGAGACTCAGGAGGTTGGGTGGATATTAAATTCCTCTAAGTTATAAGGGAAATGGAAGGTAGAAACTGACTGCAGAATATTCACAGCAGGGTTGATTTCTCCTTTTCTTTTGGAAAAATAGATTTCAAGTAACAGAATCTTTGATTAACTTCTATAATGGTAACTAAATCAAGAAGATTAAAAAGTACTGAGTTTTGAACTGCCTAAGGGCCTGTTCCAAACCAGTGATGTCAAGGAAATTTTTTTTTCATTTATTTCAATGGTCTTTGGATCAAGCATCACCTTTAAACATTTATACCATTATGGTAGCTGTTCTCTAAAATAAGACACAAAATTAGGGAATAGGAGTTTTTTAAATATAAAATGTGCACATGGATTTGGTATGGAAAAACTAGACTTTGTAAGTAATCTAAGTTATAGAGTGACTCTGCAATACTAATGTATAGTTCAGTTGAACATGCTTCTGTCCATCACATCAAAACACAGCAGAAGAGGCTATTGTAATATCTGAATTAGAATCTTATCGAAAGTAAAACATGGCATATGGTTTACTTCTTTAGCTTTGTTGTATGGAGCAGCAGATGGTTAATGGCTAGGTTTTGAGAAACATCCTTCCCAAAAGTCATGTTTAAAGCTATCCATATATCATTTTGATTGGAAAACATAAGACAGACATTCTTCTTATTATGAAACCCAATATTATGATAGAATGAATGCAATTTTTGACATAAGTGTCTTCATCATTATTTTGGGTTCTTCATAGTTGTAGTACATTAGTCAAACAGAAACCTTTGGAAGATAAATCACTGTCTGCACAAGTGGGAGATGTGATTTATATTCCACTTCCATGTATTTGTTTAGAATGGTACAGTGAGATTAAACAAAAAGCTAAATTGGCTGTTGACTCATCAGAAAAGTGAGCACTTGTAAGTGAATTGTGCTTTATAGAATGGTACTAGTAACATTAAAAAAAACTGAACACTATTCCCTTCTGCACAGCAACTAAATGCCAAATTATATCTAGAGAACAAATTACTTTTGGGGCCCAATTTGCTAATGTTCTTTAAAGAGATGTGCCAAGTTATTTATAAAGGTTAAAATTCTAGTCTCTCCATTTAGGAATAATATAATAGGCAATGAAATTTTTGCTTAGTATTTGTCTAGTAAGGAAGCATTGACTGGAATACATCTGTCCCAATTAAACTTACTGAACTGTTGAGGCAGAAGTGAGACAATTTTTATGCAGACTTACAGAAACCAGTCATTTTACCATTGTGGTGTACCTTGGAAGAGAGTTTTATCCAAAGTACACAAAGTTGCTAATTGCCCCCAAAGTGTGTACTGGAAGACCTGTGCTAAAGGCTGGGAAAGAAAGTTGGTCATTCAAAGCCCAGATAAATTTTTGCCATGCAGGAAAAAAATCTCATCATACATAAATTTGATAAAAGTATAAAGGTTGGTATTTGTGCTACCTCCACCACATATACCATAATGAATAAGTTCAGAAGTACCAAACAAAGCTCTCCAGAGGAAAACAATTCTGTTCCAGAACAACTTTTGAGGTTATGAAATATGTTTTCATCCTACACTGGCAGAAAACCAAAACTTTTCAAATGTTTTTGTGAAACAGAATTTTGTTAAAATCTCAATTTTTGGACTGAAAAGGTCAGGTTTTCAATTCATCTCTCTTTTTCTGGTCAGTCATAGCTAGAAAGTCCACTCTGGACCTCAGAAACCTTGCCGTCATAAACTTTGTTGAAATCCATAAGTCTCTGAAATGTTTTGGCTTCAGCGTAACACCATATTTCAATGAAAATACAAATGTAATAAAAAATATTCTGATCAAATCTAGCCCAAAATTCTTACTGCTTCCACTCTTTCACAGGATCTGTTAAGAAACTTAATTATATGTCATTAGATTTTCCTGTTCCTCAACTGTTATCATATTTATTTTTGTAGGGGCAAATATTGGTCCCATTGGAATCCAAGGGAGATTTGTCATTGGCAGTGGGAGCATGGCTGAGGGAGAAATGAGAAATACCCGAGTAAGGATGACAGTATTTAGCCCTAAATGCATAGGTACTGGCCTGCCTCCCAAGGTCTGTGAAAGTGAGGGATCATTGTCCAGGATGGGTTGTAGATCACTGATGATGCGTTGGAGAGGTTTAAGCTGAGGACTGTAGGTGATGGCCAGTGGAGTTCTGTTGGTTTCTCTTCTGGGCCTGTCTTGTAGCAGGAGGCTTCTGGGTACACGTCTGGCTCTGTTGATTTGTTTCTTTATTTCCTTGTGTGGGTATCATAGTTTTGAGAATGCTTGGTGAAGATCTTGTAGGTGTTGGTCTCTGTCTGAGGGGTTGGAGCAGATGCGATTGTACCTCAGTGCTTGGCTGTAGACGATGTGCTGGCCGTCCTTCCCGCAGCCCCCATTGGCCTGGAGCGGCAAACCGCGGCCAGTGGGAGATGCAATCAGCTGAACCTGCAGACGCGGCAGGTAAACAAACTGGACCAACCCACCATGGGCTTTCCCTGTACAAGCGGCAGACCTGCTTTGAGAATCACTGATCTAGGGAGTCTATTTCCTCCCTGTGAATGTTTCTCTTTTCTCTGAGGATCTCTGTGTGACACTATGCCCCATATTCTTCATAAAATATTGTTATAATATTAATATAAGATAACTAATGTGTGTTTTATGCAAGATGGGTCTTGTGAGATAATTTGGAAAGGTTATGATTTAGTAAATATGATTATCCTATTTGTCCTATTTCCTACATATCATTTATGCATCTGAAGTTGGGTATATTGACTATGTAATAATTACAAGTGGGTTTACACCTGGGGAACACCCACCAGACAGAATGCAATCAGTTTGGATGGGGCATTAGGGAAAATAATAGGACTTGAAAAATGCTAATCTCCCACCTTCCTGATAAACTTCCTGGGGTGCTACAAACAACCTCTAACTCAGAGCAGCTTTAACACTGCAAGGTCATGTGATTAAGTCACCTGGTACTGGATTCCATGATAGAATACCAGTATTGTTCCACTGAGGTTGGGGGGAACCACACTGGCAAACAAAGGGTTCCCGCCATATGTAAAATCTATTTAAGACAGGGGAGTGACTTAATCAGTGTTTATTCTTCACTGAATCCCCGCCCATGATGACTGCTGGAAACATCTATGAAACAAAGACAAAACGGGGGGAGGGGGAGAAGAGCTGAGCCCAGGCTGGAAAAGGTGTCTGGCCTGTGAAAGAAATGCCTAACTAACATTTAAGGTGAAAAATTACTACTTGTGACTAGTTACTAAAGTGTATTAAGCTTAGTTTGTGTGTTTGTTTTATTTGTTCAGTAATCTGCTTTAATGTTTGCTATCCTTTTACTCACTTAAAATCTATTGTTTGAAGTTAATAAGCTTGTTTCTTGTATTCTTGAAAACCAGTTTGTGGAATTCATAACTGGGGGAGGGGGAAGCTGTGCACATTTCTCCACATTGAGGGAGGGAGCGAATTTCATGAGGTTACGCTGTACAGTTCTCTGTGCAGCACAAGACAGGACAATTTTGGGTTTGCACCCAAAGGGTGTGTGTGCTTGAGTGCTGGGCAACTCCCTAGCTAAGTCTTCCATTATTTCAGTATCTGTGTCTTTCTTCCTGTGTGTGTGCTGAAGAAGGCTTGAGGACCTGGCTCAGCAGGACAGTGTAAGGGAGCCCAGGCTAGTGGAATAGGCGGGCTCAGTTGTACCCCAGTATATCAGGTGGCGCCCCAAAGTGAGGATAACCCCGTCACACTCTGTATCTCTTTCAACTCTCTCTGGGTGTTGTATCTTCTGGCTCATAAGTGTCTCCAAATACTTCAGATCACTTGTCAATCCTGTGTAGTCACCTCATATGTCATGGATGCCGCTGCACCCCTCATGACTTCTTTAGTCCACTCCTTCTGGTATCTCTCTAATAGCTAGATCCTCACAGGAGAGCTTGTCTCTAGGGCTGCTGGTAGGTCCTTGGATGACCTGTCATACTTGTCTGCCTCCTTTCTCTGATTTTTGACCATCTCCTTTCAGTTATGTGCCCATCCATCAATCTGCAACAGTTCTCTCCTTAACAGTAACAGGGGTTTGGTTCTTTGTCCCATTAGTGCCTGCTCTGGACTCTTCTGGCCTCCTTCTGATGGAATATTCCTTTGTGCCAAAAGTGCTAACCAGGGGCCTAATCCACAAGAAACAGCCAGGTGTAACAATCTTTTAGCTCTTTTGACAGCTAATTCACCCATACCATTATTCTGTGATGTCAGGGGGCAGTGGTCAAAGTCCCATTTGTGTGAAAATTCCTTTGTCTTCTAAAGCAAACTGGGGTCCATTTGCAAGTGAATACATTGTCCACAAAGTGAGACTTCAGTTTGCAAATCACTGACTTCTTTCTTGTATCAGGCATGGCATCAAGCTCCCAAAAGTTTTAATAGCAGTCCATGGTAATTAACTACTTCTTTCCCCTGAAGATAAATACGTCCACTCACACCTTTTCATGTGGCTGGGTGGGAAGCTCGCATTGTAACAGAGTCTTTCTGCTGGCGGTTATCACACAACTGGCAAGTGTCATACCCTTCTGTCAAGGAGTAGAATTATATATTCATTCTGAGATAGTGCTCGCAATCCCATCTAAGATCGCTGTCAATACCTAGATGTGAGGCATACTATAAATCACTAAATCGAGAAGAAGAGGTGTCTGAGACATTTCTAGAAGAAACAATGGAAATATCTAAATCATTAGACCTGGTAGTACTTTACCGAGGTCTTTAACTACCTAGATATGTGTTGGAAAAGTAGTATGACAAAACACAAAATTTCCAGTCAAGTCTTGCAATGTTTTGGTGACAACCTCTTGTTTCATAAAGTGGAGGTAGTTACCAGGAAGACAGCCATTTTAGACTCCCCAACATGGAGAAATTGATAGCAAATTTCAAGGTGGAAGGCAATTTGGGTGAAAGTTATGATGAAATTATAGATTTCATTATTCTAAGGAAAGGACGTTAACAGACTCAGAGGACTAGCAGGTAATGCTCCATGGGAAGAAAATCCAAGGGAAAAAGGAGTTCAGGAGAACAGGCATTTTTTCAAGGAGATAATATTAAAGGCACAACTGCAAACAATCCCAGTGCAAAGGAAAGATATGAAGAATAGTAAGAGGTCAATATGGCCCCATCAGGAACTCTTTAATGACCCAAAAATAAAAAAAGGAATCCTACTAAGAGTGGAAATGTGGACAATTGCTAAAGAGGAGTACAAAAGACTATCAAAAGCATGTAGGGATAAAATCTGAAAGTCTAAGGAACAAAATGAGTTACACCTTGGAAAGGACATAAAGAGGTTCTTTAAATACGTTAAGAGCAAGAGAAAGACAAAAAATCTTAGATCTTCTACTTATAAGGGAAGGAGAGATAATAACTAATGACCTCAAGAAGACTAAGATGTTTAATGCCTCTTTTGTTTCAGTCTTCACTGAAATAGTTAATGGTGAACAGATAAACAACATTATTAATATTAGCAAAAGGGAAGTAATGCAAGCCAAAATATGGAAAGAACAGATTACAGAATACTTAAGTAAGTTTGATGTAGTCAAACCATCAGGTCCTCGTGAAACTCACTTCAGAGTACTTAAGGAACTACCGAAAAGCAATCTCAGAACAATTAGGTATTATCTGAAATAACTCATGTATGCTGTCCCAGAGGACTGGAGAAGGGCAAACATAGTACCTCTCACTTTAAAGAGGAGAACAAAGAGGATCCCAGAAATTATAGACCAATCAGCCTACCTTTACTATCTGGAAAGATACTGGAACAAATTATTAAAGAATCAATTTATAAGCACCTAGAGGATATTAGGATTATAAGGATTATGCCAAACCAACCTAATTTATTTGTTTGACAGGATATAGGGGAACAGAAGAACAGTCATACTGGGTAAGACAAATGGTCTATCTACCCTAGTATCCTGTCTTCTGATAGTGGACAATGCCAGGTGCTTCAGAGGGAGTGACCAAAACTGGTATTCATCAAGTGTCCCATCCCTTGTCTCCCATTCCCAGCTTCTGGCAAAAAGAGTTTAGGGACACCATTCCTGACCATTGGGGCTAATAGCCATTGATGGACCTATCCTCCATGAATTTTTCTAGTTCTTTTTTGAACCCTGTTGTGGTCTTGGCCTTCACAACATCCTCAGGCAAAGAATTCCACAAGTTGACTGTGTGTTGTGTGAAGAAATACTTCCTTTTCGTTTTTTTAAAACCGCTGCCTATAATTTATTTGGTCACCGCTAGTTCTTGTGTTACGAGAAGGAGTAAATAACACTGCCTTATTTACTTTTTCCACACCCGTCATGATTTTATAGACCTCTATCTTTAATAAAACTGGGACTTTTCAACTTAGAAAAGAGATGAGTAATCTCTCCTCACATGCAAGCTGTTCCATACTCCTAATTATTTTTGTTGCCCTTTTATGAACCTTTTCCAATTCCAATATATCTTTTTGATATGGGCAACCAGCTCTGCATGCAGTATTCAGGATGTGGGTGTACCATGGATTTATATACAGGCGATATGATATTTCCAGGCTTATTATCTATTCCTTTCCTAATGATTCCCAAAATTCTGTTAACGTTTTTGACTGTCACTGCATGTTGAGTGGATTTTTTCAGAGAACTATCCACAATTAATCCAAGATCTCTTTCTTGAAGTGGTAACAGCTAATTTACACCTCATCATTTTATATGTATAGTTGGGATTATGTTTTCCAGTGTGCATTACACTGCACTTATCAACATTGAATTTCATCTGCCATTTTGTTGCCCAGTAACCCAGCTTTGTGAGGTCCCTTTGTAACTCTTTACAGTCTGCTTGGACTGACTTACCTATCTTGGACTCTAATTTATCATCTGCAAATTTTGCCACCTCACTGTTTACCCCTTTTTCCAAATCAGTAGTATATGTTATATATCTTGATTTTAGTAAGACTTTTGACACTGTCTCACATAAGCAAACTAGGGAAATGTGGTCTAGAGGAATTTACTATAAGGAGGGTATGACCAAATGCACTCCTGTTTTCACACCCTAAATATTATTGTAATAATCTTTATACAAAATGTGCCTTGTGAGGTATCATTTGAAAAATAATATCATGATGAAATGTGTGTGTAGCAACATTAGATGTAAAGTTATGAACATAAGCAGAAATTATGACTACAATGTTGTTTAGCAGACTAGTCTGGGGAGGGAACAAACCTGTTCCTCAAAAACAAAGGACAAGCTAACACTTCTAACCAGGTGTCATCAAAGTTAATTGGCAATCACCTGTCAAGTGACCATTCTTTGGTAACAAAGAGGGGTAGGAACAGATCAATCTGTAATTTAGCAAATAACATGGAACCTCTTTCACCATGAGATTCCAGGTCGCCTTCCTCACAATCGGAAGGAACTTTAGGTAGGGGTAATGCCTCAGGAAAACACATTTCAAGGGGTGACTGCACTATATAATTGAGGCAAGAAATACCCCAGGATCTCTCTTCTTAGATGAGAGTGAGAGAGAGAAAGGAACCTACCTTTGGATTTTGGGAGGAGTTCTGACCAGATCATTTGGTCAGCTCTGTTGCTTGGAATATGTGGTAAGGATTTTGCCTTGGACCAAGTCTTGTATGTTAAAGATAAAACACTTCCTAGTAATTAAACTTATTTCTCTTGTAACCATTTCTGCCTTTCTGCCTTATACTTGTGATCCTTAAAATCGCTCCCCTTCTAGTTAAAAAAAAATGTTTAAATTTTAAGTTGTTTGGTAACTCCATTTAAAGTAGCAAGCTGTTGGTTATTGACTCCTTGCAAGGGCAACAGGCCTCTAATATCTAAACTGTCAGTGAGAGGGCTGGACAGTGTGGAACAAATGTTTGGGGGAAAATTCAGGGCTAGAAGTATGTTGGGATCACCCTGCAAGAAGTAACCAAGGCTGCTGGAAGCCAGAGTGTGGTTTGAGTGTTGCTGTCAGGCTGATGGAGTCAGATTTGCTGGACCAGGAGTGAAGTTATACAAAGACACTCAGGGTGTGACCTGCATGCTGTTTGACTCTTTGTGAGCTGCCCAGGTTGGGAGCTACCAAAGCAAAGCATTTTGAGGTGTCCAAGGTTGCATTAATGACTTGCATGATGTAGTGGAGAGTGTGCTTATAAAATTTGCAGATGACACCAATCAGGGAGGGGTTGCTAGCACTTTGTAGGAGACTATTAGAATTCAAAAGAACTTTGACAAATTGGAGAATTGTTCTGAATTCAACAAGATGAACTTCAATAAAAATAAGTGCAAGTACTTCACTGAGGAAGAAAAAACAAATGCAGAACTACAAAATAGGGAATGACTGGCTAGGCAGTAGTACTGCTGAAAATAATCTTGGTATTATAGTAGATTACAAATTGCATAAGAGTTAATAATGTGATGCGGTTCTGAAAAAGGCTACTATCATTCTGAGGTGTATTAACAGGAGTGTCGTATGTGTAACTCCTACTTGCTCAGAGTGGCACTCTGTCCCCCTATAGAGGTGGTTAGGCCAACTAGAGATTGATAAACCTGCCCAACCTTGGCTAAGAGACTTGTCTTTTAGGTCAAGCAGTAGAGGCTCATGCATTAAACTCAAGAAGTCCCAGGTTTAATCCCCACTGCCGACGACGTTTTGTGGGTTGGCGTTACATATGTAAGACACAAGAGGCAATTGTCCTGCCCTACTAAGTACTGGTAAGGCCTCAGATGGAGTACTATGCCAAATTCTGGGTGCCCCAATTTAGGAAATTGTGGGAAATTGGAGAGTCTGGAGGAGAGCAACAAAAATGATAAAAGGGCTAGGTTTGTGTCTGCAAAATCCAGGGCTCCAGAGGGCTTGCATGGCTCATGCTACCAGCTGTTGCACTTAAGAAAACTCACAGTTCAGATGCTGCCACCATGTTTCATTAGTAAAGAGTGAAGCTGAATGCAAGTTAAGTTGAACAAGTAGAGTTTGATTAAACCCTGTGATCTGATCTGTCCCAATAGCTGCATTGCTTCCAGCCTAAGTCTAATTGTTTCCCATTGCCCTGGTGTCCCATAAATAACAGCCCCTGCAGGAAACATGGGCCCTTTGACACCAGTTCCACTGATCATGATATAGCGGAAATCAGCACTACCACCAAGAGGAGAGAGGATCTCCATGCCACTACAAATCCTCTTTGCCTGACAATCCCCTGACCACTTTACTATCCCAGAATGACTTTTTCATTTTTCTTAATACAAAATAGCCCATTTTTCTGACTTTCTTTGTTCCTCTTCTGTATGAAATCTATTATTTGGAATGGAGAGTTCATACTGTGCTAGATTTTGACTCTAAACACTACTTCAGTTGACCTGGAGCATCCCCTCTGTAATATGAATCTTATGAGAAAGTATGAAGTTCACACTCCTCAAACTCACTTTCACATTTTCAATGAACTGCATCGCAGTGTGTCGAGTTACAGCATCCAGTGTCACGTTTAGCCATATAACCAAGGAATTGATGTGAAATTAAATGTGTTCGGCTCCAATGTGGTATAAAGTTGAGAATGTGACATTGGATTATTCAAACTTTCAAAACTAAGTATGCTTTTCTACAAGCATATTTATACCTGGAGAAAGTACTTAGCTAGTGTAATGAAACTGATAAAGAATATTCAAAAAATCTACCCAAATCTTTTTTGTTAAATAGTGGTAGATTTGATAATGGTGCATACAGTAAATATGGTCAGACAGTGGCTAAAACTTGTTTCAATATCTATTTTTTTATCCAACAGGTTCATTTTCAAAATATGAATGAAGAAGTCCATAAAGGAAAACATATTAAGTTAGAGTGGTGATTTGTTTCACGTATTGGAACAGAATCCTACCCTACAGAAAGCAGTTGGAAGGGTATTTGTGTGCGAGTCCCATATGCAATCAAATATCTTTTAAACTAAATAGATTAGTTTACTTACTGTGAGGCATGGGGAAAAATAGTTAATGAACCAAATTTATCCCTGTTTTAACTTCATTAACTTAAACAGAGGTATGTGAGGAATAAATTTAGTAGTTTTTTGCAAACTGATATTCTATTCACGAAATAATGTGATTTCACACCTAATATTTTATTTTTTCCTTTAAAAGAGCTTAATAACTCAATTATAAAAGATAAGTGTCATGTTTGCAATCTCATTTTAGTTACTGAGGACAGAACTTTGTTATTTTGGTGGCTAAATGGTCATGTGTATGACTAATCCAGTGCTTTATTTCCATTGAGATGCACAAACAACTTTCAAAAATAGGTGCTTAGGACACAAGACCTCTGATTGTCCAGGTATAGACATTTCTAATTTGGGGGTGTTGTGAGCACTGCCAAAAGTTTAGGCAGTGAAATGTGATTGTTCGAATTTGACACTTGGGCATCTGAAAATATAGAAGTGTGTGAAGGTTGGCAATGGACAGGCTATGTCTATCTCATCAGAGTCAAGGACAGGTGGATGCTCAGTCAAAATCAACTCCCCACTGACAGATGAGTCTGATGCAATTGTATTAGATTGCGTGGCATAAATTGGCCAGTCACTGTCAAACATTAAACAGTGTTTAACAAGGACCAGGGTTTGATATATGGAGACCTCAGCCTGCTTAGTACCGTGACAAACACATCATTCAAAGTCATTGTAACTTTTTATTAAAGAAAAAGAAAAGGAGGAAAAACAATTAAAGCATTTGAAACGTAAAGCATTAAATACAACTTTCATTTCAATAACAGCACTTGTTCCCTTGCCCTTTTAGCTAGACAGAGTTTTTAAAAGAAAAAAAACACCTTGCTCGATAGTCACTTAGACATTATCAGAGATAATTGTCTTTTTTGGGGGAAAAAGAAGTTGAGATGGGCTGGAGCTGCTATTGTTAAAGTCTGATGCCATTTTATCTTTATTGGTGGTGTTTGGGATATAGATGGTAGGTGTGGACATGTCATCTGGGTCCCTCTCTCTGGCCTGGCATGGTCAGAACATCTCTCAGGATCAGGATAATGAAAATCCAAGGTCCCAGGTGATAGTGGGGGTAGGAGTAATGATGATGCTACAGTAGTCTGTCTGTTGTCTTTTCCTTTTGTTCCCAAAGTCTTTTTTTTAAAAGACCTAAAAATGGGATTGTGGGTGAAATAGTCCATTGCCTCAATGTGTTGTCCATCAGTTAGGCCTAACGTCTGACACTTCAATTTTGGTTCATTAATCTCTGGTTTCACTTCTTCCGTTTCTACCAAGTATGATTTCAAAATAGTGCTTGAATTTATCAATATGAACTATTATGTTTAGACTAATTTAGTCTGTCTCTCTGGTTCTCTTGTTCCTGTTTGTAACATTCCTTATTGAATATAATGACTCACATTCTATGGTTAATTCCTAAGCAGGCAAAAAATATAGACAAGGGATCGGCAACCTTTGGCATGCGGCCCGTCAGGGAAATCCGTTGGTGGACCGGGACGGTTTCTTTACCTGAAGTGTCTGCAAGTTCAGCCAATTGCAGCTCCCACTGGCCGCGGTTCGTGGTTCCAGGCCAATGGGGGCTGCGGGAAGTGGCAGCCAGAACATCCCTGAGCCTGTGCCACTTCCCACAGCCCCCATTGGCCTGGAACAGCGAACCGCTGCCAGTGGGAGCTGTGATCAGCCGAACCCGCGGACACTGCAAGTAAACAAACCATCCTGGCCCACCAGCAGATTTCCCTGACGGGCCGCATGCCAAAGTTTACCCTGATATAGACCAGTTGTCACAACTACACTCAGCTGCAGAAGACATAGAAACTGGGAAAGAACTTGATGTTGAGAGAGAGAGAGAGGCAGGGGATAGCTTAGTAAAAAAGGAGTTAGACAGTAAGCTTCTGGGATGGGATATACAAGTAAGTGGGTGAGTGGGATACTTAACTGAGATAGCAAAAAAAGGGAAGGTCCCTATACTCGAGAGTTAGAAGGCCAAGCAGCAATCACATTACTTGACCCTTATATCCTAAATAAGCTGAAAGACAGAGAAAAGGAGCACAGATGCCCTTTGATCTTAGCCTCCTAATAGGGTCTGCCAGTCATTCCTCAGCTTCCTGGGTCTCTCAGTGCTGGGGACCATCTATAGGTACACTCTGAGGCAGGATGCCATTCAGACCTCTGTAATATAAAGAACAACCCAGCGAGCATGAATTAAGAGACCTCTCCTATCTGTGCCACAATAAAAAACTTTTAGTCTGTTTGGTTGAAATTCTTTGCCTTTTTGACAATGTGAAACATCAGCCTCTGCCAATGGGGCCCATTACTTCTGGAAGTCAATTCCCAGTTCTATGGGAGAAAATCTAACCTCCATATTTTATACAAAGGGAATACTACTCTAAGTACTTCTGACTGAAAATGTAGGCAATTCATACAGAAAAGAGGTCTGGGAATCTAAGTAATAGACAAGTCATCAGCAAACTGGTTATTTTCCTCCAAACCTGCCCCCCTGAACAATCCAATTAAGTAGAGATCCCTTTTTAGCCTATATAGATTATGATAGGAATTAATTCAAAATGTCCCATATAAAACTGGAAAGGAAAATCAAAAAGGTGTTATTGAAAGTTTTTGGTTAAGACCTTAATAACCCTGATCTCAAAACATTTCAAAACTGTTTGGATGTTGGTGACAACAAAGGTGATAAAGAGGTTAATTACAAAGAATCAATCACTGTCTAGAATGGTGATGAATATTTTTATGACAATGATATATGTAACTATAGATGAAAAACCTTTAATAAATTGAGATAGCTGTTCTGTACCTGACCTACCTAGAATACAGAGAATATTCTCAGTATATTCGAATTACTTTAGTACTAACAAATTATTTTCCCCAAAATCAGAAAATACAATAAAGCTGACTTCTCAAAATGGATAAAGAACAGTTTCTTTAGAGATTGCCTTTCATTTGCTGGCTATAGCATGAGGAAATGTGGGAAACAGATCAGTAGAAATTAAATGGCCTGAGACTAAAATTTAGAAGTGAATTGTGGGGAATTCCAATCTTCGTATAAAATGATTGCCTACCTTCCAGATACGTATTGTGTCAACTCAGAAAAATTGAAGAAATCTATTTCCAGTTCTTTAACACACTCTGATTCACTTTTAATTACTCTATGTTGTGTAATGAAAGGCAGAAAGATTTATAGATCAAGCTGAGTTGTCAAGCCAAATATATTCCCTCCCTATCTTCTGCTGTCTCACTGCAAGGATTCCCAAAATACTTCAAGATGAGTTGACAGCTCCAGAGATTCAATTCAATTACATTTACATCAGTAGATTTCACAGTGAAAATAATAAGTTGCAGCTGGTTGTTGCTGAGGTAACATCTTGAAATCTAGTTTTAGTTCTCAGGTGTCTGGCTTGAAGAAACTTAGAAGTTGGGCTCTTTTTTACGTATGTTCATCTATTTTTCTAAAAAGCTGGTATTTGCATAACCGATATATTCAAGTTCTCTTAATGGTAACAATAATTGGCATTCCTTTCCTTGCCTGAAAAATAAAAACTTTTTTTAATTGAAACATTTAAGCAAAGTAGTAGTTCCCCCAAAAATTACATCCCTGGACTGATTTTTTTCTTCTCTGTGTTCCTTCCTGTATCCTCATTAGACCAACATTTGGATGTCAACATATAATTCAGCCAGCAATCCATTCCATGATTGCTTATGTCAGTTAAGAACTTAGACACCCTGCAGCCACTAAAGCTAGGTGAAATTTTCCAGAGAAATAGTTTATACACTGAAAAAATCAGTTTTGGTCAACACAAAACTATTTGGGAATTTGACATGAATTTGCTAAATAGTTTTTGATTCACAAAGGGACTTGATTATTATTCACAAAATGGCTGGAGGAGGTGGTGATTTAATGTTATAAACACATATTGTTAATTTCTCTTAGGCTCAGCTATTCTAGTTGTCTTTTGAGATAAAATGTAAACACAACATTCTAATGAAATAGCATTCCTAGGTATACATATACTTCGAACAATAGATGGCCGGCATAATGATAAATTACATAATGCTCCACATTTTCAAAATATTGCACAAATATTAATCCCAATGATACTCCTAGACATATGCAAGTATGCAGTATCACTTCATTTTACAGATAAGGGAGATTGAGGTAGAAATGACAAATGACTTGTCCAAGGGAAACACAACAAGTCACTGGCAATGCTGGGATCAGAAATAAGGCTTTCTCCCTTCTAGTCTTATGATCAACTAGACAATGTGTGTTTCCCATGGTATGATATGATCTCTCCCCATTAGTTTTTCTAAATACTGCTCTTCATTGACTAATTTGCATGAGTCTTTTTTATACAGAAAATAAGAAAAAAACATAATTTTCCTCCCCAAAATGGGGGGGGGGGATAATAGCTTCTTTCTCACATGCAATGTAGTTCTAGCCGAGTCAGTCCAAGATGTTAGAGAGACAATGTGGCGAGGTATTGTATTACCTCAGCCACCTTGTCTCTCTAAGGGTACATCTACACTACAGGGGGGAGTCGATTTAAGATACGCAAATTCAGCTACGTGAATAGCGTAGCTGAATTCGACGTATCGCAGCCAACTTACCCCGCTGTGAGGACGGCGGCAAAATCGACTTCTGCGGCTTTCTGTCGGCGGCGCTTACTCCCACCTCTGCTGGTGGAGTAAGAGCGCCGATTCGGGGATCGATTGTCGCGTCCCAACGGGACGCGATAAATCAATCCCCAAGAGGTCGATTTCTACCCGCCGATTCAGGCGGGTAGTGTAGACCTAGCCTAAGTTCCTTTCTCAGTCATCAAGGAAAGAAAGCAGTTCCTGTCAGGTACCTGGTACACATGAGAGATCCACATGAGAATCAGCTGGCCTTGACATAAGAAATTTCTCTCACAGTCAAGATGTAACCTACAAGGGACTTCATTCTATGACAAGCACTGAATTTCAGGTGGAAAATATTTTAGGGAAAGGGAGTATATAATTAAGCAAATAATGAAAGGTTAAGGCTTTATTTCAAAATAAGTAATTTTTTATTAGCCATATCAGAAAACCGTATAAGTGATTCAGGGAATAGTTACTCAAACTGTTAGTTAACCATCTTGCACCCTCCAATGAGAATACAGATGACTGAAAAAAGTGGCACTAGAACACATCTCTTCCTTCCCTCCCTTCTCCCACTTCACCTATTCCTGCAACTTTCACCTTACTGTGTTTTTCTGAATGAAGATGAATCAGTCATTAGTTCTGCTGCTACCTGCAATAGAGCTGTGCTTGCTTTTTTAGTACATGTGATTGCCCCTGTGAGAATTGCTTTTCCCCTAAGCACCAGGAGGTACTTATGTTGAGCCATCCATGCTACCCCAGTCCTATGTCACAGTTAAAAACACTGACACTTCAGCCGTTTACACTGAACAGCATAAGAGGTGTGGTTTGGTCCTATATAGCTATTACTTCATGTGGGGACTTTTGGAGGCAGAGAGGAAGAATGTACCATTTTTATAGGCTGTGAGAAAGAGTGTGCTGTTTCTTGTATCAGGAAACCTAGTAGAAGGGGGCTAGGGAAAGTTCTGGGCAGAAACTCCACCGTGAAGTAGAGAGCGAGAGAGCTTTAAGGATATTATAGGTGTTCCTTATTTTACTACTGCTCAGTATTATAGAACAGAATACAGAAGAAAGCAAATTTCTCAGCTGACACTTAACATCACTGAAAAATTAACAGAGAAAGTAGGTTATTGACTACAGTAAAAGAAAAGAAGGTTAGTTCAGAGAATACTATGGAGTAGTCCAGCCAGAGATACTTATGAAATTATATGCATACAACAGCAATAAGAGCAGTAGGTTTGGATACATGGTAATAAATTAAGTTTATTAAGCTATGACAGAAATAGAGTTTCATGAATTGTCCACATGTCTGTTGGAGTTCCCATTTGCACAACTATCACCATCTTCACACCAATAATACTTAGTATGATATAAATTTTAATGTAGCCGGGCAGGTAACAAAATGGTGGGTTTTAATTAACTTTATTCTGATTGAAGATTTCCTTTGAAGACCTGAAAATATGTTGAGAGTATGGAACTGAGTAAATAAAAGACAAACAAAAATTGTTTGTGAACCCTCAGGTAAATGTAACAGCTGAGGAGATGTAATAAGATCCATCTTATGAGACATTTAAAACTAGACTGGGCAAAACTCTAGACCATAGGCTATAGGGGAATAATTCTACACTGGCAGTCTGGAAATGGACTGCAGAACATAATACATTTTTTCAATCTCTTTGAAAATATTTCAAAACACCTCTCGTTTTACATTTTAGCTTTTTTTCATGCTTTTAACAGCAGGTCCTTATCATTTCTAGGGGTGGTACTACTTTTCAGTCCTGGATTTAGAGGGGCCATATACCAAATCCTACGTGTTTCTGCCCTAGGAAAGATGGACCTTGGGGAGATTATAGGGGGTTGTGTTACGCTAATCTCCAATTAAAATGGATTGGGATGCTTTGTTAACATTTAGATTTACAAATATATATATATATTGCACATGTTCTAAAACATCTTTCTTTTCATTTTAGATTTTTCATGCTTTCCATGTTTCTTTATCATTTCTAGGGGGAATGTTCCTCAACAGTCACTGGTTTAGGAGTTCTGGGCCAGACATTAAATCCAGTGATTTCCCTCTTTAGGTAAGGTGATGCTTCCTGGTGAGATTCAGGGGCCAGAAAAGTTAGTCCAGGTCCTGGAAGGTCAAAACATAATTTCTGGTATATTTTCATTTCCTGTTACATTGAGGTAAAGCGGGACTTCTGGTGACATCATCATCTTATCCAATGATCTACATTTGACACAAGCTAGGAAAAAAACACTATTTGGGTTACCATGTGCTGTTTAGGCTTTTTAAAGTGTATGGAGTCACACTGTCCCTGGATTAGATCAGGGAGGAATTCTTCCTGATGGAATTGACTCCAGGGTACAATTGCAGCATGTTTACTGCCACATGTTTTAAGGAGGTGCAACTGGCTCCTCCATTGCACCACTCCTGCTCTGCAGCTTGGTGCGGAGTAGATGACAAAGCCATGTCTCCATTCCTACTAAATCCTTTGGTCTGCTGTGTGCCACCACTGGAGAGGGAAGAGAACAGTCCATATAAATCCCCTAAGCATAGGATTAAATCTCTTCCTGGCTTTCATGCAGACTGCAGAAGGGATCCTCTCCCTTTTTCATTTACATATGGGCCAGGCACAATCTGATCCTATGATAGAGCAATCACAAGCAACTAAAACGTGTAAGGTGATGTTCTATTCCTAGGGTAAGGAAACAGCAGCATTGGCAGTAATGTAAATGTGGATGGGGTAAATAAATAAAGCCAAGTTTTCTGTTTAATTTAGAAGAGATTTATTGCAAAATTCTTAGTGAAAACATAACTTTTGTCTCTGAATTTTGTTAGAAAGAATGAAATTAGGTGGTGGTGAGACCATGAATTGTGTTTACTTTCTCCATATGAATGTGATTTCCTAGTTTTCTGCCACCTATATCCATTCCTCTCCCAGAAATATTGGCAGATACTGCTGTAAAATTGAATTAAAATTTCCACCAGAGCTACAACAATCTAAAGTTTAGTAATTTCATCATACCATGAATATTGCATTTATTACACCAATAACTAAAACTATTGCCTATCCTACATCTTCAAGAAAACTTTGGAGCAGAAAGATATATTTGGAATGATAGCAAATAGAATTGAATAGAATATATATGTTCAAATATAAAATAATCCTGGATAGATCTTCAAAATAAATTAATCTAACAATAAAAAAATTGCCAGGCATACAGAACTCCAGCTCATATGTATTGTGCGCTAGTGTAAGAGCTGAGAATAATGTTTGCTGACACTGCAAATGTACTCTTAGAGACCTTTTACACAGACAGTGGAACTCATCTATTTTGAATATTCATTCTGGGAAAATATCTATATTTGAGTAGACCTGATCTCAGATTTCCTGCTCCCAGAGGACCCTATTAATCCATGCTGGGTGTCTTTTCAATTAACCTAAGCACAGACAAATAGAAGGATTCTATGGACTCTCCTTCTGACAAAGGACCACATTCTAGTTAAGCGAAAATCTCACCCTACTCCATAAGAGCTTAGTTCATTAAAATGCAAGTTTGCAAATAAAGCATTTTAAGATATTGTGGACAATTTCATATGAGTGGGCTAGCCTTAATATACAACCTCAATAAACTGTGGCAACATTTTTCAAAAGCCTGGCACAAGTGCCCTGGAGCACACTCCAACATGGACTCAGTGACCACTCTATCCATGAGGTTAATTATTATTATTATTTATTATCTACTCTTACTTTTTTACTTCTCAATCAATCTGTTGGCTATCAGATGTTCCAGGGCTTTTCTCTGGCTGTTGCCTATAATTTGTTTATGATTCCTGCTTTTCCTGACACTTCTGAGACCTCCTCAGCCTACCCTTCCTTTGATGGATTCATGATTCAATTCATATCTGTCCCTACAGTAAGCATATGCTATGGCCGTGTTGTGGATCAAGAATATAATATGTTAATTATTGTAACCTGCCACCAGTCTGGGATGCAAATTTGAATCTTGTTTTGCAAAGGCCAAATGCTTTCTCACATAACTCTGCTGATTCATAAAAGATGATTGGGGGAAATATGTTACATTTTTATGTGGTCTATTTGACATCTTTTGCATAGGCTGTATTCTCTGTGAGCTGCTTACATTAAGTTTTTTCATCCCCTAAAGGTAGCATCTTACACTTGTCTTTGCTGAATTTCCTTTTGTTATCTATAGCCCAGTTCTCCAATTTATGAAGATCCCTCTGAATTTTAGCTTTATCCTCCAAGATGTTGGCAACCTCCCCAGCTTTGAGTCAAATGCAAATCTGATCGGTATGCTCTTTATTCCTATATCCCAGTCATTAATTGAAATGTTAAACAATATCGGACCCAGTACAGATCCCTGTGGAACCCCACTTCAGACCTCCCTCCAATCTGATATCATTCCATTAATAGTTACTCTATGTTTGCAGTTGTTTAACCAATTGTGTGTTCACTTAATGGTAGTTCAGATGAGCCCTCATTTCTCCAGATTATTTATCAGAATGTCATGTGGGACTGTGTCAGAGGAGGAGGTTGACGAGGTGATCCCACGACTTTGTGAAGCCTCGGATTGGGTGTGCATAAAGAAATAAGTGCAGGGAAAAGTGCAGCCAGAATCTCAATAAGAGGTCCTGGAGGAGCCGGAAAAGGGGCTGCAGCCTGGCGCACTGAAGGTACGTGTGCGCTAGGGTCTCCCTCACGCCACAGAAGGGACAGGCTTCAGGGACAGTGGTAAACCACGCCAAGTACATGTCTGTGCTCACAGCTCCATGCAGGAGCCACCAGCTGATATCCCCGGTGGGCCGTGGGACTAAGGTGGAATAGAAACTGGCCCACCAGGCTTCCCCACCCTCCACTGCTGGTAGAAGGTCCCGCCACTTGGTGTCTGGGCGGGACACGAGGGTGGGGTAATGAAACGTGTTCAGCACGAGTGTGTACAGATGGTCCCTTGGCATGGTTTTAAAACGAACCGGCTGCATGACATGCAGCCGGCTGAAGGTATGTGTGGGGTGAGGAGCGGGGAGGCGGGAAGGCTCACGGGACAGGGGGCTGATGGAAAGATCCAGAGGGCCTGGAGTGAGTGGCGGGTGGGGCGCGCCCTCTCGCAGGACCCGCTCGAGGAAAAACTGAGCTGCGGGAGACAGGGCTGCCTTCACCTCCTAGAGTACGCGCCGTGGGGTCGTAAGGGTGGAGAGCCCCATGCGCCGACCGAGCGCCTGGGGATCCACCCAGCCCCCCAGGTCGTAGACCAGGAGGTCTCCAATCTTGGTGACTCCCATCAGACCAACCTCCGGTGCACCAAGGAGGACTCCGCCACCTGCACACGAAGATGGGGATTGTGTAACAGGGGCTCCGCAAGGAGATCCACCCCCCTCAGTGGCCACAAAGGACCTGGTTGCTGAAACCAGTCTCCAGGTCCAGAGGATGTCCTGGTAGAAGACCGGCAGCTCAGAGAGGTCTTGCAGAAGACCTCTCAGATAGAGAAAAAAGAGCTGCTGGTCGTATCGGAGCCCTCGCAGGCGGCGGAGGAAGGTGTGCACCAACATGCTCCATGCCGAGCCACCTGCAGTATAAAGGAGTCTCTGCAGAGCCTGGAGGTGGAAGACATGGACCTGCATGCACACGTATGTCAGGCCCTGTCCGCCCTCCTCCAGGGGGAGATGGAGAACCCCTGCAGATACCCAGTGCAGTCCCAGCCAAAAAAACCCCAGAACCAACCTCTGGAGATTGGCCAGGAACCCCGGGGGTGGGCACAGGGTGTGGAGTCGGTGCCAGAGCATGGACATGACCAGTTGGTTGAGCACCAGTGCTCTCCCCCGGAGGGAGAGGCACCAGAGCAGTCCTGTCCAGCTCCGCAACTGCCCAGTCACCCTGCCCTCTAAACCGTGCCAGTTCTCTGGCAGAGATGGATGCGTGGCAGAAAAATAAACACCAAGATAGAGCAGCGGACCTGCGCTCCACCAGATGGCTTGAAGCACGGGTGGGAGGGGGCTCGCCTGCCACCTGGCCCCAACCACCAGGCCAGAGCTCTTGACCCAGTTGACCTGGGCGGAGGAGGCCGCTGAATAAACAGCTAGACAAGCCTCCACCCGCACCAGGTCGTCCGGGTCCTGGACCACGAGGAGCACGTCATCGGCGTACGCTGCCAGGACCAGCCGCACCTCCGGCTCACAGAGCACCAACCCCATCAACCTCTTGCGAAGGAGACGAAGGAAGAGCTCAATGGCAAGAGTGTA
Source organism: Trachemys scripta elegans (assembly GCF_013100865.1). NCBI lineage: Eukaryota > Metazoa > Chordata > Testudines > Emydidae > Trachemys > Trachemys scripta. Next base: position 257,254,466 of record NC_048298.1, on the reverse strand, counting down.
CAGCTGACCCACCAGTGGGCACCCCTTGCCCGAAGCTGACAGGTGCTGTCAGGGTCCAGTTGAGCTTGACCAAACACTCTGCGGAGGCGTACAGCACCTGAAGAAACCCCACAAACCGCGGTCCGAAGCCGAATGCCCGCAGAGTGCCCAGACGATGGCAAGGTCCGGGCCGACGACGTCCCAGAACATGCAGTAGAACTCCACGGTCAGTCCGTCCATGCCCGGAGATTTATTGGTGGGCATGACATGGAGGGCTTCCGAGAATTTGGCTAGAGTGAGAGGCAGCTCCAGCCGATCCCGGTTGCCCGTGCTGACCGTCGGGAGTCCGTCCCAAAGTAATCCGCAGGCATCGGCATCAGTTGGATCCGGGAGAAATGGCCAGCTTAGAAGGCCCTGGCCCTCTCGCACATCTCCACCAGATCCGCGAGAGGGGCGCTGTCCTCTGCCAAGAGACAGAGGACATGCTTTTTCACCCCCCTCTTCTTCTCCAGGGCGTAGAAAAAGTGAGAGCCATGATGCATCCCCCGCAGGAGATAGATGCGGGATCGTACGAAAGCACCCCAGGCCCGAAGATTGTCGAGGGCCCGGAGCTCCTCCCGCTTCTCCCAGTACAAAGGGATGGATCTCCAGGGCTGGTGGCCAGACGCCTCTCCAGCTGCTCTGTCACCACATCCCTCCGCTGGCTTGCGACCCATGTGTGGCTACGACAAAAGAGCCGGGCGCGCACCTTCCCCACATCCCACCACCGCTGCGCTGAGGGAAAGGCATGCCTCTGTTCCCGCCAGGCCAGCCAAAACTCCCGGAAGGATGCCACAAATCCCACATCCTCCAGCAGGCTGTTATTGAAATGCCAATAGGCCGACCCCGGCCTCTCCGAAGAAAGAGAGGCCATCATGGCCACCAAGTGGTGGTCCGAGAATGGCCAAACGCTGGAGGAGTGGGCCTGCAAAAGATGACAGCGAGAGAAATAGATGCGATCCAACTGGGAGTGGCTCAACCGTTGTTCCTCCACCCAGACAAAAGTGAACGTAGTGTCATCATCCAAGTGGTAGTTGCGCCAGACGTCCACCAGGGAGTGATGGACTACAATCTCCCTGAGGATGTCTGAAACGGCCGGGCTCGGCTCCATCCCTGTGTGGTCCCGCTCCTCGAGGGTGCAGTTGAAGTCACCACCCAGGCACTCGCGAGGATCCAAAGTAACGAGGAAGATGGACGCCTGCTGAAAGAAGCACGCTCTCACTGGGCTGGACGCTGGGGCATAGACATTGACAAGATGCAACGTTAGCTCCTCCATCCAGACCCGGAGGTGCAGCAGGCAACCAGCACAACCTTGGTAATCCCCAGCACCTTGGGCTGTAGGTGCGGGGAGAACAGGGTCACCCCCCACACTGACGGGCCAAAAGGTGGCTGAAGTAAACCCTGTCCCCCCACTCCAGCCGCCAGCTCGCTTCGGTGGCTGGATCCTTATGGGTCTCCTGCAGGAAAATAATCGAGTACCCCCCCTCATGGTCTGGAGAACAAGATGGAAATCACCCCAGCGCTGAAGAGCGAGATGCACTCTGTTTGTGGAGCCACGAGTGTCCTCCAAGAAAGAACACACCTCGCTCCTCTGCGCAGCAGGGACTGGGTCACGGACCCCGGGGCATCCCCCGATTGGACCCCCCCTGCCAGCCCCGTGGCCCAGCGGGATGGGCACGCAGGGATCAGAGCCCTGCCATGGTGTCCGTCCTTCTGGCACCGCACCACCCGATGCAACACTCGGCCCTCGGAACAGTGGTGGAGGGAGAACTGCAGCGCCAGATGGGCCGGAAGAGGGAAAAACAAAAACTGCTTCCCGGGGGCCTCCATAAAAAGAAAATGAGGCAACCCCGGGGGTGGCAGCAATAGGAGGGGGGAGGGAAAAGAGATTAAGGACAGGAACAAGGGCTGGAACAGGGTCAGGGACAGGGACAGGACACAGATCTAGGACGGGAGCAGGGTCGGGGCAGGAAGTGGGGACAAAATCTAGGGCCCAAATGGCAGAGCCTCCGGGGCATGGTGCCTTATGACCTGACATGGTAGTTAAAGGGACAGCAAGGGAGTGGGGCGCCTCCACAGCGTTAGGCTCAGGTGCCCCACTAAACGAGGCACCCATGATTAGAGCGCTGGGGGAAGGTGAGAGCTGCAGCCCCGCCTCATGGAGTAAGGCACCTGTGGACTCAGAGCCCAGCCGCTCAGCGTCAGCCATCACCACAATGGACACGGTAGCGTCAGCCAGATTACCATTCACGGCTGGGCAGATGGTCAGGGCCCGGGGTGTTACAGGGGCCAAAACGGGGGCAACCACCTCAGGCGAAGGAAAGGGGGGGGCGCCAGATAGCAATCATCCTTACCGAGGCCCTCTAACAGAGGGGAATCCACTCCTTCAGTGGTTGGGGTCAAGCCCAGGGCCTCGATCTCAGCAAAAATCAAAGCAAAGTCCCCACCTGCCTCTACAGGTTCCCCTGTAACAGCAGCCGGGACAGTAGCCATTGCGGTGCCTACAGGGGGCACAGATGGCAACGGGGCAGCGGGGGCACCGTCCATAACCCCCTCAGGGAGGGACTCCATAGGAGAGGTGGTACTATCCATCTCCTCGGCTGCAGCAACCTCGGCCAACTCCAAACAATGAACGTCAGTAGGGGAGTCAACGGAAGGCCCAGCACCAGCAACCCCCTTCATAGTTTTACAGGGGGTCCCTTCCCCCTCGCCAATGGGGGGGGGTGCTGGGCCCATGCTCCCTGCTTGCGGCGTCTCCCCTGCACAAGCTCCCAGCTCCCCAAAAAGGAGGGCTGGCCAGCTGGGACAGGGCCTGGGGGCGAGGGCAATGATGGGAGGGTAAGGGAAGACAAGGGCAGGACAACAGGGAAAGGGACGGACTCCCCCTGAGGCAAGCCCTGCTCAAGTCCTGCTACCGGCCCTGCCACCCTCTCCTCCATGGGCCCCGGTCTACTACCCATCTCAGCGGCGGGGCCCGCACGCTCATCTGGGCACGTTGGGGGAGCCTCCACTGAGACCCGAGCGGAGTTGACAACGGCCACGGTTGGAGGAGGGGTGACCCCAGGGACCGGGTGATCAGGGCCGCTGGCGATGATAGAGCCAACGCCCTTCCAGGTAGCGAGGGTCCCAGATGCCCCTCCAAGCTGGGCCAGGGGGCAGTCCCTCTGGATGTGCCCCGCCTCCCAGCAGAGAAAGCACCGTGCCACCCCCAAAGAATAATAAACCCGGTACTGGGCCCCTTGAAGGAAAGGACCCCTCCAGAGCCTCCTCGTCATGTGCCGCCGGCAGAACTTGAACCTGCACCTGCCAGCAAAACGTGGAGGAGGGCGGGGCCCTTACAGCCCAATGAAAGGGGGCTGAGGACGGACAGGGACCTCCCCAGGGTGGAGAGAAATGGCAAAAGGGTGGCATTGGGGAGGAAGGGAGGATTAGAGGAGAAAACCACCTGTATGCCCAGGTCCTCCAAAGGCTCGAGGGGGACATGAATGCCTCCCACCGCCAAGCCCCTCTCCACCGACTCCTGGGCACCGGCCTCCAACGCCAGGAAGAACACCACCTTCCCAAACATCTTGGAGGCCGCCACTACGGCCGTGGGCCCACACCACCCGTGCCAACACCCACACGTAGGTCTCTACGTGGGGCGAGGCCGGCACCAGGAGGCAACGCACCCCGTGCTCCTTGGTGAGGGTGGGAAAGGGGCCCTGGCCACTGGGAATGGTATTCTGGGAGGCGGCTGGAGCAGACGGCGAGGCGGCGAGTGGAGGGGTCACAGCCACCTGGGCGTACGCCCTGGGGGCCGAGGAAGCGGCACCCCCAGAGCTGGTGGAGGGAACAACGGGCAAGGGAGAAGGGGGAGCTGTAGCCATTGACGGGGCCACAGCGGGAGAAGGAACCACTGTCACAGGGGGGTTCACCTTCCAGGTAGGGCCCTTGCCTTTCTTCGTCCCCCGGCCCTTCCCACCGGCCCAGGAAGCGGTCTCAGAAGTGGAGGTGGCCAAGGTCGTGGCAGCAGCAGCAGAGTCTCTGGAGCCCCTATCCGTGCCTGCCAATGCCTCAATAACAGCGATGGCAGGCAGCCTGGCAGCAGCAGTCGAGGTGGCCATTGCAAGGAAGGGTGTGGGGACTGAAAGGGATCTGCAGGGGCGTCCAGGGAAGTCCCACCTCCTGAATCACCCACCACAGAAAGGGAGGGAAGGGGACAGCCGCTAGGGCAGGGAAATGGAAGGAAGGGGAGTGGGAGGGGAGGGAAAGATAGGGGAGTGGGAGAGAATGGCTACTACACCCCACCCGCTAGGTGAAAGCAGGGTGGAGGGGCGCTAACAGAAAGGGACAAAGGAAGACAAGGAACACAACTCCAGCACAAGATGAAAAAGAAACCAGCTCCCCTGGCTGCACTAAGGAAAAGAAGGGAAAACTAAGACATCATGGGGTAGTGTGCATCAGTGAAGGAGTCAATGAAAAAAAAAGAGGAGGAGGGGGGAATCTCAAATGCCAGCAGCGGAACGTGGGCACACAGGCAATGAGGGCTGACCTGGAGGGAGGGCAAGAAGCAAGGGGACGGAATGCAGGGGAGGGCTTAATCAGGTGTTCCTCAGGCACGGATCAAAGAACAGGATGGGTTCAAAAACAACCAAACCGAAAGAGGGGGAAATGGGGCTGGCAACCACGCCTGCACTGCAAGGGACAAGGGCAGGGCAAACAAACAAATCAAGGACCGAAAAACAAAACAGGGCAAACCAGAGCAAACAGGGCAGCTAAAAGGGGGACAGGCGGGACAGGCAGCAAAGGGAAAGGGGGCAAGCAGCTGCAAGAACAGAGCAGTGGAACAGGCAGAGGAAAAGGGGGCCCACCGGCCAAATGCAGCAGGGGAGGGAGGACAAAGCCAAGGGAGGGGAAAGGAAACGAGCACCCACGGGCGTCTGAAATACAAATGCCTGTTTGCTGCCGCTACGGTCTCTGGATGGTTAGAAAGGCAGAGAAAACTGCTGGGCTGGGGAGCAGAGAACAGAGCCAGAAGGCAGGTGGAAAGGTGGAGAGGGCAGTGGTGGTGGCAGTAGGGGAGCGGGTGGAGTAGGGGGAGGGCTCCAGGCCACTCCCCCAGCTACCCACAGCAAAGGCACCTATCACCAAAGAAGCAAAGATGTTACAAACCCCCTCCACAAAACAAGGCTTCCTCTACTCCCTCCTCGGCTCCAGCAGCAGTAACAGGATCTCCAGCAACAGCAGCAAGGGTCACAACAACCCAGCCAGGGGAGGCCCAAAAATGATGGAAAATGTGGGGCCTCATACTCACCTCTGAGGGTCACACCAGCAGGCTCCTCCTCACAGTAGCAGCAGCAGCCAGGGGGGCAACTGGCCAGCAGAATGGCCTCAAAGAGTGGAAGGCAGGTAGATGAACCTGCAGGTCCATTTTCCCTGGGTAAAGTAATAGGGGCAGTTCCAGAACAATCAGGAACTTGCTGGAACCAATTAAGACAGGCAGGATAATCAGGGCAACTCATTTCAGTCAGTGAGGGGCACGCAAGGAGTGGGAAGTGAGAGGGTATGCTGCTGGTGGACTGAGGAGTACAAATGCTATCTGGCATCAGGAGGAAGGTCCTGTGGTGAGGCTAAAGAAGGTGTTGGGAGGAGGCCAGGGGGAAGGTACCTAGGGAGTTGTGGCTATCTCTCAGCTGTTACAAGAAACAGTGTACAGCTGTGATCCACAGTATAAGAGGATATAAGAGGAGTTGACCCGGGTGGTGGGTCCCACCAGAGGGGAAGGTCCCTGGCCTGTCTCCCAACCCACTAGATGGATCAGCAGAGACTGTGGAGATTGTTCTCTTTCGTTTTCCCCATGCTGGCCAGTGATGAGGTTAACTGAGTGAACGGCAGGTTTGAGCCACTAGCAAAAGTGACCAAACTGAGGGCTGTCATGAATCTCTGAGGTGAGCAAATCCGACAGTAAGCATAGGACCCACCAAGGCAGAGGAGGAAATTTGTCACAGTATGGATAGCAATAAGAGAGCTCTGTATAGTGAATTTGAAAAAGGCAGTAGGAAGGTTAGCCATTCCAAATTCCACTACAGGGATTGCATGAAACAGTATATACAGTCAGTTGGGCTGGACTTAATGACTTGTGCGGATAGGGCCCATGACAAGTGAGCTTGGCACTCTTCTATGAAGGAAGCATAATGCACGACAGAATATCGTTGTGCCACCTTGGCCAACAGTAGGAGGGAATGCAGACACCAACTTGCCTTGGCAAGTTTCCTGAACCCTACATGTGGAAACAGATTTCCAATCGTAGTGATACTCGAATACGAATGACAATCCTTATTTAAATCCATGCTGGCTGCTAGTGATTACCACTTCATCCTCCAGGTATTCGCAAATTGAATGTTTTATACATTGCTGTAGTAGCTTCTCAGGTATCGAAGGCAGGCTGACTGGTCTGTGGTTCCCTAGCTCCTCCTTTTCCCCCTTCTTTAAAGATGGGCACTATGTTAGCCCTTCTCCAGTCTTCTAGGACCTCTCCTGTCATCCGTGAATTTGCAAATATTATTGCTAGTGGCGTCTAGATTTCTTCAGCTAATTCCTTCAGTATCCCCAGGTGAATAGCATCAGGTTCCGCTGGCTAGAAATCATTCAGATTGGTCAGAGGATCTCTGACTTATCCTGATCTGCATCCCTTTCCCTTTATTGTCTATGGTAACTTTGCTAGTTATCCGGTCACATGTTATTTTTTTCTGAGAAGACTGAAGCAGAAGTAGGCATTGAACAGGTCTGCCATCCTATCATCTTCCATTACCAGCTCACCTTCTTCACTGAGCAGCGGACCCACAACATCCCTGATCTTTCTTTTTTGTCTGACATATTTGGGTTATCTGGAGAGGTAAAGCAGGGGCAAGGCTTGGGCCAAAGCAAAACCAAGGCTGGTAACAAGATGCTAGCAGGAGCTATTGCAGCCATGAGTGAATACTTTAAGTAGCCAGTGAATTGCTGCTGGGCTGAAGAGCCAGTCTGCTGACTCTTCCAAACAATCAGACAGCCAACTATGGCAAAAAGTGCTTGTTAGGGTGCCCAAGACTGGCTCAGCTGCAGGCCCATATTCCTGACAACGAGAATGCTAGATGTTCCTGGGCCCATTTGAATGATCATCTTTCAGACTTGCTAGAATCTGCCAAACATCCCTGAACACTCAATGGAATGAGCATCCCTGAATAAATATTTTTTTTAAGAGTAAACTAGTCTCCTTTGTGACCTTAAGGGCTGGCAGATGCAGAGTGTATTGAAGAAGTGGAACATTGGTAGGCCATGGCGGACATATGTCCTGTCTTCCTTAGAAATCTCATCTAGACAGGGAAATATAATGTGGGAGTCCATGTGGTATCTCTCGCTCCTCACTTCTCCTGTTGAATCAGTCAATGACTATGTTGGGGTAATCGATTATTTGAGACTGCTGATAGACTAACACCAGCATAATGTAATTATTTTCCTCTCCAGAAACCAGAATTGAGGGAGTCAGTTTAGATTGTTGTATATCTGTTTTTTTAATAAATATTTTATATTTGTGACCTCCTAAGGAGTCTATAGGACAAAATTGAATGAGGAGAAGGAGGTAAGAGACTGGCACACTGGTATAGGGAAGTCAATGCATCAAAGAAAGCATGAAAAAAGGAGTGAGGGAAGGAAATGAGGCTGTTTAAGATTGTTATGTTTATTTAACAGTAGAAATTAAGCAAACATGAACCTATCAAACCGAGTCTTTTAAGAGATTCGGTATTCTGTCCTATTTGCAGTCCTCCATACCATTGTATATGGTGGTACTATTTCCAAATAGATTAATCAATTTGGCCATTTCAGAAAGAACATTCTATTACAAGTTAGAACAGAAACATAGCTTTAAGAAAACATTCTAGCAACACATTCATGCTGGTGCAGTTAAGGATTGTGTCAGCCTTTTTCGTTATAAACGTCCATCTTCAGAGGTTTATAACTTGACAATAAAACTTGTTCCGCTGAAACTGGCAGTATTCAATGACTTACAGTAGAGGAGGAATATTTTTTACCAAATTACTGAAAAAGTTGGCGTAGCTGTTTTTAAATTGTAAGATATAAATAATTTAGTATGTAGCCTCTGGGTGCTGTGTTGCATCTGTGCTTTGACCTATATATCACTGCTTTACTTTCTTCAAATATTTCCCATTTTTCTGGCCCTGCTTTCACTTTGGCTTCATCTGTTCCATTTTATACTTTTCTTACATTTTGCATCTTGGACGCACAGAGTTGCAAATTTTTCCTGGAATGCACCTTTCCTCTTCCTTCTTTTACATTGTTTCTTTTTTACTTCTTTCTTTTACCTTGTTGTATTATCATTGTTCATGTATATTATACACAAAATGCTTACCTTTCCTATATTTTATATATTTTTAAAAATATCTGTTTACAAACTTATGCCAGTTTGGTGTATTGTCTGAATTTGTTTTTTCTATATGTGCTGTTTCCCTCACAAAGAAGTTAAGGGGATGCTTTACACTGCAACCTGTGAGTTGAACCTTGATTATACTTGGTTTGTGAAGGCCAATAGGGAACTACCAGATCCATAGTTTGAGAATGACAGTCTTTCACAACAGGGGGAAGAAATGAAAGATGCCAGTAGCTCTTAAAGAAGCCATTGTGAGACCAGTGTTCAGAGAACCATGTTTGAATACTGATAATCTGTAGTATTGCCAACCTTTGTATTTTTATTCTGCATCTTGTGAAATCTGGTGTTTTTCTTAAAGCTCCTGTTCCTAGGACTCTGTGATTGACTAGCATCTCCACTTTCATTCAAATATCTCTATATATATATTTCTATCCCGGATGGCTGCAGAGCAAAGCTTGAAAACATGGCATGAGTGCAACCTACAAGCTCAAAAGCTAGAAGGCAAATACAAAGAACCCAAAATGTGTTACGTAAAAAAAAAATCTCATTATCTTCGAACCAAATTCATAATTTTTAAATGCTTGAAGTTGGCAAGAGTGAATCCAATACTCAAGGAAGGAATATTTAATACTGAGGTAGGATCATTAAAAGGTTGTGTCAAGGGCTAAAGTTGGGGCATGGAGGAGTTGTTTATATTATTTGTTTTAATGTATGAGTTAAATGACCAGAGAACATGGTAAGCAGATATATATTATAGATACATTTACAGAAAGTAAAGAGAAACTAAATAATACTATGAACAGCTAAGGGATATACATGTAGCGGAGGCTTGTAGTTATGAAGATAAAGGAATAGATATCTTGTGTCAACTGTCCAGCTGTGTAATTTACCCAGAACTTGTCTCCATCTTAGACATAACCAAATTATGTCCAAGCTTCTGGGTGCACTTACATAATTAAAAACATTTAATATTAAAAAAATAATTGAGACGTCCTCAGAAAAGCATCAATAGGCCACCTCCATCCGCCCACCCAACCTTCACCTTCCTGGATCTGATGCTGACAACAACAAAGCCACGATTGAAGGCAGCAGGTTTCTCTTTCATACACATTTACCATCTACTCAATGCATATTTTATAAACTTTCTCCAAAGATGCATATTCTGAAGAACAAATGTTAAGCCTTTGCTTTGATTTACCTGACTCTTGACAGTTTAAAACAACTGTGGAGCTTCAATATTTGGAATGCTGTCTTGTGTTCCAGCCAAAGACTGGGACTGTCAGAGTTTATGCCTATCATTTCCTGTGTGTGACCTAGGGTAAATCAGACACAGTACATTCTTTTTAAAAAGTAGAAGCCCAATACTTTACATGTTCAAATTGCTTCATGAACATTATTGAACTAATCCTCCTCTCTCTTCTTGGAAGTATGAAAAGGAGGAGCAACTACACTGATTTCAATGGAGTTACATAGGGGTAAAACAAGTGTGAGATCAGAATCAGGGTCTAAGAAAAACAATTTGAGATACTTGACTTCAGTGGTGGTACTCATTTGAGTAAAGCTACTTACATGCAAATTGTTTTCTGAATCAGCTACTTAAATAATTATGCTTTCCAAAGAGAAGGCTGCATTGTGATTTAACAATCCACATACAGTAGAGCCTCAGAGTTATGAACATCAGAGTTATGAACTGACCAGTCAACTACATGCCCCATTTGGAAGTGGAAGTACACAATCAGGCAGCACCAGAGATGGGGGTGGGGGAAGCAAGTACAGTACGGTATTGTATTAACTGTAAACTACTAAAAAAGAAAAGGGAAAGCAGCATTTTTCTTCTGCATAGTGAAGTTTCAAAACTGTATTAAGTCAATGGTCAGCTGTACATTTCTGAAAGAACTACCATAACGTTTTGTTCAGAGTTACAAACGTTTCAGAGTTATGAACAGCCTCCATTTCCCAGGTCTTCATAAGTCTGAGGTTGTACTATAGAGTTAGGAGTAGCATATTGGTATGCTGCTCTTGGAGCAGCAAGGAAAAAGGTTATGACTTTAGCTGTCACAATCCCCTCCTGGGTCTTCCTGCTGCTCCAATGCACAGGCCATTTTCTCCCTGTTTCCCAATGCACAGGCACAGATATCTATTCCCCATCCCTTTCCATCCACCTATGGTGTCTGGAGAGAAGAATGTAGGATATTTGCAGAGCCTGCTTCCTCTGCCACACTGCCACCAGTGACGTAGGTAGCAGGCACAAGGGAGTAATGAGAAGTCATATGAGATCCACCCTCCTTATTTCCTTGTGCCACTTTGGAAGCTATGCCATGATTCGTTCCAATGATTCTGTTATTTAATATAAGTAAGTAGTTGCATTTAATACAATAAAACTTCTTGTTTGTAATATAGTATTATTATTATTTATTAATATATTGATTATGATATGTATTTATTTATGATTAATACTTGGCAATTTTATCCCAGGATCTCAAAGTACTTCAAAAGCATTATAAAGCCTGGTTCACATCTCACATTCAGAGAGTTTGTCCGTTCCTCCTTTCCTGCATGCAGGAAAGTAGTAGGGCATGGTGGCCTTTGTGCATCCCTAATTTTGGCTGCTGGTACAGTTTACAGCAACTTGTTGCATTGGCACAGGGCAGCCAGAATGAAGCTCCCTTTATCCCTGCCCCTCCTTTTCTGAACCTACCAGAGGCATAGAAAAGGGGTGGGCAGTTGCCACTTAACTGTTCTATGCCAATCAGAGAACTCCCCAATGGGAGCTTCTCTTGTGTGATAGGAGAATCAGGCCAATGAATTCTCATCACATTGCTGTGAGTTAAATATTGTACCCATTGTATAGATAGGGGAATTCAGATACAAAGAGTTCAAAGGCCACCTTTTCATACTTCATAAGGGTATTGTGCAGATCAGTTAACATTTGAAATTACGTTACAACATGTAAAGTGCTATAAATGCTAGGAATTGAACTTCTACAATTTCTACAGTTACTATTAGCTGTACACGGTAAGAGAGAGAAATAAAACCACATTCCTGCTCTGGACAACACACTAATCTCTAAATTGATCTCAGTGGAACTATTCACATGACTTAATTTATTCCCATGCATTTTTGCAGGAACAGACTCTTGCTAAGTACTGAAGAATAGAGTTTATCAGAAAGACCATAACACCTTCTTTGGTTTGATTTCCACCACTGATCTCCATTCTATCTACTCTTGATCTTGAGCCAAAATGAAAACAGGAAGCAGAGAGAAAAGTTAGAACAAAATGCATATGCAAATTAACAATACATATCACATGATATTTATTTGTTGTATCCCACTTATACCCTCATGCCATTGTCTGTTGCCATCACTCTTTTAGTATGTCTTATTTAGACTAAACACTTTTCATGGCAGGGATCTGGTCATTTTCAAGTGTTACATAGAATTATTTATTCTGTGCCATAGGCTTAATAAATGTGTTGCTGTTGCAAAGAATGATGCTGCTCCTTAATAAGGAAATATTATAAGTACTAACTTGTTTTAAAAATTGAGAGCACTGATATGTCATAACTTGCTGCAGCACAATTTCCACAGGCTGGAGAAATCAAGTAGATAAGTACAAGCACAGTAATGCTTGTAGTTATCACCACTGATAGTGAATGTGAATATCTACACCATCACTTAATAAAGTATGAGTTAACATGCTTCTGACAGAATGGGGTTGAATTTGTTCTGTTTTTCAATTCAGTAGAAAGGTTTCAGACTGATGTGAAAAATATTAATGTCTGGAGAAAATTTATTTCTATGAAATAATTTCTTAAATGTGTAGGCGGTTTCAATAAAACTGCACTTTGAAAGAGGAAAATAAGCAGCAGAGAATTCTAATACATCTTCCCTTGGGTATCATGAGCTTTTCATTAGAATCGTGAGGTATTTACTGTGCTAAAAAGAAATTTAATTTCTTATAGCATTTCCATGATATAGAGTTGTGTGATGGCTGGGTGTATCCCAGCTTTGAATTTTGAGTACAGCTGAATTCTGTGGGTTTTAATATAATTCATAAAATATAAGGGCCTGAATCTACTATTGTGTATACTGCTTAGCATGAATAGAATTGCATTAGTTAAATAAGAAAAGAATCAGGATTTTAACATCTTGAACTCAATAGGACTATTTACGTGGATAACTGCCTTTGGGACAAAGCTTATGCTCTATTTAATTTAGTGTGCTGGTTGACTGTAATCAGGTAGTGGCTTCCCTTTCAGACAAGAAGCAGTAGAACAAGGGTCGGCAACCTCTGTCACGCGGCTCGCCAGGGTAAGCACCCTGGTGGTCCGGGCCGGTTTGTTTACCTGCCACGTCAGCAGGTTTGGCAGATCGCGGCTCCCACTGGCTGCAGTTCGCCGCTCCACGCCAATGGGGGCTGTGGGAAGTGACGCGGGCCAAGGGATGTGCTGGCCCTTTTAGTTAGGGTCAGAAAGCTAACATTACATATCCGCTGAGACATCTAATTGGTCCTTGAGCAGGAACATAGAAAGCCAGATTCTGCATTATTAGGTAAAAACAAAGAACCTTCTCGTTAGTAAATATCAATTTTTATTATTATTTTAAAATTAAACTCATGTTTTTTTGGCCAAACATCCCAAAATTGCTGTCTGAACCCTAATATTAAAGAATGTTTTGTTTTGGACTAATAAATGTCTTTGCTGGTATGTCTGTGTTCAATTATCCACTCTGTTTTTCTACCCTAAACTTTAGCTGATCTTTGTGTGTTATAAATAAGCTGAATTTTAGCTGGACTTTAGTTGGTTATTAAATAACAGATTGTGTGTAATTCTATTCTAACCCTTGACCTTTATAGAAACCTATCCAGAGGCCCAGACAGGAACTACTTGTAACCAGTGATGAGCTGCCAAAAACTTAACAACTGGTTCCCTCCTCACCCCACGAGGGGGTTGTGGCCCGCCCCCGGGACTCCTGCCCCATCCGCCCCCCTTCCCTGTCCCCTGACTGCCCCCACCACCCCATCCAACCCCTCCTTTCATTCCTGATGGCCCCCCGGGACTCCTGCCCCATCCAACCACCCCTTCTCTCTGTCCCCTGACTGCCCCTGGAACCTCTGCCCCTGACTGCCTCCCACCGCCCCATCCAACCCCTGCTCCTTCCTGACTGCCCCCCCGGGACCCTTGCCCCCATTCAATCCCTCTGTTCCCCGCCCTCTGACCACCTCAATCCCTTTCCACCACCCCCACCCCCCTGAACTCCTCTGCCCTCTATCCAACACCCACTCGCTGCTCCTTGCTCCCTTACCACGCTGCCTGGAGCCGGGCCCAGCCATGCAGCTGGGGCCAGACTGGGCCGAGCTTGCAGCTCGCCGCCCAGAGCATGCGCCGGCGGTGGGGTAAGCTGCAGTTGTGGCGGAGGGGGAACAGCCGGGGACTCAGGGACCGGGCAGGAGGGTCTCATGGGCCACCATAGAGGGTGCCCACCCTGCCCCGCCCCTAAGATCCAGAGGGACCTGCCGGGGGGTGAGGTGGGTAGTCCCGGTGGTGCTTACCTGGGGCAGCTCCCGGGAAGCATCCAGCAGGTCCCTCTGGCTCCTAGGGGTGGAGTGGTGTAGCTAGGGGGGGAACAAGGAGTTACCTGCCACAGCACGTGGCCCTCCTCGCACATCCCCACCCCAGCTCACCTCCGCTCCGTCTTCCTGGGCCTGAGCACGAAGCCGCTGCTTGCTTCTCAGCTCTCCGAGGCTTCCTGCATGAACAGCTGATTTGCGGGAAGCAGGGGCGAGGAGAAGCGGGGTGGAGCATTCAGGGGAGGAGGCAGAGGTGGAGCGGAGGTGAGCTGGCACCAGGGGCGGGGCGGGGAGCTGCCGGAGCTTTACTGGCTGTTAAATTTAAAAGCCCTTTTAGAATCAGTTGTCCTGCGCGGGACAACCGGTTCTAAAAGGGCTTCTAAATTTAACAACCGGTTCCTGCGAACCGGTGCGAACTGGCTCCAGCTCACCACTGCTTGTAACTGATATGGGGCAGGTGTTTTCTCTGATCAATAAGGTAATGATCTATCAAGAGATGATTTTAGCTTATCAGGAATTACTCTGAGAGATTCTTTCTGTTGATATGTGTGTATATATATATAATAATTGATAAGGGATGCCTGTTACTATACATGTATAGTGTAATGCACAAAGTGATGTTATCGATACAGTGCATTTATGAATATCCTTTAATTGATAAGATTAGTAATTGACAAAATGGACAAGGAACATTTGACATAGCAGATGTGTTCCCAAATCAAGACTAAAAGGCAAACATCTGAAAATGTTTGTGAGCTGAAAGTCCAGGGAGAAATGGGGGGCGGGGGAAGTAGGTTAATTGAAGCATTTTGTTTTGAAATGTTTCTTCCCTGTCTGTCCTTCAGTCTCTTCTCCACTTCACTCTTTTATTATAAACGTTTTAATCCCTTGGATCTTCCAAAGCAAAATAATTTTCTTAGTTACTTTAATCACTGTCTTAATTTTAAATCTTTCGGAATCCTCTTCTGTGCTCCTACTGCTGCCTTTTTAACAATAATCTCTTCCCTCCTTTATTCAGGGTTCTGCAACTTTTCCCTGTCACCATATTTACCATAAAAATTACATATGCAATCACAAAACGGTTCACATTAAGGGTTTTTTTTGTAAACTACAGAAACATATTAGCCTAGCAGGAGAAATAAATACACCTGTTCAAGGCAGGGATTTCTGAGATGGAGTTAGGTATCCAACTCCTATTATAAACATCATCACAAGCAAGCACCCGACAGACCAGGACACCCCAACTCAAAGTGACACCTGACCCTGCCAGAGCAACAGATAAAAAAATCTGCGGACATATCTCCACTGCTACTATGATCAGCACCCCCCACAAGTGAGGTGTGCCTCATCCAGTGCACTAAATGCCCCAATAACAACTGTGTGGGCGAAACAAGTCCATTGCTATGAACTCACACAGGAAAATGATAAAAGACAAACTGATCACTCCTTTCTGACAGCTCAGTTCTCATTCTGAAAGGAAATGTGCACAACACCTCAAAAAGATGAGCCTGGGAGCTTAAACTGATAATTTTGCTAGACATTACAAATCAGGGACTGAAAAAAGACATTGGATTTATGGCTTATTACAACAATCTAACAAACCCTCCCCCCACCCCCAGCTGCCTGTGTTTTTCTCTCGCTCTCCCTTCCTTTCCCCCTATTACTGGAGGATTGTTAAAAGGCCATTTTGCCTTGAGTGGTCCCTTGAAATACATGTTAACTACTTCTACTAAACAATCTGTTCCACCGTGTATTTAGATGTGACACTCTGAGTACATTTCCCAGACCTGAAGGAGAACTCCATGTAAACTTGAAGGCTTGTCCAATAAAAGATATTAACTCACCCGCATTGTCACTCTAATAAATTGTAAGCGACTCTCAGCCTCTCCAACAGAGCTGCCACTCCCCTATAATATAATAGCGTTGGACATTTCTTTGAAAGTCGCAGTCCAGGTCCCTCTGCTCACAGTTTTCTTGAAAAAGTGTGAAAAATACAAGAATATTTGATTCATATTTTTTTCCTAGCTGGAGGTTGGGATTTTTTTTTCTCCAAAAACCCAAAAAGTTACTAATT
This sequence comes from Trachemys scripta elegans, assembly GCF_013100865.1. Taxonomy (NCBI): domain Eukaryota; kingdom Metazoa; phylum Chordata; order Testudines; family Emydidae; genus Trachemys; species Trachemys scripta. The sequence goes on along the minus strand of NC_048298.1, from coordinate 257,238,397 downwards.
TATGTTCTAATTCTATATTTTGCAGGGAGTTTTTCTTCCCTAAAATAATTTTTTTAAAAATCAAAATATTTATTCAGACTATTTTTGTCCAAAGAAGAGAAGCCTTTTGTTACATATATAATATGTAACACATTGCTGTTGAAAGAGAAGAGCATGACAATGTCTACTTTAGTATTGGATTAAATAGTTTTAAGCATTAAAACAGGCTCAGTCATTGACAAGAGACAGAGAGCCACATTGAATAGTCTGTCCAGTTTTCCTGCAATGAAATGCACACAAGGACTCCTGATGGGATTCCATGGTGAGAATATATGCATATAGTCTGGCCCCAAAGCACCTTGAAACTATCCTTTTATATATTGGCTTGCTAGAGGAATTATGCATAGGAAGCCAAATCCTGAACACTTGACTCAGTCATAAGTCAGGCAAGGCTTCCACTGACTGAGAAAGGATTTTAGGATTTGGTCTTGTGTGCTGAAGTTGTTGGACTTTCAGAGTGCTGACTATTTGAAAACTAACTCTAAAACTACTATCGATTGCGTTGCTGATGTATGTAGTAATTATTACTAACTACTATTAAACTAATAATGTACCTTTGTCAATCTTTGTCTCAATATTTATATGTATTATGTAACTCAGAGCTAAACTGAGTCTTTAAGTCCAGTTCTGTATAAGGGGCAATACATAATTACACCACTTAAGGAACAGCCCAGGCAAGGAATTCGGATTCAGAAAGCTGCAATTTCTTCTATTCTCCAACCTTGCTCCAGGGAGAGCAAAAGAATGTGAGAAGATTCCCAGAGCCACAGGCTATTGCTTTGTTGAGGAGGACTGAGCTACGCTCCTCTACATCATTCACTCTCTCCCTCCCCACTTGCTTGTGAAGGGAAGCAGAACCTGTAGGAACATGGTTTTCATCTTCCTGCCTGGAGCTGAGATGGAAGCAAGATGTATAGGGGGAGTATGTGTGTGTGTGTGTGCGTTGTCTCATTCCTCTTGGTAGTCATATCAGAGCCACAATCTCAACTTTAATGAAGATGAAGAAACAATGATTTCATTAGCATCCAATGCAGAAAATGTGCTACTTCATTCAAAAGCAGTAAAACTAATTGGGCCAAAACTTACAAATTTCCCATAGATGAGAAAAAAGCTACAAAACACCATTAGCACTGCCAAAATATCAGTCAGGTTTTACCATATATACATGTAAAAAATTGTGATCAGTTCATTGGAGAATGGAGAGACTTCCCTGTTCATATTAGATTTGATGCAAGAGCCATTTATTATGTATTTATATAATTTTAAATTCTACCTTCAATACTAACTCAATAATCTTAATATATAATTTTTAGTTTTAATGAAAATTCTCTATCTTTAGCAATTCACTTTTGATCTCTTTCCTTGCTACCCTACCCTGTGTTTGAGAGGGTGCTTGTAAATCTGCCTTTTTTTCTAAAAGAAGAGTGATAGCTCAGTGGTTTGAGTATTTCCCTGCTAAACCCAAGGTTGTAAGTTCAATCCTTGAGGGGGCCTTTTAGGGAACTGGGGTAAAAATCTGTCTGATGATTGGTCCTGCTTTGAACAGGGAGTTGGACTAGATGACCTCCTGAGGTCCCTTCCAACCCTGAGATACTATGAACTCCTACGCTGAAGTATATCTGAAAAAATATTCTTCAAAACTGAAAAGTTTATTTATAAAAGTGCCTATTCAAATTCAGAGAGCTCATTATCCTACTTCCTGAAATTTCTTCGGTAACAGCCTCTTTCAAAACTAGTTAAAAGACTCTTGACTCTAATTTCCACCAAACGTTGTAGGCCCGGAGCTAATTAGAAATTTTTAAACTTAATCTTTTGGTTTTGGTTCAAGCACAGGCTCCATATCTCTTTATGTACCTGCTGTTTCACAAGCAAAAACATTCTTTAGAATGCAAGAAGAAAAGGAGAAAAAGAGTTTTACTTAGAATTTCTACCATGTATTAATCATGTGAACACAGTATTTTGATCTGTTCAGTTCTGAGTACTTCCATCACAATTCACTGTAGTCCATGAATTTGTGAATGGAAGGGTACGTGGTTTCTGAGATAACGCCAACTTTCCCTATTAAAATGTGACCCAACCAATGAAAAGGGTCTGAGAACCTTTAAGATTGGACAGATAAACGGACCGACAGACTGACAGCCATCAAATGGTAATCAATCATAATCACTACCTTCCTGACATAATGAACTTGAGGTGACGAGGGGCTCTGTATCCTGTTACCTATCAAACGACAAAACCATCTAGTTTTCCCATTGATCTTCTAAATATTATTATTGTAGTAAGTGATGACATGAAAGAATATTGTCCTCTGCACAACCAATACAGATGGAGCTAGTGGGCCCCAAAACCATTGGTGTGTTTGCCACTTCTGCATTCTATAAACAGAGGGAGATGTTTTGCAACAAAAACAAATGCACAAACAAGCAAAACAAACAAACACAAACAAACAAACAAAGAAACCAACAACTACCAATGACAAAATTGTTAGGTGATGTAAATCACCCTGGCTTCATTGACATCAATGGAGCTACGCCAATCTGAGGATGCAGCCCAACATCTCAAAGTCTGTCAAAGAAAACTGTGATCAAAAGTTCATGAAAACTCAATTTCCACTGCTTTTTTTCCCTTTCAGAATGTTTTATATTTTCCATTTTTCAACTATTTCACCTCTGTTCCATGTTTCCAACTAAACAGAAAAAAAGAATTTTATTAAGCTGAAAGGTTAATCTTCTTTAAAATTATCCCATCCTGTTGGTGTTCTACAAACATTATTACAAAATCCTTTTAGCAAAATAATTTGACTTCAAAATAAATCCTCCAAGGTTATTTCAGGATTAATGGCCCAAACTATTTGACTGGATGCTAGCAGGCAGGTGGTGGCTAAAGAGCAAAATAGTTACTAAGCTATCAAAAGGCTTCCAACCTTCCTTAGATTTGAAAAAGCCATCTATGGTATGTAACCAAAATGTATTATTTCAAGAGTTGTATGTTTTTATCAACTATGTATTTAATTGTGTCTGTTTCCTCCTAGATTTGCCACTCTTTGATAGATTTTCTGACTGGCCCCAAGGTAGCAACATTTGTTTAAGTCTTCAATAAATCTTTAATGGGAAAACTCTTATCTCTTGGGCCTGGACCTTGTTTAATATCCCTATGTAAATAAGATCAGTATAAATGTATTGTGGCAATCATCATAGTATTTAATAATTTAAATGCATATTTTAAACTGAAGAACAAATATGTTAGTCATTGATAATTGCACTGAGATCACAGTAAAATTACTATAATATGGAATAATCATCCTACATTATGCTGCTAGCATTAGATGTCAGATGTGTTTTAAGTTGAATAACATTTGTCCTTCTAGAACTGAGGGAGTTCTTAATGAAAGAATCTGTTACTGGGATTCTGAGCCTTTGTATTTTTGTCACAATACTGCAAATTTTCTTTTCATTCCTGTTCAACCTGTAAAGGTGAATTACACAGAGTAGTCACTAGAGGTTGGAGTCCACCTAGATGGCTAAAATATACCTTCTGTGAGTGTGCTAAAGTGAGAAAGAAATTGTAAGGAGGCTCTTTCCTTTCTTTCCACAGTGAAGCCATGTAGGAGCCAGGCACAATTGTGACCTGACACTCTAACCCAGTGGTGGGCAACCTGCGGCTCATGGGCCACACACGGCCCATCAGGGTAATCCGCCAGCGGGTCGTGAGACAATTTGTTTACATCTACTGTCCCCAGGCATGGCCGCCCACAGCTCCCAGTGGCCGTGGTTCCGCTGGTTGCCCACCACTGCTCTAACCCCTATGTGTTCGGATGGAGACCAACTAATGTACTCAGAATTATTGCTTCTCATCCGCACAGGGACACAGACAGTCTGCTTAAAATGCAGTGCCCAGAAGCAGCTGCCAGAGGCAGTGAATGGACGTACTGTATTGGGATACCTTAGGTACAACCTGGAACTGGGGTACCACTGTACCCACTTAACTCCCCAGCCTGGGCTATCTCTCACAATGCTTTGCTAGTGATAAGCAGCAAACTCCTCCAGCCGCTGTTATCACTCAGCACAACAGCATGTGGAGCCAAACACCCAGCTACATTACATGAATGATCCCTGAACCACTCATGAATCACACAGAGAAAGGCAACAGCAAATTTCCCAAACCACGATCCTTGCACCTATGGAATATACCGTCTTGCCCTGGTCAGAATCCTGACCAGTGTACATTTATTACCCAGTTGGTGCCTGCCTCAATATAGAGGGGACATACACAAGCCTTTGTAAATTGAGCTGAGGTTTACCCTGCAACCAAAACAAACTGTTTTAGGTAAAATAATAAAAAAAAACAGGCTTATTAACTACAGAAAGATAGATTTTGAATGATTATAAATGGTAGGCAGAAAAGATGAGAGATAGTTACCAAAGAAATTAAAGGGAAGTGCATAGGCTAAATCTTAAACATTATTACACTAGGCAGTATTTAGATCAACCAGTTTTCTCACCCCACTGGATGTTACAATTGTTAATATGCAAGCTTTTCTTTAAATCTGTGACCAGTCTCCACAGTTGAAGTCTTTGTTTTTCCAGCATTCTTGTTGCTGTATGTGCAATTACCTGATTTGCACATTATCCAAAGGTAGGGATATGGGCTCCTGTCTATGATTGTTATCTGCTCCCAAGTAATGGGATTGTGTTTGGACTGGTGGTGGTCAGGTGACCAGGCATCACATAATGGAAGCCCAAATTGGGAGTTCCTATAAGAGGAGCTCTCGGAAAGATGGGAAATAAAGGGTTGGAAAGATCTAGGGGAACGCTCTCCAAGGAAGTCCAGAGGGGCCCTGGTAGAGCTCTCCTGCTCAAAGATATCTGGGGAGCTGAGAAAGAGTTGGGGCCTGAAGCCTTGATCCAAGGGAGAGAGAGAGATGCAGGGATAATATTGCAGGGAGTTCAGAAGGTATCTAGGATCAAAGAGGAGCAGAGAAGTGTCTCTCCACACCAGAAAGATGAAAAGGCCTGGTTGGAATGACTTGCAGTAATCTCTCCATGCCAGTCAGATGGAAAGGCCTGGAGAGAGCTATCTTCAGTGATGGGCAGGAGCAGAAAACTTAAAAAGAGCAATAGTCTTGAGAGGGAAGGAAATGCCAGGCAGCAGGACCTGGGTTTGGGGACTTTTGAGTCCAGCAAGGGGCTAAAGAACTTGTGGAGTGGGAGACAGATTTAACTGATATCTGAATTGTTTTGGTTTAATAAACCAGCCCACAAGTAGGGGGGTTATTTGATTTGCACAAAAGGTTAGAGGTGTTTCTGAATATCTCACAAGAAGGGAAACTAATTCAGCAATAGGGACCAATACATGTTCAGGTAAAACCCTGTTACACACCTACACTTAAGGTAGTTGTATGTATGTGTATTAGCCATTCTATTTACTGCATATCTTACATGCCAGTTGCATGCCTTAACATTTAGAGAACCTAGACCTACCTGAGCCTTTGGAAAAAGTGTCCATGTCAGTGCAGCATCTATTGTACATTCTGAGGTAAGTGCCTTTTTTATCACTGAAAAATGCCATGGAAAATTATGGCACTCTATCATCACTACTATTGGTAATATTCTCTGGTGAGAAGATAGAATCATAAGGACAAAAAATGAATTAACTAAGGCTCCAAGTCTTACAGATCGTGAATCTATCATTCTCATTGCTGAGGAGTTATTCATACTAGTAGCTCCACAGAACTCACAATCTTGTTTGTTCCTGTGAATAATTAACATTCTTAACCTATTGTGATTATACCAGTGCCCTGGGTAAATGTGACTAGCTCAGCAATTTTGATTTATTTTATTTGTTAGCACACTGACAAGTATCCTAATATTCTAGTTTTAAAAGTGTTTTCAAAGAGAGAAAACATTGATTTTGCTATAATTATACAGGGTATATTGGAAATTAGTCATTTACTTGTTCAAAACGCAAATAAAACAATCCTTCCACAAACAAGACAACTGCATCTGAGAAAGTAGGTAAATAAGAATGTGCCTATAACAAGTTAAGATCATAAGAATGGCCATACTGGGTCAGACCAAAAGTCCATCTAGCCCAGTATCCTATCTTCTGACAGTGGCCAATACCAGGTGCCCCAGAAGGAATGAACAGAACAGGTAATCATCAAGTGATCCATCTCCGTCACCCATTCCCAGCTTCTGGCAAACAGAGGGTACGTCGACATTACCCGCCGGATCAGCGGGTAGAGATCGATCTATCAGGGATCGATTTATTGCGTGTAGTGCAGACGTGATAAATCAATCCCTGTTCGCTCTCCCATCGACTGCTAAACTCCAGCTCAGCGAGAGGCAGAAGCAAAGTCGACAGGGGAGCCGTGGCCATCGATCCCATGCCACGAGGACGTGAAGTAAGTGATTCTAAGTCGATCTAAGATACGTCTACTTCAGCTACACTATTCTCGTAGCTGAAGTTGCATATCTTAGTTCAACCCCTGCCCCCTGCCCAGTGTAGACCAGGCCAGAGGCTAGGGACACCATCCCTGCCCTTCCTGGCTAGTAGCCATTGATAACCTATCCTCCATTAACTTATCTAGTTCATTTTTGAACCCTTTTGTAGTCTCAGTGTTCACAGCATCATCTGGCAAGGAGTTTCACAGGTTGACTGTGTATTGTGTGAAGAAATACTTCCTTTTGTTTGTTTTAAATCTGCTGCCTATTAATTTAATTTGGTCACTCTTAGTTCTTGTGTTATGAGGATTAGTAAATAACACTTCCTTATTTACTTTCTCCACACCAGTCATGATTTTATAGATGTCTGTCATATCCCCCCTGAGTCGTCTCTTTTCCAAGCTGAGAAGTCCCAGTTTTATTAATCTCTACTCATACGGAAGCCATTCCAGACCCTAATCATTTTTGTTGCTCTTTTTGGAACATCTTCCAATTCCAATATATCTTTTTTGAGATGGAGTGACCATATCTGTATGCAGTATTCAAGATATGGGCGTACCATGGATTTATATAAAGGCAATATGATATCTGACTTATTATATATACCGTTCTTAATGATTCCCAAAAGTTTGTTCTCCTTTTTGACTGCTGCTGCACATTGAGTGGATGTTTTCAGAGAACTATCCACAATGACTCCAAGATCTCTTTCTTGACTGGTAACAGCTAATTTAGACCCCATCGTTTTATATTTATAATTGGGATTATTTTTTCCAGTGTGCACTACTTTGCATTTATTGGTACTGAATTTCATCTGCCATTGTGTTACCCAGTCACCCAGTTTTGTGCCCAGTCAACCCCTTTGTAGCTCTTTGCCATCTGCTTGGGACTTAATTATATTCAGTAGTTTTGCATCATCTGCAAATTTTGCCACTTCACTGTTTACCCCCTTTTCCAGATCAATGATGAATATGTTGAATAGGACTGGTCCCTCTACAGACCCCTGGGGGACACCACTATTTACATCTCTCCATTCTGAAAACTGACCATTAATTCCTACCCTTTGTTTCCTATCGTTTAACCAGTTACCAATCCTTGAGAGGACCTTCCCTCTTAGCCCAGGACAGCTTACTTTGCTTAATAGCCTTTGGTGAGAGAACTTGTAAACAGCTTTCTGAAATTCTAAGTACATTATATCCACTGGATCCTCCTGGTTCACATACTTGTTCACCACCTCAAAGAATTCTAGTAGATTACTGAGGCATGATTTCCCTTTACAAAAAACTTTGTTGACTCTTCCCCAACACATTCTGTTCATCTATGAGTCTGAAAATTTTGTTCTTTACTATAGTTTCAACCAGTTTGCCTGGTACTGAAATCAGGCTTACCAGCTTGTGATTTCCAGAATCAACTCTAGAGCCCTTATTAAAAATCCAGTCATATGGTACATGCACCACTTCCCGCAGCTCCCAATGGCCTGGAGCGGAAAACCACGGCCAATGGGAGCTGTGGGCAGTCATGCAAATGTACACAAACTGTATGGCGGCCTGCCAGTGGATTACCCTGATGGGCTGCATGCTGCCCACCACTGCTGTATGTAGACATGACTTAGCCTTGATGCCCCCTGTCCACTTGGGGACCAAGTTAAAACCTGATTTCTGTAGACCCATTTTGTGTCAACCTGCCCCTGCTGAGAACTTTCCACCTCTCCTTCAGCAGGGCAGATCTTTTAACTGATCAGTGTCTTTTGATCTCCAGCTTTCTCAGCCTTAGCAATACAGCTGTGGCAACAGGTTTGGGGTCTAGGAATCAAATCTTCACAGCTATTAATCTGACTATTGTATTTGAGTGTTTGTTGAGAGTCTCATTATCTAGGCCAGTGTTTCCCAAACTTGGGATGTCGCTTGTGTAGGGAAAGCCCCTGGCGGGCAGGGCTGGTTTGTTTACCTGCTGCGTCCGCAGGTCCAGCCGATCACAGCTCCCACTGGCCACGGTTCGTTGCTCCAGGCCAACGGGAGCTGCTGGAAGCAGCGGCCAGTACGTCCCTCAGCCCATGCTGCTTCCAGCAGCTCCCATTGGCCTGGAGCAGTGAACTGCGGCCAGTGGGAGCTGTGATTGGCCGGACCTACGGATGTAGCAGGTAAACAAACCAGCCCGGCCCACCAGGGGCTTTCCCTACACAAGCAGCATCCCAAGTTTGGGAAACAGTGATCTAGGCCATTGTGTTACCATTTTTGCTTAGTTCCCAGGACAGCCCTAATCAATCTAACTACATAGTAAGCAACCCATCATAAAAAAATTCATAAAGATATCCTCAATATTCATTTAGAAAATCATATCAAAACAAAACAAACATATATTTTCCAGTTCTCCATACCCACTTATGCCATGATATTATTTTCTTCTTACATGACATAAGCATAATACACCTATAGAATAAATATGATTAATTATTCTCATTTTACATGTGGGGCGAGTTAAGCAGAGATAAATCAAATTATTTACCCATAATCAGAGAGTTAGTGAGTAGCAGAGCTAGGAACACAACTAAGGCTTTTCAACTCCCTGTCTCATGTTCATAGAATCATAGAATCATAGACTATCTGGGTTGGAAGGGACCTCAGGAGGTCATCTAGTCCAACCCCCTGCTCAAAGCAGGACAAATCCTCAACTAAATCATCCCAGTCAGGGCTTTGTCAAGACGGGCCTTGAAAACCTCCAAGGAAGGAGACTCCACCACCTCCCTAGGTAACACATTTCAGTGCTTCACCACCCTCCTAGTGAAATAGTGTTTCCTAATATCCAACCTGGACCTCTCCCACTGCAACTTGAGACCATTGTTCCCTGTTCTGTCATCTGCCACCACTGAGAACAGCTGAGCTCCATCCTCTTTGGAACCCCCCTTCAGGTAGTTGAAGACTGCTATCAAATCCCCCCTCATTCTTCTCTTCTGGAGACTAAACAATCCCAGTTCCCTCAGCCTCTCCTCATAAGTCATGTGCTCCAGATCCCTAATCATTTTTGTTGCCCTCCGCTGGACTCTTTCCAATTTTTCCACATCCTTCTTGTAGTGTGGGGCCCAAAACTGGACACAGTATTCCAGATGAGGCCTCACCAATGTTGAATAAAGGGGAACGATCATGTTCCTCGATCTGCTGGCAATGCCCCTACTTATACAGTCCAAAATGTCGTTAGCCTTCTTGGCAACAAGAGCACACTGTTGACTCATATCCAGCTTCTCGTCCACTGTGACCCCTAGGTCCTTTTCTGAAGAACTGCTACCTAGCCATTCGGTCCCTAGTCTGTAGCAGTGCATGGGATTCTTCCGTCCTAAGTGCAGGACTCTGCACTTGTCCTTGTTGAACCTCAGCAGGTTTTTTTTGGCCCAATCCTCTAATTTGTCTAGGTCCCTCTGTATCCGATCCCTACCCTCTAGTGTATCTACCATGCCTCCTAGTTTAGTGTCATCTGCAAACTTGCTGAGAGTGCAGTCCACACCATCCTCCAGATCATTAATAAAGATATTAAACAAAACCGGCCCCAGGACCCACCCTTGGGGCACTCCACTTGAAACCGGCTGCCAACTAGACATGGAGCCCCAACTAGACACTTGGGAACATGCAATCCCTGTATGCATGTTGTTACTAGAGCTGTGGCGTAAACTGGTGGGGAAAGCGAAAGTGAACATTAAATGATAATAATTAAACAATATAATCCATAGATCATAATAATCTCCTATGAAGACTGTTAGCTCAGCAAAATTTTGTAGAGAAAATCATGTAGTCTTGAGTGATGCTCGGGATCAGCTGTATTCTTGGATGGTCAGCCACTCAACCAAGTAACCCATCAGGTAGAAGGGAGGGGGATCATGGAACTATGGGACAGAATTATTGACTTAGGAGATTTGTAGGCTGGAGAGGATCAGAAAATTTCTACCAATTGTCAAACAAGTGGGTAGACTGAGAGAAGAAAAGGATATAAAAGAAAGAGTGCATAAGGATTGGGAAAGTGGGTAGGAACACCCCATATTCAAAGAAATCAGAACCTTAAAAAGGATTAGGTTTTCTCCGGGCTGGTCTACACTGTTGGGGGGGGGATCGATCTAAGATATGCAACTTCAGCTATGAGAATATTGTAGCTGAAGTCGAAGTATCTTAGATTGATTTACCTTGGGTCCTCATGGCACGGGATTGATGGCCGCGGCTCCCCCGTTGACTCTGCTACCGCCACTCGCTCTGGTGGAGTTCCGGAGTCGACGGGGAGTAACTGGACGTACCTCCAAGTACTTGTGAATCTAAAACCGGATGCCTCTTATAGCTCTGGTTTCTGAGAGAAAGTAACTCATTTCAAGTTAATTTCACTGACACTATAATGTATTATCTACAGAAAAGTGAAGTAATGACACTACTGCTGTAGAGGGGAAATATATCCTTTGTCAGCTTGTATCTATTATTCTCTACCTAACAACAAAACCTGTTAGAAATAAAATAAAGAAAAGTTGAAATGAGTTGTTTTAGAAAGAAAAACAGAATTTGAAAAGTTAGTTTGTTTCTGAAGTAGTTTTATTATTCAGTGTAAATACAGATCTACTCTAGATGAAGGTGAGGGGGTGGGGGATCTGTGTGTCTGTTTTATTTATTTAGTGAGTTGGGTTTTTGTATGCTGACTTGATACAAAAGGGCATGAAAGTTTTCTAAACTAAGAATAATGATCAATATATGAAGACTTGATGGAGTTGATTCTAAAGAGCGGTTTTGTTTAAGATGAGCCAAGAGCCCTAGAAACATAGCCTATCTTTAAAGTTTGAGAAGAGAACTTCTCCCTAGTGCATTCTACAACTAAGATATGCTGTAGCTGCACTAAAATTTGTTTCTGAATCTTGTGTATTCCCTCATAGAATAGTTCTACAGTATTTAGTAGAGAATGGTAATCTCTCTGTAGCTTTTCATAGTCATCCTATAGTATTTAATAGGTAATTATATCCTTGCTATAGAATTATATAGATCTTTTCAAAAAGCTTATATGAAGACTATGATTTTTATTGAAACCTATCGAATTTAGAGTAATAACTATAAGACCCTACTCATTTATGTAGATTCCTATTATTTAATCTTATTTAGCCTTTATAGAAAAGTCTAATAGATATTTTTTTCTTTTTTAATAGAAAATAATAAACAAAAGTGAATAGAGTAGAGGTTTGAGAAGCTAGCATGTCTGGGTTGTATTCCTAGCTCTTCCACTGACTCACTGTGTGAGTATGGGCAAGCAACTTAGATGAACATTTTCAAATATAGGTGCCTAAACTGAAGTAACTATGTGTATGATTTTCAAAAGTTTTAAGTGGTTTTGAAAATCAGTGTGCTTTTGAAAATATAATATAGCATGCACATTATGCATATTTAAACATAATACACTTAAAAATCCATAAGGCATTTGACTAAATCCCCCATGAGTTTCTGAGGGAAAAAAATGAAGAGTATTCAAGAGCAATGTAGCACACACTAAATGTATTTAAAACTGGTCAACTGATGGATCTCAAACAGTAATTGTGAATGTGCATCATTGTTCTATAGAGGTGTTTCTAGTGATGCCCTGCAAGGATCTCAGCTTGTCCTAATACTATTCAATACTTTTATCAATGATCTGGAAGAAAACATAAAATTGTTGCTGATAAATTTGTAGATGACACCAAAATTTGTAAATAACTATGGTGGCGGGTCAGTAATACAGAGAGATCTTGATTGCTTCATAAGGTGGGCTCATCTAAACAACACACTCATCTTGAAGACCATGTCTAGGAACAATTAATATAGGTCACACTTGCAAGATCAGAGACAGTTTCCTGGAAGGTTGTGTCACTGAGATAGAATTGGGGATAATGGCAGATAACCAGCTGAACATGAGTTCCTGTTGAAATTCTGTAGCAAAGAGGATGAACATGATTGTTGGACGCATAAGCGGTGGAATATCAAGTCGGAGTTGAAATGTGGTATTACCTCTTAATACAAGATTAGTGAGATCATTACTGGAATAGTACGTTTAAATCTGCTGTCAACACTTTAAAAAGAGGTGATGAAAATTCAATACAGTTCAGAGAATATGTATAAAAATTATTCCAGGTTTGGTAAACATGCTTTATAGTGAGACACTTAGAACAGCAGAATTAACTGTAAGGCATGGTATATGAAGTCAATTATGACTTAATTGGCATTGCAGAGACTTGATGGGGCAATTCCCATGATTGGATTACCATCACTGAGGGGTATAGTTTATTCCAAAAAGATAGATATGGGAAAAATGGAGGAGGTGTTGTGTTGTATGTCAAGAAAGTATACACTTGCTCTAAGGTCCAAGCAGAAGTGAGTGACAGAGTCTCTGGGTCAGTTTAAAAAGGAAAAGAACAGAAGAGGTGTTATGTTGAGGGTCTATTATAGACCACCGAATCAGGAAGAGGAAGTGCATAAGTAATTCTTCAAGCAGTACCAAGATTAGCAAACGCACATGAGCTAGTATTAATGGGGGATTTTAACTTCCCTGATATCTGTTGGAACACTATTAGAGCAAAACATATTGTGTCCTGCAAATTCTTACCAAGTGAAGGACACAACTTTCTGATTCAGAAAGTTCAGGAAACAATTAGGAGGTCATCCATTTTGGATCTGGTTTTGCTCAACAGTGATGAATTAGTTGTGAACATGAAGGTGGCTGGAAACTTGGGAGAAAGTGATCATGATCTGAAAAATTCAAGATCCTATGGAAAGATGCACATGAGACCAGCAAAACATGAACACTGAACTTAAGAAAGGCAGATTTCATCAAACTCAGAGTAATAGTAGGCCAGGTCCCATGGAAAGACCAATTAGGAAGAAGAGGAGTTGAAAGGGCTGGTAGTTCCTAAAAGGTGTAATACGAGAGGCTCAGCATCAAGCTATTCTGATGCAGAGGAAAGATAAGAAGAGCCACACGAGGCCACTGTGGCTGCACAAGTTGCTTTTCAGCTGCCTAAAACCCAAAAGGTGAACTGGCAACGAAAAATGATGGGAAAGCAGAGCTGCTCAATGCCTACTTTACTTCAGTCTTCTCACAAAACATAACCTTTGACAGGATAACTTGTGAAGTTATGATAGACAAGGGACAAAATCAGGATAAGTAAAATACATGTCAGAGATCTTTTGACCAATTTGAATGAATTCAAATCAGCAGGGCCTAATTCTATTCATCTGAGGATACTAAACAAATACTAGCCAAAGAAATCTCGGAGGAACTGGAAATAATATTTGCAAACTCATGATGACAGGAGAGGGGAAAGGCTAATGTAGCACCCACCTTTAAAAAGGGGGGAAAGGAGGAGCCGGGGAACTACAGATCAGTCAGCCTGACATTGATACTTAGGAAGCTACTAGAGCAAAGTATAAAACATTCAATTTGCAAATACCTAGAGGATGAAGGTGTAATCACTAGCAGCCAGCATGAATTTACCTAGAGAAAATCATGCCAAAGCAGCTTGATTTCCTTTTTTGACAGGGTAACTGATTCGGTGGATGGGGGAGTGCAGTGGACATAATATACCTGGACTTCAGCAAGGCTTTTGACACAGTCCTGCATGACAGATAAGTGAACTAGAGAAGTGTGAGCTTGGCAGAACTACCATTTAGTGGATACATGATTGGTTAAACAACCATAAACAAAGAGTACCTATTAATGGCATGATGTCAGATTGGAGGGAGGTGTCAAGTGTGTTTCCACAGGATCTATTCTAGGTTCGGTGCTGTTTAACATCTTTACTAAGGATCTGATGTAGCATTAGAGAGCATTCTGATCAAATTTTCAGATGACACAAAGTGGGGGTAGGAGGTTTCCAACTCTTTGGAGGATAGAGATAAAACTCATAGGGAACTTGATAAATTGGAGAACTAGGCTATAGACAACAAAAAGAAATTCAACAAATACAAATGTAAGATGCTACATATCGGGAAGAACAAACAAATGCACAAATAGAGAATGCGGGGAAATTTGGCAGCAGCACTGCTGAGAACGATTGTGCAGTTGTGGTGGATCATATCCTCAATATGAGTCAGCAGTGCAATGCTATTGCAAAAAAAAATCAATTTTAGGTTGCATTAACAGATTCATAGCATTCAAGTCACAGGAGGTGATAGCACCGATCTTCTCGGTGCTGGTTAGGCTTAAGCTGGAGTACTGTGTCTAATTTTGGTCACTATACTGTAGAGAAACTGGAAAGGATCCAGAGGCAAGTGGCAAAGATAATCCAAGAGATGGAATTTAAAGCATACAAGCAAAGGCTGAAGGAACTGGGTATGTTTACTTTGAAAAAAAGGATTAAAGGGGGGGACATGGTTGCAGTCTTCAAATACTTAAAAGGTCACCATGAAAAGATGGAGAAAAGTTGTTCTCTCTTGCCATAGAGGGTCAGACAAGAGGCAATGGTTCAAGCAACAGCATACAGGTTTAGCTGGAATCTCAGGAAAAAACTTTCTATCTGTAAGAACAGTAGGACAATGGAACTGATTGCATAGGGAGGTTGTGGAAGCTCCTTCACTGGAGGTTTGCAAAAGGAGGCCATCTCTCTTGGATGTTTAGACCCAAGAAATCCTGCAGGGGGTTAGACTAGATGACCATTGTGGTCCTTCTAGCGCTATGGTTTTATGATTCTAGTTAAGCTCAATCTATTTATTTTATCCAAGAGAAGATTAAGAGGTGCTTTGCTCAATGTCTACAAGTACCCACATAGAAGAAATATTCTGATAGTAGGGAGCTCTTCAGAAAAAAAGGAATAAAAGGAGCAGTAAGTTTTGGATGTGATGGATCCTCCATCACTTAAAGTCTGCAAGTTGAGCTGGAGATCTTTCCAAAACATATGATATAGTTCAAACCATAATTATGGTCTTGATGCAAAAATTACTGGATGCAGTTCTTTGGCTTGTGTTTTTCAAGAGCTCAGACTAGATGATTGTAATGGTCCCTTCAGGCATGAAAATCTATGAAAATACCACCCTAATTTTATATTTAGGAACCTAAATTAATTGCCTGATTTTCAAATGCAGTAAGCACCCATTGTTCTCAATGACTTTGGTAAGAACTCTGGGTGCTCAAAGGAGGGGTGTTGGGAAGGATGGAGAGCAGGAAGATATATTAGTCCAGTAGCTTCCTCCTCTCTGGCCTCTTTGGCTCCCTCCTTTTCAGTCTATCCCAAAATGTTCCACTTAAGATAATCTTCCTTTCCTGCCAACTGTCACCATGTCATCTGCTCCCACAATATCATCACTGTCTCCCAGTTTCTTTCCTTATGAAATGTGAACTACTTGTTCTCTTCTTTTAGCCTCTGTGTACCTCTCAACATGTATTTCTACCTACTGCTCACTTTGTGACTTTCTCTCTGCCAACTATTTTCTTCTTGATACTCCATTTGTATCCTCCCAAATATTTGTGTCTTTCCTCATCTTCTTCCCTATCCCTTCCTCAATAGGCAAATCATCCTCATTCCCTGTCCTTGAATCCCTTCTTTAAACCCACTTCTTTTACTACAACTGAACTCCACTCTACTGCTATCTCTTCTGTTCTTTTGTTCTATCTAAAAGGTGTTTGTTCTTGCAAACTCATAGCTGTTTTGCAACATGCTATTTGTTGTTACCATACTCCCTCCCATTACTTCCCATTCTTTATGTTGTCATAATTTCCTTTATTTGTCCAACTAAACACTTGATCCTTCAAAGTTCTTTGAGCTTGCAGTATCTCATATATGCCTGGAGCCCCACTGAATTCAGTGGGGTTCTTCTATATAGGTGCTGGGTCCCGCTTGCGTTGAGCAGCTTGCAAAAGCAGGGCCATTGACTGTCAACTCCTTGGTGCAAGGACCATGGAACAGATGCTCAGGTGGCATAAACTGCAATTGAAATCAACAGAGCTAAGACAACTTTTATCAGCTGAGGATCTGCCGCCAGGCCATCTTACTTCTGTAAAGTGTTATGTAACTTCATGGCACTCTATAGCAGTGATACTCAGACCTCAGTGGTTCAGAAGCCGAATCAGCAATCAACATTACCCAAAAGAGCCACAGTAGTGTCAATTCATTGTTTCATCTATCTATCTATTCTACAATTGGTTAATAACATAGTAAAAACATCCTGATTGGTTAATAACTAAATCAACATAGATTGGTTAATAACAAAATCAAATGGTGTTTTAATATCATGTTCTGCAAAGAGACACAATAAAGAGCCCCTTGCAGCTCCCAAACCTCGGTCTGAGTATCATTTTTCTAGAGATATTAAATGACTAATAGATAATATTACTTACCAATTTCAATGGAGTATTATGAAGCTTAACTGACTGATATTTGTAAAAGCATTTTGAAATCCTTGGATGAAAAGCAATATGTGCAATAGGTTCTTATTATTGTAATTAACATTTCTTGTGCCATTAAATATACATATAAAAGTAATGATTTTTCTCTAATATAATCCTGCTGTCTTATGCCACTGCCATAATTGGAGGGAAGATCACTCCAGTTTTAACAGTAAGCACTAATCTTCACAAATATTTTTTTCCTATGCAGCCTTGTTTCAAATAGAGCACTTTAAAGTCATTATACTGCAGTAGTGCCTGAGATAACAGTACATTCAGCTTACCATACATTTCTGTTTCAATAGGAAATAATCAGGAAAGAGACAAATATTCTATCGAGAAAAACAATCCTAAAATAAGGTTCTTTTCCCCAATAAATCTAATTTTTCAATGTGTTGCTGGTGTCCCTGCAGCACTTGTGTATGATGAAAATTTCTTTGTTCCTCTTTACTTTATTATAAGGTAAAAAAAAAAGAACACTAGAGCTTTCTGACTCAGGAGTTTTGTCTTATCAACAGAGAACAGAAGGAATATTTGGAACGTGTTACAACAATTCTTTTGAAAACTGCTTTGGCCCACTTTTAGTAATGGCCTCATTTTTTTCTCTTATGTACTTCTTGCGGTAAATTGTAGTACACTTTTATTTTTAGTTCTTTTTGAAAATGTGACATATTCTATCAATATGTAATTTGGAGAAGATGGAATCTAATTCTATTTTCCCATCTACATCAGCTAGGTTAAAAACACATAACTAATGGGGCTTTTCTAAGGAAGTGAAAATCCTGACTATAACTGTTTTGTGCTCTTGATAATACATTTGCAGTGATACATAGAATCAAAATGCTCTTGGTTTTATTTTAGTACCAGTTCCCTCTAGTCTGAGCTCATATACTCTTAATTATATTGATGTCCAAGAATCCAGTCAAATAATTGTCTTCTGAATAAAATATATATTAAAATTCACTAGAATAATTAAATAAAGTATCCTATGAATTTAATGATAATGTCTTTCTGCAGAGTCCCCTCTGAATGTTGGAAACCACAGTTATTGGGAATCCCAGGGACAGCAGTGTGAGGGGAGGGGGGATTCCATTGCAGAATACTCCTGGACCCCAGCATGACTTCACTCCTTCTCTCATCTCCAGGGGAACAATTCTGGGATTTTAATGCCAATTGAGGCTAGTATGATAATCTAATCTGATTTCCATAATACAAGTCACATGATGTCATCAAGTGATTCCTGTAACAAGCCCAGCAATTTGTAGTTGAATTAGTGCTCATCTTTTTAGAAAGATTTCTAATGTTGATTTACACATTCCAAGTGATGCCGAATCCACCACATCTTTTGGTAGTTTGTCCCAAGGGTTTCCTTCACTGTTAAAATCCTGGAGAAAACTCTAAGGTGAATTTTATTTTGTTTTTCTTCTGGAAAGAGCAAATAGTGACTTTTACCTCCAAGAATTCCCAAATTCTTTGCAATCTGTAGCACTAATGCTGCTATGAAAATGGTGAAGGCAGACCTCTGCATCCATGGAGAATCATATTATTTTCAATAAACCTCTACGTAGGCATAGGAGTCCACCCATGTGATTACCATTGCAGAGCTGAGACCAATTAATAGAAATAGTTTCAACCATCCCTGAAATGCCTTTGAGGCACAATGTGGCCACTATAACAGTGCAAAGCAACAATAGCAGCTCCCAAAATTTAATAAAAAATTAAAACATAGAGCAACATGGTAAAAATGGAATTAATCAACCAAAATAAAATAAAATAGATTATATGCAATATTTAAAATGTGACTAGATTTTCCACAAGCCTTGAAACAGAGTGTATCACTGCTGCCTTGTATAGAAAGAGGGAATTTTATTTTTTATTTAAAATAAGCAGAAGATAGCTGTTCATTTTCATCTGGAGAGCACGCTGCAATTTACACTGACTTTCAAATCATTTAATCTCAAGAAGTTAATTTTAATTTATGAAGCCCTATGTGGTTTAGGCTCTGGCTTCCTTTAGAGCTGGAACTAGAGCCCTTTGAAGTCAACAGTAAGACTCTCAATTACTTCACTTCAGTTTGGCTTAAGTTTTAGTGATCACCTCCCTCCTTCTGCTTCATCTCAGAGGCTGAAACTGCTGGGAAGCTGCAACTAACAGTCCATACAGGTGGCAGTAAAAAGCAGATATTCTTAGTGCAGGTGCCTCAGCAGATTGCTGTGAGAGGATCCAGACACTGAATCCCTAAAGGAAGGTCTCAGTAGGCTGCAGCACTGTTTCCTCCCTTGGTCTCTCTTGCAAATTTCCTGTGCACTGACTTACAGCCTAATGTACAGAGTCCACATCCCACCTGCTTTAATCCCCCAGCACCAAGATATTTCAGCAGCATAAGAACACTCTTTCCCAGAATTCCACCAAAATGGGCAAGCCTTCTGGTTCAACTGTTCATGTAGTATATGTAGCATATAAAACAGAGACATAAGAAGATAAGAACAGCCATACTGGCTCAGAGCAAAGGTAAGTCTAGCCCAGTATCCTGTCTTCCAACATTGGCCAATGTCAGGTGCTTCAGAGGGAATGAACAGAACAGAATCATCAAGTGATCCAGACACTTTGCACAGAAGTCTAAAATTGGTGTTTAGTTAATCACATGAGAAATACACAGATCTATACAAAAATAATAAATCCTACACATAGTTCCCTCTCTCAGTTTCCTCACCACTCAAAAGCATTCTTTGTATTGGGGTCAGGGTCTTCTGTGGTATCCAGCATCCTTCCTATGCAGCTGTGTGACTTGTCTTTTGAAATACAAAGCCTCTTTAGGTCAGCTTGTTTCCTCTGACCTTGGCCATCACATCTCCGTCCCTTCCTACCTTCTGCTGAAACTTTCTCTGTGTGTCTTTGGTCTACCCTTGGGAATCAATTTTATAATTTTTTGCTTTGGTCACCTGTCTATGTGTTCTGCTTAGGTAATTTTTCACTGTTTTCCACTTCTCCCCTCCCTTCAGACAGAAGGAAGTATCTTCTCCCAGCTCCCATTATTCCAAGGCACTTTGCTTGCATATATTGTCATTAAATTCTAACACCCCTCATTGTCCCTGGTCTTGCAGAGATGGGACATAACCATGCCATCTCATGGTCGACACACATACAGAGAGGCATTTATGATACAGCAATTTACATAGTAACAACTTCATAAAAAATCATAACAACAAGCATTATTCCCTTAAATTCTACAGATTCCCCAAAGTATCACACCTTCCAGTCTGGAACATGTTTCTCCCTTGGTCTAATGGAGCAAAGCTCATAGCCTTTCCAGGCATCCCACATCTGTTGTGAGTGGATTGAGAAGATAGCTATTCAAGGCTAACAATGGGAGGTTTTCAGTTCACTGCTGTAATTTTAGTTTTTATTGTTTCAGATTTTATATTTTGAGTATGTGCCTGAAGATGTTCACTGATGCATTTAATAAACATACACTGTAACCGTACTGCTGGATGGAATCTATATAGTACTATGTACCAATCCAGGGGGGACCTTCACTCCTCAGAAAACTCTTAGGCAACGGTATCTGTGGGGCCCAAAGGGACAATATAGCTCCGACAGGCTCCATAAAAGAAATGTTACTGGGATCAGGGTTTGGCCTAGTAGGAGTTTTGCCTGCAAAGGAGTCAATAAGGTATGCAGGATTTGGACTGCTAATAACACTGAATTTAGCAACTCTTCTACTGGAATGCTTATCTGGTGTATTATTTAGAAAAGACATTAGACATTTGCAAGTTCTGAATTGTATGGTGAATTATTCATAAAGTAGTTGTACGCAATAGATTATGTTCTATACCCTTCTGATTCTTCACTTACTTCTGGGTAATGGACAAATATGTTTTCTCCAGAAGCTACCTTAAGGAATGGATTTTAGGGATTTAGTGGAAGTTTATATGTCTGTCTAACTGTTTTATAGCAACTGAAT
Organism: Trachemys scripta elegans; assembly: GCF_013100865.1. Lineage (NCBI taxonomy): Eukaryota > Metazoa > Chordata > Testudines > Emydidae > Trachemys > Trachemys scripta. The sequence continues at coordinate 257,217,589 of NC_048298.1, read as the reverse complement.
GAAATGAAAAAAACAATCTCTCATAATAAAGCACTATCTTATGGCAGTAAATAGAATTGCATTACATATTACCCTAGAGCTATGTGAACTTTGAAATACATATGCTAAATGTATGAAACACATTTAGTTTTGTAAGCTTTCAGGAAAACATTGTAAGTTTCCCAAACTAAAAAACTTCCACTATTGTTTGGTAGTGGAAGTTAGCTATCCAGAAGAATTTTTAAATTCTTGCTGGAAGAACCAACGTTAAATTCAAGCTTTGCATCAGTATACCCTGAAGAAAACATAGGATGTTGTAGCCTGACCCAGCAGCCTTTACTTCTCTGGGTTGTCCTGTGGACTTCAACAAAATTAGGTGCATATTCAAAGACTTCATAATGGTGTGAATCATTGGTCATTTGCATGAGATGTTGCTTTTTAAAAATGTAATTCATAGAAAATAACATTCTTAATGGAAAAAGAACTGCTTAATTTAGAGGGGGAGAAGGAGAGAAAGATAAATAATGTGTTTAAAGGCTGTGAGGATATATTTACTACTTTCTTAAATCTGTAGCCTAAAGCCTGGTGGCAAGAGGAGACCAGGAAAGTTTCTATGCATAAGATCTACAACTCAGCAAGGAGACAGGAAGAAAGAGAAAGTTAGTTTAGGGATAACACTATTTTTTCCTTAGTCCAATGAACTTCCTTATTCAGCATTTGAAGAAAACAACTATGGTGTGATCTGTTGCCACTGTCACATGAAACAAATAAGGTTTCCAAATAAAGAGAGAATTCTTATTTGTGCATGTGCAGGGTGTTGCTTCTGTCTGCCTTCTCACATGCTGGTAACTGCAGAAATAGGATTTGGGGACTCCATCATGAAGGGATTTGCAATAATCAAGGTGATTAAGATGTTAGCAGAGATGGAATTGAACAGTGGTGTTGGGAGGCAGACTTATAAGCAAAGGAGATTTGGCTATTTATTTTTCACAGTTAAAGATTAACATTAAAGTTACAGGCAAGCCTAAAAGAAGCAATTTTGTCTTTTGAGACACTTAGGTGTTAAGCCACTAAAAGGGTTACAGATGTGATGAAAAAATTGGAACTTGGTGGTATTGAACTTACTGCTAAATATAACAATACAGTTGTACTGAAATTATATGATTAAAAAGCATACTGGACATAAAGTTGGAGAAAAAATGATCAAAGGAATCGAGATTTACATTGAATCAGAATTATCAGTGGTCTAATTCAGTGAACAAATGTAATATTGCTAAATTTGAAGCAAAGTTCTCATTTAGTACTACTGTATCTATCCCCCTCCCCAACTGCAGTTGTCTGTCTGAAGCTTGCAAAGTATGAAATCTGGCTAAGATACCAGTTTTCTCCTCTGGCTTAGGATTTCTATTAAGTCTAAAGACTGAGTTTTGATTTGTTTGTAACTGGTTCTTCTATTTTGTACTTCCAGCCTCAGGCTCTCAGGGAAGCTCCCTCTTAGCGCTTTTAAGATCAAGGTTAAATGTTTTCCTTTTAATTTAGCCTATTACAGAGCTATAGTGCCTCTTTGAGGTAGTTTTCAGTGACTTTACTGCAAGATGCCCTGGGATAGTGATATTTTAAGGAGCCATAATGCTCTCTTATATTGTACTGCATGTCACAATCGCTTGACACAAAAGCCTGGAAAGGAACATAAGAAAGTGTGGATTTGTCTGGCATTTGTTTACATTCTGTTCAAAGATATAATGCTCTTTAGTGCGCTGGGGTGCATTAGCCTTTCTTTTCACTTCATTGGAAGACCTTATGCTACAGTCTTTTGCAGTGTATATTAGGCTATTTTATTGAAGGAAGGTTATATTGGCCTGGGAAAAGTAGTATAAACTTTTGGTGGCATGACCAGTTAATGGCAGTGGTGTCTGTGCATTGAAGGGTCTCCTTAATCCTAATACCCTGGAAGCACATTTATGAGAGGTGGGAATATTCTAGCACTCACTTTGACTTTCTGAAAAATGTAAATATATTCTGCAACCATTATCAAAACTGGGCTTAATACTGCTCCTGTTGAAGTCAATGGGACTTTTGCTGTTGACTTCAGTGCAATCAGGATTGAACTCATTCAGCAGAGCACTCATTGCAGCAAAACATTCAGCAAAGCATAACAAAAAGTTTGCTAGGAGTTCACCTGGGGGAAGTTCCCACAAAGTTTTTGCCTTTCAGGCTTCTATGAGCAGCAAATACAACATCTGAGGAGGCTCTTAGAAGGAAGACAATATGGATAGTGAGCGATCAGCTCTTTGTGACCTGCATAGGATGTGCCATGTTTGTCTTTCTCCCAGAGGACAGAAGATACTTTGTACAAAGTGCAAGCTGGTCTCCATATTGGAAGAGAAGGCTAAAAGCAGCATGTGACCTCCAGAAGAAGAAAGAGGAGAACCCATGTACCCCCAGTGCAGATAGAGGTAAGAAACCATTTTCAGGGTCTCTGCACAGGTACTACATCGGAAAGTGGTTTGGAAGAGTCATCTGAGGGAAGGGATCAGAAAGAAACCCCATCGACCAGAAGGCATGGGATGCATTGTCCAAGGGATGGGGGTTCCATGACCACCACTCCCAAGAGGAGGAGATGGGTGGCAGTGGTCAGGGACTCCCTCCTAAGGGGAACGAAGTCATCCATCTGCCGTCCAAACTGGGAGACTCAAGAAGTGTGCTGCTTGCCTGAAGCTAAAATTCAGGATGTGACAGAATGTCTGCTGAGACTGATCAAGCCCTCAGACTGCTATCTCTTCCTACTTCTCCACATGGGTCCGAATGATACTGCCAAGAATGACCTTGAGTGGGTCACTGCAGATGTGGCTCTGGGAAAAAGGATAAAGGAGTTTAAGGCACAAGTTGTGTTCTCATCCATCTGCCCTGGACAAGGAAAAGGCCCAGGTGGGGACCATCAAATTGTGGAAGTAAATGCGTGGTTATACAGGTGGTGTCGGAGAGAGGGCTTTGGATTCTTCAGACATGGGATGTTGTTCCAGGAAGAAGGATTGATAGGAAGAGATGGTATCCACCTAATAAAGAGAGGGAACAGAATCTTCGCAGGAAGGCTTGCTAACCTAGTGAGGAGGGCTTTAAACTAGGTTCGCCGGGGGATGGACATCTAAGCCCTGAGGTAAGTGAGGAACTGGGATACTGGGAGGAAACACAAGGAGGAGGGTGCAACAGTGGAGGCCTCCTGATTCATACTGAGAAAATAGGGCAATCATCTAGTTATCTTAGGTGCCTATACATGAATGCAAGAAGACTGGGAAACAAGCAGGAAGAATTGGAAGTCCTGGCAGAGTCAAAGAACTATGATGTGATTGCAATAACTCACATGACTGGAGCACTGTCATGAATGGGTATAAACTGTTCAGGAAGGACAGGAGGGGAAGAAAATGTGGGGGAGTTACACTGTATGTAAGAGAGCAGTATCATTGCTCAGAGCTCCAGTATGAAACTGGAGAAAAGCCTGTTGAGAGTCTTTGGATTAAGTTTAGAGGCAAGAGCAACAAGGGTGATGTCATGGTGGGCATCTGTTATAGACCACCAGACAAGCAGGATCAGGCTTTCTTCAGACAACTAACAGAAGTTTCCAGATCAAAGGCCCTGGTTCTTCTGGAGGACTTCAATCGCCCTGACATCTGCTTGGACAGCAATACAGCAGTGCAAAGACAATCCAGGAAGTTTTTGGAGAGTGTTGGGGACAACTTCCTGGTGCAAGTACGGGAGGAACCAACGAGGGGCTGTGCTCTTCTAGACCTGCTGCTCACAAAGAGGGAAGAATCGATAGGGGAAGTAGAAGTGAGTGGCAACCTGGGCAGTAGTGACCATGAAATGGTCGCATTCAGGATCCTGACAAAAGGAAGAAAGGAGAGCAGCAGAATACGGATCCTGGACTTCAGAAAAGCAGACCTTGACTCCCTCAGGGAACTGATGGGCAGGATCCCCTTGGAGGCTAATATGATGGGGAAAGGATTCCAGGAAATCTGGCTGTATTTTAAAGAAGCCTTATTGAGGGCGCAAGAACAAACCATTCCGATGTGCAGAAAGAATAGCAAATATGGCAGGCAACCAGCTTGGCTTAACATAGAAATCTTTGGTGAGCTTAAACACAAAAAGGAAGCTTACAAGAAGTGGAAACTTGGACAGATGACTAGGAAGGAGTATAAAAATATTGCTCGAGTATGCAGGGGTGTAATCAGGAAGACCAAAGCCCAATTGGAGTTGCAGCTAACAAGGGATGTGAAGGGAAACAAGAAAGGTTTCTACTGGTATGTAGACCTTATCAACAAGAAGGTCAGGGAAAGAGTGGGACTCTTTCTGAATGGGGGAGGCAACCTAGAGACAGATGATGTGGAAAAAGCTGAAGTACTCAATGCTTTTTTTGCCTTGGTCTTCACAGACAAGGACAGCTCCCAGATGGCTGCACTGGGCAACATAGTATGAGGAGGAGGTGAGCAGCCTTCAGTGGTGAAAGAACAGGCTAAGGATTATTTAGAAAATCTGGACATGCACAAGTTCATGAGGCCGGATGCAAAGCATCCACGGATGCTGAGGAAGTTGGCTGATGTGATTGCAGAGCCAGTGGCCATTATCTTTGAAAACTCGTGGCAATTGGGGGAGGTCCTAGATGATTGGAAAAAGGCAAATATAGTGCCCATTGCTAAAAAAGGGAAGAAGGAGAATCCAGGGAACTACAGACTGGTCAGCTTCACTTCAATCACCCCAAAAATCCTGGAGCAGGTCCTCAAGGAATCCATTTTGAAGAACTTGGAGAAGAGGAAAGTGATCATGAACAGTCAACATGGATTCACCAAGGGCAAGTAATACCTGACCAACCTGATTGCCTTCTATGATGAGATAACTGCCTTTGTGGATATGGGGAAAGTGGTGGACGTGATACATCTTGACTTTAGCAAAGCTTTTGATACGGTCTCCCACAGTATTCTTGCCAGCAAGTTAAAAAAATATGGATTGGATGAAAGGACTATAAGATGGATAGAAAGCTGGCTAGTGATCAACAGCTCAATATCTAGTTGGTATCAAGCGGAGTGTCCCAGGGGTCAGTCCTGGGGCCGGTTTTGTTCAACATCTTCATTAATGAACTGGATGATGGAATGGATTGCACCCTCAGCAAGTTCGCTGATGACACTAAGCTGGGGAGAGAGGTAGATATGCTGGAGAGTAGGGATAAGAACCAGAGTGACCTAGACAAATTGGAGGATTGGGCTAAAAGAAATCTGATGAGATTCAATGAGGACAAGTGCAGAGTCCTGCACTTAGGATGGAAGAATCCCATGCACTGCTACTGGCTGTGGACTGACTGGATAAGCGTCAGAAGAAGAAAGGGACCTGGGTATTACAGTGGACAAGAATCTGGATATAAGTCAACAGTGTGCCCTTGTTGCTAAGAAGGCTAACGGCATATTGGGCTGCATTAGTAGGAGCATTACCAGCAGATCGAGGGAAGTGATTATTCCTCTCTAGTCGGCACTGGTGAGGCCACACCTGGAGTATTGCATCCAGTTTTGGTTCCCACACTACAGAAAGGATGTGGATAAATTGGAGAGAGTCTAGCGGAGGGAAACAAATGATTAGGGGGCTCTGGCACATGACTTATGAGGAAAGGCTGAGGGAACTAGGCTTAATAAGTCTGCTGAAGAGAAGAGTGAGGGGGTGGATTTGATAGCAACCTTCAACTACCTGAAGGGAGGGGTCCAAAGAGGATGGAGCTAGGCTGTTCTCAGTAGTGGCAGATGACAGAACAAGGAGAAATGGTCTTGAGTTGCAGTGGGGAGGTCTAGGTTGGATATTAGGGGGAAAAATCTATTTCACTAGGAGGGTGGTGAAGTACTGCCTTAAAAATCTCTAAGGATGGAGATTCCACCACCTCCCTAGGTACTTCACCACCCTCCTAGTGATTCTATGAATGTACAAAACACAACTGAAGAGAAATCATTAGCAAAGTAGTCATGTTATTATGTCACTGGTTAGGATTTTTACCAGAATTCACAGGGTCAGTCTTATCTAACAGTCACCTATATTAGATCTGAAATTCTACTCTGTACTTTTATTTATACCCCAAGTTAGTCGTGCAAGACCTATGGGTGGGTGGGTTGGTGGTGAGACAGACAAAGAAGTTACTGGTCCTCTTTGGAGTGGTTCTATTCTGGTTGGAAAGAGAAGTAATAAGGGGTTATGCCTTGTTTTGGGACAACTCTCTGGAGAGATATCAACTGTATGTGAGATCCTTGCTTAACCCCTCAAAACATAAGGAGGGTAGGATACAGACAAGAAGTAAAGGAGAGTGGAGGGCACTTCTGTCATAACTATAAAGGGAAGGGTAATAGCTGTCCTGTGTACAGTACTATAAAATCCCTCCTGGCCAGAGACTCCAAAATCCTTTTCCCTGTAAAGGGTTAAGAAGCTCAGGTAACCTGGCTGGCATCTGACCTAAAGGACCAATAAGGGGACAAGATACTTTCAAATCTTGGGGGGCGGGGAAGGCTGTTTGTTTGCTTGCTGAGGGTGCAATCCATTCCATCATCTTTGTTGGGGAGTGTGTTCATTCTAGGGACTGAGAGGGACCAGACATCAATCCAGGTTCTCCACATCTTTCTAAACAAGTCTCTCCTATTTCAAATGTGTAAGTAAATAGCCAGGCAAGGCGTGTTAGTTTTCCTTTGTTTTCTCAACTTGTAAATGTACCTTTTACTAGAGTGTTTATCTTTGTTTGCTGTACTTTGAACCTGAGACTAGAGAGGAGTCCTCTGAGCTCTTTAAGTTTGATTACCCTGTAAGGTTAATTTCCATACTGATTTTACAGAGATGATTTTTACTTTTTTTCTTTAATTAAAAGCCTTCTTTTTAAGAACCTGATTGATTTTTCCTTGTTTTTAAGATCCAAGGGGTTTGGATCTTGATTCACCAGGAGTTGGTGGGAGGAAGGAGGGGGGATGGTTAATTTCTCCTTGTTTTAGATCCCAAGGGGTTTGGATCTGTACTCACCAGAGAATTGGTGAAAGGTTTCTCAGGGCTTCCCAGGGAGGGAAAAATTGGGAAATGGTGGCAGCGGAACCAGAGCTAACCTGGTAGTTAAGCTTAGAAGTTTTCATGCAGGCCCCTGCATTTGTACCCTAAAGGTCAAAGTGGGGATCCAGCCTTGACAACTTCTATTACTATTAAAGTTGCATATTGAGAAATCAGAGTCTTTATTGTTGAGCAATGGAATTTACCATTCTCTAGGTGGAGTGTGTTGTTATTCTGTAAAAAGTTTATTATGGCATAATTTCTCTTCTGTTGGTCCAATTCATTTTATTCAGACTACTCATAGGCCTGGTCTACACTACGGGTTTAGGTCGACTTTAGCAGCGTTAAACCGAATTAAGCCTGGACACGTCCACACAACGAGGCCCTTTCTTTCGACTTAAAGGGCCCTTTAAACCGGTTTCTTTACACCACCTCCGACGAGGGGATTAGCGATAAAACCAGCCTTTGCGTGTCGGAATTGGGGTAGTGTGGACGGAATTCGATGTTATTGGCCTCCAGGAGCTATCCCACAGTGCTTCATTGTGACCGCTCTGGACAGCGCTCTCAACTCAGATGCACTGACCAGGTAGACAGGAAAAGACCCGCGAAGGTTTGAATTTCATTTCCTGTTTGCCCAGCATGGAGAGCACAGGTGACCACGCAGAGCTCATCAGCACAGGTAACCGTCATGGAGTCCTCCCAGGATCGCAAAAGAGCTCCAGCATGGACCAAACGGGAGGTACGAGATCTGCTCGCCATATGGGGAGATGAAGCAGTGATAGCTGAACTCCGTAGCAGTAAAAGAAATGGAAAAGTATTAGAAAAGATCTCCAAGGCCATGAAGGACCGAGGCCATAACAGGGACACACAGCAGTGCCGCGTGAAAATTAAGGAGCTACGGCAAGCCTACCACAAAGCCAGAGAAGCAAACGGAAGGTCCGGGGCAGAGCCGCAAACTTGCCGCTACTACGCGGAGCTGCATGCGATCCTAGGGGGTGCAGCCACCACTACCCCAACCGTGTGCTATGACTCTCTCACTGGAGAAACACACAGGGAAGACGGTTCGGGGAACGAGGAAGATGACGATGGAGGTACTGTAGGTAGCTCACAGCAGCAAGGAAGCGGAGAAACCGGTTTCCCCAACAGCCAGGATATGTTTGTGACACTGGACCTGGAACCAGTAACCCCCGAACTCACCCAAGACCCTCAGGGCACACAGGAGACCTCTGGTGAGTGTAACTTTGTAAATATTTGTAAACATTACAAAAAAAAAGCAAGCAAGTCTGTTAACGTGTATGGGGATGGAGCGGAAATCCTCCAGGGACATCTCCAGAAAGCTCTCCTGGTTGAAATGGGGTGATTTTATTAAGGGGGACATTCAGAGGCGCCCGTTCCTGCTATTCGGACCAGAAATGTTCCCCGCTGTTAACCACGCGGTGGGGGGGAGGGGTGAAGTGATCATCCCAGAGAATCGTGTGTGTGTGTGTGTGTGTGGGGGGGGTGGTTTACTTGTGTTTGTGCCGCATGTTAACCGGGAAACCGCAGCCCCCTCCTTTTACATTGAAACCCCATTTTAAATGGACAACCCAATTCATCCTTGAGATGGGAAATGCGCTGCTGTTTGCAACCTTTCCCGCATGTTAAGAAGGTTAAATTATCCAAAACACTGTGGCCTACGATGGCTGCCTGCAAGCCGAAATATGCGACCTTGTAATGAAAGAGTGTACCCATTGTTCCCTAAAATGTGTCTTTTTTAACCACCTCTCCCTTCTCCTCCACCAGCTGCAAATGTTTCTCCTTCGCAGAGGCTCGTGAACATTAGAAAGAGAAAACGTAAGACGAGGGACGAGATGTTCACGGAGCTGCAGATGTCCTCCCACGCTGATAGAGCACAGCAGAATGCGTGGAGGCAGTCAATGTCGGAGATGAGAAAAGCCCAACATGAACGAGAGGAGAGGTGGCGGGCTGAAGACGATAGGTGGCGTCAGCTTGCAGACAGACGGCAAGAGGCAATGCTCCGTCTGCTGGAGCATCAAAGTGATATGCTCGAGCGTATGGTTGAGTTGCAGGAAAGGCAGCAGGAGCAGAGACCGCCGCTACAGCCCCTGTGTAACCAACAGCCCTCCTCCCCAAGTTCCATAGCCTCGTCACCCAGACGCCCAAGAACACGGTGGGGGGGCCTCCGTCCACCCAGTCACTCCACCCCAGATGATCGCCCAAGCATCAGAAGGCTGGGCTTCAATAAGAGTTAAAGTTTTAAAATGCAGTGTGTCCTTTTCCATCCCTCCTCCCCCACCCATCCCTGCTACCTTGGCAATTATCCCCCTACCTCTGTAAGGAACTAATAAAGAATGCATGAATGTGAAAAAACAATGACTTTATTGCCTCTGCAAGCGGGAGGGGAGGGGAGGGTGGGGTGGGGTGGTTGGTTTACAGGGAAGTAGAGTGAACCGGGTCGGGGGGGGGGTTGGAGGGTTCATCAAGGAGAAACAAACAGAAGTTTCACACAGTAGCCTGGCCAGTCACAAAACTCGTTTTCAAAGCTTCTCTGATGCGCACCGCGCCCTGCTGTGCTCCTCTAACCGCCCTGGTGTCTGGCTGCGCGTAATCAGCGGCCAGGCGAGTTGCCTCAACCTCCCACCCCGCCATAAATGTCTCCCCCTTACTCTCACAGATATTGTGGAGCGCACAGCAAGCAGCAATAACAATGGGGATATTCTTTTCGCTGAGGTCTGAGCGAGTCAGTAAGCTGCGCCAGCACGCTTTTAAACGTCCAAATGCACATTCCACCACCATTCGGCACTTGCTCAGCCTGTAGTTGAACAGGTCCTGACTCCTGTCCAGGCTGCCTGTGTATGGCTTCATGAGCCATGGCATTAAGGGGTAGGCTGGGTCCCCAAGGATCACGATAGGCATTTCAACATCCCCAATGGTCACTTTCTGGTCCGGGAAGAAAGTCCCTTCCTCCAGCTTTCGAAACAGAGCAGAGTTCCTGAAGACGCGAGCATCATGTACCTTTCCCGGCCATCCCACGTTGATGTTGGTGAAACGTCCCTTGTGATCCACCAGGGCTTGCAGCAGCATTGAAAAGTACCCCTTGCGGTTTATGTAGTCGGTGGCTTGGTGCTCCGGTGACAAGATAGGGATATGGGTTCCGTCTATGGCCCCGCCACAGTTTGGGAATCCCATTTCAGCAAAACCATCCACTATTGACTGCACGTTGCCCAGAGTCACTACCCTTGCTATCACCAGGTCTTTCATTGCCCTGGCAAATTGGATCACAGCAGCCCCCACAGTAGATTTGCCCACTCCAAATTGATTCCCGACTGACCGGTAGCTGTCTGGCGTTGCAAGCTTCCACAGGGCTATTGCCACTCGCTTCTCAACTGTGAGGGCTGCTCTCATCTTGGTATCCTGGCGTTTCAGGGCAGGGGAAAGCAAGTCACAAAGTTCCATGAAAGTGCCCTTACGCATGCGAAAGTTTCGCAGCCACTGGGAATCGTCCCATACCTGCAGCACGATGCGGTCCCACCAGTCTGTGCTTGTTTCCCGGGCCCAGAATCGGTGTTCCACGGTATCAACCTGCCCCAGTAACACCATGATTTCCACATTGCTGGGGCCTGTGCCTTGTGAGAGGTCTATGGCCATGTCAATTTCCTCATCACTCTCGTCGCCGCGCTGCAATCGCCTCCTCGCCTGGTCCGGGTTTCGCCTTGGCATGTTCTGGCTCTGCATGTACTCCAGGACAATGTGCGTGGTGTTCATAGTGCTCATAATTGCCGCGGTGATCTGAGCGGGCTCCATGATCCCAGTGCTAGCTATGGCGCCTGGTCAGAAAAAAGGCGCGAAAGTAGTATCTGATGGACCAGGAGAAGGAGGGCGGGAGGGAGGGAGGGCCGAGTGACGACATGGCGTACAGGTACAGGAACAGGGAGAAACACAAACAACTGTCACACAGAATGGTCCCCCCAAAGATTAAACTGGAAACCCTGGGCTTAGCAGGCCGTTGATTTCACGGAGGAAGGGGAAGCAAATGAACACAGAACAAATCTATTTTTTACATCTTAAGGTTGCAGCCGACGCTGCAGCATGAGTGACAGCCATACCAGTATGACGATGATGGGTACCAATCATAATATGCCATCATCTGCCAAAAGGCAAGGGGCTGCTGCTGTGTAGCAATGCAGCCCCACGTCCGCCAGCACCCAGCATCGCCCTCGGCCTCTTCTGGGTGCTTAGCAGACAATATTGGGCAATTGGCAGAAAATAGTATATTATGACTGGTAACCGTCATCATCGAAACAGTAGCATGTCTGCCCAGGTGGCCATGATTGACAGCCATACCAGTACGACGACGACGGGTACCAGTCATAATATACCATCGCCTGCAAGGGGCTGGTGCAATGCAGCACTACGGCTGCCAGCCCCACGGCTATCACTCATGCTACACCGTCTACCGCCAAAAGGCAGTTAGCAGCTGCTGCTGTGTAGCAATGCAGTCCCACGTCTGCCGGCACCCAGAGGACATATGGTGACGGTGAGCTCAGCTGAGCTGAGCGGGCTCCATGCTTGCCGTGGTATGTTGTCTGCACAGGTAACCCAGGTAAAAAGGCGCGAATCTATTGTCTGCCGTTGCTGTGACGAGGGGGGAGGGGCCTGACGACATGTACCCAGAACCGCCCGCGACACTGTTTTGCATCATCCGGGCATTGGGATCTCAACCCAGAATTCAAAGAAAAGGCGCGAACCGCTTCTCGGCTCGAGCTGTGGCGCAAACGTAGTATCTGAAGGCCTAGGGGAAGGAGGGAGGGGGGCCGAGTGACGACATGGCGTACAGGCACAGGGAATTAAAATAAAGAACGGTGGCTGTGCATCAGGGAGAGACACAAACAACTGTCACAGACTGGTCCCCCCCAAAGATTAAACTGAAAACCCTGGGTTTAGCAGGCCGTTGATTTGACGGAGGGAGGGGGAAGCAAATGAATACAGAGAAAATCTATTTTTACATCTTAAGACGACGGTGCAGCGTGACTGATAGCCCTCGGCATCTTTCTGGGTGCTTGGCAGCAAATACTGGGCGGTGTATGACGATGGTCTTCAGGCCTATTGTACGAGCTGCTGCTCAGGGAAGACTCTGCTAACGTGCGATGACCCGACTTGTAATAGGCCGGCTAACAGTCATAATACACCGTTTACTGCCAAAAGGCAAGCCCCACGGCTGCCAGCACCCAGATCGCCGATGAAGGCTACCAGTCTACTGCACCGTCTACCGCCAAAAGGCAGTTAGCAGCTGCTGCTGTGTAGCAATGCAGTCCCACGTCTGCCGGCACCCAGAGGACATATGGTGATGGTGAGCTCAGCTGTGCTGAGCGGGCTCCATGTTGTCTGCACAGGTAACCCAGGTAACCCAGATAAAAAGGCGCGAATCTATTGTCTGCCGTTGCTGTGACGGGGGAGGGAGGGGCCTGACGACATGTACCCAGAACCGCCCGCGACACTGTTTTGCATCATCCGGGCATTGGGATCTCAACCCAGAATTCCAAGGGGCGGCAGAGACTGCGGGAACTGTGGGATAGCTGTGGGATAGCTACCCATAGTGCAATGCTCCGGAAGTCGACGCTAGCCTCGTACTGTGGACGCGGTCTGCCGACTAGAGCACCTAGAGCATTTTATTGTGTGGACATACACAATCGGCTGTATACAACCGATTTCAATAAAACCGGCTTCTATAAATTCGAACTAATTTCGTAGTGTAGACATACCCATAGATTAAGGTGGTATTCAGTATAGTTAAAGGTATCAGACTCTACCTCCAGGTCTGTAGATGAGTTTCATTTTAAATGACGCTGCTTTGCTCTAGCTGGTCTGCAGGGCCTCAGCAAAGGAGAGATTGCCGGAGCTCTGTATGTACTCCCCACATCACTGCTGTTACATGGTCATTACTCTGTGTTATGTGTGAAGAATTTGGTTTATGAGTGTTACTAGAAATCGACAGAGTGGGGCTAACATAATGGGACTAAATCATGAAAAATGTTCAAATTATGAAACAACACAAATCTGCTGTCTAAAATATAGCTGTAATGACAATATTCTCTTTATCAGTATCATCATATCATTATTATGTTTTACTGCCTCTTGATATTTTTTAGGTTTCTCTAGAGACACAATTATGTTGGAAAGAGTGACATACAGATCAAAAGCAGAAAAAAAGTGCCTTGCATGCTACAAGGTATGGGTCACACACACTTCTGAAAAATAGTCAAGTATTCTGTATTGCCTTGTAACACTATGCCTGTGGGAACCTAATTAGAAGACTTTAGGTTGAGTGGGACTTTCCTTAACTGCTTTCTCAGCAGAATTACAAGGTTTAATCCATTACAATGGGTATAATATATGCAATAGTTGCAACTATTGTAGAGCAATGTCCTGGATGTCTTGGACCTAGCTTGCATTGCAAGGTATCACAATTAACTGTCTGGTTTGTTAGAAGCAAATCAACCAAACTGGCTATTTTTTCCCTTTACTAAGCATGGAACATTTCCAAAGTTCAATGCTGCAGCTTTCTAACCCCAAAGGCAACAGAACAACTTGCTTGAGAAGCACTAGTGTAATTCCCCAGCATGACATTACACATCTGCTAAAAGCCCTTCTGGACCTACTTTGCAATACCAGCTTAATGGGGCAAGTCTCTTTTAGAAGAGCCCTCTTTACTCAGTTGTCAGGGCTCCTAGAAATCTTATCCTTCTGGCCACATAGAATTAAGGCTCCTGATGGGACTGTGTGAATCTCAATCAGTTAGTAAGTGGCAGTTAGTCACAGTTAGTTCCTCCTTCTTAGAATCAGAGAGCAGCTGCTCTCTAGGACCTTTACTACAATAGAAAATGAACCATGGTTGGCACCTGCTGTCACATATAGGTCTCCCTCTGGCTGTCCTTCAAACATAAATGAACACAATTTGACCATTACAGACAAGGCAAACATGGTTTTCAGCATCGCCCCAATGAAGACAGTATGATTAGGCCAATTATGTTTAGTGCACCAAATATTATACACACTTACAGACCCTGTCTACACTAGTGACCAAATCAAGTTTTATCAGGGATGAAGTGAGTGCCAATGGACTGATGTCTGTTATTGGGTCTCAAACTTAACTTCATTCCTACCCTACAGAAAGCTTATGGCTCCTCCAAAGGATAAAGAAATGGCTACAAATTACATTACAGTTTCAAACCATCAGATTTAAAAAAAAAAGTAGAAAATAACAAGGATTTATTTTTCCTCTAGAAGTTTAAAAGTGACAGTTCAGAAAGGATAAAAAGAATGAAAAGGGGCCACTGGCTCTTGGGATTCCACATAAGGTAGCAAAAATAACATGAGGAGTGATAGTGGTTGCAACCCTAACCACTGGAGTCAGTGGAAACTGGCCCTGTCATATGACAAGATTATGGACCTTAGTATGTTATTTCCTGTCCCTAGTCATGTGATCTGGGCAAGGTTTACAATGTTTTAACAAGAGTGCCATATATGTCATTTTTATTCCAGTGATCACCATTTGAAAACAGTTACCACACAGTGCTGTCTGAAATTACCATAGTTTTGCCCTGTCTTTAGAATAGAAGCATCTTTGATAGCATCTGAAAATATGCTTTTTAAAAATCTTTTGTACAATACGAAGGCAAGAATAATGAGTTCTTCTTCAAGTGCTGGTCCCTATGCGTATTTCACAAGTCAGTACTCACACCTGTCATGCATCCAAGTCTTTATAACTAGCATCCGTTGGCCCACACTTATGCACAGTTGCTCTCATGCTCCAGTCTAGACCAAGGGCATAAGAGGCGATCTTCAGTGACGGTTCTCCAGTTCCTTTTTACTGCCACATGACCTGAGTTGGAATCCTCTATGTCCACAGATTTGATCATTTTCTTTCTTGTAGCCTGTAACGAGATATTGAAAATAGTATTTTTTTATTAGCATAGTTAGAGTTTTATATAATATAGTTTGTATAGCTGTGTTTTTCCCCTTGTTGGGGTGTCTCTTCCTGAGGTCTAGGACTATGCCCAGAATCATGGGGTTCAAGAATTATGTCTCCTGCCCTTGCTCCTTCTCCATGAGCAATGACCACCCATGCTGCCTCTTCTCTTTGGGGGAGACATTTATCTCTGCAAAAGTGCACCATCTGCTTCTCATTTCACCCGCAAAACACACAAAGCTCATGAGATTAGCTTGAGGAAACACTTATGGAGAAGGCCATGTGACTTCACTCTGATCTGGGCCAGGGAGACCCCACCCGCAGTACATCAGCCTAACTGATAAGCAGAGACCTGTAGACTGATCTATGAATCATTTATTAATTACATTGATTATTTAAACATTCACACGTATCTCTCTGAGGTTTGACAGGCTCTTGTCCCAAGATCAGGCCCAGTATTGTAAAAAATCCTGTTTAATTGGGAACTCTGATGTGCACAATTGCAACACCCTCACACTTTAGGAACCCTTCTGTATTTGTAATAGTTTATTAATACTTTTATCAAAGTTACAAACACTCAAACCAAGCAACATAGATAGAGATAATACAGAAAATACATCTGAACATCCATATTCTCACATCATCCCTTGCAGAACAATTTTAAATGTTAGCCATTATTTTCCTCATCACCATCACCTTCCTCATTGTCACCACTGGCCATCGTCCTAGTATCTCCCAAGGGCTACATCTCTCTCTCCCACTGCCCACAGGATGGGATACGTTTTTAATATGTTACAATGGTGCCATTTTATCTAATGCATATTCAGTAGGGGTTTCTCCCCTCTTCCTTATTTGTATTTCCTCACCCTATTAACATTGGGGTGCCCTTCTCCTATAGGTTGGTATATTAATTATCTTAACTTATTATTATATATGTTAATTAATTGCCATGACACTTTTGTAGTTAGACGTCTACAGATATTCCCCTCCTAAAATATCCAAAAGCTGGTGTTAGATCAAGTGCCTGTGGTAGGCTGCTGTCATTATATACAAACTTCCCCCTTAAACACTTAGTCCAGGGATCAGCAATCTTTGGAACGGGCCGGTTTGTTTACTTGCGGCGTCCACAGCTTTGACCGATCGAGGCCCCCACTGGCCGCGGTTCGCTGTCCCAGGCCAATGGGGGCTGCGAGAAGCCGCAGCCAGCACATCCCTCAGCCCGTGCTGCTTCCCTGCTCTAGTCCCAGTTATCCCAAAACTTAGGGATGGCTATTAGGCCATTTATCTGTGCCACAGTTCATGTGCCTCAAGCCTTATGCTAACTGCTGAAGCCCAAGTCTTACAGGATACAGGCCTGTAGGTTCCTTGCATTACTGCAGAATAAAATTAATACTAAAGCTAGCTCTGTGGGTTATAGACCCTGTGAGCACAAACTTGGGTGTGGAGCCTAGGACTCATTAGCTAGGGTTTCACATGAGAGTAAGGGTTGCTCTAATGATCCCCATCCAGGTCAGTTACTAAAAGGAAAGATCTCTGCCTGACCCTGTCCAGGTTGGGTGAGCCTTTGTGCATGCCTGTTAAGGGCTTAGGACCACTTAAGACCCTCAGGCACGGTGAAAAAAGAATCCATCTGTCACATTAATTGTTCTGGCTCTTGAAACATAAAGACTGTCATTCCCAAGCTCCATTGAAGAGTGCTGGACTTGATGAATTTGGTCTTTTGCAAGACAGAGCCTGGAACAATAACAAATTGTCAACTAAATTGAAATTCCATATTTATGAGACATCTCTTTTATTCATTCTTCTATATGGCTCAGAAACACAGACAACGTATGGCAAACATATCAAAAGACTAAACAGTTTTCATATCAGATGTTTGTGTAAAAGTCTTTGAATAATATAGCAAGACAGAGTGATAAATGCGGAAGTGTTTAATCATCCTGGTATGTCCTCTGGAGAGACATTGCCACACCACAAGATGAATCTTTGGTAACATAGGCACTCTCTCTGCTCCAATCCTCAGGAAGAAGTGCTTATTTTGGAGTATTGACAGCCCCACCAGTGGAGCAAGAGCAGGCCTCTGATTTAGATGCTCCAGCTAGTTATTCATCTTCTTGCAGAGAGATGAGACTTGACAGGGAGTTGAGGAGATCTTTTCACCTCCTCCCAGCTATGACTTTCCTAGGGACCACTGGTACTTGATACTTTGGAGTCCCTCTCAACTGGTTGACCCTTTGTATTAGCCCTACTGGGGACCATGTGCCTCATAAGGCAGGTGTCCAGGTTGCATCCCTGTGTCCTATCACAACTCTCCCACATGGCATCTGCTGGATCCATTGGAGTATGAAGTGGAGGAAATGGAGCCAGGTCTGCAGATACCTATGGTGAGCTTATCCTCATCTCCATAGAAAGTAATTACTCTCCCTTCACCTTCTCTACCAAATGACTATATGCAATATCAGGAGCCACTGCACAGGAAAGTTATTTTCCTTTAGGAGCCTCCAATTTCATATCACTAACTTTCATATCAGGCTTTGTTAGCAAAATACAATTAGAACAACAACTCTAGATTGGCAGAATTTAAGGACAAACATCACCTCGAGGACAGAGCCCAATTTCAATCCTTCATTGAGGAAGGCAGGAAAATGGCAAAAACATCCTTACAAGCTTCAGTGGATGCAGTTGACATGGCATTTAGAGGGCTAGCCACTGGTATAGTTAAGAGGTGGGAGTTGGCTTAATTCTTTGGGGTTCCCCAGGGAAGTGCAGAATACCATGGAGGATTTAGCATTTGACTAGTCAAACTTGTTCAGTGAGAAAATTGATGAGTCAAACTCCTTGAAAGAATCTAGATCAGCACTCCGCTCCCTGGGAATTTACATCTCGGCCCTGAAAAGAAAATACCACAGATAGGTATATAGGGCAAGACCACCCTCTCCATAAACATTCTACCACCAGCATCCAGCCAAACTTCTGTTCAAGTGATAGAGTTCAGAGGCCTTGATTTTTCAGCCCCCTCTATTTGCACAAGCTCTACCCATTCCCATCCACCTGCTAAGGGCTACGTTTGACCGCCTACCTTTACTGATGCCAAGCACTTCTACCTCCCCTCATTCTTTGGGAGCCATCTCTCACCTTTTGCTCACATTTGGAACTCTATCATGATGACAAGTGATTTCTAGAAATCATTCACCATAGTTACTACATCAAATTTCAATTCCTTTCCCCCCACAACACCCTTTCCAGTTCCTCTTCAGGGATCACTTTTATGAGGTGATTTTTCACCAGGAGGTGGATTCTCTTTTCCAAAGAGAGACAATAGAATTAGTGCCACCTCAGTAACAGGGTAGAGGATTCTATTCCCCATACTTCTTAGTCCCCAGAAAAGACAGAGGGGGAAACCCATTCTGGACCTTTGACAACTAAACATCTTTATTTGAAAATTTAGGATGGTTTCACTATAATCAATTATCCCCAATCTATGGGAGGAAATCTGGTTATCAACTCTCGACATGAAGAGCACCTATTTCCATATAGATATTCATCTGTCCCACAGAAAGTATTTTTGGTTCCTGGTAGGTCAGAGTCCTTCCCTTTAGATTGGCAACGGCACCCAGGGTATTCACAAAGGTTTCTCTGTTGTGGCAGCCCAAATGAGATTTCACAGCTATACAATCTTCCCATAATTGTACAACTGGCTCCTAACAGGTCTCTTCAACCAAAATTTCAGGTGGGTGAGTTTGTTTCTTATCCATCTTCTAGAAGTGCTGGTTGTCTGTGTGAACAATAAGTCCAATTTGAGCCACACATGGATGATAAATTTATTCAGAGTGACACTGGACTCAGTTTCAGCAAAAGCTTTCCTCCCCAAAGAAATATTTCAAATCGATGAGCAATCTGATAACACAGATTACTTGGAAACAAACAAAATGATCAAAGTATGCCTTTTTCCTGCTTGGCCACGTAACCTCTTGAACTTATATGACACCATTTGCCAACCTTCATCTATGATGCTTACAAGCCAGGCTTTGGTTTGTGTACTTACCAAAAAAGGGTCACACGAACACCAGAGTGACTGTTCCCACGAGGGTCATTGCTTCTCTTAGCTGGTAGCTGAACCTGGAATGAGTGTAAGTGGGAGTCCCCTTCAACACCCCCACCTACAGTGCCATTATCATAACAGACTCATGCCTTCTGGGGTAGGGTTCTCCCCTGAACGACCACACCATACAAGGCACTTGGACACCATGGGAGTCTGGGCTGCACATCAACCTGCTGGAACCGAGAGCAGTCTATCTGGCCTCCTGGGCCTTTCTCCTACTCGCACATTCGCTCCATATCCGTATAACATCAGAGAACATCACCAATGTCTCTTATATAAACAAGCAGGGTAGAGCAAAATCCCTTCCCCTCTGCCTGGAATCTAGTAGGCTTGGAGTTGGTGGATCATAAACCACGTTTCTATCCAAACCACATACCTACCACGTGTTCAGAATTCTCTCATGGACAGCCTAAGCCAGTATCTCTCTGCGGACCATGAGTGGGAAATATACAACTCTGTCCTGAGAGACACACAACTGGGACACCCAAATGGGATCTCTTCGTGTCCCTGATGAATAGGAAGCTTTTCTTGTCCTGCTCTAGAGCAGCTATGGGCCATGTCTCTCAGGGCAACACTCTCCTGTTATCATGGTCAAACCAACTCATATATGCCTTTTGCCTCATATATCCCGCCGCTGTCACAACTCTTGAGAAAAGTCCAGAGTCATTCTCACAGCAACCAACTGACCCAGAATGTCAACCCGTTCTCCTATCAGGATCCATTCCTTCCCAGAATTTCTAACTAAGGAAGATGGCAAAAATCACTCCAATCCATACCCACTTCACCTCACCGGTTTTTGGATGGACATCAGATCTAGAATTATCATGTTCAGAAGCCATCGAAGTCATTCTTGCTCAGAGTAAGATTCAACTTGGATCTGCTACCTAGCTAAATGGAGATGTTTTTCTACCTAGATATAGCACCATCAGTTTTCCTCAGATTCTGCAGATATCTCAGTCATTTTACATTATCTCCTGTCATTGAAGAACACAGGTCTTTTTCTTAGCTTGTCGCAGGTCTATCGCAGCATGGTCAGTGCCTTCTTCCTTCAGAAGATGGGTGTTCCATTTTTACTCACACAACAATAGTTAATTCCTGAAGGGTTTAGTCAAGACCATCATACCAGTTGTTGCCTACACCGCAATGGGACCTCAGTCTCATCCTGTCAATACCCACCAGATCACCATTTGAATCTTTAGTAACATTCTCTATGTCCCACCTTTCCAGTTGCTATTATTTCAGCCAGAAGGGTGGGAGCACTCATGGCTGATGTACCATCTGCCATTTTTCACAAGAAGAAAGTCTCCTTCCACCTTCTTCCTAAATTCCTCCCTAAAGTAAAGGCTGAATCCCATGTCAACCAACCTGTCCACTTTCTGAAACCCCATGCTCCCATTGAAGAGAAGAGACTTCATTCCCTACATGTCAGATGTGCCCTGGCATTCTACCTGCTAAGGACCAAACTAATCAAAAAATCACCAACACATATTTCTTGCTCTAGCAGAAAGCACAAGTAATATCTTCTCAGAGAATCTCTAAATGGATTTCTGGTTGCAACATACACCAAATAGTATGCAAGTCCCCCACAGATGGGGTAAGGGCACACTCCAACTGCACATGTGCAGTCAAACGGACACATATTGTGATTGGGTTTTTTTTCCTGAGGGGAGGGCACAGGGGTTGTTTGACTAAAGAAGAGCAGCTTTATGTTCCAGATGGGGGTGTCCTGGGAATTCTTCTGATAAAGGCTGCATAGGAGAAGTGGTGAAACTACACATCTAACAGCTAGTCTGGCCTTACTCATTTCAAGGCCAACTATGCCCTTTTGGGGGCTGTATTGGTTGGCTCTGCACTGAACCTTTTTTCAGGAGGACTTCCTGTCACCAGGCACTCACAGCTTGGGTTGTGCTGGCAAAATGGATCTAGCCCTTTGTATGGAAAGGAAATATCAATTCATCAAGCACTGAAATGCAACCACTGCTGGGATAGAAGATGGCAGCCCTTAAACAGTGTATATCAACACTAAACAATAGTGGACATAGAAAGTGAAAAATACTTTAGATAACTGAAATAGCAAAGACATTTTAGTTAGACAATGCAATTATCCAGGTGGAATTTTGCCAGAACACTGAGGATAACACCCATGAACTTGCAAAAATGAATGCTGTGGGATTTTAATTACCCCATATGGTCAGGATATCAGTTTTATATCTCATCAGCATATATTATAAGTGGATGACAATGGACTTGTTCAGGCAATCCTTTGCTTCTCTCTCTTTTCCAGGAATTCAAGAAGTGAATGTGTGTTTCCTTGTGTCTGCTTCCAGATACCTTACTTTTAGGAAAAAAACTATTTTTTTCTCTGCTGTTTCAGTAATTCAGTCACAGTGACTTCTAATTAATTAATAAAGATCTCAATAAGTTAAGGACCCTTTCCAGTTTCTCAAGTAATGATTTGTTACTTGTAATTCATGAATCCGCATAATGTGGTAACTTTTGTCACCAAGTGCCTTTGCTTCTTTTAAATTAATGTAATTAATTAACCATTCTTGCATAAATTCTTGTTAAGCTACCTTTAATTTTACCATAGTGTACCAAAAATTTCCACTTAACAATATTTTACATGGACAAATCCTCCTTCAATATCACTTGGCGTATTTTTAGAATAAATCACTGTGCTATGTAAACTGTTTTATTTTTGAATGAATTGCACTGACAATGTTGAAAATTTAACAGTTAAGCTTTTCAGTGGATTTGAGGTTATTACACTTATTGCTACTCACTTTTAATTAACCAGTCTGACTCATGGCATCTAAAAAGGAAACACAACACTTTCAGCTCCACTGAATAATTCCAACCCTACTGACTTTGTTTGGAATGTAGCTTTTCATTTGTGTAACTTTTTACATGATAACAAAGCAACACTTTTCCACATGGGTATGTTTTCATCTAATCCTGTAAAACTGTTTTGTTTGTATTATATATGAGAAGTAATGTAAATGTTCATATTTTCTCTACTAACCAGACATGCCAAACCTGCCAAAAAAAAAAAAAAAAAGCAGAAATTGGGCTTGTTTTTGGTTTAATTGGCTTGTGAGTTGCTTGTTGGCTAGTGTTTGGCTTGTAGCTTGTTGCTTATTGTAGCTTGCTGCTGCTTTTTTTTTTGATCGGCTCTGAGCAAGCAGGGACAAGCAGAGGCAAGGTGGGTAGTCAGGGTCCACAGCGGGCCCACCACAGTCCCAGACTGCACGGCAGGGGGGATCTAGTCACATAGAGTGTTGGGGTTTTTAAAGATTGGCTTGTTTTGTCCTGTTTTGAAATGGGATTAGCTTGATTTTTGGCTTATGATCAAATTTGGGGTGCTTATTTACTGTGTGAAAGTGCTGCTAACCTGTGTCACATCATTATTTTTAGCTTCTCTTAATTAAATGACTACTACTACAAATAATACTGATTACCCCTTTTGGACTAGATTATACTACTGTAACTTTGGATCTGTCCCCACAGAAACACAGTGAAAAGAAATGCAGGATGACCCAAAAGCTTAAGGTGAATTCACTTGAGTCTCAGCTAGAGTCTTTGATCACCAAATGTATAAAATCTGCTGAGTCAAAAACAAAATCTTCCCTCCACTTGCTAGTAGAATTTTTCAGCTGGAATCCATGCAAATTCTTCCTCCTCCTTGGCTGTAATCACTGAGTTATCTAGTCAGATAAACAATTAACCAATCACTCAGTTAATTATATAGATTTAAAGAAAGCTATTACAAGAAAATACTAAAATTAGAATAGCAAACTCTAAATGACTCTTTCCACATTATCATATTTAAATAAGAGAAAAGTTGGGGAAACATACTAGTTGAGACAATTTAACTAAAACAGTTTGGCTAAAATCAAACAACATTCAAAGTATAGATTTAAAATAAAAGAAAATATTTTTCCCTCCTAATTTTTCCTTTCTAGAATTAACATTGCCAGGGCTTCTCTGTTACAGGGTTAACAATATCACTAACCAGTTGCAAAATTCCTCAAAGTTAGGGGAGAAAAGCCTGCTTTCTAATCCTGGACTCAGCTTTTCCCAGCCCATACAATGCACCTGATCTTTTGCAAAGCAGCTGCCCTGACTACTTGCCCTCATGGAGTCTGAGTCCAGCGACAGGGACATTTTTGCATACTCAATTTGAGCATACTCAAAACTACCACACCCAATTCCAGTAACTTCTGCATGTGGAGAGCTAATTATGCATCTGCTTAGCAACAATGACCCAGACACAACTCATTCCCACTCCCAATAGGCATGTGGGTTACATTACAGTGCAGTTATATGTATCTTGTAATCTTCCACAGTTAGAACGAAACCTTCCCATAAATATGCACTAAATATGAAGTCTAATTGTGCTACCATTTGAGTAGAATAGCTAATCTCCAAATAATTTAGTCAGCCCAGTATTGGGCCCTGAAAGGAAATAGACAGACATGCACATGCTTTCTTCGGCTATTATGGATTATGAGAACATCCATAATTGTGCATAGCATTGTTATTATGACTCTGGCCGTTTCTGCTTTTATTGTTTCTTCAGCTGATACTTATTAAACAACTAAAGTGTGACACTCATTTGTAGCTCTTTAATGAATGAGAAGAATAGTGAAAGTTGAACTATCTTCTTCTGAACTTGTGACCACAAGGGCTTGTCTACACTAGCATTGTTTGGGAATTTTTAGCTGGAATTAATTTCCAATAGATAAGGCCCTTTTCACAAAATTAAAACTTTCTGCCAGAAAATTTCAATTTTCTTGAAAAATTTGCATTTTCGAGTGGGAAAATTGAAATGATGGCTCCTCAGCTGCCCGCCTTCAAGGCTCTTGCAGACAGGAGTATGGAGAGCACTGGGAAGGGAGGGTCAGGTCAGGCGCCCGCCCCCCCCCCGCAGCTGAATGAGAGATGTGTACAGAAGTGTATGTGTGTCACCTCTCCCAGTGTGTGTGTGTGGGGGGGGGGGGAAGAGGGTGTGTTTGTCACCCCTCCCCATGTGAACCCTAAAGACTTAAAGATAAGAACATAAATAAAAAGAATCCAACTATGTGGTATTTCTTTTTAATAGGGGCTCAGTCAACTTGATGTTAATTTGAATATTTGTACTGCATAATTCTGATTGATTGCCATTGAACTAGCTTGAATACGAGTAATTTTACCAGGTGTCCCATATTCAGCATAGGGAAATATGGTCACCCTACCTAAAAAGTATGGCTCGGGTGTGGGAATCTTCCTAATATCATCTGCAGTGAAGGCTGACACAAAGAACTCATTTAGCTTCTCCACAACAGCCCTGTCTTCCTTGAGTACTCCTTTAGCACCTGAATTGTCCAGTGTCCCCAATGATTGTTTGGCAGGTTTCTTGCTTCTGATGTAATTTAGAAAAATGCCATTAGTTTTGTGTCTTGCTAATTGCTCTTCAAATTCTCTTTTGGACTGCCTAATTATACTTTTGAACTTCACTTGCCACAGTTCATATTCCTTTCTCTTTTCCACTGTAGGATTTGACTTCCCATTTTTAAAGGATGACTCTTTGCCTCTATCTGTCTCTTTTACTCTGTCATTTAGCCATGGTGGCATTTTCTTAGTGTTTACTGTTTTGTTGTTGTTGTTGTTGTTGTTGTTTTTGGGGGGTGGATATATATTTAATTTTGGCCACTATTATTAATTATTTTATTAATTAATTACATTATGATAGCTATTACCGAGTGGTTCAGCAATATTCAACTTTTGGACCAGATCCTGTGTGCTACTTAGGACTAAACTGAGAATTCCCTTTCCTTTTGTGGGTTATGGAACTAGCTGATCCAAGAAGCAGTCATTAATGGTGTCTAGAAATGTTATCTCTGCATCCCATCCTGAGGTGACATAGAGTCATAGAACTGGAAGGAACATCAGGAGGTCATCTAGTTCAGTCCCCTGCACTCAAGGCAGGAATAAGTATTATCTAGACCAGGTGTCTCAAAGTCCCAGCCCGCAGGCCATCTGTGGCCCGAGAACCTCCCCACTGTGGCCTGTGGAGGAGAGACACATGCAGACATGCTGCAGACAATGTCTGCTGCAGGCGCCTCTCCCCGCAGCTCCCATTGGCTAGGGGAGAGGGACAGAGATACTATCTCTAGTCGCTGGGCAGAGTCAGCCATGGAGGCAACATCACTTTTTTCCACAATAAATATAAACAAGTCAAAATACCGAACACAACTATCTTGCTGCAATCCTGAAGGTTTCAACTGCTCAGTCACTGAGGACAAACATCAACAAACTGACAGAACTGAAGTGTTGCCAGGTGTCTGGCAAACACTAAAAACTCTCTGGAAGGCTAAGAATTGCATAAAGTTGTATGACAGTTTTATTATTTCTAAGAAATTCGAAATAAAAAAAAAATACAATATGAATGTTTTCTTTTCTGAACACCATCTTCAGTGACATTATTGGCCCGCTGGGAGGATTTGAGGACTGGCACTGGCCCTAAGGTAAATTGAGTTTCAGACCCCAATCTAGATTATCCCTGACAGGTGTATATCCAACTTGCTCTTAAAAATACCCAATGATGGAGATTCCACAACCTCCCTAGGCAATTTTTTCCTGTGCTTAACCACTCTGACAGTTAGGAAGTTTTTCCTAATGTCCAACCTAAACTGCCCTTGCTGCAATTTAAGCCCATTGCTTCTTGTCCTATCCTCAGAGGTTAAGAAGAACATTTTTTCTCCCTCCTCCTTGTAACAAATTTTTATGTACTTGAAAACTGTTATCATGTCCTCTCTGTCTTCTCTTCTCCAGACTAAACAAACTCAATTTTTTTCAATCTTCCTTCATAGGTCATGTTTTCTAGACCTTTAATCATTTTTGTTGGTCTTCTCTGGACTTTCTCCAATTTGTCCACATCTTTCCTGAAATGTGGTGCCCAGAACTGGACACAATACTCCAGTTGAGGCCTAATCAGCATGGAGTAGAGCGAAATAATTACTTCTCGTGTCTTCCTAACAATACTCCTGCTAATACATCCCAGAATGATGTTTGCTTTTTTTGCAACAGTGTTACACTGTTGACTCATATTTAGCTATGACCCCCAGATCCCTTTCCACAGTACTCCTTCCTAGGCAGTCGTTTCCCATTTTGTATATGTGCAACTGATTGTTCCTTCCTAAGTGGAGCGCTTTGCATTTTTCCTTATTGAATTTTATCCTATTTACTTCATACCATTTCTCCAGTTTGTCCAGATCACTTTGAATTTTAATCCTGTTCTCCAAAGCACTTGCAATGCCTCCCAGCTTGCTATCCTCCAAAATCTTTATAAGTGTACTCTCCATGCCATTATCTAAATAACTGATGAAGATACTGAACAGAACCGGACCCAGAACCAATCCCTGTGGGACCTCAATCTTTATGCCCTTCCAGCATAACTGTTAACCACTGATAACTACTCTCCGGGAATGATTTTCCAACCAGTTATGCACCCACCTTATAGTAGCTCTATCTAGGCTATATTTTCCTAGTTTGTTTATGAGAAGGTCATGTGAGACAGTATCAGAAGTCTTACTAAACTCAAGATATACCACATCAACCGCTCCCCCCTATCCACGGCTTGTTAACCTGTCAAAGAAAGCTATCTGGTTGGTTTAACAGTATTTGTTCTTGACAAATCCATGCTGACTGTTATTTATCACCTCATTGTCTTCTAGGTGTTTGCAAATTGATTGCTTCATTATTTGCTCCATTATCTTTTTGGGTACAGATGATAAGATGACTGGTCTGTAATTCCCTGGCTGTTCTTATATCCCTTTTTATAGATGGGCACTATATTTGTGCTTTTCCAGTCTTCTGGAATGTCTCCCATCTTCCATGACTTTTCAAAGATCATTGCTAATGGCTCAGATATCTCCCAAGTCAGCTCCTTGAGTATTCTAGAATGCATTTCATCAGGTCTGGTGATTTGAAGACATCTGACTTGTCTAAGTAATTTTTATCTTGTTTTTTGCCTATTTTAGGCTCTGATCCTACCTCATTTTCACTGGCTTTCACTATTTTAGACATCCCATTGCCACCAACCTTCTTGGAGTAAACCGAAACAAGGAAGTCATTAAGCACTTCTGCCATTTCCACATTTTCTGTTACTGTCTTTCCCTCCTAATTGAGTAATGGGCCTACTCTATCCTTGATCTTCCTCTTGCTTCTAATGTGTAGTAAGATGAGGCCCTGAGACATAAACCCTTGGTATCAGAGGCCTGGTATGAGGCCTGAGGCCTGAACTGAAGTAATGGTCAAGACATTTCTAACATAAAGCAAAGTTAGGCTGTGAGCCAGAGGCAGGCCCTGCTCACAGAAGTTGGCAAAAGCATGTAAGCACTAATAAATATGCCAGGACGCCACCCACATAGATAACAAGGAGCAGGCAGACCCAGCCTAAAGATAGGATAAAAGGACACTATGATGGATAGACAATATGATGGATAGACAATATGAAAGAACAATACAATGGATAGATGATGAATAGACAATATGAAAAGACAATACGATGAATAGACAGTATGATGGATAGACTTATTTGTTCAAACCAATCTGCATCATGAGAAAGGCAACACCGTAATGCATAGAGGGGCTGTACCACAGTGCGTTCAATGATGCAAAACCTGTTTGTGCCTGTGTAT
Organism: Trachemys scripta elegans; assembly: GCF_013100865.1. Lineage (NCBI taxonomy): Eukaryota > Metazoa > Chordata > Testudines > Emydidae > Trachemys > Trachemys scripta. Next base: position 257,189,802 of record NC_048298.1, on the reverse strand, counting down.
AAAAATGCATCCCTGAGTGGACGTCTTTGTCTGGCCTAGGAGGCAGTGGAGAATCCCACCACTGACTGAGCCGGTCCATTGTCAGGGGACACATATTCATAGTACATCCTGTAGAGTCTGCGGGAAACTATTACTATGCTTCATTTGACAATAAACCTGGCCAGGTGCCTTTGTACCTTATTAGAGTCTGTGACCATTGGGGGTTCTCTTGGGGTCTGGTGTGTCAGTGATCTGCACAGAGCCGGGACAGCACACAGAGGGAACACACACACGCAGCCGACTGTTATCATCATTGAACAGAGCATAGCACCACACCGGTAGTGTCTGATGACATAATGCATTTGTAGAATGTTTTCTTGTTTCCTTTTATGTCACTAGCTAGTTTGACCTTGTTTTGTGCCTTGGCTTTTCTAATTTTGTCCATACATACGTGTGTTATTTGTTTATATTCATCCTTTGTAATTTGACCGAGTTTCCACTTTTTGTAGGACTCTTTTTTTGAGTTTTAGATCATTAAAGATCTCCTGGTTAAGCCAGGGTGGTCTCTTGCCATACTTCCTATCTTTCTTATGCAGTGGGATTGTTTGCTCTTGTGCCCTTAATAATGTCTCTTTGAAAAACTGCCAACTGTCTTCAATTGTTTTTCCCCTTAGACTTGCTTCCCATGGGATTTTACGTACATGGGAGTTTGCTAAAGCCTGTGTTCTTGAAATCCATTGCCTTTATTATACTGTTCTCCCTCCTACCATTCCTTAGAATCGTGAACTCTACCACCATTTCATGATCACCTTCCACTTTCAAATTTTCAACCAGTTCCTCCCTATTTGTCAAAATCATATCTAGAACAGTCTCCCCCCTAGTAGCTTTCTCCACCTTTTGAAATAAATAAAAAAAAATGTCTCCAATACATTCCAAGAACTTGGATAATCTGTGCCCTACTGTGTTATTTTCCCAACAAATGTCTGGGTAGCAGAAGTCCCCCATCACCACCAAGTCCTGTGCTTTGAATGATTTTGTTAGTTGTTTAAAAAAAGCCTCATCCACCTCTTCTTCCTGGTTTGGTGGTCTGTAGTAGACCTCATACCATGACATCACCCTTGTTTTTTACCCCTTTTATCCTTACCCAGAGACTTGCAACAAGTCTGTCTCTTATTTCTATCTCAACCTCCGTCTAAATGTATACATTTTTAATATATAAGGAAATATCTATTTCCTTTTTTCCCTGCCTGTCCTTCCTGGACAAGCTGTATCCTTCTATACCAATGTATAGTCATATGTACTATCCCACCAGGTTTCTGTGATGCCAACGATGCCATAGCTGTGTTTATTTACTAGCATTTTGAGTTCTTCCTGCTTATTCCCCATACTTCTCACATTAGTATACAGACATCTAAGATACTGATTTGATTACCATCCAGTTCTGTCTTGTCTCCCCCTTATTTCTCCTATAACAACCCATGCTCCCTCCAGAGTCTGACCCTTCTCCCATGTCACCATGTTTTTGACTTGCCTGTGGGCTTTGGTCATCTGCCCCCGTTGAGACCAAGTTTAAAGCCCTCCTCACTAGATTAGCCAGTCTGTAGCCAAATATGCTCTCCCCCTTCCTTGATAGGTGGACCGTATCTCTGTTTAGCTGTCCTGCTTCCTGGAATAGCATCTCATGGTCAAGGAAGCCAAAGCCCTCCTGGTGACACCATCCTCGCAGCCAGGCATTCACCTTGAGGATGCATTTGTCTCTACCAAGGCCCCCACCCTTGACTGGAAGGACTGAAGAGAACACTACCAGTGCTCCCAGAGCCCTGTAGTCACTTCTGATCTGCTGAGGGTCATACCTCACAGTATCATTAGTGCCCACATGGATGAGTAGCATGGGGTAGTAGTCAGAGGGCTGGATGATCCTCGACAATCCCTCCTTAACATCTCAGAAAAGGGCCTCTGGCAGGCAGCATATCTCCCGGAATGTCATGTCAGGGTAACAGATGGGTGCCTCCGTTCCCCTCAGAAAAGAGTCTCCAACCACCACTACCCTATGTTTCCTCCTGGGAGTGGTGTCTGTGATCCTTCCAGCCTTGGGGGTACATGGTTTCTCCTCTTCAACCTTTGGGGGTGGTTCATCATCAGTCATTGACAGGGCAGCATAACGATTCTCCATTACCATGGTGGGTTGGTTGGGAGTAGGGGTGGAGCAGGGGTGGAGTAGGTGGTGCCTGCTGTCAGAAGTAACCAGCAGCCAATCTCCTCCCTGTACCAGACCCTTATCCTCCGACCCCAGTGGCATGACAGCAGTCCTCTCTAGCTGGATAGTGTCCTCAGCCTCGGAAGTCTCCATATGAATATTCTCGAGGAATTCCTCATGTGCATGTATGCTCCTCAGCCTATCTACCTCCTCCTGTAGCTGTCCCACCTTCTTCCTGAGAGATTCCACCAGGAGGCACCTCTCACACTGGATGGTCCCCCCACCCTGGCTTTCTGTGAGTGGGAAATGCAGGCCATAGTCCCTGCAACTCCAGACCAGGATCTGGGTAGAGGCATCCATGGTTAGGTTCTCTGTCTGGATACAGGAACAGGTGGAGGAGACAGGAGCAGTGTTGGCACTGGCGATGTGGCCCTTCCTAACCATGGTGATTTTATTACAACTCCCTCTCTCAAATTCCCCTGCTAGCTCCCCTTGGTCACATAGCCTCTGGCTTTTAAGGCCTTCCCTCCTAAGTCAGCCCTACCCCCATCATTAATCATCACAATGCTGATTGAGGCTGATCAAGGGGACAAAAGTTCAAACTGTCCCCAAACACACAATCCCAATTGACCCTGTAACTGAAATAACCTGAAAGAAAAAGAAAAACACAAGCAGCCAAACAAACTCACTCACCCCAAGGTTAGTTCTCACACCTTATTCGTTCAGCAAGGGGATCTCCTTCATCCTCTCTACGCCCCCCCCCCATTTGCAGTCCCCTGTTCGCTAGCTCCCCTTGGTCGCTTAGCCTCTGACATGTATCCAGTCAATAGGGGATAGCTGAAACCCTCATTATTGTTGATTTTTTTGTTTATTTTTATAGCCTCTTTAATCTCCCTGAGCATTTCATGGTCATCATCACTATCCTGGTCAGTTGGTCGGTAATGTATTCCTACTGCTATACTCCTATTATTCAAGCATGGAATTTTTATCCATAGATTTATTTAAGATTTGTACTATATTTGACTCAATGCTTTGTTTCACGTACTGTGCCATTCTCCCACCAGCATGACTTACTTCTCATTCCTATATATTTTATACCGTGGCATTACCGTGCCCCATTGATCATCATTACACCAAGTTTCTATGATATGTGTTTATATCAATATCCTCATTTAATACCAGGTACTCAATTTCAACCATCTTACTATTAGACTTCTATTATTTGTATATAAGCACTTATAAAATTTGTTAATATTTAGTTATCCACCTTCATGTAATGTAATTGAATGGGACTCTTTTTTCATTTGACTGTTTCTCTTCAGTTCCTATCACCGTCTATCCTTTCCTGCTTATTAGGATATAGAGAACCACTATTAAAACATCCTCCCCAAGTGATGTCTCTAAACCGTGTGCTCCTAAACACGTCACATTTCTCCCAGCCCTTCATTTAAAAACTCCTCTTCAATCTTTTTAATTTTATATGCCAGTAACTTGGTTCCATTTTGGTTTAGGTCAAGCCCATTCTTTGTATAAAGGCCCTTCCTTCCCCCCCCCCAAAATCCCCCAGTTCCTAATACACCTAAAACCCTCATCCCTACACCATCAGCTCATCCACACATTGAGACCTTGCAATTCTGCCTTTCCAACTGGTCTTGCCTGTGGAACTGGAAACATTTCAAAGAATGTTACCATGGAGGTCCTATACTTTATTAGTAGTCTATATTTGGCCTCCAGAACTTCTCTCTTACCTTTCCTTATGTTATTGATACCTACATGCACCATGACCACTGTCTCCCCCCACGCACCCCCGCCCCAAGTACATACAGAAATCTGTGTAGATCCCGAGAGATAAACTTTTACACCTGGCAGGCAATTTACCATACAGTTCTCCTGGTCATCACAAACCCAACTATTTAAGTTACTACTAATTGAATCCCCCATTACTATTACCTGTCTCTTCCTAATAATGGGGGTTCACTCCCCTGGCAGGGTATCTGTGGTGGAGAGGATACCATGACATGATCTGGAAGGAGGATCCCACCTATGGAATCATTTCCCTCCACTCCAGTTTGATGTTCTCCTTCCAAGGCTTCCATCCTCCTCAACAGCACAGAGGCTGTCAGACTGAGGATAGGACCACTCTACTATGTCCTGGGGCATCTAATTTATGTAGCTATCTGTCTCCCTTAGCTCCTGCAGTTCAGCCTCTCTGTTCTCAAGAGCCTGTACTCAGTCTTTGAGGGCCAAGAACTGCTTGCAGCGAGTCGACACATACGCTCCCTGTCCACAAGGCACACAGTGCAATAAAATGAATAGTTCCCACTCCTTCTGGACTTCTCCCTGCATTGTTTACTCTTGCAGCTTTGTTTATTTGTTTGTTTTTCATTTTTTTGGTGTGTGTTAGTTTTTGTTCCTTATTGGGATGTGGGGAGTGGGTGTTTATTGGACTACATTTAGAGAATGTTAGGTGTGTCTGGCTCACACTCTCACTAACTCCCTCACAAAGCTCCCCTGTTTGCTGCTCCTGTTCACTAGCTCTTTCAGTAGCTTAGGAGTTCACTTTTTAAATCTCTGTTCTCCCTGAGTAGCCCCACCCGTTGTTAAGGGATCCCTCTCATAATTTGATTTAGCCAATCCTAGAACCTTGGCATCATTAAACATCATATATTTCAGTGAAGTAATTGTAGATTTTGAATAAAGATGTGTTATAAACAGATGTGTCAGATTTCATACCTAAGAAGTTTTGAGAATAAAAAGCAATGGTTGGCAGTAAATGTTGTGGATTTTCATCTTGTAATTGCTCCATTGCTACTGAATCATTTTGATTTCCTGGAATGTTTTGTCTGTGTCTCAGAATGCATTAGCAGGTTCATGTATCTAATGGATATCAAAATGTTCTTGGCTAAAGTTGTAATGCCTGTAGATAACATTTGATAATTCAGAACTTTCCCAGTATTTAAGGTCACTAAAGGTCTCCCAACGTTTCTGCCCTACTGCTGTGTAAGTCTTTCACCTGGTACCATTTTTGCTTGCTATCACCATCCTGTCCACACTCTTTTCCCCCCTACCACTGTATATTGTCTTTTTTATTTATTTATTTTATTCTTCAGTGTTTCACCAAAGTCTTAAAACTTTTAAGTGTATGTTTTAGTGCATGGGAAAAAAATCCAGTTACTGTACATATTCATTTACCACATTTCAAGGATTACTGTCTCAGGTGACTTAATAGCTTTTCAAAATATCAACATTTAAAAGGATGCAACTAAAAGTCTTGTGTCAAATGTAACTGTTATTAACTGAAACTTTTCCTTACATGTATCTGTGTAAAACATAGAAATGTAGGAATGAACCTCAAGAGGTGATCGAGTCCAGCTTCCTGTACCGAGGCAGGACCAAGTATACTTAGATCATCCTTGATATGTGTTTATTTAACCTGTTCTTAAAAACCTACAGTGTTGAAGATTGCACACCCTCCCTGTGAAGTCCATTCCAGGGCTTAACTATTCTGATAATTATACCATTTTTTCCTGATATCTATTCTAAATATCCCTTGTTGCAATTAAGCTGATCATGTGTTGTCCTACTTACAGTGGACATAGAGAGCAGTTGATTACCTCCTCTTTATAACAACCCATAACATATTTGAAGACTGTTATCAGGTCCCTCCTCAGTCTTCTTTTCTTAAGACTAAACATGCCCAGGTTGTTGTTTCTTTAATCTTTCCTCATAGATCAGGTTTTCTAAACCTTTTATACTCTTGCTCTCCTCTGGACTTTCTCCAATTTGTCCACATCTTTCCTAAAGTGTGGCACCAAAAATTGGATTCAGTACTCCAGCTGAGGACTTGCCAGTGCAGAGTAGAACAGAACAATTACCTCCCATGCCTTATTTTAGACATTCCTCTTGATACACTCCAGAATATTGGCCTTTTTTGCAATTGCATTATATTGTTGATTCATATTAAATTTGTAATCGCTTATAATGCCCAGATCCTTTTCAGCAGTATTATAGGTCCTCCTTTTTCCATTTTTTAGTAAATAAGATACTATGTTTACCCTTCTCCAGTCCTCTGAGACCTCACATGTCCTTCAGGAGCTGTCATTCCCTGACAACTTCCTCCACCTTTCTTGTGCTTTTAATGTTTTTATAGAACTTCTTCTTACTGCCTTTTATATCCCTTGGTAGTTGTAACTCAATTTATGCTTTATCCTTTATGATGTTGTCCCTGAATGCTTGTGCTATTCTTTTGTACTCATCCTTAGCAAGTTGTCCATGTTTCCCCTTTTTGTAGAATTCCTTTTTAATTTTCAGGTTGTTAAAGAGCTTCTGATGGAGCCATATTGGCCTCTTACTATTCTTCCTATCTTTCCATTGCATCAGGATAGTTTGCTGTTATGTCTTTAATGTTGCAAATTTATCATCTTTGAACTGGTAGACTTTTCTGGACATAAGTGTATTTCAAACTACTTGATTTAAAATAGGAATCTGATTTTTATGAGATTCTGTTAAAAGGGGTGGGGGGAAAGAGAGCAAGAATGAGAGAGAGGGAGAGAGAGAAAATACTCATGGCCTGATCAGTTACTAAGCAAGACATATACCCTTCAAAAATAGGTTTATAATGAAAGTTCTCACAAGTTTTCAGGTGAGTGTGTTATAGTGTTGCAGTTGAGTCTCATATAAAATATGGCCTGGGAACTGCATCTGCTCTCTAATCTGCTGAAGTTAAATGAAGAAATGCTTTGTCCCCTTCCCATCACCGCTTTTTTTTCCTGGCTTTCTAGTCTGATGCTGACATTGCAGTGTGCCAGTGTTAACTAATGAGAATAAAGATTTATTTAAAGGCCATAAAATAGCAATTTGTTTTCACTACTACGAAAGGGTAAAAACTACTTTATAGTAAATGTTTAGTATTGATTAAGTACCTGATCCAAAGCATTTTGAATTCATTAGAGTGACTCTCAATGGGCTTTGATCGGGCCCTGAATGAATATAAAATCCACTGCTATGGTATTCCTATCACTAATGAAATTCCATCTGCCTTGAACTTACTCATTGCTCCACTCCTGCTATGTGATAGATATGTATCATCATGAGGTATTACCCACTAAGAATTACCCAGTGGTATTAGAAGGAAAAAAAGAAATAATCAATGATTAGGAGATATTGGTAAATCACAACATAGAGTATTGTTTCTATAAAAGATTTGAAGGATGCAGCTAATTTTAAGTAAATAATTAAGAGTCTGATCCTACAAATTGTTGAACACTTTCTGCAAGTGTTGAGTGCCCTCAATTCCTATAGACTTTAAGGGCTGTTTAATCTAGCGCTGAAAGACATAGTAAGAATCAATGACTGGAAGCTGAAGCCAGAAACATTCAAATTAGAATAAGATACATGCTTTTTTTTAAAATGGTGATTAACCGCCGGAGCTGGGGGGGAATCAACTAAGTAAGTGGTGGATTCTTCATCTTTTGATATCTTCGAATCAAGAAAGGGATCTAGGGTTATAGTGGACCACAAGCTAAATATAAGCCAACAGTGTGATGCTGTTGCAAAAAAAGCAAACATGATTCTGGGATGTATTAACAGGTGTGTTTTAAGCAAGACACGAGAAGTCATTCTTCCGCTCTACTCTGCTCTGGTTAGGCCTCAGCTGCAGTATTGTGCCCAGTTCTGGGCACCGCATTTCAAGAAAGATGTGGAGAAATTGGAGAGGGTCCAGAGAAGAGCAACAAGAATGATTAAAGGTCTTGAGAACATGACCTATGAAGGAAGGCTGAAAGAATTGGGTTTGTTTAGTTTGTTAAAGAGAAGACTGAGAGGGGACATAATAGCAGTTTTCAGGTATCTAAAAGGGTGTCATAACTCCACCAGAGAGGTCCTTTGGGGCCATCTGCCTGTCCCAAGGCAGGATAAAGGAGGAGGGTTGGGCGTGGGGCTAGCAACTCCACCCCATAAAAAAAAATAATTTGCTACAGAAACGCCAACAATAGAGATAACAGAGACTTTTAACCTGGAAAAAGAAGGGCCTTCAACTCAAAGACACATGACGCTGGGTGGTGAAAGTCATGAGGAAGTCACTAAGCCGATTACCCTTCTTGCAACTAGGAGGATTACCATTGGTACATGGAATGTGAGGACCATGTACGAGTCAAGAAAGATGGCGCAGGTCGCAGCAGAGATGAGGAGCAACAACCTGACCCTACTAGGCATTAGCGAGACAAGATGGACGCAAGCTGGACAGAGACAATTGTTGACAGGAGAGCTGTTGCTGTATTCCGGACATGAAGAGAGCGACGCACCCCACACACAGGGAGTAGGCTTCATGTTGTCCAAGCAGGCACAGAGAGCACTGATTGGTTCGGAGGCACATGGTTCCAGGATCATCACAGCATCCTAAAATGAAGAGGATTAAGATGAATGTTGTACAGTGCTATGCTCCAACCAATGACAGTGAAGAGGGGGACAAAGACTATTTTTACAACAGACTTCAGAAAATATTAGAGACTCTCCCAGACAAAGACATTACCATCCTTATAGGAGACTTTAATGCCAAAATTGGACCTGACAACACAGGATATTAACAAGTCATGGGGACCCATGCTCTGGGAGAGATGAGTGAGAATGGAGAGAGATTTGTGGATTTGTGTGCACTTAACAACCTGGTCATAGGAGGTAGCATCTTTCCTCACAAGAGGATCCACAAGAGTACCTGGGTATCGCCAGCAGGCACGATAGAAAACCAGATCAATCATGTCTGTATTAGTAAGAAGTTCAGAAGATCTTTGCAGGATGTTAGAGTTAGAAGAGGAGCAGATGTAGCATCCGACCATCACTTAGTGGTGGCCAGATTGAAGCTGAAGCTGAAGAAGAACTGGATAGACGTGTCAGGTAGAAGAGAGAAGTACAATGTCAGCCTTTTGAAGGATCATAAGATCAAGGAAGATTTTCGACTGACGCTGAAGAATAAGTTTTCAGTACTACAGGATCGGTCTGAGGAAGAGGAAGGCAGTGTACCCAACAGATGGCAGAAAGTGAGAGAGACACTTAGGTCAGCATGCCAGGAAGTGCTTGGAATCAAGAAATACCAGCAGAAAGAGTGGATCACAGCAGAGATCTTGACTAAGATAGAAGATAGAAAGAAGAAGAAGGCAGTAGTTAATAACAGCAGGACTAGAGCAGCAAAGGCTAAAGTGCGAGAAGAGTATGCTGAAGCCCATAAGGTAGTGAAGAGGAATATTAGGAAGGATAAGAGAGATTATGTGGATGGACTGGCAGCAGAAGCGGAACAGGCAGCATACAATGGTAATATGAAACAACTGTATGACATCACCAAGTGACTGTCTGGAAAGTTCAGCAAGCCAGAATGCCCCGTCAAAGACAAGCAGGGAAAGTCTATAACAGAAATAGAACAACAGATGAATAGATGGGCAGAGCACTTTAAGGAACTCCTAAATACACCAAGCACCACTAAATCCACCAGACATTGACCCAGCCAACAAAGTCCTTCCAATCAATTGTGATAGACCTACCAGAGATGAGATCAGAAAAACCATCACTATGATGAAGAACAGGAAGGCGGCTGGACCTGACGATATTCCAGCAGAGGCCCTGAAAGTAGATCTGGATGCTTCAGTGGAAATGTTGTACCACCTTTTTGAGAAGATATGGGAAGAAGAAGTGATTCCAGCAGACTGGAAAGAGGGATACCTTATTAAAATCCCCAAGAAAGGAGACCTCAGCAATTGTGCCAACTACAGAGGAATCACACTTAGAGAGAATGAAGGATGCCGTCGATCCACAGCTACGAGATGAGCAGGCAGGTTTCCGGCAAAATAGATCATGCACGGACCAGATAGCAACGCTCCGCATCATAGTCGAGCAGTCTATGGAATGGAACTCCTCGTTGTACATCAACTTTGTTGACTATGAGAAAGCATTCGATAGCGTGGATCGAGAGACTCTCTGGAAGCTCCTTCGGCAATATGGCATCCCAGCAAAAGTGGTTAACTTGATTAAGAACTTATATGACGGCATACACTGTAGAGTGATCCATGGAGGGCAGCTTACAAACAGCTTCTAGGTGCGAACCAGAGTCAGACAAGGATGTTTGTTGTCACCATTTCTCTTTCTCCTTGTCATTGATTGGATTATGAAGACATCCACTTATGAGCGCAGGAACGGAATCCAGTGGACGTTGTGGACCCAGCTTGATGACCTGGACTTTGCCGATGACCTTGCATTCCTTTTGCATAGCAAACAGCAGACGCAAGAGAAGACTAACGTAGCGGCAGCCACGTCATCACAGGTTGGCCTCAAAATCCACAAGGACAAGACCAAGATCCTCAAGATTAACTCCATCAGTAATGACTCAGTCACACTGAATGGAAGCCCTCTGGAAGAAGTGCAGCCCTTTACCTACCTAGGCAGCATCATCGACCAACAGGGTGGCATGGAGGCAGACATCAAAGCAAGGATCGGTAAAGCAAGAGCAGCTTTCTTACAGCTCAAGAACATCTGGAGCTCCAGAGAGCTGTCTTTGGCAACAAAGATTAGACTGTTCAACTCCAACATGAAATCAGTCTTATTGTATGGAGCTGAAACAACTAAAACAACTAAAACTACTACCAGGAAGATCCAGACCTTCATAAATAGTTGCCTTAGAAGGATTCTCCAGATCCGCTGGCCAGACACCATCAGCAACATCTACCTCTTGGAGAGGACCCGTCAACTTCCAGCAGAGGAAGAAATTAGAAGTAGAAGGTGGGGCTGGATAGGACACACACTACGCAAGCAGCCTACCATCATCACTAGACAGGCATTGCGGTGGAACCCCCAAGGCAAGCGGAAAAGAGGCCAACCAAGAAACACCTGGCGACACGACCTTCAGGCTGATAGCATAAAAATGGGTTATACCTGGAACCAACTAGAGCAAATGGCCCAGGATAGAGGACTCTGGAGATCTGTGGTTGGTTGCCAATACCCCGATTGGGGTGATGGGCATGAGTGAGTGAGTAAAAGGGTGTCATAAGGAGGAGGGAGAAAACTTGTTCACCTTAGCCTCTAAGGATAGAGCAAGAAGCAATGGGCTTAAACTGCAGCAAGGGAGGTCTAGGTTGGACATTAGGAAAAAGTTCCTAACTGTCAGGGTGGTTAAACCCTGGAATAAATTGCCTAGGGAGGTTGTGGAATGTCCATCTCTGGAGATATTTAAGAGTAGGTTAGATAAATGTCTATCAGGGATGGTCTACACAGTATTTGGTCCTGGCATGCGGGCAGGGGACTGGACTCCATGACCTCTCGAGGTCCCTTCCAGTCCTAGAATCTATGAATCAAGCCTGGATGCCTTTCTGAAAGATAGGTTTTACTCAGATGTGAGTTATTGGGCTTAATAATGGGGTAAAAGGGTGAAATTTAAGGACTTGTGATATACAGGAGGTCAGATTAGATGATTTAATGGTCTCAGCTGGCCATAAAAATCTATGAACAGAAGCTCTCAGAAGTTTGTAGGATTGGATTCTGGTATGGCAAAATTACTGTAGAAAGTAAAAATCATCTGTATATCTGTCGTAACTCCATTTGATTTACTAGGCACAAACATAAATTGGCCCAAAGAATTCTAACATACCACAAAATGCCCAAGTATCCTCCCACCTAGAAAAAAACGAAAAAACCGTAAGGGAGGCCGGGGGATCCGTTTCTGCCCCAGCACTCTCTTGCAGGGCTAACTTACTATACCATATACAATGCTTCCTGAGTACAAAGGGAACTCAGCACTACTGCATGTGCAGCTCAACTTCCAAGGTACAGGACCTGGTGATTTTGTACCATGAACAAAACCCTGCCCCTTCTGGAAACCTGCTAACAACTGCAGGTGCCCAGATAATATAGTGATGAGGACCACATTGATACCTGGACAGATCACTAGGTAGAGGAATACACACTAAATCTTTTTTTTTTTAGATGTTGCTGCTGAGGTGCTACTATTCCTCACATTTTGACTGATCAGTTCATTTATGGCTCTAAAACCATAATTTATCCACTTTATTTCTTAATTGTGACTTGTACAATTACAATATGAAACATAGTAACACCTGTCCTGGGTTCTTTGTGATTCCAACCACTAATAAAAATTAGAAAACTAAAGTTATAATCCACTAGCCTAACTTTCCCCCATATGACTCAAAAGATATTATCACTGATGCCCCCCACTGCCGATAGCACCAATTGTTACCTCCAACCACTCTATTAACTTCAATAATTGTCACTACATGTCCCCTTTCCCAGAAGGCTATGAAAAGAGGTGGCCTTTGCAGTATGCCCTAAATGTCAACTGATTCAGGCTAATTCAACCCAAGGAGAGTGAATTCCAAAGCTGAGGACCCAATACAGACTGGGTCCCAGCCTCCATGTCTTTTAAACTGAGTGAGTTTTAACTTCAGTTCCAGGCAGAAAGGCAATCTCCCACACAGGCAGATACCAAACTATTTGGGATTTTGTAAGTCAAAATCAACAACAATACTGATAAGGATTGAGGAATTCATTTGGAATTTAGCCCTCAAGATAATTCTGCCCTCCTTTGTGCCCATGCCACCTTGTAAAGTCATCTCCCCTATAGCTACAGATAAACTGAAATAGCTTTCTTGCTATCAAGGACAGAAAAGCTATGGATTCCTAAATAAAATAACTATCTTCAATTGATTGTTTGCTTGCTGCACATTTTTAATAGTTCTTAACTTGCTATTTCTGAACAGCAGGCATTTTCACACAACCTTGTTTGGATAAATGAACCAAACAATGGAGAGTTTCAAGAGACATAAGATGGTAAGGTAATATCTTTTATTGGAACAACTTTGTTTGATGGCAGAGACAAGCTTTCAAATGTCACAGAGCTCTTCTTCAGCTATGGAAAAGGTAACCAGAATTTCACAGATAAATACAAGAGGGGACAGTTTGTTAAGCATAAAGGGTTAACACTTGTAGCAAGAAACCTCTGAAAATAAAGTAGGCAATTAATATCTCTGCAGTCGTATGACTAGGGAGGATTAGTTGGTTACAAATGGTTTTAATGAGACATAAAACCAGTGTCTCTGTTGAGAAAATGATTGTAGTGTCTAGTACAGTTATGAATTTAAGTTTCCAAGCTTGTCTTTTGAAGGTCTGGTACAAGTGTTCTTTGAGGCCAAGGACTGATAAGGAGTAATCATTTTGTGAAAAGTGTTTGCCCATGGATAATAGTGTTTTAATCATTTTTGTGTGCACATTCATTCAAAAGCATAGTGATTTCTTTAGTTTCACCCACCTAGTTGTTGCTGAGACATTTCATGCACTGGATGAGGTACACTACACATTCTGAAAGGCATGTATAGGTCCCATGTAGCTCGAATGATGTGTTGTAGAGGGAATTTATCATCATAGCAGAGGAGATATGTCTGCGGGTTTTGAATTTTTTGTTCTAGCAGAGTCAGGTTGCTTTGAGTTGGTGTGTCTTGGGCTGTGGGGAGCTTGCTTCTAATAATGAGGAAGCAATGGAGAGGTTTGGGGATATTTGAAGGCCAGAAGAGGTGGTTGGGGAAAGATTTTTTTTCAGGATGTGGCCCCAATCAAGCATGCACTGTAACTGTTTGATTACACTTGCACTTCAACAACCACCACTCATCCATCAAACTCTCTCTAGAACACGCCCACACCAGCATCAACTTCCTGGACACCACAATCATCTTCAACAATGGAAACCTACGGACAGCTATAAATAAAAACATACAGATCACCACACTTACATTCAAAGATCCAATAACTACCCCAGGCACATCTAGAAATTTGTTATCTATGGCCAGACACTGAAATACAAAAGAATATGCTTAGAGGAGAAAGTCTGTGATACATACAATAACACACTTAAAAAAACACTTTCACCAAACTGTGACACTCTATCAAAGAAGTAGTTTGCATCAAGGAATGGGCCATCCAAACACTTTTGAAAACCTGCTTCAATTAAAAAAAAAAAAGCCACAGTCTACACACCACTAGTTGTCACATACAGCCACACACTTGAACTCATCTGGGGTATCATAAAACAGTTACAACCCATACTTGATGGGGACCATATTGTGAAAAATCTTTCTGAACCCTCCCTTATGGCCTTCCAGCTGTCCCCCTAATCTCTCCAATTGTATCATCAGATGCAAGATCCCCACAGAGCAGGACATACCAACTCCAAGCAGCACCAGACCTTGCCACAACAGATACAAAACCTTTGAATCCATGGACCCCATACATGCCTATTACAACAGTTGGCATATGTCCTCCAGTGCACTGAATGCCCCAGGAACAATTATAAGGGTGAAACCACACAATCACTATGGTTCCGAATGAACTCACACAAAAAATGATAAAAGACAAAAATACCCTTTCACCAGTGGGGAAGCACTTTTCATAAAGCAATCACTCCATGTCTCATCTATCTGTTCTTGTCCTCAAAGGAAGCCTGCAGAAAACCTTCAAGAGACAAGCTTGGCAATTTAAATGCACAGCTCTGCTATACACTAAAAACATGGTTTTAACAGCAACACTGGTTTTATAACTAAATAAAAACATGTGTAACCTACTAATCCTCCTTTGTCCTATGACTGCAGAGGTTTTAATTACCCACTTCATTTTAAGTAGTTTCTTGCAATGGTAAAAATTAATATTAACCTCTTACGCTTAACAATCTGTCCCACCTTGTATTTGGCTCTGACACTCTAGGTACCTTCTTCAGAACTGAGGAAGATCTCTGTAACATTCAAAAGATTGTCTCTTTCATCAGCAGAAGTTGGTCCAATCACCCATTTTGGCCATGTCTACATTTACTGGGGATCAACACTGCTGCTATCGATGTAGCAGGAGTCGATTTAGTGGGTCCAGTGAAGACCCTCTAAATCGACTGAAGAGTGCTCTCTGGTCAACTCCAGTAGTCCGCCAGAATGAAAGGAGTAAGGTAAGTGGGAGCATCTCCCATCAATGCAGCATGGTGTAGACACAGCAGTAAGTCACATAGCTGGAGTAGTGTAATTTAGGTTGACTTACCCGGTAATGTAGACAAGGCCTTTGTCTCTCTCAGATCCTGAGACCAATACAGCTACAACCACCCCGCAAGCAATGGAGAGTTTTAATATTCCTTATTTCCATGATTATTATCTTTTGGACAGATTTTGTAACCCTTACTCTCCCCTGCTCCATCATTAGTTCCACTGGACTAGATTCTGACCTGAACTGATTGGGCATGCAAGGATTGAAAGGGAAGTAAGACCTCTTATGGTCCCTGGGCACAGACACACAGGACTACTGCTCACTCTGAGTCCTAAGCATGGGGGTTGAAAATGAACAGGGAATGGGCAAAACTTTAGCTTGACTCCCAATAACATGCCCGCCAGCATAAGTGGTGTTGCAATTTGCTCTGAAATAAACCAAGAACCAATTATTATCCTATTATTATTTCCCTATTAAAATAGGGAAAAAACAAGTTAAAATTATTTAGGCAAGTTAGATGTCTTCAAGTCATCAGGACCTGATGAAATATATCTTAGAATATGTAAGGAGTTGACTGAGGAGATATCTGAGCAACTAGCGATTACCTTTGAAAAGTCATGGAAGCTGGGAGAGATTCCACAGGACACAAAATGTGCAAATATATTGCCTGTCTATAAAAAGGGAAATAAAGATGACTCAGGGAATTACCAAGCTGCCAGCTTAACTTCAGTACCCAGAAAGATAATAGAGCAAATTAATCAATCAATTGACAAACATGTAAAAGATAATAAAGTGATAAGCAATAGTCATCATGCATTTATCAAGATCTAATCATGTAAAATCAACCTAATAGCTTTCTTTGCCAGGGTAACAAGACATATGGATAAGGGAGAAGCCGTAGATGTAGTATATCTTGACTTTAGTATGGCTTCTGATACTCTCTTTCATGGCCTTTTCATGAACAAACTAGGGAAATACAAAGTAGATGAAGCTACTATAATCTGGGTGCATAAATGATTGGAAAACAGTTCCTAGAGAGTAGTTATCAGTGGTTCACAGTCAAGCTGGAAGGGCATATTGAGTGCGGTCCCTCAGGAATCAGTTCTGGGTCCAGTTCTGTTCAAAATCTTCATCAGTGATTTAGATAATGGCATAGAGAGGACACTTATAAAGTTTGCAGACAATACCACGCTGGGAGGGATGGCAAGTGCTTTTGAGGATAGGATTAAAATTACAATAATGTGAACAAACTGGAGAAATGGTCTGAAGTAAATAAGATGAAATTCAGTAAGAACAAATGAAAAGTACTCCACCTAGGAAGGAACAGAAAGATGCACACATACAAAATGGGAAATGACTGCCTGGGAAGGAGTACTGCAGAAAGAGATCTGGCGGTCATACTGGCTCACAAGCTAAATATGAGTCAACAGTGTAACACTATGATGTATTAGCAGGAGTGTTGTAAGCAAGATACAAGAAGTAATTCTTGAGCTCTATTCCATGCTGATTAGACTTCAGCTGGAGTATTATGTCCAGGTCTGGGTGCCACATTTCAGGAAAGATGTGGACAAATTGGAGAAAGTCCAGAGAAGAGCAATGAAAATGATAAAAGGTGTAGAAAACATGATCTATGAGGGAAGATTGAAATAAAATTGGATTGGATTTGTTTTGTCTAGAGAAGAGAAGACTGAGAGCGGACATGATTACAGGTTTCAAATACATAAAAGGTTTTTTAGTTCAGTTCCATCAAGAGGGATGTGATTAACTTTCTCTTGTGTGTGGGAAACACATGGACTTCCAATAAGGTGGGAGAGCAAACCTCCTCATTGTGTGGGGGATGGGGGTTGCTTTACCGAGCATGAGGTCAGTCTAATTAAACAAATCAAATAACAGCAGGATACCAAGTGAGGAAAAATAACTTTTGAAGTGGTAAGAGAGTGGCCCATTACAGACAGTTAACAAGAAGGCATGGGAGAAATTAGTATGGGAAAATTAAATTTAGGTTTTGTAATGACCCAACCACTTGCAGTCTTTATTCAGGCCTAATCTGATGGTATCCAGTTTGCAAATTAATTCCAGTTCTGCAGCTTCATGTTGGAGTCTGTTTTTGAAATTTTTTTGTTGAAGAATTGTCACTTTTAGGTCTGTTATTGAGTGACCAGAGAGATTGAAGAGTTCTTCTACTGCTTTTTGAATGTTATGATTCCTGATGTCAGATTTGTGTCCATTTATTCTTTTGTGTAGAGACTGTCCGGTTTGGTCAATGTACATGTCAGAGGGGCATTGCTGGCACATGATGGCATATATCACATTGGTAGATGTGCAGGTGAATGAGCCCTGGATGGTGTGGGTGATGTGGTTAGGTCCTATGATGGTGTCCCTTGAATAGATATGTGGACAGAGTTGGCACCGGAGTTTGTAGCAGAGTTTGGTTCCTGGGTTCGTGTTTTTGTTGTATGGTGTGTAGTTGCTGGTGAGTATTTGCTTCAGGTCGGGGGGCTGTCTGTAGGTGAGGACTGGCCTGTCTCCCAAGGTCTGTGAGAGTGAGGGATTGTCCTTCAGGCTAGGTTGTATATCCTTGATGATGCGCTGGAGAGGTTTTAGTTGAGGGCCCATCCTTCTATGTATTTATACCTGCTCCTGTATTTTTCCCTGCATGCATCTAATGAAGTGGGTTCTAGCTTATGCCCATGAAAGCTTATGCCCAAATAAATTTGTTAGTCTCTAAGGTGCCACAAGGAATCCTTGTTGTTTTTGCTGATACAGACTAACACGGTTACCACTCTGAAACCTGTATCATAGCAGTTCTTTGATATAATTTAAAAGAAACACTGAGTCAATATCATTTAATATGTTGAACATGAACATATAATAGCCATGACTGTTACTTTATTCAATGATCTCATTACTTTATGGCCCATTTTAATTAACATAAACTTGATCTGCTGTAAACTCTCAAGCTGTGTATTATAGAAGCACATTATGACCTCATACTGCAGTAGCTCTGTCCAAACACAATACTTCTCAAAGTAGAAGAGTATTAAGGGAATTTTTTAAAATAATTGTTATGAAGATATTAGTGCTTAGTATACATCATACAACTATTTCAAAATTATTTCCCCAAATATTTACTATATGATGGCAAAAGAAAACACACAAACACACATGCTGAATTGAAAAAAATGAATCAGCTAAACAAAATTAAGGCTCTGATCATGCAAACAATTAAGCTTGTCTGTAACTTTACTCCATAAACAGTTAGGAACATAAGAACATGACTAGCCATACTGGGTCAGACCAAGGGTTAATATAGCCCAGTAGCCTGTTTTCCAACAGTTGCCGGTGCCAGATGCTTCAGAGGGAATGGATAATACAGAGCAATTATGGAGGGATATATCCCCTCTCCTCCAGTCCCAGCTGTTGGCAATCAGAAGTTTAGGGACACCCAAAGTGTGGTATTGTCTCCTTAACCATCATGGCGAGGAGCCATTGATGGAACGATCCTTAATGCACTTCTAATTCTTTTTTGAACCCAGTTATATTTTTGGCCTTCACAACATCCCGTACCAATGAGTTCCACAGATGGACTGTTTGTTGTGTGAAGAAGTATTTCCTTGTTTCTTTTGTAACAATTGCCTATTAATTACATTGGGTGATGTCTGGTCTGTGTGTTACATAAAGGGGTAAATAACACTTCTTTATTCACTTACTCCCCACCATTCATGATTTTAAAGATCTTTATCATATCACACTTAGTCATCTTTTTTCTAAGATGAAGAGTCAAAGTCCTTTTAATCTCTCCTCATGTGGTAGCTGTTCTATACCTCTAATAATTTGTGTTACTCTTTGTACTTTTTCCACCTCTAATATATCTTTTTTGATATACAGTGACCAGAACTGCACACAGTATGCAAGGTGTTGGTGTCCCATGGATTTAGATAGAGACATGATGATATTTTCTTTCTTATTTTCTCTCTTTTTCCTATTGGTTTCTAATATGCGGGCAGGGGACTGGACTCGATGACCTCTCGAGGTCCCTTTCAGTCCTAGAATCTATGAATCTATGAAATATTCTGTTAGTTTTGGGGCTTGCCGCTGCACACTGAAGAGATGATTTGAGTGAACTACTCACAATGATTCCAAGATCTCCTTTTAGATTGGTAATAGTTAATTTAGACCACATCATTTTCTATGTATAGTTGGAATTATGTTTTTCAATGTGCATTACTTTGCATTTATCAGCACTGAATTTCATCTGCCATTCTGTTGCCCAGTCACCCTTTTGTGTGATCCCTTTGTAACTCTTCTCAGTATGCTTTGGACTTCACTATCTTGAGTAATTTTGTATCATCTGCAAACTTTCCCACCTCACTGTTCACCCCTTTTCCTAGACTGTTTGTGAATATAATGAACAGCACTGGTGCCAGTGCAGATCCTTGTGGGACCTCACTATTTACCTGTCTCCATTCTGAAAACTGACCATTTGTTCCTATCCTTTGTTTCATATATTTTAACTGGTTACTGAACCATGAGAGGTCCTTCCCTTTTATGCCATGAGTACTTAATTTGCTTCACCCTTTGGTGAGGTCCTTGTCAAAGACTTTCTGAAAGTCGAAGTGCTGGTTGACAGCCTCTAAGAATTCTAATAGATTGGTGTTACATAGGCTTCAATGACAGGTTTCAGAGTAGCAGCCGTGTTAGTCTGTATCCGCAGAAAGAACAGGAGTACTTGTGGCACCTTAGAGACTAACAAATTTATTAGAGCATAAGCTTTCGTGGACTACAGCCCACTTCTTCGGATGCATATAGAGTGGAATAAATGGGACTACTCATGTGAGCAAAATTCTGCGTGTGTTTAAGTGAGTATTCAGAGGCTGCTATAAAGTGCTTCCCATAGAGAAGCAACTCACTGGAAAAGGGGAGTGGGAGAGGTGAGAATCTTCCATTGTAACAGAGGAGAATGCCTCTCAATGTTACCCCTGTAGTATTGCAGGTCTGTGCTTCCACCCAGTTCAATGCTGCTATTAAATGTACTTTCTAACTAAATACACATACAGGAGGTTTGACTGCTCTTAGGGTACCCAAGGTTATAAGTCATTTTGTTACCCCCACCTCCAGGGAGAAGGAGTCTTGTCTGTGTCTGGCTGGTGGCAGCTCTCTTAAACCACCAGCCTCTTAGCCACTCAAGAACTCTCCTCTGGTCTATGCCAGCTCTTTCTTTTCCTTGCAGGTTAACAAGAAATATATCCCAGTCCCATAGTCTCCATGAAACATTTCACTGTGATATTCAGACACTGGCTGCTCACAAAAATCTCAGAAACTCTGCTCCCAAAGGAACAGTGTACCCCAGTTTACCAGTTTTACTCTAAATCGCCACTCTAATAAATCACACAGCACTTGTGAATGCTTGCAATACAATGAAAGAAGATTTGTTTTGTTTAAGATATGATAGAGGTTCCACAGAAAAAAGAGAGAGTTTTGGAAACAAATGGTTACGTATAAAACAAAACCACAAAACCCAAAATAGGACCTACACTTATCAATAGTTACCTTTCCTATCTAATAAAGTAAATCAACTTTCTGTAAAGTTCAATCTGTTACCAAGTTGGCTGGCCTCCCAAGAAAAACACACCAGCTGCATACCATGCTTAAGAAGTTATCTCCTCAATGTGTGGATGCACAGGGTCTTTCTCTGCCCTATTGTATGCTAAAATGAGTCTTGTCTTTATTCACAGACAGGGCAATTTCCTGTCTTGTAGCAATTATTTTTACCTCCAAGTGTTTTCAGTTGTCTCTGATGGTTTTCCATTGACTGCTCTGGGATGGGGCAAGAGTAGGCAACTGAACAATACCTTACAAATCAACTAGCCAGACAGAGGGGTGAAAACTTCCTCCCACTTGAATGAGTCACCACTGAGACATATGATTCCCTGGTAACTAACTTTTACTTCAAGACCATAAGTGCATAATTTTCAAAATAGTTACATTATTCCTTAAATATTATCAATACGCTCATCTGGCAGTGATCATGACTATTGATAAGTTACAAGCATTCAGAAGAGACATCACTAGCTGCCCTTCATTGATAAACACAATGAAGGTGTTATGTTACGTGTAGAGAATTTGTCAGATGTGAAACAGAATCTGTTTGTGAAGAACCCTTTTTCCTGGTGGCACCAATTGGCCTCTATGACACAATAGGTTCAAAGGCTTAATCATTTCTCTTGGTAACATTCCCCATCACCACATCAACTGTCATAAAATTGAACATTGTCCTTTGAATTTGGAAATTTGTTTTTTCTTTTCATTTTCCTGACCCAGCCAACATGTAATCAAAACCTCTCAGCCAGACATTGACCAATTTCAAATTATGGAGTGATAGCAATGATTCAGTAGTATCCCATTCATGGAAGTCAATAGCGATGCCCATCCATGGAGCACTGCAGTTGCAGGAACTACTATCTTAGTTTCTATTATTCTATTACATTTAAAGTTCTCAAGTCCAGTATTTCATTACAGGCATGAACTTGAAAATATAGTATGCCACCAATGTTTAAGTTGAACTCCTCATTCATCTCAGTGGGGAGTCCCACCGTTGGCTCAATAATACGGCCTTATATTTTTGTTCTAATTAAACACTGAAGCCAGAGACTGCCACCCTTAATCACAGAAACTAGTGCAGTATGACACATGTATTGAGATGGACTTCAATATAACTAACACTAATGGAGTTTTTTGCAGAGTAGGGTACTACTCATGCATGGTAGAAACTGGGATTAATTTGCTGTAACTTTTATTTAGACAGTAAGAATAAAATCAACTACCACCATTCAGTTTGCTGTTACACAAAATTAAATGTTCAGTAAGTGTCACCACCCCTCAGTGTGGTCTTTCTATGGTTCTCAATTTCTCCTGACTGATCCTCCTTAGCTTTTTCTCAATCAGGTCAGTTCCTTCACATTCATCTCCAGTTAACTCTATCAACAATTCAATTTTAGGGCGTGCAGTCTCCTTAGATGTGCAGGGCTGTCACCCCTTTGCTATTTTTAGTCTCCCTGCCTCCCTTTCATCCTCTATGCTCTCCCATTTATAGCAGGTTGCAGCTGTAAGTGCCTGCCTCCATTACTAGCAGATCTGGCAGCTGCGTGGGGGTGTGATCAAGCTGCTTGCACGTAAACAGGAGAGACTCTGCTCCTATCTTGGTCTATGCTCTGTATGGGGTTTGTAGACCCCATTACAATGTGATCTTAACTTTAGGAAACTTTTCCTGTCAGGAGACCTGCAAACTGTAAGATTTTACATATATCAGGTACAAATATGGTATTTCCTCACTCACAACATCATATAGCATGTTTGCAGAGTGCCTCATATATCATTGTAATGATCCTGTATATAAAATGGTTTTCATCTGTTTAGGCAACATAAAAATGCTTTAGAAAAACAAGAAAGACAAAAAAAAATTACAACCTCTTATTTCAGTTGATAACATCAGAAGAAACAAAATGTACTTAGTGACTTAATTTGTTTTGTGGAGTTTGCATTCTAAAAGTTGAAAAATCCATTAACCAGCAACTAAGTTTAAGAAATAGCAATATTCTAACAGAAAATGCAGACTGATAGGCAACAGATCCCGGCTGACCTTCCATTTATTCAAACACACACTGAGCTGAGTAAAAGCTTTTTCTGGACTTGTGCAGCTGCTACATGGCCCTGATGGAATGAGGTCATATTCTCAATACTGAAGTGTATTGATCTGGTGTTATTTATATTGGTGTTTTAGAACTATGCTCAACATATTGTTATATTCGTTCTAAAGATTCTCTTTGGACACAAAGGTAATTTGTCCAGTCATTGTGTGCTTAAGAGTGTGTTGTGCTTGTAAAGTGTGTGTTGCACCCCCTGCTGCCACTTAATGAAGCTACTTACTGCTTTAGTTCAAGAAGCAAATGTTTGTTCTTTGGTGCTGAAAGTCTTAGGGGCAAATTCTATTGACGACCCATTACTTGTTATCTCTCTAAGGTCCTAATTCAGGAAAGCACTTCAATCCCACTTCAGGACAGCAGTTAACATTAAAATACAAGGAAATCCATAATGTGTTCCTCAGAAAGAGAAAACATTTTCAAGGGTCTGCAGCTGGTGTGTGGTGTGGGTCTAGAGGCAGCATAGATTACTCATCATTGTCACCAACAAAAGCAGATACAATAAAAGATATAGTCCCACCCATCTTGTCTCTCTAAGCTCTCAAAAAGTAATTTCTGCCTCCAAGTGTTAGTGAGTGACTACATAAAAATGTACATTGAACATAAAATCACTCATGGGGAGGGAGCGGTGGGGGGGGAGTGAAAATTAAGCATTGTCACAGAAATGCTTCTGCTACTAGGTGTGTGTCACAAATGGTCCCCAGGGTGTTGGGTGGGATTGTATTGGGGCAGTTAATGTGGCCACACTGCTAATTTTAGGTGATAACTAGAATATATCTACCTCCCAGCAGCTATGTAGATGTACTCAAAAGATTAAATTAATCCTGGTGCAGCACAAAGCTTGTGCATCACTTGAGTCCCAACTAGAATTAGGACATTTTAGCGCTCTACCTTTGCTGCCAGCTCTGTCTGCAGGCATGCAAATTCTGGACCTGAGCTAGTTCTGGGATTTAGGATACAGCACTTCTTGTTTATAAAGCATAATTCTGTAGTTAAAATTTGGATGATCAGTTAAGGTATTGTCAAAAAGCCATTGTGATTATACGTCATATATAGGGCTGCCGATTAATCACAGTTAACTCATATGATTAACTCAAAATATTAATTGTGATTAAAAAAATTAACCATGATTAATCACACTGTTACACAATAGAATACCAATTGAGATTTATTAAATATTTTTGATGTTTTTCTACATTTTCAAATATATCAATTTCAATTGCAACACAGAATACAAAATGTACATTTTATATTACTTTTCATTAAAATATTTGCACTGTAAAAATGTTAAACAAAAGAAATAGTATTTTTCAGTTCATTTCATACAAGTGCTACAATCTCTATCATGAAAGTGCAACTTAAAAAGATAGTTTTTTTTGTTACATGACTGCACTCAAAAACAAAACAATGTAAAACTTTAGAGCCTACAAGTCCACTCAGTCCTACTTTTTGTGTAGCCAATTGTTAAGAGAAACAAGTTTGTTTACATTTACTGGAGATAATGTTGCCCACTTTTTAATTACGGCACCTGAAAGTGAGAACAGGTGTTTGCATGGCACTGTTGTAGCTGGTGTCACATATGTACCAGATGCGCTAAAGATTCATATGCCTCTTCATGCTTCAGCCATCGTTCCAGAGGACATGCTTCCATGCTGATGACGCTCATTAAAAAAATAATGCATTAATTAAATATGTGACTGAACTCCTTGCAGGAGAATTGTATGTCTTCTTCTCTGTTTTACCCGCATTCTGCCATATAGTTCATGTTACAGCAGTCTCGGATGATTAACAACATTAATATGTTGTTAATTTGAAGAACACTTTCTCTGCAAATTTGATAAAATGCAAAGAAGATACTAATGTAAAATTTCTAAAGATAGCTACACCACCTGACTCAAGATTAAAGAATCTGAAGTGCCTTCCAAAATCTGAGAAGGATGAGGTGTGAAGCATGCTTTCAGAAGTCTTAAAAGAGCAACACTCTGATGCAGAAACTACAGAACCCAAACCACCAAAAAAGAAAATCAACCTTCTGCTGGTGGCATCTGACTCAGATGATGAAAATGAACATGCATTATTAAGCAGAACTCATCAGCAGCATGGAGGCATGTCCTCTCGAATGGTGGTTGAAGAATCAAGGGACATGAATCTTTAGCGCATCTGGCATGTAAATATCTTGCGACTCCAGCTACAACTGTGCAATGCAAATGCCTGTTCTCAGTTTCAGGTGGCATTGTCAACCAGAAGCAGGCAGCATTATTTTCTGCAAATGTAAACAAGCGTGTTTGTCTGAGCGATTGGCTGAACAAGAAGTAGGACTGATTGGACTTGAAGATGCTAAAGTTTTACATTGTTTAATTTTTGAATGCAGGGGATTTTTGTACATAATTCTACATTTGTAAGTTCAACTTTCATGATAAAGAGATTGCATTACA
Source organism: Trachemys scripta elegans (assembly GCF_013100865.1). Taxonomy (NCBI): domain Eukaryota; kingdom Metazoa; phylum Chordata; order Testudines; family Emydidae; genus Trachemys; species Trachemys scripta. The sequence continues at coordinate 257,164,480 of NC_048298.1, read as the reverse complement.
GTATTTGTATTAGGTGAATTGAAAAATACTATTTATTTTGTTTTTTTACAGAGCAACTATTTGTAATCAAAAACAAATATAAAGTGAGCATTATACAATTTGTATCCTGTGTTTAAATTGAAATCAACATATTGGAAAATGTAGAAAATATCCAAAAATATGTAAATAAATGGCATTTAAATGAATGGCATTGAAGGAAAAGGCTCAGGTAGGGACCATCAAATTGTGAAAGTAAATGCGTGGTTATGCAGGTGATGTCGGCAAGAGGGCTTTGGATTCCTCGATCATGGGATGTTGTTCTGGGAAGAAGGATTCCTAGGAAGAGATTGGATCCACCTAACAAAGAGAGGGAAGAGTATATTTGCAGGCAGGCTTGCTAACCTAGTGAGGAGGGCTTTAAACTAGGTTTGCCAGGGTACAGTGACCTAAGCCCTGAGGCAAGTGGGGAACTGGGATACCAGGAGGAAACACAAGGAGGAGGGTGCAACGGGGGTGCCGCCTGATTCATAGTGAGAAAGCAGGGCAATTGGATAGTTATCTTATGTGCATGTACATGAATGCAAGAAGCCAGGGAAACAAGCAGAAAGAATTGGAAGTTCTGGCACAGAGACTTGGGTGTGGCAGCTCACATGACTGGAGCACTGTCGTGGATGGGTATAGAGTGTTCAGGAAGAACAGGCAGGGGAGGAAAGGTGGAGGAGTTGCACTGTATGGGATGGATGAATGGACTATGAGGTGGATAGAAAGCTGGCTAGATTGTCGGGCTCAACGGATAGTGATCAATGTCTCGATGTCTAGTTGGCAGCCGGTATCAAGTGGCATGCCCCACGGGTTGGTCTTGTGACCGGTTCTGTTCAACATCTTTATTAATGATCTGGATGATGGGATGGATTGCAGCCTCAGCAAGTTTGCAGATGACAGTAAGCTGGAGCGAAGAGGTAGATATGCTGGAGGGTAGGGATAGGGTCCAGAGTGACAAATTGGAGAATTGGGCCAAAAGAAATCTGATGAGGTTCAACAAGGACAAGTGCAGAGTCCTGCACTTAGGACAGAAGAATCCCAGGCTAGGGACTCCAACATAAAGCCTAAGGTATACCATGTTAATTCTCTTAAGCCCTTTTATTCCAGAGAATTAAACGTTTGCCAGTTTACAGCCCAGGAAACAGATGACGCGGAGTGGCCTGAAGGTGTCTACTACGAAGGAAAAAAGGATGGTGGCGTGGAAGAGGTGAACCTCTCCACGACCCTTGGACGTCTGCAGCGACAGCAGATCAAGGAGCTGTGCACAAGCTTTGCACAAATTTTCTCAGCCACTCCAGGATGGACCGAACGGGCATACCACTCCATTGACACAGGTAATGCTCACCCTACTAGAACCCCACCCTACCGGGAGTCACCTCATGCCAAAACTGCTATACAAAGGGAGATCCAGGACATGCTACAGATGGGTATAATCCGCCCCTCTAAGAGTGCATGGGCATCTCCAGTGGTTCTAGTTCCCAAACCAGATGGGGAAATACGCTTTTGCGTGGACTACTGTAAGCTAAATGCTGTAACTCGTCCTGACAACTATCCAATGCCACGCACAGATGAGCTATTGGAAAAATTGGGACATGCCCAATTCATCTCTACTTTGGACTTAACCAAGGGGTACTGGCAAGTACCACTGGATGAACCCGCTAAGGAAAGGTCAGCCTTCGTCACCCAGGCAGGGGTGTATGAATTCAATGTACTCCCTTTTGGGTTGCGAAATGCACCCGCCACCTTCCAAAGACTTGTAGATGGTCTCCTAGCAGGATTGGGAGAATCTGCAGTTGCCTACCTCGATGATGTGGCCATTTTTTCTGATTCATGGGCAGAGCACCTGGAGCACCTGGAAAAGGTTTTCGAGCACATCCAGCAGGCAGGACTAACTGTTAAGGCTAAAAAGTGTCAAATAGGCCAAAACAGAGTGACTTTCCTGGGGCACCAGGTGGGTCAAGGAACTATAAATCCCCTACAGGCCAAAGTGGATGCTATCCAAAAGTGGCCAGTTCCAAAGTCTAAGAAACAGGTCCAATCCTTCTTAGGCTTGGCTGGATATTATAGGCGATTTGTACCCCACTACAGCCAAATCGCTGCCCCGCTGACAGACCTAACCAGAAAGAAACAGCCAAATGCAGTTCAGTGGACTGATGAGTGTCAAAAGGCCTTTAACCAGCTTAAGGCAACACTCATGTCTGACCCTGTGCTAAGGGCCCCAGACTTTGACAAACCGTTCCTAGTAACCACAGATGCGTCCGAGCGAGGCGTGGGAGCAGTTTTAATGCAGGAAGGATCGGATCAAGTATTCCATCCTGTCGTGTTTCTCAGTAAGAAACTGTCTGAGAGGGAAAGCCATTGGTCAATCAGCGAAAAGGAATGCTATGCCATTGTGTACGCGCTGGAAAAGCTACGCCCATATGTTTGGGGACGGCGTTTCCAACTACAAACCAACCATGCTGTGCTACAGTGGCTTCATACCGCCAAGGGAAATAACAAAAAACTTCTTCGGTGGAGTTTAGCTCTCCAAGATTTTGATTTTGAAATACAACACATTTCGGGAGCTTCTAACAAAGTGGCTGATGCACTCTCCCGGGAAAGTTTCCCAGAGTTAACTGGTTAACAATTATTCTTGGAATGAAACATATTGTTAGTTTTTATATAATCAGTAGTATGTCTAAAGGTACATGTGTCTTATTAACTCTGTTTTCTCCTAGAACTCCAGGAAGAAATCACAGCCAGTGTGGAACCGAACGTCCAACACTATCTGTGATTTGGGGGGCGTGTCATAACTATAAAGGGAAGGGTAACAGCTGTCCTGTGTACAGTACTATAAAATCCCTCCTGGCCAGAGACTCCAAAATCCTTTTCCCTGTAAAGGGTTAAGAAGCTCAGGTAACCTGGCTGGCATCTGACCTAAAGGACCAATAAGGGGACAAGATACTTTCAAATCTTGGGAGGGGAAGGCTTTTGTTTGTGTTCTTTGTTTGGGAGTGTGTTTGTTCTCGGGACTGAGAGGGACCAGACATCAATCCAGGTTCTCCACATCTTTCTAAACAAGTCTCTCCTATTTCAAAATTGTAAGTAAATAGCCAGGCAAGGCGTGTTAGTTTTCCTTTGTTTTCTCAACTTGTAAATGTACCTTTTACTAGAGTGTTTATCTTTGTTTGCTGTACTTTGAACCTGAGACTAGAGGGGAGTCCTCTGAGCTCTTTAAGTTTGATTACCCTGTAAGGTTAATTTCCATACTGATTTTACAGAGATGATTTTTACCTTTTTCTTTAATTAAAAACCTTCTTTTTAAGAACCTGATTGATTTTTTTCCTTGTTCAAGATCCAAGGGGTTTGGATCTTGATTCACCAGGAGTTGGTGGGAGGAAGGAGGGGGGATGGTTAATTTCTCCTTGTTTTAAGATCCAAGGGGTTTGGATCTGTATTCACCAGGGAATTGGTGAAAGGTTTCTCAGGGCTTCCCAGGGAGGAAATCTAATTGGGAAATGGTGGCAGCGGAACCAGAGCTAAGCTGGTAGTTAAGCTTAGAAGTTTTCATGCAGGCCCCTACATTTGTACCCTAAAGTTCAAAGTGGGGATCCAGCCTTGACAGGGACCGACTGGCTAAGCAGCAGTTCAGCAGAAATGGACCTAGGAATTACAGTGGATGAGAAGCTGGATATGACTCAGCGATGTGCCCTTGTTGCCAAGGAGGCTAATGGTATATTGGGCTGCATTAGTAGGAGCACTGCCAGCAGATCGAGGGATGTGATTATTCCCCTCTATTCGGCACTGTTGAGGCCACATCTGGAATATTGCATCCACTTTTGGGCCCCCCCACTTAAGAAGGGATGTGGACAAATTGGAAAGAGTCCAGTGGAAGGCAACGATAATGATCAGGGTGCTGGGGCACATGACTTTCAAGGAGAGGCTGAGGGAACTGGGCTTATTTAGTCTGCAGAAGAGAAGAATAAGGGGGGATTTGATAGCAGCCTTCAACTACCTGAATGGGGAGGGGGTCAAAAGAGGATGGAGCTAGGCTGTTCTCAGTGGTGACAGATAACAGAACAAGGAGAAGCGGTCTCAAGTTGCAGTTTGGGGGAGGTCTAGGTTGGATATTAGGAAACACTGTTTCACTAGGATGGTGGTGAAGCACTGGAATGGGTTACCTAGGGAGGTGGTGGAATCTCCATCCCTAGAGGCTTTTAAGGCACGGTTTGAAAAGCCCTGGCTGGGATGATTTAGTTGGTGTTGGTCCTGCTTTGAGCAGGGCGTTGGACTAGATGACCTCTTGAGGTCTCTTCAAACCCTAATATTCTATGATTCTATGATTCTATTATTGTTTAACAGTGTGATTAATCAGAATTAATTTTTATCGCTTAACAGCCCTAGTCATATATATAACATCCATTTAATACCAAAACAGCAGCATATGTGCTATATAATATTATGAATTATAAGTATAATATACATACATAATTAACAATATAATTACTATAATATAATTAATTTTAAAAATACATAAATATCCAGAGTGCCATAGTTAATTTCAGAACAAGTAAAAAGTACCTGCTGGTCTGTGCCATTTTTACAATTTAGAACAGAATATAGAATAAAAATAATTATACTGCCTTATTGTGTCCTTGTCCTATCGCAAGTTTAGCAACTAAAATTTGACAAGTCTTATGCTCTGTGTACACTGATGCTTCTTATCTCCCAAGCCCCCTGTGTAAAATCAAGGCCCTACAGAAGTTAAAGGGAATTTTGACTTTGACTTTAATGGAGTCAGGAGTTTACCCTTTCTATCTACTACCTTCCTCTTTTATGGTTAGCTCATTTTTATTTAGATTAATGATCATTGATCAATATTTAATTTAAGCTTTACATGATAAACAAAAGCAAAATGTAAAAAACAAAAACAAAAACCCTCATTGTTTAAATCTTGCCATTGAACTGACATATTTTCCTCATGCCACACATATATCCCATCAATATCTTGGTTTCAAAAGGTCACACAGAGTGCATGATAATATTAGTGTTGCAGAAAGTGCTTCAGGAACATGTTTTATAGCTTCAAGGAAATATTTGTATTCCATAGAGTAGTCACAACATTACCAATGTTGATATCATGAAAGCACAATAAATAGGTGCATAAAACCTACATCAATTACAAGGGATTATGACTGTTGCTCTGAGGACAGCGGAACTTCCTATTTATTTCTAAAGTCATTCCTTTTAAATTAAAAAATACATATATGTAGGAATACATGGATTTGAAAACCTGAAATTTTTGGCAGCAAAGTATCAATTTAAATATTGGTTTTGTTGTGTCCCTTTTTATAGCTTTTGAAAGAGAAGTATTGCATGTCTGTGGATGGATAGTCCATTAATCAAACTAGGGAACACTGCAAAAAAATTAACATTTACACTTACATAATTTAAAGAATAACTCAGATATTAAAATTCTAGACTACATTCTGTGCCATGAAAATGAATTTTCAAGATGTACTGAACCTCTACCATAGGAAAGTCTTCTGCAATTATCACCTGCGGAGCGCACTCACTCACTCATTCACTCAATCTCTCTCTCTCTCTTCTACAAAAAACAAAACAAACAAAAAAAACAACAACAAAAACAACCACATAGATACAAGTGTTGGATAGTGATATGCTACATTTGAAAGTAGATATTTACTATCCTATTGCTATAGAGAATGTGAAGACTTTGGTTAGAGCTAAGAAATTGTATTTGCACGTTAGGCTAAAGTACAGGACAATGCAACTGCTTCTCTTCTGCTAAAAGTAGAACAGTGGCTTCCTTTCACAAATTATCATCAGCTGGGGGGAAACTCAGTGCCACTTCCTCCTGCCTCTTTGCTAGCTTCTAAAATTAGGAAGTAGCAGGCCTGAGAATCGGAAGTGGGAGCAACCGGAGGATATGGTGCCTAGTTAGGAAGTGTATGGGCATTCTAAGACTTCCTCAGAATAGATAGAGCAACACTGGCATCTCATAGGAGAAAAATTATCCATGCTGGGAGTCAGTGATGGTGCTTGGGTATGCAGGACTGTGAATATCTTTGTTATTCCCTACCTCCCATATGAGGGTGTCTTGGCTGGGTAGCAGCTCCCTAACACCATCAGTTTTCACCCACTCAAACACTCTCCTCTGAGCTATGCCAGTCCTGTCCTTACCTTTCAAGTAACAATAGTGCACCCCAGTGCCCAAGTCCCATTGCATTGTTGACCTTTGGTATTCAGCCCATGACACTAGCTCCTCACAGCAATACCAGATCCTCTGCCCCTGAAGGAATAGTGTTCCCATTTACTAGTTTTACTTTAAACTACCACCCCTGTAAACCATACAGCACTTGTGAGCACTTATAATAAAGCAAAAGTAGGTTTATTTAAGAAAGATAAAAGATTTAACTAGAAACAAAGAAAGTGGTGGAAAGAAATAGTTACATTAGAAAACAAAGTAATCAAATGTGAACGTGGTTCTACACTTTTTAATAGTTACCTTTCCTATTGAATAAAGTAGGTTGCGCCTACCCAAAAGTTCAGCCTGTAGCAGAGCTCGTTGGCTTCACAGGAACCAGGATCCAATTTTTCATGAGAATACCTCACTTCTCAAACTGTTTCCTCAAGAAAAGGATTCAGAGTTCCTCTCCCTCATCTGTGTTATACTAAAACAGTACACCGCTACCTCGATATAACGCGATCCGATATAACACGAATTCGGATATAATGAGGTAAAGCAGTGCTCCGGCGGTGGGTGGGGGCCTGCGCACTCCAGTGGATCAAAGCAAGTTCAATATAACGCGTTTTCACCTATAACGCGGTAAGATTTTTTGGCTCCCGAGGACAGCGTTATATCGAGGTAGAGGTGTATTTTATTTCTATTCATAGACAGGGCGAACCTCTGTCTTGTGGTAATGTTCCTTTTTTTTACCTTCAAGAGGTTTGGTTTGTTTGCAGTTTTCTCTGATTTTTTTCCATTGCAAGTATTGAGATTGAGCAAGACCAAATAATGGAGCCTTACATTGTATCACACGCTAAACATGGCAGAGTGACAACTCCCTTCTGTCTGAACAGGCCACTACTGACACATATTATCCCCTGGTGACTAATTTTTACTCCAAGCACATAAAGTGTACTTTTAATACAAATACTTTATTCCTTAGATATTATCTATACATCCATCTCACAATGATTATGAATCTTGACAAGTTGTAAGCTTTTTGTAGATATCTTACATGTTATTCTTCATGGATATATATCCTGTAAGACATATGTTCGGGGTAGTGAGTTTGTCAGGTCTGAGTTGAGAGTTGTTTGCAAAGAAGACGGGACTCTTTGCCTAGGAGACACTGTGTCACAGAGTCCAGCCCTATTCTTCAATTGAAAGGTCAGTCTCTTCCCTTGCTGATTCTGTCTGCCCCTCTATGGAAGGAAAAAGGTAGGGCATGCATCCTCTAGTCCTCTCTCTTCTTCACCATTAAAAAAACCTGGCACCAAATTCCTCTTCCATAATGAGGATCAAGGGGAAACAGAATGGCCCTGTAAGTTCCCTCTACCCCACTGGCTTTCCATAGTGGATTGTATTATAGCGGAGGGTAACTTCGAGTTCTAGGGCTGTTCTGTTACACAGTTATATTGTTTGTCCTTTATTCCCTTGTCCTCATTCTCTTCCACATGCCTTGTCATATCACAAAAGTTTATGTAATGTCGCTTCACCACATGACTTCAACACTCATGGCAACCACCAGAACTGGTGAACTTACCCTTCTTATTTTGATTTACCTTAACTTCTTCTGCTTAGCCTATAAACTCCAGAGAGCTGTGATTTCACATCAGACAAATAGGCTAGGGGTGCTGAGCCAGAATCCTCACATATATCTGTGTCTAGGCATCCTCTCAGCAAAGATCAGGGTTGGGGATGTGCCTTGACATCACTCTAGCAAGTTAAAGGTGCTGCCACTTACCTTCCCTAGCTAGCATACTGGGATATTAAATAGCTAAGATTTCCATGTTTCTTCCTAGAATTCCAGAGTGGTGAAGGCAGTTGAGAAAATAAGTTGTGTCCCTCCACTGAGCTCCAAGCTCTATGCACACCTTCTGCACTTTTTAATTTGTAGATAATGTGGGAGATATAGGTTTCATGAACAGCAAACTGCTCCTTCCTCATGGAATATTTGTAAGAGAAACTGTGTGGATTTTTCCTGTTGCTCCCTCTATGATTTTTCACACAGAAGAGAGTAAATTTCTCCCACAATATTTTTGTGGTGTTCTAATTATATTGAGTTTTTTTCTTGCTGCACCTCATGTTGATCTGAACAGTGTGTGTCTAGATCTGTTTGTATTCTCTTTGCACAAGCCAGGGAACTTTTATTTCCTACATAATTCACAGCTTTCTGTAGTGATCACACAAAGTCAATACATGCACTTAATGTAACAATAAGAAGAGAGAGAAACAAACTGTAGGTGTGTTCATTCTGTTGTAGTGATTGTTTTTAGCAAGTTTTGCCTGAACATGTGGTGCAGAAATTTTATTTCTCTGCAATATCATTAAATTCATGAGTGTAAGATACAGGAGAATTGCAATTGTATTGCTTTTCTTTTTAAAGTTCTGTAACTATTTGTGATAAAACTGTGTACCATTTCACTGTACTGTATTCATAGAAAAATCCAGCTGTTGGACTTCCCTTATCTCCCATTTTTATCAGTGTCACATCCTTTCTTTGTTTTGTTCTTTTGTCTTCCTCAGCTTCCCCACTTTTGATAGGCTAGGTACTGCCCTGAGCATCAGCTACAATAACAATGGGAAGACGAACACGCCAGATACCTGAATACAACAACAAAATCTTCCAACTCACTGTCCCTTTAAGGGGTGGTACTGTGCTGAAGGGGTCAGAGGGCCACTATTCTGGTACACAGAATATGCAGAGTTTGGTGCCCATGGAAAACTACCCAGCATTGGATTCCAACAAGCTGTTTGGACATGTGTATATATGGTTGAATCTATACTTGAAGCTGGAGGTGTAATTTCTAACGTAAGGAGACCTATTCCAACTAGCTCTGAACTAGATAGTACACTACAAATAGAGGGTAGCTGTGGCAGCGTAAGTGGTGGGAAGGGCTAGCTGACCCGGGGGCATGCCTACCATATCATCTGGGTATGTACTCAGGGCAGCTAGGCAATTCTAGCAGTCACACTGCTGCAGTTGCACTCTGTTTATAGCAAGCTAGCTCAATGGGAGCTAGTGCAGATATGTCTCCTCAAGCTGGAATTTCCACCTCCAACTCAAAGTGTGGACATACCATGTGTGTGTGTGTGTGTGTGTGTGTTTGGATTATGGCAAATGTTATAATAAAATGCTCCACTTTAAAATGGCACAATGGTCTGGGAGTGTAACAGTGACCAAATACACAATGGGATTCACAAGTATTTTAACGATTAGGATCAATGAGTTTAGTCACTGTTCTTCATGAGATTATATTATTTATTGTTTGCTAGTATGTGGATGTCTGTTGGGTATTCATGAAAATGTTCATGAATCCACCATGTTTAGGAAAATGGTTATTCATCCCAAATGTTGTACAAGGTATGCTTTTTTCCATTCATCTTTGTTTATTATTAATTATTTGACATTCATTATTTTCCAGCTTTAAAAGATTCAGGCCGGACAATGTAACAACACCATCTCATGAAACAACTAAAATAGTGAATAGCAAAGTAGAAAATAGTGGAAGCGAACAGATTGTGATCAATCTACTGACTGACATTTCTTTGCATAAATACTTATGAGTAATATACTTTCATAGTAACATACTTTCACACTAACTGGGTCAGTCCATGAAAAATATTCAAAAAAGAATAAAGGGCTAAATTCATGTTAATAATTTGTGAAACACATAATTTTACCACTATTCTTTAATGCATGCACCCTTTCACATTCCATGTATATTCTGGTATGTTGACCTGGAATCTGAGTTTCTTAGACATCAAGGTCAGTCTCGGTAGAAGAAGGAGATTAGATTAGAAGATATGCAGCTCATCATTACTTGGATTTGATCAGTTTATATGATCAGCATCTGTGATGATGAGCTCATTATAAATATTTAGATACATTACTATTGTATAGATTATGGAACTATCATATTAACAATATTAATTTATCCATTTTCTTGGTAATATAGCCTTCACGAAGTCTCTATACCCAGAAATAAACATACAAATACATTAGAACTGTTTAGAAAATGCTTTCTTTTTCCACACAATTTTTGACTTTTTGGTGAGATATTGAAAGCCAAAAGATTTTGTCCAAAACAGAAAAAAAATGGCATAATCTGGAAATACCACAGTTGTGCCTCATGGGCGTTGTAGTTTAGATGCCTCATGCCCCCATTTTCCTGTATGGACCAGGCTCTCTGACTGGGTTTTCTCTTTCATACCTGTGTTCACCTCTCACAGAGTCACTGTGATGCATCATGGAAGTCCATGGACATGGTGCCTTGTGGAGATGTAGTGATATTGGGGAATCACAGCCTATAGAGTAGCTTAGAGGCCTACAAAGGCCCCATAAATCCAAAAAGCCAGTTCCACTAAGGAAAGTGGCTATTTATTCAGTGTAATGGCACATCTGTGGCTCCCAGCCCCATTCCTCCTTCTAATTGCCTCCACCCCACCCCTAAAAGCCCACTTAATTGCCGGGAAATAGATTGCCTCTGTATAAAATGTCAGTTGTGTTTATTAAGAGCCAGAGGAAACCAGCTGCAGTGCACAACAAATTCTATTGGTCCTTCAAAATCAAGGATCTATAGTAAAAATTCTTCAGTACCATCTACTGGCAGCTTGTCTTTTAAATAACTATGTACATATATTTAGAGAGAGCAATCCTGTAACAGTGTTGAACCGGTGGTATGGGATATCACCTCCGCTCACCTTTCCACATAATAGCTCTCTTTCTGTCAGGTCCCTCTGTGGCCATAATGAGAGGGGCAGTGTTTGGCCCTTATTGAGCATTGGACAGGAAGAATATTGTGAAATGCCAGAAGGAAAAGTGACTGACTATAAAGAGGAACACTAACCAAAAAAAAAAAAAATGCTCTGTTCCAAGAAAACAAAAAATGAAAATAATTTCTATCATGACTAACAAATAACAGCTAAAATAACACATGGACGTCTTCAATTTAGAGATAAAAGCTTCCTTCTCTGAGACAAATGGATGGAAAATTCAACTAAGTGCTTTCTGATCTACCTCTTATTCCCTAAGCACTGGTCTAAGCCATTGAGTCTATAAAATATGACATCTTACCCCCCTCTATAAAAAACAAAACAAAAGAAAATCTAGTCAAAATAATATTTTTGACTGATCTATCATCTTCCCTCGGTATACACTAATCTTAGCCAAATATTATTATAATCTCCATATACAAAAAATTCAAGTCCCTGAATGTTTTAATGCATTGTCTTAGACCAGGGGTGGGCAAACTACAGTCCGGGGGCCACATCTGGCCCTTCAGATATTTTAATCTGGCCCTTGAGCTCCTGCCAGGGAGCGGAGTCCGGGTCTTGCCCCGCTCTGTGCATGCTGTGGCTCCGCACAGCTCCCGGAAGCAGCGGCATGTCCCCCTCTGGCTCCTACATGTAGAGGCAGCCAGGGGACTCTGCACACTGCCCCCAGCCCAAGTGCCGCCCCTGCAGCTCCCATTGGAACCAGAGCCAATGGGAGCTGCGGGGCGGCACCTGCGGCTGGGGCAGTGCACTGAGACGCCTGGCTGCGCCTCCGCGTAGGAGCTGGAGTGGGGGACATGCCACTGCTTCTGGGAGCTGCCTGAGGTAAGCGCCGCCTGGAGCCTGCACCCCGACCTCCTCCTGTGCCACAACCTCCTGCCCCAGCCCTCATCCCCCTCCCGCCCTCCAACCCCCTTGGTCCCAGCTCGGAGCAACCTCCTGCATCCCCAACCCCTCATCTCTAGCCCTACCCTGGAGCTCATACTCCCAGCTGTAGCCCTCACCCCCCTGCACCCCAACGCCCTGCCTCAGACCAGAGACCCCTCCCACACCCTGAACTCCTCATTTTTGGCCTGACCCCAGAACCCGCACCCCCAGCCAGAGCCCTTAACCCCTCCTACACCCCAACCCCCAATTTTGTGAGCATTCATGGCCAGACATACAATTTCCATACCCAGATGTGGCCCTCGGGCCAAAAAGTTGGACCACCCCCTATCTTAGACCTTACAAAATTCACAATATGCAGGCCTCTGTCCAAAATCCATAAAACTTGATCATATTAGATCAGTGTTTCCCAAACTTACAACACTTGTGTACCCTTTTTGAGACATTTGTCTTACCGGCGTACCTCTTCTCCGATGAAGATAATTTGGGGGGGGGAGGGTGGTAACCACATTTTTATAACACACTCCTAATTCCTCTCATTCTGGATTAAATGTTTATTAGAAATAAATACAAAATTATATTACATGGAACAAAACTTTTAATAGAAATAATAGTTACATATAGAAATAGTACTAGAAATAATTAAAATAATAGAAGCGAATCAATAGTCTGGCAGAACAGTATATATATATATATATATGGTGAATTCGAATCATTCTGAAATTAAAATATACTGGTTTGGTTAGGTTAGTGAAGAAAGTACTAGTTTTAATATTTACTATTTCGGTATTGAAAAAATTTCAGTACAAACCAAACTATTCAGTGCGAGGGATGGAACTGCTTTTGACCAGACACTATCGCAGGGATATCTGGCTCAATGTTTGTGATCTTAAGACGAAGATGGGGCTCCACGTCAATAAAACAATTTTGTTTTTTTGTTTCGATGCCAACCAGCTCAGAGAATCTGATCTCGCACAAATACGAGATGGGAAAAGGCAGAAGATACTTGACAGCTTTTTCCGATAGAGCTGGATATTCAGAGCTAACCCCCAACCAAAATGACGTCAGTGTATTTTGCTCAAATTTTGTTTTCAGGAAGCTATCTGAAGCAGCTCCAAGAGCTGTTTTTCTTCTGAAGCAGAGAGGTTATTTGGCAATGTTTGAACATTGATGATAAAAGGGTTCCTTATCCATTCAAAGGTGCTGTCCGGTTCAGGGAAATACTTACGAAGATCTTTCTGAAAGCTTTCCAAATGCTGCTTCATGGTTTGCAACACATCACTATCAAGTTCGTTCGTCGAGTTTATTACTAAGTCATGAAGAGATGGAAAAGAATCCAGTTCACAACGACTAAGACGTTTATGCCACTGTTTCAATTTTGTGACCATGGCGCTCACTTTGTCTTGAACATGGAATATGGATATGAGTTTCCCTTGCAAGGATAGATTGAGGTTGTTTAAATGAGCAAAGGTATCTGCAATATATGCTAGTTTGCATAGCCATTTCCAGTCGTGTATACGGTCTCACAGGTTAAAGGTTTCTTCTAAAAAAACGTGCAGTTCTTCTCGCAGCTCAAACAGGCGATTTAGAACTTTTCCACATGAAATCCAATGCACTTCAGTGTGAAATAGGAGTTGTGTGTAATCACTGCCCATGTCATCACAAAGCTGAGAAAACAGACGGGCGTTCAGAGGGTGGCCTTTCACAAGATTGATTATTTTCACAGCTTCATCCAGTACTTGCTTTAGATCTGCCTGCATGTTCTGGGTGGCGAGTGCTTCCCTGTGAATGCAACAATAAGTCGATTTTGCTTCTGGCGCAACAGCTTGAATACGTGCAACAACTCCTTTCTTCGAACCAATCATGGCTCTGGCGCGATCTGTGCTTATTCCAACACAATGACTCCAATCCAAGTCACTGTTTTTGATAAAGTCATTAATAACTTTAAAAATAGCTTCTCCAGTTGTATGTATTGGTATAGGTTGGCAGAACAGAATATCATCTTGGACTTCATTATTCAGCTTGTATCTGACAAAAAACAAAAGATTAGATAAATTCACAAAATCAGTGGATTCATCCCCTTGCAGTGCATAGTAGCGTCTCTTTTGTACTCTTGACAATAATTGCTGCTTTACATTTTCAGCCATATCTGTGATTCTACGATGAAAGGTGTTATTTGAGAGGGGAACACGATATATAGCTTTGCTAGCCTTGTCTCCAATCATCACTTGCACCATTACTTTGGCTGCAGGTTTTACTAATGTCTCGCCAATCACTTTAGCAGCTCCGGATTTTGCAATTAAGTATGCCACACTATATGAAGCTTCCAAAGCTTTCATATTTTCACCTCCTATCACATTATGAATTGTTTTCTGGGACTTCTGGGGATCTTTGCACCTATTTTTGAAGAATTCTACAGGTTTTCCCTCGTATTCTTTATGTTTGCTCTTGAAATGGCGTTTTAGGTTGGATGGTTTCATACTTTCATTTGTGAGAGTCTCGTAACAAATCACACATAGTGGAACAGGCTCCACCTCACCACCAGTCCACAAAAATCCTGGTTTAAGATATTCTTCAAAATATTTGCGGGCATTTTCATTTTCTTTGCAGCTGATACATTGAATAAACCTACAGCTGGTTCACACGGTTCACTAATTTTGCTGTCAAAATTGTCTGATGTAGCCATATCACTGAATTTTTCAGCATAATTATCACTAACATTCATATTTCCTTCATAATTTTCTTTTGTACATTTCAAACTTCCTGTTTTTAGCAAGCGATCCATTGTAAATGGGTTTAACAAAAACAAAAAGTGAAATTTTTTATAGTAATACACACCAAGTATGTACTTGCCAGGAGTACTTATTCACTTTTATCTTTTATCCGTCAGTATGACTTCTGCGCATGCCACAAAGGCACATGTATTGCCTGGGCCGTGGTAACAACGCACGTGTAGTTTGCGTCGGCAAGCCAGCTGATTTTTACTGGCATGCTGCTGCCAGCCGGGGTCCCGTCCGCCGTCCCGGCTCAGCCTGCTGTCGGCCTGGGTGAACAGGACCCCTGGCCAGCAGCGGGCTGAGCGGGACCATTGGCTGGGACCCCGGCTGGCAGGAGCTGGTGGATGGAATCCCGGGCCGGCAGCAGGCTGAGCCGCTCAGCCCGCCACGGGTCTAGGGTTCTGTCCGCCAGCCCCACTCAGCCCGCTGCCGGCCCCTTGCCACCCGGAGTCCCAGCTGCCGGTCTGGCTCAGCCCACTGCCGGCCTGGGTGAATGGGACTCCTGGCCGGCAGCAGGCTGAGCTGGGCCGGTGGCCGGGATCCCGGCTGGCAGGAGCCGGCAGACGGAACCCCAGACCCGCAGTAGGCTGAGTGGCTCAGCCCGCTGCAGGTCTGGGGTCCCCGCCTCTGGTCCCGCTCAGTCTGATGACGGCCCCTTGCCAGCCAGGGTGAACAGGCCATGTACCCCTTGAAACTCTTTCATGTACTACCAGGGGTACGCGTACCACACTTTGGGAAACATTGCCATATGGGAATAGTTATGCAAGTATAATTACCTTTATCTCACTATACCTGTGTTCACACTCGGAGTGGGGGGAGTTGTACTGCTGTAATTCTACCTGTAAGAGTGATACAAATTTTGTGTCAAGACAACGCTATAGTTGAGAAGCATTGACATTATCTAGTAGAAGACAGTGGTACTGAGTAGCGATTCATAATAGCATGCATGTAGTGATGATTGCTGGAAACATAATAACTTTTTCTCAGGAGAGTGTGAACTGAATGCTTATGCTTTGGAGGTTATTCCTGAAATTCCTGATTGGGAGTTTATTCATACTATCTATATTCCTCTTAGTGACCTGGAAATCTATAACCTCTATTTCAGGAAGACAAGATGCCATACAAAACTGGCATTGTGTGGCTTTCTCTTTACCTATATTACTTTATTTGCTAGCTTTCAAGCACCCTAGTTCTTCACTTTCCAGATCATGCAGAAAGGGTACAGGAAGCGGTGTGGGCTGAGGGATGTGCTGGTCGCCACTTCCCACAGCCCCCATTGGCCTGGAGCAGCGAACCGCAGCCAGTGGGAGCCGCGATTGGCCGAACCTGCAGACGTGGCAGGTAAACAAACCGGCCCAGCCCGCCAGGGTGCTTACCCTGGAGAGCCATATGCCAAAGGTTGCCAATCCCTGTTATAGTTCTTAATACACAGGCTCCTCAGTTCAAGTCATTGTCATCTCAGCTTTCTTGTTGCTTCCAGCATAGGTTGAGGAGAGATGCCAAAGCATGATATCACTGTCTCCTATTTTATATCATCAGTCCGTATGCCTAGAAAACAGTAGCCCAGACATATCCTGGTAGGCTTTGCTGAGTCACAGAGTTGAGCAATCCCCCATTGTGTGATGTTTGTGCAGCCCTCTTACAGTATTGTAAATCCCTTGTTTAAAACTCCCCGGCTGATTAATGGTCGCTTAATCCTCTCCTGGGAGTGGATCACCATGGAGCAGTAGAGACTCTCAAATTTACAGCACATTTCAGTAACAACCATATAGCAAAATTGCATATCTTCATGCACATTAACAATATACATATTTGGACAGAACAATGGGTTTCAGCTCATCATTACCTTCCATGTGATAGCTTACATGGCATGCTTTGTATAAAATATATTAATTATATGATGGGGTGAATATGGGGATTCCAGGGTGTTGCTTTGAAGTATAAAGTGCCACACATACAAATAACAATTTGATTTTGCAGCTTCATCTCATTGCAAACCACAGTTTGGGTCCTAGTCTCGTACACCAGAGCTAAAGAGCAGATCTGCATGAAATGTTTATTTTTACACTATGAACTTGATGAAACTAAGCCTGGTTTTGAAGAGCAATACATTGTGCAACAACTCAGATGAAGAAAAGGAAATTCATATAGGGAATAAATTCAGGGCCCCCACTTGAACAAACTGATTTAGTGGGCCTATCTCTTCCCTGATATTCATCACTCAATAAGTCCTGGGACCCCTTACTTACATTTGTCATCTACACTCACCAAATCAGAGAATAGAAATACATCATGTGATCTATATATCCCATCAAAACCAACCAGCACAGCTTGACTATTATATATTCACAAGTACCATGAACAAAATACAGACCAAGAAATGTTTGCATAAAATAGTTGGAGAATATTGAAATCAATGGATTTTTTGTTGTTGATGCAGTAGGACCAGTGTTTTCCCCTTGGTAAACAACTATAGGTAGCAAAATAAATTTTAAAAAATCCCAATCTTCTTGCATATGGAAAAAGAGGCAGCATTTTCTTAGTAAATTAATGTTACAAGTTATTTGTCCATCACTAGTCTTCCATGATGTAATATTCAAATATTCAAGATCAGGTTCTGAAAGCCCCTGAGTTGTTCCTTTGTACACCCTACATCTCCCTATGTGGATTAGCTGATTTCAGAATCTATAGGGTCTTGCTTGTGATGTCATTTTAACTGATAAGCTCATGTAAAGTTTTGGAGCCCAGTCTTGTTCTTGCTGAAGTTTGCCGTTAACATGAACAGGAGCCGGATGGTACCCTGTAGCGGGGTGGTCACCCGCTCCTGCCTAGAAGGGCTTGAAATCAGCCCTTAAAGAGGGCTGCAGGGGTAAAAGCAGCCTGGAGAGGGCTGCAGCTCTTAATGCTGGGCTGATTGGGGAAGCAGCAGCAGCTGGGCCATGCCCCAATCAAGGCCCAGCTTGCCCTATAAAGGCTGAGAGCCAGGAGCAAGGACTCAGTCTCTCTCTGCATTCAGAGAGAGAAGGGCCTGGCTGCAGGGAACTAGAGACAGAGTACCTGAGTGGAGCAGGGCTGGGGAAAGGCTGAGGAGCTGGGGAGCTCCAGCCTGGATAGCCCCAGGCTGAGGCCTAGCAGAAGGCCAAGGGGTACTGGAGGTTGCAGAGGGCAGCCCAGGGGTAGGCTAAGGGAGCAGGTCCAAACCCAACCTTGCTAGTGATGAGTAGGCTGATACTGCAGTCTGCCCCAGGGCGTGGGGCTAGATGATGACTGTCAGTACCCTTATACTGAGGTGAGGTGGGAATAGTGGGTGGGGGTTCCCTGGGGAGGGGAGACCCTAAGACTGAGGGGTTACTGCTAGGGGGCAGCACCCCAGGTACAAGGGCACTGGGGTCCAGGGAGGGACATGGGGCCCAGAGGACAGGTGGATCACTGGCCTGCAGAGGGAGCTCCGGAGCTGGAACAAGCTAATTCCTGGAAGTCACCAGCAGGAGACACATCAGGGGTGAGTCTGCTCTTCTACAGACCCTCAGAGCTAACACTCATATTTTGTTGTTGCTGAGCTAAAGAAATCAGGAGGATAGAGAAAATGAATAAAGAGGAGAGGAGTACATTACATCTGAGGTCACAATACCAACACAGCGCAAAGGAGACCAGCATTAATTTAGACAACCAGCTAGCATAATCTTACTACACAATTTGATGATAAACATAAGCACTATCACCACATGCTAGTAATATACAGTCCCATAAAAGAATGTTTATACTTCATGAATTAGATAGAGGTCATATCCATGGTATCCAGTTTTCCTGAAATAATTTAAATTGGATATTTTTAATCAATTCTACTCCTACGTGATACTGTTTACCTTGTTCATATATTTATGTCCAAATATTTTATGTCTGCAAGAACAAATATTAGAAAGCATAAAATCTGGAATGAAAATGTATGGCTTTGTTTATAATACATTCTGAGCTATTGCTGTTTATAACAGGAGAGCTGGCCCATTAAAAGTAACTGGCTCAGCTCTCCTGTTCCAGTCAAGGTGCTCCCAGCTGGGCCAATTAAAAGGGTGTGGCAGCACCTGAGGAACTAGAAGAGGCCTTATGAAAAAAGAAGGAACAGAGCACACTGGATCATCAGGAGGAAGAGCAGGAGGTGGAGCTGCCAGAGACAGGAGGTTGTTCCTGGGAGAGACCTGAAGACAGGAGAGTATCAAGGGGGTTGCTGGCTAGCATCCTCAAGCCAGAGAATCAATGAGAGAGGGCTGAAGGAAGGGGGTGGAGCAGAGGGGCTGACCTGCTGACATCTCCTTACTAGAGAATGGGGCATGAAAGGAACCATGAGGATACTCCCATCAGAGAGGCTGTGGGAGTTCCTGCTGGGAAGAACAGGGCTGCACTCTAAAAGGAAGGACTAGGGTGGTTGTCCTGGCAGAGAGACAGAGGACTGACAAAGAGTCCAGGAATGGTGAGTGTTAGTACCTGTTAGCAAATAGTAATATCTTTAGTTCTTTCTTTTTGTATATTTGATTCATTTATATGTATTAATTATTCATTAGAATCTTTATCTTCATCAAAGAGTATGTCTGAAGTCTAAGGCCCAGAACACTGGTCTTGACCAATGTGTAACCCTTTTCAGGAATTTATTCATTATGCTGTAGTTAATAACTCTAGGGCACCTTCATGTCTGTAAAACTCTAGATATTCTTGGAAACCATCTTTTTAACATATATAAAATGCTAACATAAGCATATATAAACTAATAAGAGATTATTGTTATAGCAGATGTTTCATGTTGGTGGAAATCAACATGAAAGAATGGGTGTGCGGTAAGAAAGCCTCACTGAGAGATATTAACTTGAAGATTGTTAGTCCTCTCAGTTGTAAATAATCATGCCTTCTCACATGAGTCAGGTAAACTGACACTGTATAGAAATGACATCATAACATATGTTTCTGCGAGAATATTCTTGGCAACTAGGTTTCCTTTGTCTGTGACCTTATATAATGATAGTGATATAAAAATTTAGGTTAGGGGAATGAAAACTGTGTCCTTTCCAGATGCAGGACAGTCACATATCCAGCTCTTAGTCAGACAACAATAGGTGGTAATGTATCTATTTATTTCTGTATTCTGTAAAGTGCTATACTAATCTCCGATTAATCATGTTAGATTAAATAATTTCAATTGAGCCTCTTCTTTTGACAGTCTAGAACAGGGATCTGCAACCTTTGGCACGCGGACCATCAGGGAAATCTGCTGGCGGGTTGGGATGGCTTGTTTACCTGCAGCATCCTCAGGTTTGGCCGATCGCAGCTCCCACTGGCTGCGGTTTGCCATTCCAGGCAAATGAGGGCTGCAGGAAGCGGTAGCCAGCACATCCCTCGGCCCACGCCGCTTCCTGCAGCCCCCAGTGGCCTGGAACGGTGAACCGTGGCCAGTGGGAACTGTGACCGGCCGAACCTGGTGAGCCACATGCCAAAGGTTGCCGATCCCTGGTCTGGAGAATCATTAACTCAGATGTGCAACCTGAGAATGAACCCAGGTTTTAAAGACTATATTTACTGGGGATGGGGACTATGTTTTGATGCTTTTGGTTATGGAGTTTTGACACTATGTTTTTGTTAAATCATGTTGATACACTTGAAGAGGAACTCATCTAGAGTAACTGGGGACCCAAAAGGGAAACTGAGGCAAGGGGCCACTTGTAGGGCTCCCTAAGGCCAGGAAGTAAGCCATTCATTTACACTCCTGAAATAAGCTTTCTTTATTTTCTGGGATATAAACAGTCCAGTGACAAGAAAAGTTAACAGTTAAAAGAGGTAAACATTGTGAGGATTTTATTTTTTGGCAAAGTACAATGTGTAAAACTGTTCCCCAATTGTGGATGTGTTACTATTGTGAATATTCATTGGAATACTATCTTTTCCCCTAAGGGCTGGTCTACACTGAATGCTCACACTGGCATAGCTCTAATTTCTAAACAAAATTATTTTGAATTGGAAAAAAACAAACAGAATTTTTAGTTTAAAAAATGTCTAAATGGAGCATTATGTGAATTTCCAAAGGGTTTTTTTTCCATTCTTTTTTCCAAAACCAGCCCTTTCCTGCCTTTTTGGTTTCAACAAATCAACATTTTCCAAAGAAAATAGCTTTTGTTGAAAAATTCCTGACCAGCTCCAGCTAGGAGGAACATTGAGTCATTTGTTGACCTCTGCTATATTGTGCAGAGAGTAGCAAGATGTAGTAGGCTAGGGGGCCAAGCTCACAATGGGGCAATAGCAGCAGCCACCCCACAGAATTGTCATGCTTCACCCTTACACACTACAGAAGCTCTCTGAGCAGTAGTATCTCTCTGACCATGAAGGCCAGAGGCAGGAGTTGGACTGCAGAGGAGGTAGGGAGTAAATGCTCTAAAGAGCAAGTTTCTCTTAGACCTGGGTGGATTTCAGATTGAAAAATCAACATACAAATTACTACTTATTACTGGTAGTACTGCTTCTATACCTCCAGACACCACGGCGGGAGGGTTTCAGTCCTGCCACTGGTAGTGATAGCATGGTAGGATGGGTCTTAAAGAATCTTGGGGAAGAAGGAAATTATATGAAGGCATTGGGCCACAACACAGCAACTACTGCCTTCTGAACATATTCTGAAATATGCCTAGATCTCAGAACATCAGTGGCTAAGACGCATTGAACAACTGCCTGTTCCCTGTGGAGGGAAAGCAGCCAAGTCAGCACTATTGAACAATTAGGAGGAAATTCAGCGAGTGTAAACGCATCACACTTCCAAGTTTCTACACTTAATTTTCTCACATAGGCGTGCAAGTGGCCCAACATATTGGAACTAATCACATTTAATACCCAATGTCAAAAGATGTTGTACTGCTTAGCATTTGGATTTTCAATCTGGGTTCCATTTACTTACATACACTATCATTCTCTGCATCTCTTTCTCTCGCTGTAGTTAGATAGAGATACAAAATAGAATGATAGATATGATATATACACATACATGCAACATGGAGTTGCAGCTATCTATCTTTCATCCCAAAGCATCGTTGCAGACATGGGAGCAGTACAGCTTTGCTGTCCATGGCATGCTCCTCCATTGAGCCCAGCCTGCCATGTCACTCTCCTGCAAATGTTGTCCTGTCAGTTAGCCAGTGATTGGCCTCTAGGTCAGACTGACCTTGGTTGTATTTGCATTATTTCCTTTGGCATCATCTGTCTTTTTGCGGTATCTCCACCATCATAATCTTTGTGACTGTTGCAAGTTCCATGCCCCAATTCCACATATACATACACACACTAAACCTAGATAATTTAATAGAGAATGATATCCTTACCAGATGTATTTCTGATCATTCTGTAGAGCTCCACGACAGGGAGATGTATATGCATAAAGGGGTCAAATTAAGGTTTCCCAGGCGACCTTTATTCTACATTTCCTAACTTTTGAGTGTTTAATTTCACAACAATTCTTTCATTCCAGGGTATGTTTTTAATGTAATTATTTATGTGCTAGATACTGTTATTTCTATATGATCACATTTATGAAGGGCTGATAACAATCCAAGCTATGGAGTTTTCGTGTTTGTTGAAACACAAGAGCCATCTTATTTACCTATATATCACTGCGGGATCTCAGGCAAACAAGAAAAGGGTTGAAATCACTTTGAATGTCTCAGTCACAAATATATGAACAGAACAATTAACCACTGCATACTTTACAAAGTAGTGATATTTAAATCCCAGACCCCACAGTATTTTCAACTACTGAAATCTAAAGCGCAAAACAAAAAAGGACCAGAGATGGAACTCAGAGTTGCATAACCATAACCAAGTGAATATGAAAGAAATAAACTTTTCAGTTAAACTTTTAAAATAATTGCCCAGTAATCAATCTTGTGTCACTATCTTTCAGACAACCTGATCTTACAGGATATAGGAATCCTTCTGAATAAAACTCTCACATGAGGCTTTTATTTTTTCCCTATTTCTAACAAAGTCCCTATTTTAAAACATATGTGGATGTTTCATGTTTGAAGCAGGAGCTAGGCTGGCACCACTTCAGGATGACTGGGGAACATGAGCTGCAAGGTGCAGGAGGAAATGGAAGAGAGGAAGTGGGATCCATGGAGGTAGACCAGAGGATGTGGGGGGGTAGCCATTAGAAAAGAGTGGAGCGGTGAAGAAAAATAGTATTTGCTATATTATCCCCACAGATAATCTGTTTGCCCCATATTGAATCATGATGGGTGCTATGGATGATGTCACCTTAACTGTATATTGGAGGGACAATAATCATAGAAAAGGGGGTTCTGTGGAAGGAAATTTTCTAATTGTTAATGCTATCACTGTCCCTTTTAAACATGTTTATCTAAGGCATTCTGACACTGCTTCTCTTGTTTTGATTTATTTCACAAATATCTTTTAAGTACAAAGGCAACAAAATTCTCACTTGACACTGCCATTTTCTTTTAAAATTGTATCCTATTGTAGCCGATGTCACCCCTTTTGTGACTTTTTTGCCCTTTACACAACCAAAACAATGTGAAGGAACCACGTGGGCACAAATAGCCACATTTGCTAAACATACACAACATGGCAAACTTAATCAGATGCATTATGAAGATTTGGCTGTTTTCTGGTAGCTTCTGAAACATAGAACACAGTGAGCTCCGCTAGGGGACTTGCAAACCATTTAAGGCAATACCACCTTATTCCTATACACTACCGTTCCCTATGATGACAGCATGAGACCTGTATTTTTGAACATTTAGAACCAAATCTTAGCTAATTATATACTCTCTCCACTCCCAAAAATTACCATAGTATCTGAATACCAATCTTTCTCTCTCTTCCCAGCAGTAGCTGAGCTATACACTGGAGCTTGGCGGGAGGGAAAGAGTGCATCATCCTCCCTTTCTGGCTTTAGAGAAGCAGTAGAGCTATCCTTTAGCTACAGTAATCCCTGGGTCCAGTATGTCCCTTCCAGGGTATAAAATAAGTGAGTGTGGGGGAGATGGAACAAGAGTACAGACATTTCTCTGCTAACAGCAATCTTAAAGCTTCTCCCCTCCTCTTCCTGGCTGCTGTGATAAAAGCTGCCCCTTCTGTTACAATCTATTAACCCATATGGGACATAGCTAATGGATCCACCAGCCCCGCCTTGTCCTCCAAAACTCCCTCTGCAGCTGCATGCTAGGAGTCCATATGAAAGAATGCTCCGTGGTGGTCAGAGTGTGGCCCTGTTGCGCAAACAGCCAAATCCTGTTCTTTTGCAGAGCAGAATGACACTGTTTCCATGCAGCTATGCCCCCCTGCTAGCAGAGTTGTGGAGTAGTCTTTACCCCTTTGTACCTGTTAGGTTGAAATACTTGCCCTGTATCATGATTGCAGCAGACACTTTGGGTAGCTTTAAACACAGTGCAATGCTTTTTGCTTCACATAACTATTGTATGTGATAGTTGTTTGTTTACTGTAAAGCACTTTGATCCCTATAATTATTCCTATTGTGCCTCTCATTCAATCACCTTACAAATTAAGGCCAAAATTTTCATAAATGGGTGCCTAAAGTTACCTTCCAGAGTCCATACACAGGCACCTAAGGAAGTGGCTATTATTCAAAAGGGCTCAGTACCCAGCAGCTGCTGCTGAAGCCAATGGGGCCTACTAAGTGTCCAGCACTTCTGAAGAATAAGGCACTTATGTGTAAAAGGAGTAATGGCCTCATGTTGCAGTGGGGGAGGTTTAGGTTGGATATTAGGAAAAACTTTTTCAATAGGAGGATGGTGAAGCAGTGGAATGGGTTTCCTAGGGAGGTGGTGGAATCTCCTTTCTTAGAGGTTTTTAAGGTCAGGCTTGATGAAGCCCTGTCTGGAATGATTTAATTGGGGATTGGTCCTGCTTTGAGCAGGGGGTTGGACTAGATGACCTCCTGAGGTCCCTTCCAACCCTGATATTCTAGGTAGGTTTCAAAACATGGATTTTGGAGGCTAACTTAAAGCCCCCACTTTTGAAAAGTGATCTAATTAATCAAGCCTCCCAACACTCCTGTGAAGTGGGGGAATACTATCTCCATTTTGATCATAACGGGAGTTTGGCCTGAGCAGTAAGGACCTATCTAAAGATTGCATGGTCTGACCCAAAAATATAGTAAAGGATCTTAATATCAGCAGGGAATTTTACAGTAAACAACATATACATTTCCATAACTGGGCAAAAAATGACTAGTAACAGGGGCTAGACCTCATTCTTTTTTTCTGTACATTTCTGGGTATTGGGCAAAGCATTATTATTTATTTATAGATGTCACATTAAGATAACTGAACTTGGGCTCCAAAAAATACACTCTTTCAGGCAAAGAAACAAAGATTATACTATTCAAATTATTCATTTCAGTTCAGGATAAAAAAAGAAATAGAGATGTCTCAAAATAACTTGCAAGGGAAAGTGTGTTGGGCGAGAAGTTCAAAAATCAAAAGAAGACAGATATTATAAATAGCTACTTTCCATTTGCTAAGAAGCAGATTTTAATTCTCTTACTCATGTTCAGTAGTACATATTTGGGACACACACACACAGTGCCTAGTACAACAAAGCACTTAAGCACAAGTTTAAGTACATTATTAGTCTAATTGAAGTCAAGGAACTGCTCATGTACTTAAATTTAAGCATGGGCTTAAGTGCTTTGCTGGACTGAGGCCAGAGTAAAATACTACTGAATATGAGTAAGTATCAGCATTTCATTATAATATGAGAAATAGAGCAGACTTACAGTTACAACTCTTGACTACATAAATTCTGATTTGTATTGAAACCAGATAATCTATCAACTCTGCTCTCTCTTTATAATTTGAATGGTCTTCTCAAAATGTCTTTAATGCATCATGATTAAATAAGTCATATTTTTGTCTGCTCAAAGGAATTTGCAAAGCATTTGCAGTTTAGCCAGGAATAAACCAGTTCTGCTCTGCTCAGTCTAACTCTCCAAGCTTGAGTTATCCAGTACTTATTACACTTTTGCCTTTTTTGGTCTACTGTCTCACCTATCTAAAGTATGATGTCTGTTTCAAATATAAAAGTTCATACCTGCCTTTCTTTGCTGAATCTGCCCTTTTTGTATGTGTCAAGTCAGGAAGTTCATTTTATTCCAATTCAGTTTCCATAAATACTTATTATTTCATCTCTTGTAAAACAGTCACTGTTTCCATAGAATCTAATACATCTAATATTATACTTAAAATATAATGGCTTAGAATTGTTTCACATTGTTGAGATAGTCAAGAATAGTTTTGATATGTGCTAGATTTGACATCCCAACAGCAATTCTTGCATATAATATAGAAAATAGTTCTAATTTGAAGTGACAACTGAAAACATATATATAGATAGCATACTTGCCAAACTATTGTTCTCCTCTATGATGATGGCATTGCTAGTTACCTAGAAACATGATATTTCATCCCAGAAATTAAATCAATTTTGTTTTATGCTGAAACATTTGGTCCTGGAAACACTTCAGGGCCAGATCTTAAGATGGTTTAAAATGGAGGAGTTCCACCAAAGTCAGAGCTATGCCCATGTACACTAGCTAAGAAACTGGTTCTCTGTATTAAGCATATAAATACATTTTTGCAAATAAAGGGGAAGATTTTTAAAGCATCTAAGACATCTTGAATCCCTTATGACTAATGATGTCCACTTAAATATCATAGATCTTGGTGATTTATGACTTACAGATGACAATAATTTACTACTCCTGGGGAAATTCTGCACCACTGCTGCACAGCAGAAAAATGTCCCTCTCCTGCCCCGTCCTGCAGATTTTCTTTGCTTCCTTGCAGAAAATGTTTCCTATGGGGAAGCAAAGAATAGCTGCACCAGTATTTACTTACACCTCCCCAGCAGCTGGGCAGCTCAGAGGTAAATCACTATGGGGGTAGGGGCTTTGGGGATGCCTCTGCTGCCCAGGGACCTTAGTCCCAGCTGGGCAGGGTGGGGGAGGGAAGGAGGACAGAGATGGAGTTCCCCCTCCCCCTTCCCGCTCCCTTTCCCTGCATGGAGCAGCCAGGGCTCAGTCAAATCAAGCCCCAGAAACTGCCCCTGGTTGCAGGAAGTTCTACACCATGGGGGGGAGGGAGTTCTTGGCAGGTGGGTCTAGGTGTGGGGGTGTGGTGCAGTGAGGTATCCAGATTCCCTCCTGCACCCAGACTACCCACCACGCTGCCAGCACTCAGATTGCTCCACACAGAACCCTGGTACTCTTGAGGGAATTCCGCACCAAAAAAAATCTGAAAAGTTCTGCATATTTTAATTGTCAAAATAACACAGAAACACAATAACAATATAATCAGACCATTTTCAATTATTTTTGGTAATTTATTTCAAATTACTTGTAAGCAAATAACTGAAAATGGTCAGATTATATTGTGTAATTTTGACAAATAAAATCAGCAGAATTTTTAAATGTTTGCAGAATATTTATTTTTTTGGCAGAGAATTCCATCAGGAATAATTTACTTAATAAATTACATAAAATACTAAGAATATGTTTTGAAAGCAATGGCTAAGGAAAAACTAATATTACTAGTTTTAATTTTGTGTGTAAACAGTATTTAACTTGCTGGAAATGTTACCAGACAATGTTTGTAGGAATTCAGTACGGGTTTCCTTGTATTTAAAATCTTATTGCTCTGTTACTTTTCAGTAGCAATAGATTTCATTGCCAAGAACCTTTATCTGAGAACTCCATGATGATTCTTTAGTTCCTATCACTGTAGGATGATAGATTTTTCAAAGGCAAGTGACTCTTGTTCATTAGACTGGTATGGATTTAACTTCTTCTTAGGATTTCACAAGAGGTAAACATGGTTGGGGGAGAATTTAAAGAGAATATTTGGTTCTCTCATTACTTTCCCTTTTTCAGGAACTCAGTCTTTACAGAAAACTCCCACCCATCAGCAATTCATAGGCACTTTCTTTCTGCTTCCTGAAGCTGCCATTCACCAAGAGGGGCGAACCACGGCCACTGGGAGCTGTGGGTGGCTGTGCAAATGTAAACAAATGGTCTGGCAGCCCACCAGCGGATTACCCTAATGGGCCATGTGCAGCTCATGGGCCGCAGGTTGCCCACCACTGATCTAGTTTGATCTCCCACATAATACAAACCATGGAATCTTACCAGTAATTCCATCATCAGACGCCTAACTTCTGGTCAAGCTAGAGCATATTCTTTAGAAAGACACCCAACCTTGCATTAAAGATTATTTTAAATTATGGAGAAGCCACCACATCTTTAACTAAATTGTTTTAATGGTTAATTACCTTCACTGTTATATATGAAACCCAAACATCCAGAATGTGTCCAAGCCTGAGTAAGAACCTTAGTATCATAACTTGGTCACACATATTTACCTTTTCCCCATCTTTACTGTTTGTGATTCTTTCCCTTAGTTTCATGTGAAATAAAGATTATATATATTTTTTGATGCAGAGGCCTTGTGCTTACTTGTGAAGTGCCCAGCACTTTTTGGGGTACTCAAAACTCATTAACAATAATCTAAAATCATAGCTGAGCCCAGAGCTCTCAGTTTGGCAGCCCCCCTTATATCCTCTTACCCCCCCAAAGAAACAAAAGAAATGCGCAAAAAGAACAGGAGTACTTGTGGTACCTTAGAGACTAACAAATTTATTAGAGCATAAGCTTTCGTGGACTACAGCCCACTTCTTCGGATGTCCACGAAAGCTTATGCTCTAATAAATTTGTTAGTCTCTAAGGTGCCACAAGTACTCCTGTTCTTTTTGCGGATACAGACTAACACAGCTGCTACCCTGAAAAAAGAAATGTGGAGAGTACTCAAGGTTTCCAATTTTATTGCCAAGAAATAGTTAATTCTAAATCTTTCATGACAACATATTTACAAAAAATGGAATCCTAATGGAATACACAAAGGTATTAATACTCAAAAGTCAAGCTGAACTTTCAGTTTAATTTTCAATGTCCATAATTCAGAAAAGCACCAATGCAGTAATGAAGCAAATATTTACTTTTGGTTACAGAGAAATAGAACTAAATTCCAAAGAACAAAAATAAATTAACTCAATGAGCAAAGTGACTTTTTCATTATAATGGCATGATATTATAATGTATTTAATTTGGAATAGAAAGAAAGTAAATAAAAAAGGATGACATTTGGGCAGAAAGATTCTCAACAAAGGGAAAAGAAACATGTTTTCTCTTTTCAGCCTGTCTTCTTTACTGACCTGCACAGATCAAATTAAAATTTCTGAATATAATGAAACATTAATATAAAAGTCTGCGTTTATTTATTTCATTTTATTTTAATTTGTTTAACTTTATTCCACTTGTTTAGAGCTACAGAATATACAGGATCAGATTCTTGTGCAGGAGCATTGGTGTCAATAAAACTATGTTGATTTACACAAGAGGAGAATCTGGCTCACTGTATTTTGGGATTTGACTTTACAGTGAAGGACCCACATTCGTTTGAGAAAAATCTTGTATTTATGTTTTAACAAATATTGAATTTTTCTATTTTCTGATATACAGTTTGCTATCTTGGAGTGTCCTATTATTTTGGATGTAATCTTTTGACTATTCTTCAATCAAATAGCTTTTTTTAGAGAGAGAGACTCCAATGAGACCACTGTTGCTGAAGTGCATGTTAAGAAAGCTTTTTTGTTAGCAACAAAAAGAAGGTCCCTTCCATTTACTATAAAAGCATCCTCTCTGTGAAGTAGCTTATTAGTATGTATGCAAGTGCTTTATTGCAGCTACCAAAACAACAATCTAGATCAATTTTCTTTTGTTGAATTAAAGATTTTGTCTTCATTCAAAAATAATTTCTAACCTGAGAAAAATATTAAATGCCCATTTGCTTTGTGAATCTTTTCTCTCTCTATTTAGGTTGGGAAATGCCCCCAGGAAAATCAGCAGGAAATTTAAGAGCCGTTATTTTCTTTCCCAGCTCTGTTTGGACTCTCTTTAAGGTCTGATTGATGTCTAGCTGAAGCATAGACCCGGGCAGCATGGAGCATAATAAGGGCAATGTGGGGGTTAGGCTCAGTTCAGAATCTGCGTGTGAGGTCAATTTTTCTATGGGAATGGTTTATGTGAAAAATGCGATAATGTTCCTGAGTACTGACCCAAGTGGATGTACTTCAAACCATTGCCTATTTTGCAGCCTTCCACATACATCTATGCTGATTAGATGTTTGTGCACATGGACAAAAATATTCAGCTCAATACATTCAAGAATAATCTCCATTCAAGGAAATGATCTCATACACAACATGGCTGAACATTTCCCTGGCATTCAGGATATGGACTCTCCTTTTCTAAGCATTTTGAAATCTTTCTCTAATAACCTTATAGAGATGATTACGGAAGGAATAGCTTCATACCTCAAGTAGGGCCAGATTGCAAATCAGATTAGGCATCTGGGCAAGGGAGTACGAGTCTCAGCCTCACCTCTTACACCACTACGTATATTACTAGGACATTGGCTCAAGTGAAGCAAGTGGGTGGGGGGGTTGGGGAATGGGCAGAGCAATGGCCTCACTTGGTTTGGGGCAGCTTACATAACACCCTTTGTTCAGTGTTGTGTCCGAAGTCACAATCTAGTCCACAGGTTGGCAACCTCTGGCATGCGGCTCGCCAGGGTAAGCACCCTGACAGAATGGGCCAGTTTGTTTACCTGCCACATCCGCAGTTTCGGCCGATCGCAGTTTCCACTGGCCATGGTTTGCTGTTCCAGGCCAATGGGGATGGCGGGAAGCGGCGGCCAGCACATCCCTCGGCCACACTGCTTCCTGCAGCCCCCATTGGCCTGGTATGGCGAACTGCGTCCAGTGGGAGCCGTGATCGGCCGAACTTGCTGACACGGCAGGTAAGCAAACCGGCCTAGCCCTCCAGGGTGCTTACCCTGGTGAGCCATGTGCCAGAAAGTTGCCGACCTCTGATCTAGTCCTTAGCAAGAAACTGGGAAATTGGGTCTCTGGCAGAAGCAAATTTGACATAGGGTCAGATTTCCACCATCACAATCCATTTCTGAAACCTAGTAGAAAATGTTTACCTGAGATGCATTCTGCATTAAAACAAATCCAAAAACTGTTCAATACCCAATAATGTTGAAAATGCAATTGACTTTTAATGGTAGATGATGGAACATTGTCCAAAACCAAACAAAGCTTTGCCTTTTTCTCCTTTATTTCAATGTAGTAAAATCTTTTACACAAATTCTATCAGAAATTACATTTGATTAGAGCATCTTACTGACATGTAATTTACACCATTATTAATGCCACTTCTGAAATGGCCCTAAATGACTTGCTCCAGGTCATAATGTGACAGAGTAGGGAAATAAAACTCAGGTCACCTGTCTCCCAGTGTTGTGCCTTAACAGCATTAACATCCTTTCTCCTTACAACGGGGCAGGGGGAGGCCATGGGACAAAACAAAACCAGAAAAAACAACAAAAGTTTGTCATTGACACTAGTAAGTGTGTTTTTAAAAAGAGCCTACTTTGCAAACTGCTCAAAGATTCTTGGTGGGGCTCAAACTTCCTCCCAGGTCAGTGCTAGTTGGAATGGCTTCTCCCCTCTCCTCACACAGGTTGGGTCCTGGGCTCTTTTTTGTGATGCCTGATGCCTCCAGCCAAGAAAACTCCTCACTTTGCTCGAGACATAGTGCTGTCCCTTGGGAAAATGAACAATGCTACTAAAGGGCAAGAAGTATAAAATCCAGTACACATTAAACAATAAAGTACATCAGAACAAACCCCAGCAAAGGCATGACACACCCCAAAATAACAGTATAAAAATGGCAGACTTTATATGGAACAGGAAAACATGATTTAGGGAAGGAAAGTGTTAACTAATAAATACTAATTGTTCACAAATTAATAAATTTACCACTTCCAAACACTCACAGCTCTTCCCAACCTGCAGCTCCATCCCTGGCACCTTCACAGGCATAGGGTATCCTGGAGATGAATCCAGAGATATGTGCTGCAGTGCTGTGAAGCTTGGCTGGCTTAAAGAAAAACAGGACCTCTTATTGTGTTTTCACTCCTGCATCAGGCAGGGTCCTTTCTTGGCCTGGAGTCCTGTGGATGTCTTATCTGGCTCTCAACAACAAGCACAGGGTGGTCTCTGTAGGGCTGGAACTGCCTGACTCATGCACTTGATCCCACAGCAGGTCAAAGACTCCCTTTTTGGTGAGGGGGAGTTAATGAGAGACTCCCTGAGCTGTTCTGCTCCTCTCTCAGCTCCTGGACCCAAACTCTGCACTGAAATTAAAACTAGTTTCTTTGTCTCTCAGTCAGGCTGTACCCTCCCACAGAGTGTTTGAGCAGCCCTGACTCATCATTGGACCAACAAATTGCTTATCAATATCACCTGATGCAAAAGCCTTTCTGTTAGTCTCAGCAGGAATCTCTAGTCCATTCTAGTCCCCACCTGTGACTCTAAGCATGCTGGGAAATGGTGTCAGAAGACTCTAGTATCCATTACAGTTGTAATACCCTGGGTAGAACCCCCTAGAGCAGTGGTGGGCAACCTGAGGCCCACAGGCCGCATGCAGCCCGCTGACCACAGGTTGCCCACCACTGAATTAGAGAATAGAATATATGAATGGGGCAATAGTTGGTACACCATCAGCACAGGTATAACAAATTGGTTAAATAAGGAGGCCAATGGGAATAGTACAGCAAGCAGTCCTGTAAAATGCAGTGGCCAACGTGGTCTTTTGTGGCCCTTTCATAGAAACATAGAAATGGAAGCAACCTTGATAAGTTATTTAGTCCAGTCTCCTGCACTGAGGCAGGATTAAGTATTATCTCAACCATCCCTGACAGTTGTTTGTCTAACTCAGGGATTGGAAATCTTTGGCACGTGGCCCGCTAGGCTAAGCACCCTGGTGGGCTGGGCCGGTTTGTTTACCTGCTGCGTCCATAGGTTCGGCCGATCGTGGCTCCCACTGGCTGTGGTTCACCGCTCCAGGCCAATGGGGGCTGAGGGAAGGGCAGCCAGCACATCCCTCGGCCCATGCCGCTTTCCGCAGCCCCCATTGGCCTGGAGCAGCGAACCGTGGCCAGTGGGAGCTGAAATTGGCCGAACCTGCGGACGCGGCAAGTAAATTTTTTGGGGGGAGAAGCTGAGGGTCAGGGGAGTAACCCCTGTGACCACCCCCCACATGACCCCACCCCTTGCAACAGTATTTTTGCAACAGTATTACATTGTTGACTCCTATTTTCTTTGTGATCCAGTTGAACCCCCAGATCCTTTTCTGCAGTATTCCTTACTAGGCAGTCATTTCCCATTTTGTATTTGTGCAATTGATTATTCCTTCCTAAGAGTGGCACTTTGCATTTGTCTTTATTGAATTTCACCCTATTTATTTTAGACCATTTTGTCAAGATCATTTTGAATTCTAAGTCTGTCCTCCAAAGAGCTTGCAACCCCACGCAGCTTGGTATCATCTGCAAATGTTGTAAGTGTTCTCTCTATGCCATTATCCAAATCATTTATGAATATATCAATTAGAGCTGGTCCTAGGACCGATCCCTGTAGGACCCCACTCAATATGACCTTCCAGCTTGATTATGAACCATTCATAAATACTTTCTGAGTATGGTTTTCCAACCAGTTGTGCACCCACATTACAGTAGGTTCATCTAAGCTATATTTCCCTAGTCTGCTTATGAAAAGGTCACATGAGACAGTATCAAAAGCCTTACTAAATTTGAGATATATCACATCTACAGCTTCCCCCTATCCACAAGGCTTGTTACCCTGTCAAAGAAGGATATTAGGTTGGTTTGACACTATTTGTTCTTGATAAATCCATGTTGAATGGTATTTATCATCTTTCTATCTTCTACATGCTTACAAATTGATTGTTTGATTATTTTCTCCATTATCTTTCTAGGTACTGAAATTAAGCACACTGGTCTATAATTCCCTAGGTTGTCTTTACTTCCCTTTTTATAGATAGATACTATATTTGCCTTTTCATCCGTTATTTTTAACTCATAAGACCTAACTCACTTTTGTCTTAGGGCTGCATCCTGAAGGCCATGGCCCAGTCATTTATGTCAATGGGATTTTTTTTTTTTTTTTTTTTCAAGATTTGTCTTCTGTATAGTGCAATGACAAGTCAACCTTTAAATCTACTGCCGCCTGTGATAATATGTTGGGTTAGTATAGACCAGGGATCGGCAACCTTTGGCATGAGGCCCACCAGGGTAAGCACCCTGGCGGGTCAGGTCAGTTTGTTTACATGCCGCATCTGCATATTCGGCTGATCATGGCTCCCACTGGCTGTGGTTCGCCACCCCAAGCCAATGGGGGCTGCGGGATGTGGTGGCCAGCACATCCCTCAGCCCGTGCCACTTTCCACAGGCCCCACTGGCCTGGAGTGGCAAACCATGGCCAGTGGGAGCTGCGATCGGCCAAACTTGCAGATGCGGCAAGTAAACAAACTGGCCCGGCCCGCCACGGTGCTTACCCTGGCCTGCTGCATGATAAAGGTTACCGATCCCTGGTATAGACATTGCATAAAACATATGGAACAATGGGAAAAGCTATAGGATGAAGAAATCTAAAAGAAATTCCCCAAATAGCTTTCAGTGTAGGTTTGCAATTCACAGTCTCAAGACCCAGCAGTGGATTCATGCATCATCGAAATGATACATTTTGACTCTGAATTAGAAGGATGAAGGAGAAGTTATAGCACCTCATGGCATGGCTGCTGGGTGGTTAAGTAATACGGACAGGAACTGCTGCCTACAGATCCAGAAAATCCTGACACAGAGCAGGAAAACATCTTCCAGGAGAATATATTCATCTAAATAGAAGAGATTCTTGATATTGGCAGTCCAGTGTGGCTTGAACCCAGCCCGGGTCTTGATACTAAAGATCCTCAACTACTTATTACATTTAAAACAGGCTGGCTTTTCATTCAGCACTATTAATGTCCACCCCGCAGCAGTCTTAGTTTGCCATTGCCTGACAGCAGTTAGCAACTTGGACATCTACTGTGAACAGCTGCTTGCCTTCAGTTCCAGGGGTCTTTACATTATGTTCTAAAGTTACTAGTGCCATTAGGCAAATTGTTTCCTGTTATAATTACCCACACCATATTTCACATGTACAACCCTGAGTGATCAAAGCTGAAGCAAGCAGATGTGCAGCCCCAATAATCAGTCTCTCTATTTGATCCCCAATGGGGCTGACACATTTTTAAATCAAGAGACCAAAAGTTCATTTACTTTCTGCAAGCTATTGTCTTCCAACATACACAGATACTCATTGCTTGATTAGATGTGTTATTACAACATGAATGCACAAAGGATTTGTGGCCTTAATCCTCTTATGAGTTTCTCAGCATCTCCTGCAAGTTGCTGAGTGCCCTCAGCTCCCACTAATTTCAAAGGGAGCTGAGGCTGTTGAGCATATTGCAGGATTGAGTGCTCCGTGTGGTGGGAGTGGTACTAGGGTGGGGCTACTGGTATTAAGGAAACATTCAAAAATAGCTATTGTATAAATATTGTGGAAGAGTCTTTAGCACTTTGCTAATATTTACCTGTCAGTTAAAGAGCATTCTTACGGTATACATGCTACCTTAATCTGCATTTTGAAAGCCTTATTTTATCCTATCTTGTCAAATATATAGACATACACACATGCATTTGACCTCCTTTGCATCTTCTAGCATGGTGTTAAAAATATTGTCATGTACTTTCTAAAAGATACACTTTAGCTAAGAACAAGTTCCACTTTAGTCAAATGCAAGTTAATGGGCTTAATAGAGGGGTAAGTAGGTGAAATGTAATGACCTGTGAGATATAGGAGGTCAGGCTATTAGTCCCTTCTGGCCTTAAACTCCGTGAATCAAAGGATTTTTTGAGCATTATGGGCCTCACCTTGTGTAAAACTAATTCATATGAATAGGCCAATTGAAATTAATAGGACTATATACATGCATAATAAATACATAATACTGATCTACAATTTTTGAGAAGTCGTCTGCTTCAGAGATAAAATGTGCTATTTATTATGTATTTTGATGTGCTGAATTCAAATATGGCAATTAAAACAACTGGCTACTGTTTCTAAGATATTTAAGTTTTTACATTTTATGTCTATGTATATTGTGTAGATAGTAGAGTTTTAATCATAAATTGTAAACCTAGGTCTTTTCATGTGTTTATGGTTGCTTTACATGATAATATTTCACCTGTCTTGTTTATGTAACACTTTAAAAATCAGCAAAAGGGTTATATAAACAAAATTTATAATGAAACAAAAGGCAAAAAACTATTACGTACATAGTTTAGTCCTATTCAGTATCTACTCAGCGCTTCTTGGCTTGTCTCTTGTATTCATTACATGGAGCATCTCTTGTCACTGTCCAGCAATAGTCTGCAAGCATTGATGGGCTCCATTTTCCCTGATAGCATTTCTCCAATGTTGCAATGTCCTGGTGAAATCGCTCGCTGTGCTCGTTGCTCACTGCTCCGCAGTTCGGTGGAAAAAAATCTAGATGAGAGTGCAAAAAATGTATCTTTAGTGACATGTTGCAACCAAGGCTTTTGTATGCCTTAAGGAGGTTTTCCACCAACAAGCTGTAGTTGTCTGCCTTGTTGTTGCCGAGAAAATTTATTGCCAGTAACTGGAAGGCTTTCCATGCCGTCTTTTCCTTGCCACGCAGTGCATGGTCAAATGCATCATCTCAAAGAAGCTCACAAATCTGAGGACCAACAAAGACACCTTCCTTTATCTTAGCTTCACTTAACCTTGGAAATTTTCCATGGAGGTACTTGAAAGCTGCTTGTGTTTTGTCAATGGCCTTGACAAAGTTCTTCATCAGACCCAGCTTGATGTGTAAGGGTGGTAACAAAATCTTCCTTGATTCAACAAGTGGTGGATGCTGAACACTTTTCCTCCCAGGCTCCAATGACTGTCAGAGTGGCCAGTCTTTCTTGATGTAGTGGGAATCTCTTGCACGACTATCCCATTCGCAGAGAAAACAGCAGTACTTTGTGTATCCAGTCTGCAGACCAAGCAAGAGAACAACAACCTTCAAATCGCCACAAAGCTGCCACTGATGTTGGTCATAGTTTATGCACCTCCAAAGTTGTTTCATGTTGTCATAGGTTTCCTTCATATGGATGGACTGCATAACCAACTGGAATTGATGGCAAAACTTTGCCATTATGCAGTAAAACAGCTTTAAGACTCGTCTTCGATGAATCAATGAACAGTCTCCACTCATCTGGATCGTGAACGATGTTGAGGGCTGCCATCACACCATCGACGTTGTTGCAGGCTACAAGATCACCTTCCATAAAGAAGAATGGGACAAGATCCTTTTGACGGTCATGGAACATGGAAACTCTAACATCACCTGCCAGGAGATTCCACTGCTGTAGTCTGGAGCTCAACAGCTCTGCCTTACTCTTGGGTAGTTCCTAATCCCTGACAAGGTCGTTCAGTTTACCTTGTGTTATGAGGTGTGGTTCAGAGGAGGAGGATAGGAGAAAATGTGGGTCCTGTGACATTGATGGTTCAGGACCAGAAGTTTCATCCTTTTCCTCTTCCCCATCTGACTCAAGTGAGAGTGATTCTGGTGCATCAGGAACCGGCAGTCCTTCTCCGTGGGGTACTGGGCATATAGCTGATGGAATGTTTGGATAATGCACAGTCCACTTTTTCTTCTTTGACACACCTTTTCCAACTGGAGGCACCATGCAGAAGTAACAATTGCTGGCATGATCTGTTGGCTCTCTCCAAATCATTGGCACTGCAAAAGGCATAGATTTCCTTTTCCTGTTTAACCACTGGCGAAGATTTGTTGCACAAGTGTTGCAGCATATGTGTGGGGCCCACCTCTTATTCTGATCTCCAATTTTGCAGCCAAAATAAAGGTGATAGGCTTTCTTAACCATAGTGGTTATACTGCGCTTTTGTGATGCAAAAGTCACTTCACCACAAACATAGCAGAAGTTATCTGCACTGTTCAAACAAGTACGAGGCATCTCTGCTCACTCTGGCTAAACAGAAATGTGTCCCTTTGCAAAATCAAACACTGACAAATAAGAGAGCACGACACTGTATGATTTCTAGAGCTGATATAGGGCAATTTGTTCAGCAGAGTGATGTAAGCTTCGTTATGATTGCATCATCCATGACTTCTAGGAATAACATGATGCAATTCATATCATGTATGACGCAATACCAGCTTCAGATTGCATCATTCATTGTTTTGCCTAAACAGCAGGTACTGTGCAAACCCAGTCATAGATCCAGTCAAAGATGTATTTTAGTCATTTCTGGTTTAAATTGAGATCCCTTCCCTTTATAACTCACTTATCCTCCGCCATTCCCAAGTCAAGGGTCGTATATACTGACCCAATAGCATATCTTGAAAACTAGAGCCAATCAACAATTTTTTAAGCATCATTTTCATTCTCAGTTACCCAGAATTAGTAAAGTTTGTCTACATTTATTTCAGAAGCATTTTGGCTGTAGAATATACTAAGAATTGCTGGACTAGGTCCTAACACTGTCACACTTTCATTCTTCTGCAGAATGTATTGTATTTATCTATTTTAGTATGCCTTTCCTAGGGCTTGATCCTGCTGCCTTTGGTAACAAGAGTAATCTTTATTTGGACAAATGTTCAATACCACTGACTTTGACAGTCACAACGGTACACACCAAAGTACCAATAGAAAAAATGTGGTATTACCATGTGTGGAAAAGAGAGACATCCCTGAAGCTGCTTAAACTTTTAAACCAAAAGGTCACCCTCTGGGCCTTAGCCCTCAAATTTAGTTTAATAAAATTAAAAAATCCTAGTACAGACCTTTTCTTTTCAATTTCAACATTGTCTACAATATATGCAACCAAAGTAAAGAGAGACAGGAAGTATGGTCTAGAGGCACTAGCATAGGACTTGGAAAATCCAGGTTCAAGTTCCTGCTCTGCCACACACTTCCTGATTTGAACTCGGGAAAATCACTTAGCCTCTCTGTACTTTAGGTCCCCATCTGTAAAATAGCACTTCTCTATCTCCCAGGGGTATTGCAAGGATAAATACACTAAAGATGGTGATGTGTTCGGATTTTTTGGTAATGGGAGCAATATAAGTACCAAAGGGTACATTGACACAGCCTAAAAAAAATGGCAGCAAGTGTTAGAGGCCAGGTCAAGTGACCTGGGCTCAGAGAACTTGCATTGCAGGACTGAAAATAAGTGTAGATGTTCAGGCTCAGGCTGTAGTCTGGGCTCTGAGATGCTCCCTGCTTGCAAGGTTTCAGAGCCTGGGCTCCAGCTTCAGCTTGAACATCTACTTTTTTTCTATTTTTAGCTCCACAGCCTGAGCTCAATGAGACTCTGAGACTCACTGCTGCTGTTCTTCTCCCCTCCGCCCCCGCCTTGTAGATATACCCTACAATAGATACTTTAAGGCAATGGTGCATAAGAACTAGAAAGTGAAACTGACTGGAAGCCAACCAGTTAAATCAGACCATTCTAGTTTCGCTGCCCTGGCTGAAATGCAAAAAGTTAACACATAGCCTATATGTGAGTAGAAACAGAATAAAGGTGAGAAGTAATCTGGATTTTAGAACACTGTTATAATAATGTACAACAAATGTGCTATTAGTGCTGGTAGAGCTCAGGCACACACTTCCCCGTTGTCTCATTTGATAGGAACATCGTGCATATGAGGCAGATATTCAATGTGGAACTGATTGACTCTGTTATTCCAGTTTTAGAACCCAGTTCAGGAAGGTACATAGCCTAACTTTAAACACAAATAGTCCTATAGACTTCAATGAGACCACTAACATGCTTAAAGATAGGCACATACTTAAGTATCTTGCTAAATTGGTGGCTTTACACTGTAGAATCTCTACTGAACTCA
Organism: Trachemys scripta elegans; assembly: GCF_013100865.1. NCBI lineage: Eukaryota > Metazoa > Chordata > Testudines > Emydidae > Trachemys > Trachemys scripta. The sequence goes on along the minus strand of NC_048298.1, from coordinate 257,124,828 downwards.
ATGAAATAACACTGACCTAAAACTGTTGTAACACTAAAGAATAAGGTCTTTTATGTGTAAGTTACTTGTTGCTGACAGAGTTAAACTAAGTATATTGATCAATTTCTGTATCTGTCAGCTTACTCAAAAGTCATTTCATGAAAATTCCCTGCAACCAGAAAGGTAGTAGCCTCAGATTCAGTTGCATTTACCAGATACTGTGGTTTAAAAATCATTGGGGTGAACTTGATAGGGGTGATATTTACCTTACATTTCAAGGACTTCACTGTTTCTTATTGAATAGGTATGTTGGAAAAAAATCCCAGTGGTGCCCCATACTACCATATACAAACAGTACATCCTCCTTGCAGTGCTGACAATCTGGTGGAAGATTAGTACTCATAAAAAAGCCAGAGCCGCAGAGAAGCTGCACTGGCATTGCACCAGCAAGAGCATGACAGATGGGAACAATCATTATGGCATTCAGCTTTACAATCTTCTGTACTGATATCATTTGTTGTATGTTTTAATTTACTCTAGGATGCATTATATGATCTTCTATCAACCAGAAGGCTACCATTTAATTGAAGTGAAGGAGAGGGATTATCTCAAATCCTTGATCCCTGAATGTTTGCTACATTTTATAATTAATTCCCTGTTAAAAGTTTCCTGCAAATGTAAATTTTTCTACTTCTGCTGCTTGGAACTTGTGTAAATGCTTTTTATACTTGAAAGTGTAGGTAGAGCCAGATGAGCAATTAAGCATAACAGACCCATGCCTAGATCTCCTGTTTATTGTACTCCAGATTCTAGGCATTCGTTTAAAACAAATGAGTTTCTAGCCCTTTTGTGGTTGTAAAGATCATCTTGAAAACATGAACCAACTGAATTATTGGCCTGAGTATACAGACAGCTTGTAACAATAGCTCAGAGAGATGTGAACTACCCCATTCATCTCATTAGTTTGTTCTTAATACAGATGTCCAATGATCTTGATAAAAATGTCACAACAGGACCTGGACACCCCCACACCTCCATCCTATCCCAGCCTGCATCCATGCCCAGCCCCCACAGTGGCAGATGAGGGCTGGGCACTATCAGAAGTAGCGCTGAGCATCTAAGAAGCCCCCAGTCATAATATTAAGTTGGGGGCAGGGAGCAGCTGAAGAGGGGTTGGGAGCACTTCCCCAAAAGCATGACTGGCTGGGTTAGGCCTCAGTTGCTGTCTCCTTGGGGAGGGTGCAGGAACACTTCCCCAGCTCAGAGCCCCATCTACCTAGGTAGACTGGTGTAACTACAATAGTGCCTAAGGTAGAGCAGCCTGCTGGATTGGCCCCCATAAACTCTTGGGCCCAGGTGCAACTGCACCATTGTAGCGGAACTCTTGTTGCGGTGACTGATATCTCAGGGTGGTATCACAAATGGATGGTAGTTTGGAGAATATCACTATTTCTTCCTCAACTTAACCAGGAGAGTGGGAGTCCTCAGGAAGATTTCGCTGATATTTCCTACAGCAGTGTACACACACAGTGCCTGAGGTGAAGGGGGTGATCTCCTAGGGTGAGCAGAGTTGGACAACCCACATACACAGGATCCTCTGCCCAGGTTTTGAGCTAAGACCTCTCCCCGCACTCTCACCATGCTAACAGACAGTTGTGTGGGACGCCAATACCATAACAACCCCTGGCATTGGCAGAGTCATAGTGGGCTGGAGGCATAGATTGGACAGGATTTTATTTCAAGTCAGAAAATTGAGTTTTCAGAATAGCTGAGAATATCCAGTGGTTATATAACATTAATACTTAACATACTACAAGGCACACATATTTTAATGTATAATTCATTTTGATTTTAATGGGCATGTGTATAATTAAATTAGTGATTTTTCTGTTTACCATTGTGGAAAAGTGGTTTGCAGTGGAAAAGGGGAGTGGAGAGAGCTGGATATGGGACCAAGAAACATGTGAGGCAAAACCTGTTTCAATACAATCGTTACAACAGTCCTATACAAAAATAGAGAAAAACCTGAATTTAAAAAATAAAACCCCACAACATTGCTAAGCAAATAGCCGAAGATGAGGCTTGAACCAGATGCTGAGCATTGATTGTCCCATCGTGTAGTGCAATTTAATCATTCTCTCATTCCATGTCAAGCTAAGATGGCAACTAGACTTGGTTTTGGAAACAGCTTCAGTTTTTTAGTGCTCACAATGAGTGCCAGATTGACAGCCCTGGAGAGAGAGGAGTCCCTTTTCAAGACTGTACAGGGCAAGGGCAATACCAGTGCAAGCCTTGCACATGGCTTTGTCATTGTGCATCAGGAGGGATCACTTCAAGCAATGAGAGGACAGTGCACTCTATGATAATTTATCTGTTGTCTTTTATGACTGTCAGCTGCATATCTATATGGGGGGTGGGAAATGGGGGGGTATGCTCAGTAGAAACTGGATGGAGCCAACCAACTCAGTTTGCACAGGCATAATTAAATTCACTGATCACCTGGGAAGGATTCAAGACTGAGACCTAGATATGATAGATTTCAAATCCCATTACATTTAGCCCCCTGACTGCCTTGAAACCTCATGGGTGCACACACAAATCTGTTTTTAAAAGAGGCAGAATAGTGTAAATTCTGATGATCCGAAAATGTTTTTTTTTTTTTTTTACTGAACCTCTTCACCTCATACTTCAGTAGATGTGAACTCTTTGGCTATCTTCTGCACAAACAATCTCACATTACTTTCCTCTTAGCCTTTATGAATTTCAATTACTCTCACATGTTTGTAACCTTCCCCAATGTCCCAGATGTTGTAACCTTAAAGGCTGAAGTAACAGGTGAAAGGAAGTGAGAGCTGGAGGTGGCAGGCCCTAACAATTGTGTCTCTGGAGGGAAAGGGGAACCAGGAAGGGGACAGGTCTTCCGTAAAATAAAGGAAGTAGGTGAAGATAGATTTGGACATTTCTTTCTTTCTTTCCCATCAGGTGCCAGTACTGTGTTGGCTACAGGCAGGAAGGCTTGATGACCCATAAACTCCCTAGCAAGATACCATCTCCTCCTTCTCCTACTTCAGATTTTCATGTTTGAAGTGTCCTCATTTCACCATCCAATAGGAAAGGGAGCAGCAAAGAAGGGTGAGTTTTTCATACCTATTTTGATGTAATTTTTACTATTGACCATTTTACTAGCCCATCCGCAGACACACACATACAATATCCTGTCCACCTGCCGACCATATCTGAGCTTTGGATCAGGTCCATAGACCACTGCCTATCATGGTAAATTGATGCATATGGATGGAGAGCAATGAAGGGGTTGTTTTCTTTTGCTTTTGGCATCTAATTTTCTTCTTTCCACAGGAAAAAGACAACAACATATCCTGGCTAGAAGTCTGCATAATTGAAAGTGACGTCCACAGTAACATTCCATTGCTGGAGAAGTGAATGGTAATGTTGTGGAGATTAATACACAGTTAAAATATGACACTCACCTGGCCAAAATACTTATCCTCCTTGATGCATCTGTATTTTAAAGACTTCAGGGGAATGACATAGCATTTTGTAATCCGGGATAATACTTTTGGGTCTTCCCTAAAATAGCCATCCAAGATTTATCCTCAATGATAATTATTCCCAAACAGGAACGGCTTCTTTTTTAATCTTTGCTGGAAGCTACTTATTCAACAGAAGCTGGTCAGTACAGGCAGGAAAAAACATTCAAGGATAATTTAAAAAAAAAATAAAAAAACTTCTTCATCAACTTTCTTCAAAAAATGTCCACAATTAACAAGAATATATTCTGTATTATTTTCAGTTTAACGTTGATTTTTTTTCTTACAAAAAAGCGCATTCAGTGACATAGCAGAACCTTTATGGATCTAAACATGTTAATTGTTTAATTCATACTGTATGAAGGAGTCATTGTGTGGAACATTTTAACACTTAATGATTCATCATAATTATTTTTTTTTAATCCTTTATTATTCCAGGGTTTGGGGAGGCCTTGACTTTAGATCCTGTCTCATCCTTCAGCACACTCTTCAGAACATGGAGTGTTTGTTTGAAATTACGCCAGCAAGCCAAATAGGGGAAATCTATGTTCTAATGATCACAGAAACATAAGATTTGAAATATTCAAAACACAGCAATAAAAAGTAAACAAAAAACAAACCTATATACAGCCTCATTTTTTCGAAGAAAATTTATAACTAGGGAGAAGTGGACTGGTTCTGTTACAATGAAAACTCACCTGAAACTTCCTGGATCAAGCCAGAAGTGGAGCAAAGGTTATTAAAAACAATGATGTCTCCTAATGCCCTGTTCAACTCTGAATGCAGTTTTGACTGTGTTCTGACAGCACAATTAGATCTTTAGGGTTGGCCTCTTAATATTGGTAGCCTGAGTAGCACCGTGAAATACTATGTATTTTTCAAGGCCCACAACATCTTCCACATCTGACATGACACTATAAGTGAGGCTCATAATTGTATTAAAAGGAAGGAGGGAGGGAATAATTGAAGATGACATGAATACTGTGTAAAGTTTGTACTTGTCTTAATGGATGCAGGGCTTATTTGTTGTTTTATGTCACCTTTCCTCCTGCTCACTTCTCATGGGTAAAGTGGCAACCAAGGAAGAAGTGAGCTTGTAAGCAAAATATGGACTACGCAAAGAAGGTGGCCTGGGAAATGGGTTTGAATAGGGGGTTTTCCAAGCATGAGGGACAACAAGGAAGAAAGCAGAAAGCCATTTGTGACAGAAGGAAATGAGACAGTACAGAGGCTGGAGGCATTTGTACAGAAACAAGAATGGGGGAAAACTAGAAAACTGGGGTGTAGAATCTTTTAAGCAAAGATAAGAAGTTTGAACTCGATACATAGCATAATGAAAATCTAGTGAAATATTTCAAAAAGGGGATGCACTGGTCAAAGTGATGGGTTAGAGAGAGCTTATTTTGGCAGCAGCATTTTGGACTCGAAAGAGATGGGCTTAGGGTCAAAAAGATCACAGAAGAAAAAATCTATGGGGAATACATGAGGATGCTCTTAACACCGGAAAAAGGGGAGAAATTTTATATATAACATAGAAATAGAGCAATAATTACAAAATTTTAAGTACAAATGTTATTTCTTGATTCATGATTTCATTGGACTCCAAAACCTTTTATGGATGTTATACAAATGTTGGGGCAGTAATGTAGAAAACATTAACTTAATATATATACTATGAAAATGTTTAAAGCAATAAAAATACTGAGGGAATATACAATAAATAGTGACTTGTTAGAACAGAACATTATGTCTTCAGTGGTATTTCTCTTGGTAATCTGTTTCTTCACATACAGAGACATGTCTGCATATTTTCTTTGTGTGTGTATGTGCAATATTATGTATTACAGAGCAATGGAAATCAGAAAAGTTTCCACTAATACATGAATAGATTTCAGAAGCTTCACAATGTATCACCAGTGCAGAACTGGCTTATAGACTGAGAAAGAATAACAAGGGTCAAAAAAAAAAAAAGAAAAAACCTTCTGTAGATGCCATGATATATAAATGACTGTTCCTTTCATTGTACTGCCCGTGGCTTAATCCCATTGTATAAAGATCCCCAAGTATGGACCCTGTGCTGCTCCAGAGTCACATTTACTTCACTACTAACCCCGTTTAATGTTTTCCTCTATTATCTAAAGCTTGCATAGAACACGTTTTATAGGTTTTTGTTTGTTTGTTTAATTTAGACTCTAAAGTCAGATTATTCAGACCATTTAAGGATGGCTGAGTACAAATTTAGAGTGGATGCCATTTAAGGATGGCTGAGTACAAATTTAGAGTGGATGGGTGCAAAAGTGGCTTTAAGTAGCCCTTACATGCCTGTGTGTCCCATAGTGTAAAGCAAAGCAACATTAAGACGAATCTATGACAGCCTCCAAAGCCCCAATGTATTGTTCCTGGAGCAGAACAGCCATATTCAGAGATGCCCATTCAAATCCACAGTTCTCTGGCCATACCTCCTATACTAGTGGCTGGCAGCTGTGGGTGATTTAGGAGCCACTGTGGTGTATCTCAACCTTTACAAATATTTCCTAGCAATGTCAGAGAGTTTGGGTGCACAGTATGTGGCCTAAACATCACTGAAAAGGACAGGGCCATTTCCAGATAACTTGCATTCTTATAATTCAAAAGAATTAAGGCCAAGAGAAATGAAGATGGAAATAATATTTTTTTGCAGTGGTCTGATGACAGGTTATATTGCTAACAGCTGCCAGCTCTAGATGCCCAGATATATATTAATTCTAGTGCAGGTTGAATGATGAAAATGCATTCACAAATAAAGTGCCTGTTGTGTGACAAGAAAAAAAAAATGACACACTGTATTTGAGCATCACCTTGTTCAGTCTCCTTTGCACTGTTGACAATCTTAATGCCACACTTGTGATTGTCCCAAAGTATTTTTACACCTTTTAAATTTCATGATGTCTTGCATTCCCTACTCTGGAATATGAAACCGCTATCCTCTGCTACTTTAACATCAGTTAATAATCACTTTCTTCCTTAACTGTATTACTGAGATGCCAGTTGCAGTTCCAGAAATAAGATTGAGCCAAATTTTGCACTTAACACAAAAAAGATATATTCAATGAACATTATTATATTTGAACTTAGATTGTAAGCTCCTTGGGGCAGGGATGACCTTTTTGTTCTGTGTTTGTACAGTACCTAGCACAATATGGTCTTGTTCCATCGCTAGGATTCCTAGCCTCCTTATAGGAAATGGTTGATCAATTTGGATTGCAGTATTCCATAATAATTCAGCCAGAGGCAAACTCCCAACATGGGAAATTTCAGCCTGAATGGTTAAGGTTAGGCAAAGTTATAAGCAACAGAAAACAGGCCCTTATAATGTGAAGTGTCAGGCAACCTTAATAATAGGCCATAACATCAGCCCTACCTATAATATATAGAGATGCCATGGATTAGGAGGGCATATCTATGCCTCACTCCCACACCTAATGCTCTTTTCTTCTCAGGTGCCCCATTCCTCTAACTGCCTCATCTCCTTTGGCCATGAGCCTGTACACCTACCCCCACCAAATCTGAATGACCGGTGTTATGACCAGACATGCAGGGTCACAGCACCATTCAGCCGCCCCTCTATCATGACAATGTGGCAAGCAGGCCAAATTTGGTGCCACTTGGTGTGCTGGGACATGGCATGGATGTCTCCTCCACCTCTAACTCCACAGCCTATTATATTTATAATTGCCAAGATGTGCACATGTCTAAGCTGAGTTATTGTGTAAACATGTTGCTGTAACTCTCATCCTTCATCCCTCATTATGGCGCATCTAAATTTTATTGTGCGCTCTCGGGCAGATAATTTCTGCCTTTTGTGAAGTAACTACCATACTTTTGGGCACTACTAAATTGTAAAGGCATATATTTGTAAATAACTGATATGCTAAATGACAAGGAGAAACAGCCAAAATATTATTCAGACAGTCCTAATTAATTCACAAATAGTCTACCAGATGCATTCAAACAGAGGAAAAAATCCAAGGGGCTATATGTGATCATTTATCTAGTTGAAAGGTTTGAATACATCATATATATATATGATGTATTCAAAACCCCTCCGACTATATATAATTTCAACCCCCCTAGGAAAATTTCAAGCTACAGTAACTCCTCACTTAACGTTGTAGTTATGTTCCTAAAAAATGCAACTTTATGCGAAACGATGTTATTTCCCCATAAAAATTAATGTAAATGGGGGGGGGCGGTTAGGTTCCAGGGAATTTTTTTTGCCAGACAAAAGATATTATATACATATACAGTATACGTTTTAAACAATTTTAAACAAACAGTTTAATATTGTACACAGCAATGAATGATTGTAAAGATTGGTTGAGGTGGTGGAGTAAGAGGGTAGAATATTTCCCAGGGAATGCTTTTCTGCTAAATGATGAACTAGCACTCGGCTGAGCCTCCAGGGTTAATACACTGTTGTTAATGTAGCTTCACACTCTACAAGGCAGCATGGACTGAGGCAGGAGGGAGGAAACACAATAGATGCAGGGCAGTAGCTGCAAACACTTCCCTGCAAAAACTGAACATGATGATGAGCCCATGCTATCCCTCCTCCTGACAGCACATGCACGGCTGCACAGGTGCTGACTTTCCAAAGTGCTGGGGGGTGCGTGCATGAGTGAGAGAGAGACATGCATTGCCCCTTTAAGTACGCTGACCGCACTTCAAGTACGTTGCCCTTTTAAGCAGATCAGCCAGTTCAGACCAGAAGCAACAGCTTCCCTTTAAGCTCCGCCCCCACCACTTCTGTCCCTGAGCCCTCTGACTGTCCCCTCCTCCACTTTGTGGAGATGGGGTACAGAGCAGTGGGGAGGGGGTAGGAACAGGGGGACATCCTCACATCAGCACCCCTCTCCCCTTCTCCCCCAGCAATCAGGGAGCTCCTGGGAGCAGCTCCAAGGCAGAGGGCAGGGCAGGAGCAGCAGGGCAGTGGTGGGAAGGATAGCTGAACTGCTGCTGGGCAGCTGCTGAGCCATATACCTTACAGGGAATTTAGGGGAGCTGATGGGGGGGTGCCTGCTGCTCCCCCCCCCCCCCACAGTTCTAATCCCCACAAGGAGGGGCTGCTCTTCCAGAGAATCCCACAAGCAGTGGACAAAGCAGGCAGCTTCCAAACAACGTTATAAGGGAGCATTGCACAACTTTAAACAAGGATGTTCCCTTACTGATCAGCAACATAACAAAACGTTAACCAGGACAGCATTAAGTGAGGAGATACAGTAGTTGGTTTCAAAACCTCTCCACATGTGTGTGTGTGTGTGTGTGTGTGTATATATGTGTGTGATTTGAATGAGACTTTCAGTTTATGATACGATAGTTTGCTGACAATATAAAATTAAATATTTATTTTTATAGGATCAATTAAAGCAGATAAAGGAAACTTTGGATCATTGGAAAGACTGTGCAAGCAAACAGAAAATATAGTTACCCCCATGAATGTTACATGTATTGTAAGCTTCTCAGGGACCAAGTCTATTTCCATTACTTATTCTTCAACTGACAAGAATGTAAAGACCATGCAACATATAGTACATTCACAAGATCAGAGATGTTCTAATTTTTAAAACATCTATCATATGCCTTCAATGGTTAACTGTACTGCTACTAGTTTCTGCTGCAGTTTCTGTACTGGCATATGTTCTTTAAAGTGTTGATGTTCCAACACGTAATAGAAGGGTACATATTAAATGGAAGAGTCATGAAGCATATTGACCAGCAAAGGGACTAGGGGTTATAGCAGAAAAAACCTTGAAGTCAATATATTGTTGCAGTAAAAATGGCTAACAGAACACTAGGATGCCTCAATAAAAAAGCAGAGTACAAATCAAATAAAGTAGTATTATACAAAGCACCAAATAGACTTTATCTGAAATATTACATTCAGTTCTGGGCATTTTTTTCACTGAAAAGATGTTATTGCTGTAAAGAAATTGCTATAGTGTTTAGGACAACAAAGATGATTCCTATCAAAAAAGCTACAGAATATAAAGTGCAGGCTAGAACATAAACTTGAATTAAACTGTGCAAATATAAATTACTATAAAAACTATTAGTAGAAGTATGTACCAATTTTCAGCCATTCAGGAAACAGGTGTAATTTTCAGAATAGGAACATAGGATTTGCCAGGCTAGTTAAGATCTATAGTCCATTTAGTCCATTAGGCTGACAGTGGCCAGCACTACATGCTTCAGAGGAAAGGGCAAGAAACCCCACAGCAGCTAGATGTGCAACAGTCTGATCTCCTAAAAGGTCTTGTCATAATCCTTAATATTTAGAGATTGGTTTAAACCCTTAAGCATGAGGTTTCATATAGAGCAGCATGGATTTTTTTTTTAGATGGTTTGTTTTTTCACCAAAAAAGACAAACAAAAAAAAGTAGTTTTGCCTGACCTGAAACTATTTGTGAATTTGACAAAAAAAAAACAAAAAAAACCACTAAATATTTTGACTAGGGGGTGATATTCACAAAATGGAGGAGGAAATAACCCTACCTCAGAACAACCTATAATCTCATGGGTAGGGCAAGTACCTGAGAGAAGGGGAGAGCTAGGTATAAGTCTCTGTTCAAGAGCAGGAATTTAAACCTGAGTTTCCCACCACCGGATGAGTCCCCTAACTGCTGGTCCAAAGGTTATAAGGTTGGCAATCTTCTGCTGCTCTTTTGTGAATCTAACCCTTTAAAAGTTCTCAGAAACAAAAAAGTTTCAGCTCAAATTATACATTTTGTTCAATCCAAAATGGACTTTTTCAGTTCAATCTGACTAAATTTCCCTCCTCCAATTTTTTGGAAGTGACCAGCTCTAGTTTTGTATCCCTTCCAAAATTTATTAGCATCAGTATAACTCTGGATGTTGTTATCCATTTACATGTCCTGTCCTTCTTTGAGTGTTGCTAAAATAAAAAAGGTAACATGAGAATTACACGAAGTGAGGAAAACTACACCAAGCCAATTTTTTGGAAAAAAAATATAAACATGTATTGAAAAACTGCAGTTCCCTAGAGTGATCTAAATAAAAGGAGCCTAATGGAGGTACATCCCAAAACAATATTACTACATTATACTACAATTTTTCTGCAAATTTTGGGGAGTGAAACTTTTTCCAACCAAATATTTATAGAAAAATTAAGTGCAAAAAGAGAACAAAAGAACATATCTTGACACTGCTGTGAACTTCACATCTTCTGAGGGAAAATTGTTAAAGGTACCTGGAGAATTATAGAAAAGTTTAACTTACAGTTTGAACCACATGAATTTGCCATGGGGAAAAACAACACTGATGTGTTAAATAACAAAGTGAGGACACTCTTAGCTGGTAAATATTTTATGGATGGAAATACTCTTTACCTCCAACCTCCTTTAACTCATGTCTTCAGAGGTTATGACTGCCTGAGATCATAGCTTGCTAAGGACCTGATTCAACCCTTACTATGTGAGTAGTCCCATTGAAATCAATTTGTGGTGTTTCCTGGGTCCTCAATAGAAGTGAAATATTGTAAGCTTGGTGTTTGCTGAGAGCAGTACAATGGAAAGCAGCAGACACTATCAGCCCTTCTGTGGGGATGTTGAAGTTCATAGAGATGAAACAGAAAACAGGGAAATGAGGCTTACTAATCAAAGAAAAATTGAGGCATAGGGTCCTATTTTCTGCCATTGGCTAAGAATGTATATCTCTGATGGCTACATAGTCTCACTACTGAACTGTAATATTAGTGGAGCCAGAGTGGATTGTCTGCTTCAGAACCCAAGCAGGTGAAGTGAGTTTCACCCTTTGCCAACCGCTAGCTGCAGACATCCAAATACTTATTACTTAACAAAACTCAAAAAATAAATGCACAATACTAGATAATGTTAACAAAATTAACACAACTGCTATTATTAACAGCTATAACAATAAATACATTTATTGTAATCAGATTCTCTAATATAAAAAATAAAATAATAAGTCATTCAACAGTTAATGATAGGATTGAAGATGTAGTAAACCTACAACAACTTACAGTGGTTGCTGACAGTGTCAAATATTATGTAACATACTGTGTTTGGTTATATTTTTTAAGGTAAAATGGCACAATCAGAAAAGACAATTTCACACTGAGTATAAAGCAATAGTAAAATTAAAGGCCTCAGTGTTTTGAGAAACTTCTTTGCAAAGCAAAATATTAATCATCTACCTCACAACGATTTCAATGGACATTTACAGTGAATATAATAAATGCCAAATCCTGAACCTGTCACTTAGCGCAAGTAAATGAGAGGCACTATTGGATTACAGAGGATGGAATCCTCTTCCCAAATTGCTAATTATTGGAAAGCTTCAAGGTTGCAGTAGGCCCAATCACTGCTGCACCTCCCTACATGATGGAGAGGGCTGATTGGTGGATCTGGTTTGTCACAGATGCACTAGTTTCAGACATCCCCTGCTCCCTAACATCACCTGTGCACTGTAGACTGCAGGAGAGGCAGATTTTTGCAAAAGAATAACATGTTAATGTCTTTTGAATGGGTCCACTTTATGTGTATGAATCACACAGGGCTCATTGTGACCATCATAATAGGGCCTCATTAATACTAACCCCACCCCACTCCTGTTTAAAAATGATCTCTAGGAAGAAACTATATAACCATACTGTTTTCATTGTCCCCTCCTTCCCCCCCCACACACCATTTTGTTGCCTCTTGCTATGCAGTCAGCTGATCTGCTCCATCAGACACCTGTATTTAACCTCATTGATTTCAGTGGGGCTCCCTGACAGAGCTAGGCCCCTGTCTATGTGGATCAGTTTAAATTTAACTTTTTTAGGAAGGAGTCATCTGTGTTTATTTGTAAAGAGCCATAAACATTAAAGCACTAGTCAAATAATAAATTCTAATATATAAACACAATGAAATATTTATGTAGAAAACATGCACTGAGCTTTTGTAAAACAAATCTTTCACAGTAAAGTTATCCCAACCTGACTACATTCCTTTTTCTCCCAGCCCCATACTCACAGCCTTCACACAAATAATCTGAATTATGGTCTCCCATCAAACATTCTGGCCCTGATTCAAGAAATCACTGAATTCACTTCATATTCAAGGCAGCATTAAAGCACATACTTATAGACTATCTTGCTATCCTGAATCAGGACTGGATTTATTTAAACTCTTATTTCCAAATTGTCATGCTCATCCATTTGCCAGCTGCCTAATACTTTGGTGTTAAGGTGCTCATTAACAATCATATTGCCATGTCACTGAAAATGAGCCAGGTTAACAATCAGATGATTGTAATAAATAGGGAGTGAAAAGCATTAAATGAAGTACAAGTGCTAATCAAATGGCTGCATTCTATACAAAACCAACAAAATATTCATTCTTTTGTCAACTTTTTTGGAACCTTGTCGAATTAGAACTTAAATAACTTAATAAAGAGTTGTTAGAATGAATTCAGTTAAGATTATTAATTAGTGAGACATCAAATAGCCAAACCCATCTGTTTTTATTTAGTCAGATTGGTCTAACAAAAGACAGATCAGCACAAACATAGAAAGGCAACATTTACCAATCTGGAGTCAAGGCATGCAGCTCACACTGGTGCAAAGTGGCCATAATGAGTTTTTATACCTCACTCATTTACTTCTTTCTACAGTTGGCATTAGATACAAACCTAGAACTGTCCAATCACTATCAAATGTCAGCTTTGTGGTCAATGGTCTAGTCGGCTACATATTAAGTCATAGGTTCCAATACATTCAAAGTTTCCAACCTGACATATTTACAAAACAATGTAACAATTTGGCCTTATTTAATAACAGAGTCAATACTAGGGTATGTGGTTAGCTGCATAACACTTCTCAACCAATCATTTCAAATTGCCCTTTGTGGTTGGTTAATGTTTGTGTTTATATTATATAATCAGATGTTAATGTCACATTTGTGGTCAACTGTTCCTATGCACCTGGGAGACAGGTTTTGTTCCCTGTACACCTCCCACTTATTTCTTTTCTTGCGCTTTTGGTTACCACTTCCTAACTTGTTATTCAAGTAGCTAGCCATTCACAAGAACATATGCTGTTAAAACAACCTTAAGCAGCTGTTAAAATAGGTTATGAAAATGGGTCATGCTCAAAGCCAAATATACCTCTTTAGTTTCCCGTAACATAACTGTGAGAAATGTTGGGAGCTTTAGGCCTATTTAGCAATAGTTTGTCCAGGTTATGATACTGCTACTTATGTTGCACTTTTCCTTTCTCCTTGATTAGTTACATTGAAGTCAATGGTGCTATTTGCAAAGTAATATACTACTCGTCTGTGGCCTAATTAAATCATAAAATACGAAGTTTCCTAAAAGAGTAAAAACTACATTTACCTTTAAAATGCTAAATTTGTATCAGACTAAACAAAATATTTCACTTGAATAAATCATATTTTTATGTAAACCTTTTAATTATGAATTATATTACTGTGTTTTTCAGGTTTCTTTCATTTTAAGAATCATATTGCTAAATAATATTTCTTGCTTTGTAAAAATACTTTAGATTATGTTGTTCCTGTTGTCTTTAAAAAGTTCATTGTGATTTTTAGGTGCAGTGAATTTCTGTGCCAGGAACTATGAACAACAAATATGTAGAATAAATATCAGTGACAGAAACACATTAAGTACTTGAAGCAATACCAGTACAGCTATAATAACACAAAACAGAATTAGAAAAATGTCCACAAAAACGTATGTGAAATGCCAGTCTTCCAATAGAACTGAGAATTTATGGTGCAAACAACCAGAAACCCAGAGAATTATAAACCATCATCTCAGTCATTTCTAAAAGTCTAAGATGAGCTGAGGCAGTAAGAAAATGAAAGAATAATAGATAAGTCTGTATATGACCATGTAACCCCAAGGACTAGATGTCTGAAGTTATGAAGTACTAGAGCTGAAGACTGATACATCAGTTATATTAACCTGTAGCTATTGCCTACAAGATCTGGCAGTGCAGAAAAGAGATGAGGATGGAAAAGGAGCATTCATACAAATAATAATAACCAATATTTTGAAAAAATGAGGTGGTAACCTTTACAAAATGAACATGGAACAACAGGGCTTATGAACAATTCCATTCAGAAAATCATTTTATATAGTTTTGAAAGCCCAGATATGTTATACAGGCTAATGTTAAAAAACTCTGGTTGGGCATGACATACAACAGTTTATTTAGACAGACTTCATTGATGAAGCAATCAATTAATTACCATTGGGTCATTATAAAATACTACTGCATCTTTTTCATGAGTCTTAGCTTTTTGAAACAATGAGGTTGTTGTTAAATTGAAATTCTCCTTGAAAGGAACAAAAGGACAAGCTAGATTTGCATAACATGATTGGTACTTTAAAAAATATAGCAATCTAATCTGTTTACTCTTAAAAGTGCCTCTGATCTTACTCTTCATAAGTTTCCTTTCAACCAATATTATCAGCCAAAAGGAAAAGAATTTGACAAGGAAATTCATATTTTGCCAAGTGTTGTATATAGTAAAGTCAAGAAAATGAAAAAAAAAAAAAAAAAAAAGATCAAATTAGAACATCAGAGAAAATTATAACAAATAAAAAATGTTAATTGTTTTCAATGAAGTGATAATGACTAAGGATAAAATGTTCAAAAAGTGCCTAAAGTTCCATATTTTTAAATATATTTAGGTACCTATAGAAGGAGATAGGCACCTGGTGCAATTTTTAAAATAATCTAAACAGACTAGGTACCTAACTCCCATTGTTTTCAATTGAATTAATTGAAATCTATGGATATTAGACAGCTAAACTTTTTAGGGCCTTTTGAAAATTCCACTAAATGCCTATTTGCAACTTTAGGTATCTAAATACAATTGAAAATCTAACTCTTAAGCACCAAAATCACACTGAATTTCGATGAGACTTATGTTGTCAATTGCCTAAGTCGCTTCTGAAAATGGGAACTGGGTTCTCTTGTCAATGTGCTTTTGAAAAATTTGTGCATGTAGTCTCTTAATATTTTGCCTATATTTAGCTATATTATTCAAATAAATTATTAAATGGTATTTTTAAATGATTTCCCTTTTTTTTTATAGTGACTGAGGATTCAGTTAAGGAAAACATTCCTATTCAGGAAGGATATTTAAGCAGATGCTTAACTTTAAACACATGTTTAAATATTATTCAACCCAAACTTCTTTTCTTTCATTTTTTCAGAATGGCCAGCGAACCAAAAAATCAATTATTCACCTAGCTCTTATGTAGACCTATAGGAATAAAAAGGATCTTCATTAAGGATCCATAGCTCAAATTAATATCAAAATCAAAATCACCTTTTTAGAATAGAGAATTAAAATCAGTTTACCCTTTTGTGACATGATTTTGACTTATTATAGTTATATTTGTTACCAAATAATATTGACATCCAATGTTAAATGAATTATATATATATTATATATATATATATGCTCATGTCATCCATGTCAGATACAAGGCCTGTCCCCATAAGCATTGATACCCACAAGAAAGAGAGAGATTTTACAAGGAATGTATTCAATGCACTGAGTTCATTCAATTTTTACTCTTATTTAATTTGATGTTCAAAAAACTAGAAACCCAATCCTAAATAATTATGTCAAACATCTTTCTCTATTTCTTATTCTAATTACCTAGAAACCATCTTTTGACCTTCTCCACATTCAGTAGTTTCCTAATTTACTTTTAAAAAGTCATGTAAGTTTACAGCAACCACTATCCATCAGAAGAATGTGTTTCTGCTTTCTATTCATGCCTTTTTTGCTGTTTCATCCATCCGCTTACTACATATTATTGTTCACAGTTGTCATGATATTCTTAAGCAGAAGACAGGCAGATACCTTAAGCAGAAGGCAGGCTGGCAATACTGGTAATTTGCTTCTACATATGGTAATTTTCTGTATTGCTGTATGTTAAATTGCTAAGTCATTTTCCTGGTTTTGTAATATCACTATTTCTTTAGTAATATTAGACTTATCCCAAAAGACACATCTCAGATTCAATGTTACATAAGATGGAGGTCACCCAACAATATGGCAAAGAACCAAATTTACTATGCAATGATACACCAATGCTGGAGATTAAGCATACAAGACTTTTCTGAGTGCAGACTGTGGGTCAGACCAGTAACTCATAGCTTCAAACATCAAATTAAAACTTAAAAGATGAGATGCAGGTCCACTGTGTTTGGGTCAGTCCAGAATAGATGAAAACTACATGTTTTCTGTCCAGAATGGGCTTGGAGCACTGTCAGAGGTGAAAGAGCAGAACAACCCAAATGAACTTTGGAATAAAATACAAATGATCATGTTTGAAGCCACTAAAGCATGCATTCCAAAGCCTTTCACTTCCATGTGTAGCTGCATACTTCAGTTTGGACACAGCCTGCTTTTCACAGTGGCATGTAGCTACAGGTACCCTACATGACACCACCAGTGTAGGCAAGGCCTCTGATTCCTTCTCTTGTGCTAACAAAATTGTACTATATGTGGAGTAAAGTACTATTCAGTTTAGGTCTAGGTTAAATATCAGTTCCTCACTAATTCTCACAATATGTTTGTGAGGTAGGTATGGTAATTTAATAGTATTATTCCCATGTTACATCTGAAAAATTGAGACAAAGACAGGAGGAATGACTTTCCTAATGCCATTCAGTAAATCTGTATCTTAGCAAGGATTAGAATTTAGGAGTTCCTAGGTACTGCTTCCCATTCTGTGCTCAGTCTATTAGAAGTCTTTTACACTAAAGGTAGGATTTCTAAACGCTTTTGGTATTGGCTTCCTTCTACTCCCACTGACTTCAGTGAGGAAAGTTATGCCATTGGTGAGCACTTTTGCAAATTCTCCCCTCTAATCTTTACATTTTGGTATTGATCCTCCATTCTTTGCCCATCCAAAACTCCGACTGGATTTAATGGAAATTGGAGAGTTCAAGAAACACAAGATGAGGTCATTCAAATACAAAAAATAGTTACAGAAAAGGGGAATTTAAAGAAAATATGAAAAACAAACTACATAGAAATAAAAAGTAGAAAGAAATAACATTAGAAACAAGAATAAAGAAACAAAGAAAAGAAGGAATTAAGCCAGATTTGATGCAAGAATAACCACTGTGAGTGCATCACAGAAAGTCTGAGGTAAAAATTGCCTAAAAATTAGCCTTTTTATCCAAAGATTCCATATGCTGAAAAAATATCACTCCTTTGTCTCACTTCCACAAACAACCAAAACAAAAGCTGTACTTAGGGTTATCATACATCCTGTTTTGGCTGGGACAGTCCTTTTTTTTAAGCCCTGACTTCTTTGGCAAAAAATTGGCATTTGTCCCGTTTGCTCTTGCCAACTTGATCAACTGGCAAGAAAAAACAGGACAAATGCCCACTTTGTGAAAAAAGTGGTGTGTGGTGTGGAGGAACATTGATGGGGGAGATTAGTGATGCCAGCCACACTCGTGGGGTGGTGCAGGGTTCATGCAGGTGGCAGGCCGGGCTCTGGTGAGCCACTGGGGCCAGCCCTGCGGAGGTGGAAGGAACCTTAGGCCAGCCCCACATGGTGTCCCATTTTCCCTTTGGGAAATATGATCGCCCTAGCTCTACTTGTAATCAATAAGCGATAGCACAAGACAAGGCCTGAATCTCAACATTAACCTTCTTAAGGTTGTCATTATTCCAGATCTGAGCATAGTGTCCTCCAGCAAAGGCAGAGAGAGGCCTGGCCATTGAGGGAAAGAATAATTCATCATTTAGTATATCAGGAAGATAGAATCCCAGAGAGAAAGAAAAAAGAGACAGAAGCATTTGTAGCATGCCAAACAGGAATAACATGAATATGAGCAGCAGCATCCATTGTTGAAACCAGCATTGTATATCTCCTGTATTGAATTTTACTATGAAAGAAATATGCTTCTGCACAAAGTGCAGGGGTGTATCTCTAGATGCAAATGTAAATATTAGAGGATATTTTCATGATAGTCGTTGAAAATAAAAACAAATATCAGTAATATATAACAAAATGGTGTAAATGTTCACACCTACCCAGCTGTAAACTAAATAATATCAACAGCATTTAGTTTATTGGAAAGTCCTGCTACAAATATAGGATATGGTGTTGATAATTCAGTTGGTGGCACACTCTCCATCACTATTGAATCAATGCCCCAATATGTTGTCTGAGGTGCTATCTTATAAATGAAAAATAGACTGAGGTTCTGACTATGTGTATTCATTAAAGACTACCTGACCTGTTTCACAAGACATTGGATATTGAAATAATCAAGATGTTGAATGTTAAAATATTGAAAGAATAAAAATATCTTAAAATCAAAATATATATTTTTTCTATTTGACTGTTTCAACCCCCTCTGATTTCCTGGGAATGATTTCAGGCCTCTCCAAGACATTCCAAATAGTATCCTCCTGCTTGTTTTCTGATTCTTTTGCTGGGAAATGCAATGCATGTGAAGAGACTGGAAGGATGAGGATAATTGTTAACATCATTTTTGGATGGTTTCCAGACTACTAATGCTCCTTTCTCTGAGGCTTATAATTAATTAGACTGGTTGTAGCTTGAAAGATTTATTTGAGGCTATTCGTTAAGCCTTGGTGCCTTCATTACTTTTCACATTCTCTAAGTATACAACTTAGAGGATGCATTTACTGCACCAAACTGGCTTTAAAGGGCTTTTTATTGCATCTAGTCTATGCAGACAGTTCCCATAGTCTATGCAGTGAAATGCTTTAGCTGAAGCAGGATTCAGAAGGCACAAAGCTGAGAATATTTAACAACATATAAATTACTTCATTTAATACTTACCTGAAACTGTCACAGGCAATCTCTCTTTCTGTAAAAGGTTGCAAGTCATTCAGATGAAGGGGAGTATATTCTGTGACTTTAAGGAATGGAGATGAATCCAGATGAATATAGAGTTACAATAGCTCCATTTCCCCCAGAATTTTCTAATTTAATATTTTAAGATGTCTGCCTCTTTGACAGATATACATTTACCTGAAGATAGCACATTTTAAAAGTTAGTTATGGATTCATGGATTCATTAGTTTGACATTTATTATGGTATGGTATCTGTTTGTTTATTTGCCTTTGTTATGTTTAGCATCATACTGTAGTTATTACTTAGTTCATTACTTGCCTCTTTTGTTCAGGGAAATGAGATTTTATTTGCCTAAGCTACATGCTTTACATAAAAAGGAAGTTCTTGACACTCTGTGAAAATCAAAGGCTAAAGAATATAGAGATAAGGAAAACCAAGCACAATCCTCAAAAAAAGTTTACCACTAAATTGAAGTAGAGTCATGGTGGAGACAAGGGATATAAAATTGCTAGACCAAGCAGTGTAAAACCAGGGTAAAGGGAATATGAAATCAACCTTTATGTTTTATATAAATCATATTAATGTAAAATGTGCCAATCAAAGTTCTACCTGTATTTAAAGGCTTTCAAAGTATAATTATGAAACATTCACACAAGAACTGATATTAAGCAATTCTTGCATATCTGGAGAAATAACTGAGGACTGGGAAAAAGCTAATGTTTCAATATTTAAAAAGATAAACGGGATGGCCTATGTATTTTTAGGCTAGTTCATGCCACATCAATTCCGGACAAACCATTAAAAGGCTGAGGCAGGATATACAATCACTATAAAATCAGAGAGTAATAAAATAAATAATGCTGGTCAGAATGGTTTCATGGAAAATAGAACTTGTCAAAAAACTTGATGTTTTTTGATGAGATTAAAAGTTTGCTTGACAAAGGTAAATGTTGATATAATATACTTTGACTTCTGTAATGCATTTAATGTAGTAGTGCATGATATTCTGATTTTAAAAAATTGACATACAAAATCAATATATCCCATATTAAATGGATTAAAAACTGGATATCTGATTTGGAGAACTCAAAAAGTAATTGTAAATGGGAAACAATCATCCAGTGGGAGCATTTCTGGTGGGTTCCAACAGAGATCTTGTTCTTGGCACAATGGTACTCAATATGTTTAATATAAAATCATTCCTTGTAAAGTTTGCAGATGACACAAAATTTGGAGCAGTGGCAAATAATAAGGATAAGTCAATTTGACAGGGTGATCAGGATTGCTTGATAAACTGGGCTTACTTGAATAAGACATGTTTTAATACAGCCAAAAGCCGGGCGCTATCTTTAAGAGCAAAGAATGTAGGTCATGCTTACAGGATGGGGATACATATTCTGTAGGAAGGTGTCTAATGTGATGTCATGAGGCTGGAAGACTGTGACAATGGTCCAGTGTTGATGGGGAGACAGGTGTGCCCTGTTTTTTGCCCCTATACAGCTTTCATGTTGCCCCTAGGCTCCAGCTTGGTGACAGTTCCTATGTACAAATGGAAAGCTTTTGGGACTTTACACCCTATGATGCCTGCACTGATTTTTGTGGGTGACAGGCATGCCCTGACTTAATCCCCAGCTGGATCTATTGGTCCAGACGGGAAGAGAATGGGGCAAAGAAAGTAAAAATGTTATTTTGTTTTAAAAATGATTCAGAATACCTTCATAATTAGTACCTGTGGCTGCAAATTTGTCAGGTCAAAACCTTCCAAAGAGTAAAAGATGGAAATATCAGCTTTTGCTTTTCATTCTAAAATACTCCAAAGACTTTAGGGCTCCATTCTCACTTTGATACAGATAAGTGCTACTAGTTTTATGAATATATGTATTATTAAGAAGAAGCCATTCAATTCAATGTAAAATAGTTTGGGAATATTTATTAGAGCTTTTTTTTCCCCCCTTTCATGTAACCAAATATTTGGGTAGATTGCTTTCTTAACTGTTTTCAGATAAATGTTGTTCAACCATTCATCTAATAAGCCAGATAACCAATAAAATAACCATCAGCATAGATTTTCAGAGCCATACGCAAAATACTGGGATTACTGAGGGGAAAAGCCTTTCATCGTTTTAAAAATTGTACCATGTAAGATAGGGAAGGTCTCAATCAAGCCTGGAACTCTTTATGAACAAAAACGTTTGTTGTCATATGGAAATGTCTGGCACTGAAGCTGAATCAAGGATGAACATCCTGCACCATAAGAGCTATGGATCTGTTAGTTGTCAACATCTGAATAAGCTTCTGCCAAGACACATGACAAGGAGGAAAGGGACAGACATAATCTGCTGGCAAGGGACATGGAGTTCATCTAATTGCTCCAGATTGTTTTCTTTTGTTTTGGGGAGTGGGGTGGCTTGTTTGTTTTTTCTCTAGGACTAAATTGACCAAGCAACATAGACTAAACTGGAAAAAGGTGCTCTTATTCTGGAACAAGAGTATCCATTCAGGGAGTTATACTGGAAGGCCACGGGCCAAAGGTTGCCGTTCCGTGACCTATCCTGTTGTATTATTAGGACAGGGATCGGCAACCACTGGCCGTGGTTCCCCGTCCCAGGCCAATGGGGGCAGCGGGAAGCAGTGCAGGCTGAGGGATGTGCTGGCCGCCGCTTCCCGCCGCCCCCATTGGCCTGGAGCGGTGAACCGCGGCCAGTGGGAGCTGCGATCGGCCGAACCTGCGGACACGACAGGTAAACAAATCAGCTCGGCCCGCCGGGGGGCTTACCCTGTTGGGCCACATGCCAAAGGTTGCCAATCCCTGTATTAGGGCACAGACTAATTCTCAAGCATATGCACCTTGGGGACATGTGTGAAAACATGTTAGATTATGTTTCAAAACATGCAAGTTGTTTATATTTCTAGATATACTCTAAAAAGAGTTGTGTGTGGCCCCTGGCACTATTCTGAGGTTGAGATGGAAATAGCAAACAGACTTGAAACTAAACTTTGATTTTGGAAATGTAGAAGTGTTTCATTTTTATTGAAACCGTCAAAATGAATTGTTTCAACATTTCCAAATTCTTTTTTTTGTTTTGTTTTTTTGCTTAGCTAACAAAATCTGAAATTTCAAATTTTCATCCTGATTAGAGACAAAAACAAAAATTAAAACTTCAGAATTTCCCTCGGGATGGAAAGTTCAATATTTGCTCAGCAATAATTCTGTGCTGTGTAGATTCTTCTACTGCCACAGTATCTGAGCATCTTCTAGTAGTGCATTAAGTGATGTGATTAACATTGATCATTTATGCAATTCATTATTTTGCTCATCCTCACCCTAGGGAGAGAACTGTGATGATACCTTCTGCCAGAAGTATGTGCAGGAATTTAAATTTGGCCCCTTTTGGAAGGACACGTTCTATGCCCCCGCCAAGCCCTAGGGTCAAAGGAGCTTGATACCCCTCCCCGACCTGCCATATCCCCGGGGTCAGGAGGAGTTCACTCCACACACCCCCCATAGGCCCACAGCAGCTGTCAGCTCCCACTGTGGCCATGGAAGGAGTTCACTTTCCTCCCCCCCACCACGGCCCTGGGGCCAGAAGAGTTCTGTGCCCCCAATGATTATTGTGATTACCCATACCCCTGCTTGCCCCCCTTGTTCACGCCCCTGTCTGCCACCATGTCATTTTGGGCTCTAGTCATAACAGAAAATTCCAGAACAATTTAGTATTTTTTTAAAGGACTGACAGGGAAATTTGCGGGTGCTGAAGGAAGTTGGTGATTTAAGAGGTGGTGTTTTCCCTGTGACTAGTTAATGAAACAATTCTCCAGCATAATGTTATGGGGCTCTGAGTGGATAACACAGAGAATATAACTGGACTGAAGACATTGCAACCACAACAATTGAGAAGACAGGAGAAGGATAGAAAAAAGGAGTTCACACAATTCACAAATTACCATGAAAAAATTCAGACCCCCTACCTTATCTGCTGCCAATGGTGATTATTGTGGTAACTCCTGCATCATCCAATTCCCTAGGAGAGATAGGGTGAGGGGGATGCATAAGATGATTTATGGGGATTGTAGTTGGGGACTTATTTATTTATGCAAGTGTCTTGCCTATACAGATGTGATTAACTTCTCCTTTCTTTCAGCCAGCCTCAACAACTGTTAAGCCACTGTGCTGCTTGTTAGAACAGCCATATAGAACTTGTGCTCATTTGTGTCCAGAAGAATTGGCCCTTAGAAAACAACTTACTTGTCACATGTACTACCTAGGCAAAAGAGAGTGAGAACAGAACGAAGTCAGCAAAGATCTGATCATGTTAGAAAAAGAGGAGAATAAATGTTAACATAAACTTAGCATACTTAGCTACAGGGGCCAACCAGACTCATCATTAATTCAAATCAGCATTACATGGTTCAGGGAAAGTTTGCAGCACATTATATAGCCTAACTCAAATAGCCCCCAATCCATCTATAAGATAATTCAATTAATGATAGATGCATGAGATCTAGACTGCTGTTCATGTGACAAGGCCTTGCCCCAGCAAACACACGTGGCACTCCGATTGGGAGTTAGGGGCCTAAATATCTTTGAGGATCTGAGCCTGGAACTATTATAAGAGGATACCTTTGTCGCAGCTGGAGTCGAGCACCCTCTCTTGGCTATTCACCTACCTGCTGTGAGGGGATCCAGCCTTTTAATCCTGGGTATTTTAAGCCTCTGGAGTTTAAACAGAGCACATTAATGGTCACTCTCTTGGGGCCCTAGGCACACTCTCAGGGTGCAGTTCTATCTGGCACCCCTCTTCAGAGCTGCCACCAAGCAGCCCACTGCCTCATACCTAGAGCCAGTGCTGACCCTTCTATGTAGCTTATATAGAATGAATTGTTATATTATTAATTTGTACAATAGCTAAATATAGGCAGTCCTCGTGATGGGGTGTACCTACCCTGTGACAACCTGGTGGAGAATATGGGCAATGACTGAGACTTGCTGAGTGGTCCAGAAGAAGGGAATTAGAGAGTGAGATCCCCATACCAGTCAGAAATGGACACTGAGAAGCTCCTGAAGTGGATGCTGGAAAGTCAGCAGCAGCAACAGCAGGCTGAGCTTATACAGCGGATCACCAGTCAACACCAGCTCCACATGACCCAGCAGCAGGAGCAACAGCAGATGCTGCTTTGAGAGTTGTCTGCCCAGTACCAAAGGATTAACTGTGCTTTGCAGGCTGAGGAAGCCCCACCCCTCATATTCTGCTGGGCATGCTCAGCCTGGAGATGGAGTATAAAAGGAAGAAGCCCAGCTCAGTCTAGGCAGGCTGATGAAGGGAGAGGACACAGACTGCAGGTTCTCTCTAGGGAGTGGCTGCAGGTCCCGGCCCCAGAAGCAAGCAATGGAGAGGCCCAGACAGATTCCAGACTGATTGACAAGCCCTGGGAAGAGACCGTGCCAGTGGGAGCTAGGCCATCGGTGGACCCCAGAGACCCAGGGGAAACGTGGAGCTTTGCCAAGGAAGAAAGGGGAGGAAGCAGCCCAGAGGACTTAGAAGCTTCTCTGGTGAGTGAAAGGGGGAAACCCAGGGCTGGCACAACCCATTAGGTGACCTAGGTGGTTGCCTAGGGCACTACAATTTGGGGGGTGGCGACTGGGCGGTATTTCAGCGGCAGGACCTTCCGCCGCCTCTGTGGGGGATGCATTTTGGGGCAGGACTTTCTGCCGCCTAGGGCAGCAGAAAAGCTGGCGGCACTCCTGGGGAAACCAGTTAGCATGTTTTGGGAAGATTCCTGCTGACTTGGTGGTGAGCACCACCCCCCCACCACCAGGGCCCTGGGCTGAGACTCGGAGTAGCAGGGGGGACACTGAGTCCCTCTCCTCTGGGCACCACACCCCCATAAGTGGCACCCCACTTCCTCAATGGGCCAATGGGCCTCACAATCCCACAGAAGTGGGCTACCCTGTTGACTCTAGCCATTAGGCCATGCTGCCTTGAGGGGAATGGCTGCTTACTAAATCTAGCCTTTGGGCTGCATGGCCCAGAATGAAACAGACACTTACAGACCTGGTGATTGGACCATGCTGCTCAGAGTGAAAGAGCTGCTTACAGACTCCGGCCACTAGGTGGTACTACCACGTTTGTAGTTGCAAATATAGGACCTGACAAACTGCTATTCAGCTCTTTCCCCCTTCTTCACCCTGTATGGGACCCAGTCCCCATGATGGGGTGTACCTATCCCGTGACACCTCCCTACATACGTACTTTCCAGTTATCACGAGAATTGCATAGTTCTACATCATGAGGTATTCCAACAGATTGTTTAAAAAGTATCCCTAATCTTAATGGTTTCACTGTAGTAAGACACTCAAAAGGTTTCTGACCCTAAAGCAGAAAGAAAAAAAAGCAAATACAATTATTTTACAAGGAATTTATTTAAGGATCCTAGGAGACGTAGCTGTTCTATTTCTAACTTCTCTTCCCGCCCCTTCTTGCACAAACTGTCAGCCAAGCCACTCCCTGCATACTCTCCTACTCTTGTCTTTTGCCTTCTTCCTTTCTTACATGTTCCTTCTATTTCTTAATCTAGTCAACAAAATTGTCTTTATTCAGGAATCTTCTTAGAACATAATTCTTTATTATGCCTTTTAAGGATGAGCCATCAAAGTGAGTGAATTATTTGTGTATAAAATGCAAAAAATCCAGCAACAATTAAATAAATTAAACCATGGATTCAGTAAACTAACAAGAAACTTACTATATAGTTAACAAGCACTATTTCTCCTCTACAGATAAAGAAGTCTTTCAAATATTAGTATTCCTCTAGCTCTGGCTTCCTTTCCTTTCTATTTCCTATAATCTGTTTCTATTTTTGCCATGTCTTGTTACCTTAAACGAGGGATCAGCAACGTTTGGCACACAGCCCACCAGGGTAAGCACCCAGGCGGGCTGGGTTGGTTTGTTTACCTGTCACGTCCGCAGGTTCAGCCGATTGCGGCTCCCACTGGCCGCGGTTTGCCGCTCCAGGCCAATGGGGGTGGCGGGAACCGGCATGGGCCAAGGGATGTGCTGGCTGCCGCTTCCCTCCACTCTCATTGGCCTGGGACGGTGAACCGTGGCCAGTGAGAGCCGCAATTGGCCGAACCTGCGGATGCGGCAGGTAAACAAACTGGCCGGGCCTGCCAGGGTGCTTACCCTGGCGAGCCACATGCCAAACGTTGCCAATCCCTGCCTTAAACTATCTGGTCTTCAGGATAGTCTTATTTATATCTACTATCAAAGCTCAGTTCATGACTATACCATTATAAATAAATATTTCAGAAAATATGTTCTGCTAGTGTCTAAAACAATGAAATTAAGTACTTGTGAAAGGATTGAACTGACAGCTGTGGATACTGAAGTCAAAGCCTCCTTACACTGTGAGAGGATTGACAAGCTTGGAGACTGGTGTGAAGTCCCTATAGTGGTCTGTCAAAGTGTCTCAACACTGAATTGGAGCATAAATAAGAAATCATCTAATTTTCCCAGGCCTATTTAATCTTTGGTCTCTCTTTTCTGAGAGCTGCTAACCAGAGTGTCAATTAATGTCAGCTATCGTGCAAAACCGGTTCAACAAGAACTGGTTTGAAACCTCCAAGCTCAGTTTACAGAGGCTGTGGAAAAAGCCCATGAGATGACTTAACTAGGATCTGGATAGAAACCTTAATGTAGATGATTCAACTTTCCTTAATGATTTGTGTGACCAGGGGTCCAGGGGGGCCATGCTGAGATTACTCAATTAAGCAAAACCGTAAAGAATGTGGCAGATAATCCTCAAACTGGTGGTTATTCTAATACTTAGATCCACCAAGCTAGCAACAAAACAGCTTCTATAATACCTTATTGGTTACCCAGAAGCCAAAAACACAGATTCCCTAAATCAACCCAACCTTTGGTCTCCCACCCAGACAGCCAAGTCAAATATGATGAGGATAATTGGAAACCTTGTTCATCATATACAAAGTTCTACCATCCCACATTACTCCCTGAGTCAATGAATATTTCAGATCTTACCCAAATACAGGCTTAAAGCCAATTCTTATTAACTAAACTAAGATTTATTAAAAAAGAAAAAAGAGAGAGTATTGGCTAAAAGATCATTATACATACAGACTTGAATAAACTCTTAGGTCAGTTTCACAGTAGAGATGGTGGGCTTTAGAGTTGCACAGAGTTCTTTCAGAATTAGTCCATAGGTTCAGTCCAATGTCCAATATCAGGGAGATCCAGATGAGAATAGAGACCTCAGTCTTGTGACTCAAACTTCCCCCTGATGAAGCTTAAGCAGATCTGAGATGAAAGGATCAAGTTCCAAAAGGCCTTTATACATTTTCCAAGCAGCCTCTTGACAGCATGCAGACTTTGGTGAACAATAGTGTCTTTGAAGTAACCTACTATTTCCTAAACATCACTAGTAATTAGCTACATGGATTAACATAAGGCAATTGCCTATCTCCCACCATTTGCAGGTGATTTGCTATATACAAATAAAATTTGAAAATAAGTATTGGAATAACAAAGTTATTAAGTCATTTACACAATTTGAGAGCAAATTTTCAAAACAACCTCTAATCCTCATCATGGAGTTTTGTGGAGTGCTTAACAAACCCAAAACATTATAGTATGTAGTGTAGTTGTAGCTGTGTCTGTCCCAAAATATTAAAGATACAAGATGGGTGAGGAAATATCTTTTGTTGGACCAGCTTCTGTTGGTGAGAGAGACAAGTTTTTCAGCCACACAGAGTTCTTCTTCAGGCCTCTGTGTGCCTCGAAAGCTTGTCTGTGTCACCAATAGAAAATGCTCCAATAAAAGGTATTACCTCATCCACCTTGTATCTTTAATTCACCGCTACAACTACACTGCATACTATAATGTTTTGGGTTTTTTAAGAACTCCACAAAACTCCATGATGAGGATTAGAGGTTGTTTTGAAAATTTGCCCTCAAATTGTGTAAATGACTTAATAACTTTGTTATTCCAATACTTCTTTTCAAACATTATATTGAAAATCATGGCCATGATGTGCTCAGCTTTTTTTTGTTTCAGTAGATGATTGCTGTTGGGCCTGAGTAATTGGGTAACTTTTTAACATATACTGTAGGCATTTGAGTCCATA